>NC_081413.1:487049400-487681744 GCF_030272615.1 Cryptomeria japonica
CTAGTGATTTCAAAGCTTTCTTGTGATTGTTTGAGTGCGATGGTTGGCTTCAGAGTGTGACTTCACATGTTCGAGCAGGTTTGATCATACCAGTGTGCACCTGGCACTGGAGGCATGGTGAGAATCCAAAAAAAAGTTGCTCATTTTTTGCATATTTTTTAAATTTTTCCAAATTTTATCAGAGATCAGTTTT
Source organism: Cryptomeria japonica (assembly GCF_030272615.1). NCBI lineage: Eukaryota > Viridiplantae > Streptophyta > Pinopsida > Cupressales > Cupressaceae > Cryptomeria > Cryptomeria japonica. Next base: position 487,049,594 of record NC_081413.1, read on the forward strand.
TTAAGTGTTTCGCATAGGTCTATCATTCTTTTGCATACATTTTAAATGTTTCACATGCATATAATTGTGTCTCATGCCCTTGGGTTTTTACAACATTGGCAGGTTCTTTACAGGAGAATGATCCTCTAGCCTTAGAAGTTTCTTCTCCTTTCTCAAGAGACTTTTCTCTTATCTTAGGAAAGGCTAGCATGGCATATGGTATTTGTATCAACTCCTTGGTTCATTAGACCATCCACTTTTTTCTTTCATCAATATATGTCGCTTCACTAATTTAAGGATCCACATTTAAGATAGGTTGATTGAAGATTTCTCTAGAGTTTTAAGAGGGGTGCAACCTCTTTCCATCTTCCTTGAGGACTTTGAGAATCATGAACCCTGGAGTAGTATTTGCAAATTGAAGTAATCAGTTTTCCACAATCCATTATGCTTCTCAAAGTTCTTTCTGGATTAAATAGTGTTTATATTTTTTGCATCAACGTTTCAGATCACACTCTATGAACCATCATCAGGATGATAGAGAGCTCAAGGGTTAAAATGATAGACTGTTGCAGGCCTGTGGTGAATAAAAAGATGTAGGAAGCCAACTTCTTTGAGCGAAAACTCAAGGAAGCCATTGAATTAGTAATCAGCCATCTAAACTTAATCGTGACGAAGGGTAGAGTGTAAGTCATTTGTGGCAACTATTGCTATCTTTCCTTCGAAATCAATCTCCTTGTCCTTGACCTTTCTTTCTCTTTTGATCCTTTCCTTTGTGATCTTGACGCTTTGTCGCCTTCCCCTCTTCTTTTAAGTTTCTCGTGCACTCCTCCTCTTTGGTCCTTGTCTTTGCTTCTTCCTTTTGGCCTTGCTTCTTTCGTGTCGTCTCTATTTTCTTTATTTCCTTAGTTAGCTCTCTCGCCTCTCTTGTCCCTTGGGTTCGCTCTTCCTCCCCCCTTTTTATCGGTTTTGTTTTATGTTTCTACTTTTTTGTGTTCTTGTTTTATATATGCATATATGTGCTTGAATAGATACATATGTACACATGTATATATATAAATATATATATATATACATATACATATACATATACATATACATATACATATACATATACATATGTATATATGTACATATGCACTTATATTCATATTTTGATGCTTGAAATGTTATGTATATGTATATATACTTATGTACTTACGCGCGCGTGTGTGTGTATATGTGTGTGTGTGTGTGTGTGTGTACACATATATATAGTTCTTTATTTCCATCTTTTTCTCTTGTTTAGTGTTTGCTTTCTTTTTAGATTCTTTAGTTTTATAGGTTTAATTATCTTTCTTTTTAAGGTTTCATTTTTTAGTTTTCTTGGCTTTTTGACAAAATTGTTTATTGTTTGTCTCTTTGCCACTTTTCTTGCTTTCTTTAATTTTATTTTTTGTTTTTACCCTATAACAATTTGGGTATTTCATGGAGCTTTTGTCTAATTGTTTCCTCTTATAGATTTTTTAATCTTGTTGTATTGTTTTGTTTTAATTATTTTCTCTTGTTCTCTCTTTTTTATCATTCTTAGTTTGTATTAATAATATTAATAATAATAAGAAGATTAAATTATTTTCTATCTATTATGTATATTTATGTCCCTTGTCCTTTTATTTCTTATTTTTTAATGCTTATGTGGTAGTGTATATCTTCCTTGTCACTTTGTTTTGTTTAACATATTTTTTATTTATTTTTCTTAAATGTCCAACCTCATTGGGCCATGTGTACCCTCCCCTTCTCCTCTCCCTTTCTCCATCTTTTTATTCACCATGAGCCTGCAACAACCTATCATTTTAATCCTTGAGCTCTCTATCAACTTGATGATGGTTCATAGAGTGTGATTTGAAACAGTGATGCAAAAAATACAAACACAATCTAATCCAGAAAGAACTACGAGAATTATTGGCAAATTCGAAGTCCAATTTGCATAAATCCCTGATCCTAACCTCACATTCATCTATGTAGTCAGCTTAATGATCTTCAACTTTGGGCTCATGCTTGTAAAATGCCCCTATAATTAAGCTTATCTTCTCGATTAGATCAAATCTATCCCTTATCACCAATATAAAATCCATGGTATAGGTAGCCAATCTCAATATTTATAACCTTAGCACTCTTCATGTCTAAGCAAGAATAAACACCTACATTTATGAGGAATGTAAAGAAAGACTTGTTCTTTCTAACAATGAGTTTGTGTGCCTCTCCAACTTGTCTATAGCATGCCAGCAAGGCTATCTTATCACATGGGTACCTTGGAAATTTTAGGGGTACCTTATTGCATCTTACAACCTTGGTATAGGTGAATTTATTGAAGTGAAGGTAATAATATACATGCTTCTATATCCTAGAGTTGTAACATCCACTAAGAGTCTCTTGGTAAACTCATTATCCAATATTTTTATGATGGAAGATGTGAAGCCACCTTTTACCAAGTAGTGTTGCTTCTTGCTTCTTTCAAATGCCAACTAGGGGTAATTCTTGTAAATTCTAATTTTAGGATTCTTCAAGGAATATATCATGGTTAACCCTAGAAATATGGCTTGAGAAAAAATGAGCTATACCAGATATGATGTCGTGTAGAATTTGGGATCATCCTTGACTACAATCAACTACTCATGTAGACAATCACTAATGATAGTTCCCCAATCAATATGTTATTTCATGGCTAGAATGGTCTTCATTAATAGCAACATATATGGATGTAAGTCCTTTGCATTAGGCAATCCCACAATTCTTCTTAATAGTGTTACATGTTTTGTATCATTTTCATTCAACGTGATTTTGAGGATCATCATGGCTAATTTCATTGTAACCTTTGTTGGTTTGTCTAATAGGTTGTAGTTGATGTTGTTAAGACTAAGGTGTCATCTACCTTATAAATCCTCTAACATGGTTCCAACATCCTTGGAAAGTATCTTAAGGCACTTAGGGTATTTTGGGAAAATACATTTGTAATATTTGCTCTCACTATTGTGTAATTTATTCACAAGGGGTGATGGGTTCCACTACTAAAGGTGGGTTGTGAACATAATTATTTAATATTAATTTTCCCACATGTAGACACCTATAATGAGATGAGTAATGACATGAGAAGAGGATAACTGAGTGATCTTTGGACTTCTCCAAGTGGGGGCTTGGTAGTTGCAACATACGTCTCTTGGTATTCCATCATTTGTTACGTTTAATGTTATGTTTACTTTGCAAGATTGGGTACCCAAGTTGCAGGGAAAGTATTGGAGCTGAAATTGGTATCCTTTTGGCTATTGTAGAGGTAATCAAAGGGTTGTGGTCATTGGAAATGAATAGCCTTCTTTATACATACTTATGTTGAATATCTCAAACAACTAGAGGGGTGAATCAATTGTCAATTCAAATATTTTACTTATTCCACAAAAAAATGCAGTAAACTTATTCCCGATTACTTAACCATAAATAGATATAAGCATGAGAGAGCACACACATAAACATAAACATGAAACACCAAATTTTACGTGAAAAACCCAAGAAGGGAAAAACCACAAAGAATTCTAATTCTCGAGTATAAAACACCTATTAGGGTGACACCAATTAAGGTGATTTTTACAAAGGGTGGCTCATTGCTAGAATGCTCACTACAGGTGGGCTCATTGCCCGACTAAAACTACCAAAAAAGGGTTCACTACCTAGAAGAAGAAAGAAAGGAAAAAAAAAGAATCCACCATTGAAGCACAAATGCTACAACATTGCAATGCCAGAAGAAACCTTTGTCTCACTACCTCTGATACCAAACAACAACAACACTCTACCACACTGCTCAAACACAAATTCACATAACCTCACAAAAAACAGATCTTATTTTTTAATCCACTTGTTTCTATATCTTTCACATTTCAATCACCCTTTATTTATACTAATATTTGAAATAAGAAGTTTACCAAGTCGACAAAAAATAATTCACCAGAACACAATTTGAAATAGGTCTACACTAAACATTCTCGTAGTGGAAAGGAATGAGACGTGGACCACACCACAATGCACTACATTGATCAAAACAACACACTATCCATATGCCACAACCATTGGAGCAAAAATAGAAACATTTAAGGTCAACTGAACCCAGAATGAACATATCGGTAACCACGACATTGGAGCACATCATCACGTCTCGAATCATAATAACAAAGATAAAGATATGAACAACATAAATCCAAAATATCATCATCAGAACCAAAAATGTGGAGCACTGCAAATACTGTCAAACACCATCAACACTGAGAACACTTCTGGAGCACAACTTTCAGAGCACAAAATCAATCACTAAAACACAGAATCAGTATGTTGACATCAATGACAACTATACTGACACACCATCAACTTAACATTTGCAATAATTTATTGGTGGTTTTGGAGCTCTTGCCATTCTATAAATTTAGCTCTTTGGATGTAGAATGTACAATGAAATGAGAAACAAATGAATGTAAAGTTATTCTATATGAACACTGACATGTGGGAGGCATAAGGAGGTTGTTCCCAGGTACACAGGTGTTACTATGTTGGAGGTAAATAAGAGAATTGAAGTGAGTATATTGAATCACATTTATTGTTGATAATGTATACTTGACCTCTCTTCTTGGTGGAGTTTTTTCTAGAAAGGGTTTCCCCATGTAAATCATGTGTTGTGTGATGCTTTTATGATGCTAATTTATGCTTGATTGCTACTATCTTATGGTGGTAATATATTATTTCTTTACTTTTTTTATAAGTTCACATAAGATAGGATTATTAAAAATGATATGTAGGTTGGTTTTTCGCATCATTGAGAATGAACAAAGCATGGTTTTCCATATTAAGACAAATTAAACTTTATATTTGCATATAAGTTTCAAATTTTCATGTTGTACTTGTCCAAGCCTTATATCTCATCCTTTGATTGGTTTAATTGATAGATATTTATATTCACAAACTTTGGTATTGAACCTATTTATTTTCCAACATTTGGTAGGTTTTGGGTATTCCTCTATTTTTTTATTTCTTATCCTAGCAAGCATGTGAGAATCTATTACAAGGGATTAAAGGTTGTTGAAAGGCTTATGGGGCTACAATAAATTAATTGCGAGTTAAAATTTGTTTTGCATATTTATGGGATTGGAAGCCATGTATATTAACAATGTGATCTATGTTGGGCATTAGAATCTCATGATTGTGGATTTTCATGGAGTTGGTTATGGTTTGATAACTTAGATCTCTTATTTGATAATATGTGTGTATCCTCTTATTTGGTAGTTTTGTTTATTTAACTTATGGTCATGTGCAATGATAAGGTGGTCGTGTTGAATGGGTATTGATATCCTCGTTACATGGAGAAACACCAGCTATTTGGACTACGAACTGGAGTCCTTATGTTGGTTTCATGGCTTTGGCCCATGGTTACATGAAAGCATTGGAAGATAAGCCACTAACCTCTTTATGAGTTGTGGATCTGATATGTTTCAAGCTCTTTGACAACTTTATTTTTCCTACTGGGTTGCAATTTCTCTTATTTTCAACTATTGGTTTGTACATCTATGCTCATCCCATTGTTTAGATGATGTGTACAATGTGAATGTATTGATTTTTAAATGAATATTATATTTATGGAGACGGTTTTGCAAGTTTTACCTGTTAACTAAAATTTGTGGATGTAACACCCCACCAAGGAACCCTAGAGGATAAGAGCAAATTACACCAAAAATGCATGGTTTTTTTTTTGAGGTAATAAAGTGGCATCATGAAAAATGATACAATTATAACACTCACCTCAAGGTAACATTAATCCTGTCGATAATCGACAATGCACAAGTGGAAGACTAAACTTTTCTCAAAAAATCCAATGAAATATGCCATGACACCTCTAAGGGTTCCCTGACATCACTACCTTAACAACACAACCAAGACTAGTTCAACTACTTAAGACCAAATAGGAGATGACTATATCAACCTCTGATGTTAAATCATACACAAATTATAGTCATGTAGCTAGATAAAAGCCTTAAGCTCAATGATATGTCTTTCTTCTTCCAAATGGGTCAACCAAACAAGCACACAACCAAGTTAGGCGGAGATGCCGATGGATAGCTAGAGACGCCAAAGCATAGACGATGTTCTACGTGCTCTAACACTGAACCAAAGGCAGAGACACCAAACTATTGAATAACCAGAATATTAAGAGGGGAGGGGTGAATTAGTATTCCCTTGAACTTATTTAAACTTTTGATTAACCAATTACATAACATAATTCAAATGCAGAAAACAAAAATAAAGACATAATACATAACACCAAATTTGTACATGGAAAACCCAATATGGGAAAAACCATAAAGAGATGATACTCTTGGGAATAGTGTAGTATGCAACCAGTTACATAGTACAAGAGGAGGGGTGGCTCATTGCCGGTTTGGCTCACTACTGGTTTGGACTTATTGTCCATTATACAAAAGAGGGCTTATAGCCGAATTACAGAGTATACAAAATTTGAGTTGTTGTGAGTGCATCTAACATATGCATAAAATACAATTCCCTTGAAGTACATACACTGTCACATAAATTCATTGTACCAATCTTGCACTCAAAACATAACCACAATCCTTTCACATATAGTACATCAAAATAGTTATATTTCTACACCCATACCCTTAGCATATGATATTCTCGATTATATATATCCACATCATTTGATTGTCAAGTTGGCTCAACAAGAATGGATGAGACCGGACTTAACCACATGCTACAACAATCTAGGTGACTCTATAGGGTGTCAACCATCAGCTACAAACTGGAGAAATGCACATCTCAGCATATCCGGATGGGATCGGCTCCAAATATATCTTGAAATATGTGCAACCATCATATCTAGATAAGACCAAACTCAAAAGCATCTTTCGGTAACACAAAAAATTGGGCCTCAAAATTGTGCAAGCATGATAAGAAAAATGAAGCAAACTTTCAAGATCGGATCACATACATACATGCCAGATAACATACAACAACAATGACATCAATAACAACAATTACAAATAGACCAACAATCTCTTCTTTGTCATTGAAGGCAATATAATTTATACAGAGTAAGTTTGTTGAACTAGTAACAGAAAATAAAGTATCCATAGTGTTTGCATAAAATGAAGAGAGTAATTAACTGCTAGAGTTACTCTTACCACTACTACTAGCATTACTACAGTCCCCCTTTGGCAAAGGGTAATACACTATATCAAAAAAAAAGTGAACTCCCCCTAACGGGAACAACTACGGATTTCTGGAGGACTGCATGAGATTCTGGGCGTGAGCAGTCCAAGAGTCAATGTACAAGTCCCGATGAGAGATTGCTTCTATCAGAAATTCCATCTGAGCCCATAGAGATGCATGAAGTTGCTATGCTTTAGGAATGGAACCAAGATCAGTGTAAGATAATTGAGAAGCATGAGAAAGGGCCCTATTCATAAAAGAGATAATTCCATTGCTCATATCTCTCAGCTTGCCTAGAGGAATGATGATATCGTCTCTTTGTTGTTGCAAACCATAGTATCTGCCATGAAGTTCCTCTATTTTGACCTTCCAAAGCCAGAAAAATCCTTAGATAGCTTGAAGTTTGCCTATACCTGCCAAATCTTGTCTTCAATGATATTCATTTTTTTTAATGTTTTGAGTAGCATCTGACCACTGCAGACTAAAAGAAAACCATATATTATTGTTCTCTAAATAAGACTGACCTTTAGTGATGAGCTAAGAAAGATGTTGATAGGTTGATTCACATTTGGACTTGATTTCTTGTAAGAGCCTTTCTCTGTCATCAACTAAGTCCTTCTCATACTTGTTTCTAATTATGTCAGCCTGACTACCCAAGGAGTTGATCAATATTTTGCACTTTTCTGCACTAGGAATGTTCGGATCCAACTGATATTTAGGAATAACAACACGGAGTGCTATCAGAAGATCTTCAACAATCTTATTACCTTTACATAAAAATTTCCTTGCAGAGGAAATGAATGCTTATCCAATCTTAAGTTTTTGTTCTGGATCAACATTGGATAAATCAATAGATTGCATGTAAGATATGACTGACAGGATTATCAAAGGAGCAGAGAATATCTTCTTCCAAACATCTTCGAAAGAACCGAGATTGGTACCAATTATGGATACTTGTACACTAGATTCCTTCGGTGGGATATCTTCCTTTACTTCTAATGGTATGTTGCATTCAGAAATCTTCTCATCCTTATCAGATACTTTATTATCAGTAGATCCTTCAATTTCTTTGCCCTTACTGAACCAAGAGATGACTAGAGGTACTTCAGAAGTTCCAAGAATATCATTTTTCTTCATGACATTTTCTATAGGACTTTCGATAGCAAACACATCATTCACATCCATCGGGCTATTAATCGGGATGATAGAGGGATCATCTTTATCCTCAAGAACAATAACATGCACATTCTTAGGTATGCTAGTGGTGGTACCAAAATCAAAGGACAAAAGACCACAATTATTTGAAATAGACATGACCGTATCCATGATTTCTTTCTGAACCCTCTCTTTAGAATTGGGTACACCAAGCATGATATCATCTAAATTATTTTTGGTCCTCAACACAGTTTTACATACTTCCAATAAGGTGGCCCTATTTTCTGGAGAGAGGGTGGAGCCGACAACTTTAAATACATGATCTTTAATAGTTTGTTCCTCATCTCTAGAAATTTGCCTCACTCTCATCAACTCCTCATACAATTATTTTGGAACAATATTTCCATATTCATCCATTGCGGCCTCAAATTTTATACAATACATAATAAAACCTTTAATTATGGCATTCTAATATTTAGCATTGGCGTTAGTAAATATATTACCTACCTCTCTTGGACTTCTTCCTTGAGCAAGGGATTCACACAAACTTTCTACATCGAGTGATTGCTTGGCCTTCTTCCCTTTGGACTTCCAGACATGTATCCAGTACTGCTCAGCTTCAACTTCTTCCTCCTCAGACTTGAAGACAATGGTTTTTCTTTCTATTTCAATCTTCTTCCTGAGAGAGCTTGAAGAAGGAAGATGTGTCTGAGAGACCTTAGTTTTTCCAAATGCACCAATCCTTCCAGATCACCTAACCTTAGAAATTTATTCCTCAGTCAGATTGGCCTTGTCCAAAGATTCTTGAATGACCTTTTTCACATTCTTTTCATAGTCCTTCTTGGCGAGATTCCTCCAGACTTGCAAAGATTTTTCATCAGTAGTCCCAAAACATTCTTGGGACTCATCTACTGGACTTTCCAAAATAACTTTAGCTACACCTTCAAGAGTGTCAGATGAAACATCATATCCAAAAGGAAAGACCCATACTTTTATGGGCACAATAGCTTCCATGTAGCATTTTTCCATAGTAATTACAAATGTAATATCCTTTTTGTACTTCTCTACAATTTCTTTTGGTATTCTATCCCGGTTCTACATGTTCAACTAAAAGATAGCAAAGAATGTCACAGAATCTTTTTCTCTAGCCTTATCAGTAATAAACCCTCTGAGCCTATTTGCAATCTAATGGGTTATTAATCTATCTTGAGACCACAAAATCATACCACAATCGGGTAACACTTCCATGAAGTATAATAAGATAAATAGGGCTAGGGTTCTGAATTTGAATGAGTATTTCTTCTCCTTGTATTGAACAAAATTCTCCAAGAATTGATGACGCAGGATCTCGTAGAGGTTGGAGTCCTTGTTTAATTCTGCCATTTCATAAGACATATGCACAGCAGTAGCAGAAATGAAATTTTCTTTGTTTGTGAAGAAAATTTTATTTTTGACCATCAGAGAAAGATACTTAACTATCGAATTTCTGAAATTGTCAATGGCTAACGAATGCTTGTCGAATGTGGCACTAGTTATTTCAAAACAATCTTTTTTTGGTTGACTTTGGTCTAGTAATTTCACCGGAGTCACTCAAAACTATGATAGTCTTTATGACTTCCTTGGTTGTCATGTGGGTTTGTTCAAGCCAAAGAAATACATCATGAAACCTACTCATTACCAACTTGACCCATTTCTCATCATGACGGAAGTTTGGGAAGTTATTCCGTGTGTTCAGATTCTTCTGGACTAGGTTAACAAATTCTGGTTTGACCCTGCCTTGCTGATCAACTATCTGTTCAGTCCAAATATCAAACATTTTTCCATGATGAGCAAATTCTTCTTGCTTAACATGGATGTAACCCTTGACATCTTCCACCAAAACAACTCCAATCAAAAAAATTTAAAATGCCCCGCTAGGATCATTCTAAATTGCCACATGAGTGTCTTTATGAATACTGGTTGAGGCTTGGCAACAACATCGACAACTATGGGGACAACCACGATTACAGATTCTGCAGATTGTTAACCTTGATCAAATCTTACCGAAGAATCCCTAAGATCACTTTATCGCCTTCACAACTATTGAGTTCTTGTATTTCACGGTAAGAATGATTAATCATGGCATTGTCCTTATATTCTTTTATCAAGGGTTTCACATTAAATGTGCATGAGCTATCTTCCATATTCTTGATTTTCGCAACAACTTTGTTGGATCTTGTGATGGGTTATGATAATGACTACTGGATCACTTCTTTTGCCGGTATGCAGACTCATACAACTTTAGTTGGGCATGAGATTATGATTTTCTAATCACTCCCCTTGGCCAAATCCATAATTCATCTAATTTCCGAATGAAGTACCTGCACCAAAGCTGGATGCTGGCATTTTTGTGGTTTCCTTCTTTCTCCATATTTTCTTCATTTTAGCTTTGACATCCTCCACATTGAAATTATTGACTGATTTGGTTTGGTTTTGAACTTTATTGCTTCTGCATTGCCTTGCTACATGACTGGGTTTATTGTAGTTGCGACATTTGATATTTGTTGAACTTTGTCTTGACCTGCACTAGTTAGCTTTGTGTCCAATATCATTGCATGTACAAAATCTAACTCTGAAGTAATTATATCCATTTTGATTTACAATTAAATTTCTACATTGATTAGCTTTATGACCATACCTATTGCATGTGTAACATCTACCAGGGAATGAACTAAAGGTTTGATACAAACTATTCTTACATTCTACTACCTTATGTCCTACTTTATTACATTTGTATCAAAAACCATAAAAGGGTTGTTTTTCATACTTACACATTGCTTGATCGAAGACTTACCTTTTTCCTCCTTGGTGATTGTTTCTTTTACCAGAGATGTTTTTTCTCCACTAGAATTTTCTTACTTCTTAGCTTCTAGATCATCCTTGGTATTGGTTATAGTGTTGGGCATTGCCAGATTCAGTATTGCATTGTTGGTTCTTGGTTTTCTCAAGATCTACCTTGAGGAGTGTTACTTCTTGCTTTAGCTTCTCACATTCTTCAGTTTTGCACTTCACCATTTGGTTTAGATATTATTTAGTCTTATTGTCTTTATCTTTGATCCTCAGGACTGAAATGGTGTTGTTTTCTTCCTTGAGCTCCTCATTGACTTCTTTTTGTCTAATCTTAAATTTTTTCAGATCTGCTCTCTTAGCTTCTCGATGCATTCATTTTCTAGTTGGACATTCTCCTTCAGATCTTTGTTTTCAGATTTTGTTGCCTCAAGTTCTTCAAGAGATATTCTCAATTCATCATTTAAATCAATAAGTTCAAATTTCCAGATCTCCTTTGAGTGGTTAGACTCTCCCAAAGGATTTGGCTCTGATACCAATTGTTGAATAATCAAAATACTGAGAGGGGAGGGGTGAATCGGTATTCCCTTGAACTTATTTAAAATTCTGATTAACCAATTACATAACATAATTCAAATGCAGCAAACAAAAATAGACACATAACACTAGATTTGTACGTGGAAAAACCAATTAATATGGGAAAAACCACAGAGAGATGATGCTCTCAGGAATAATGTAGTATGCAATTGGTTACAAAAATACAAGAGGAGGGGTGGCTCACTACCAGTTTGGCTCACTTCCGGTTTGGACTTATTGTCTGTTATACAAAAGAGGGATTATATTTGGATTACAAAGTATATGATGGGGTCATTGTAATCCTCATCATTTAATTTATCAATCTAGGGCAGTGTCCATGGTTGTATGCAAAAGAGAATGAAGAAAATTGGTTTGATAGTCTATTCTAACTTACAGGCAATGAAAGCTAATCTAAGTGACACTTGCATTAAAGGAAAGGCTAATATAAGTCACACTTGCATTAATTGAAAAGGATAAACTAATTCACACTTGTCGGAAACAAAATACTTGCTTGAAATCAAATTTACTATAGGAAATTCTGGAAAATATATTACTGGAAATGAAACTAGCCTATCCTATTTCCTCGGGCTGAAATAAGCCTTTCTAATCCCCCCCCCCCTTTGCTTGATTGATTATAATATATTTATAGAATTTTCATTCTATATCTACCCAATCAATCCACTAATAATGTGGATCCAAGATCCACTTTTTAAGGGGGCATTTACAAAACATTGAGAAAACTGAACTTGTTGTCCTTCATCCCGCCAATCTATCTCCGTCATTTTTTGATAGGAACTACTCCTTATCTATTGTGAATATTTACAAACACTCAAAAGGGTTTTTATCCCTTGAAGTTTAGTTTTGAGATAATTTTGAATTTTTTAATTTTGTTAAGAGAAGAGGGAGATATTGTTGTTTTACTGAGACTGCATTTTTCACAATTTTTGGGTGCCTGATTTTTAGGAAGTTTTCAAGTTCTCAACGTGAATGAATGAATTCATCATCAATTCAGTTGACCAAATCATTCTTGATCATCATGAAGAATATTTTACAATAATTCAATTATATTAGAGTGCTTTGGTAATTTAAGTTATCTTTGTTGAAAAAAGATAACACGGTGTAGTGTGCAACTACAACTTGCATGAAACAAACACTTTGCCCATTGATTTAGGAATTACTGATGCTCCATGATTTTGCATGATTGTTGGAGTGTGTTGGGAGTCTTCAAGAATCTTCTATATCTTATCTTAATGTCTTCAAATCCTTCTACAATGTTTAGAGCTCTTTGTTGCAACCATTTTTTAATCTTCTTCTTGTCATGAGTTATTTGACAACTCATTCAGCTGCATTGTAACATCTTGCACACTCATGGAGACATATTAGAAGTTTTGTTTCACATTCATGTGTATAAAAGAGAATAAAGGATTACACTAAATGATGAATTATGCAAATGCAAATTCATAAGAGAGAGTACACATTTTTTTCAAAAAAAGTAATCTTTATTGATTATTTAAATGGATAATGTCCCACACAAGCTGTGGGAATGACTAAGTTGATCTAATTCAATAATAGGTGTAAAATATATATCTAAATATCAACTGAAATAATGGAAAAGCATATAAAAGGAGGTCATGATCATCATTGCCTTAAGGGCTGGTGTAGGGTTGACTCTTCAGATCCAACTTGATCTTCAGTATCTTCAATCTCTAGCTCCTTTGCTCGTGAGATCCGAAACCTACAGTGATTGTGAATTTTGTTAGAGCTCACGACATAACATCAAATTACACACATAATCATCAAACATATACTTTGCACTTATTATGAGATTAAATCAACTTAATCATTAAAAAAGAGATAAATGAAAGCTACCAGACTGAGTCATCGGGAAGAAATCAGATATGCACTATTTTTATCTAACTTGTTTGCTTCATGTGTAGATACAAAAAAATTAATGTAGTTGTCCATCAAATTATAACATGTGGAGTAAACTATGGCTCCCACAAGGGTTGAGCCCAACATGCTATCATATAAAAAGCCAAACAGTGCAATGATAGAGTCTCAAAGAGCGTTCATTGATACAAAGTAACAGTGAAATGATATTGCCATCACACAAGAATGGTCATATTATCTTTGGAAAAGTCACAGTATGAGTAACCATATCCTGGAAAATGTCCATCAATAGTTTTAGTATTTTGCACTTACACGGTACTAAATCCACTGAGTCAAGTCAAAAGGTATTATAACAGTGAAAAGATATTATTAGTGATAGCATATGCTTTTTGCTAATAGACACAATGAAGTAAGAGAATGTAGATGCAAAAGAAAGGTTGAAGGTTTTCTAGAGACTTGACACATAAATGTGCAATGGTTTAGTGTTTTAGGTAGTCATATCACGGTCTATCCCAAGGATTATAGCAACCACAAGCACATATTCATGAAGAGAGCCATTGTCAAAAGAGAGCATTGTAGACTGAAAAGAAGCTCAAAATATCATTTAGACCATCCTTAGAGTAGCAAACAAAGGTATTGAAGGGCCAAATCACTAGAGAAGAGCTTGAGGTTATTCATCAATAATATCATGGGCTTCTTGTACTCGACCATTAAAGGGGAAATCCCAAGAAATAAATGAAATTTATTGTCAAGAAGAAATAGAGACCTCATGAACAGTGATCAACAAATGATAGCATAGTATCATAGGTTAACTATTTCAAGGAACAATCAATACTCGACAACCCTTGGTGCTATAAAAGTCATAAGAGGATAATACACCTTAGTCTAAGGTATAATGGAAGCCACAAAAGATAGCAGCCCTAGATAACCTCAGACCTATAAAGGAGCAGTCATATAGTAGCATCTGAGATAGTGAAAAGTTTCAGAGCAGCCTCTTGAAGGCAATATAGAGCAGTTACACTCCATACCCAGGACAAAGTTACATAGTGATGGCAAAAGAGGATGGTCTTAATACTGTAATGTTCATGTCATGAAAGAAACTTAGTAAATGCAGTGAACAAAGCTCTCATCATAGGGTATAAAGATAACCTAAGACAGTGGTGAAACCATAAAAGAAGACAAAGTTCAGTCATTTCAGGACAGTCATATATAGAGATCACCGTCTCTTAAAAAGGAAACCCATGGAGGGGTTCATAGATAGAAGACAACAATAAGAAGGTCTCCAATGAATAACATCAATGCATGGTGGATGAGCATAGCAGAAATTTGGAAAGTTGTGATAAACCTTGACAATGAAGCAAGTATCAAATGGAAGGTAATAGTTCTGCTACAGGGTAGTTCTATGCCCATTTCACAGTCATAGAGGTTAAAGGATAATATGATAGTGTTGCAGCCCATAAGTTTCAATACATTGATAAAAAGAGCACTGTCAAAACACGAATACACAATCTCAAAATGGCAAATAGTAGTCCAAAAGTGCATGAATCATTTACAAACATTCATAGTTACCTAGGTAATCATTGAGTCAAGCATAGTGAGTATTGTGGTTAGTAATTATGTGATTATATGCCAAATGGGACACACTGGAAAATATTCATGGATGGTAGAGGAATATAGTTATCACAACCACAACCCCGAGACAAAACAAGGATAATATTATTGAAGACACAAGACAAGAAATTGCCCACATTTGAGCAAGAACCTATAAGGAAGCATAGATTTATAGAAACAACCTTGACAAAGGCTCCATAAGAATAGACATGGTCAACTTCATCAAGTCTTAAAAGAGATATCATAGTATTTAGCATTTAATGGAAAGAAGCCCCAACAGTATGAAAGGTAGTCCTGATCATTAAAGAGAATTAGCAAACCCAAGTAGTGAAGTACATACATTCACAATAAATGTGTGAAGGACCGTAAAATCAATAGAAGTAACACACAGTCATGAACCACAAATTCATCAAAAATAGTAAGATGTCCACTATGTGAAAGTTGCAGTCTTTAAAGATAACATAGCTTTAAAAGAAAGATATATGTCAAATAATTAGTCATAAAATGCATTAGAGCGGCATTTTAAAGAAAAGAAGATAGTCCTAGAAGATTCTAATGGTATAATCATTAATGATTATAATAGTGAGCAGGTTTTAGAGGTTGCAGTAGTCAAAATGGAATAGAGATCTTTTCAAAAGACAACTTGATATCTTAAAAAGCATGTCCTCAAAAATGATTGATGGTATAAGGACTAAGTAGAAGTCATCACAAAAAAGGAAGCTTGGTGGTCAAGGTGTAAATATCAAATCCCATGATCACAATAATAGGCTTGAAGGGAGATATTAATGAAGAATCAGTCAACATAGAAGGTTATTTCAAGAATATAATAGGTTTTATCCCAGCCCAACCATCTCCAATGGTGCATGTCCAAAATGACAACAATATAATTTTTTGTCAGGAACAAAAATAGAGGGCTACATATTGTCATAAGGACAAGACTATAATGGAAAAGAACTCCAATAATGTAGTCTCATAACACGATTCAATAAAGATCAGAGAATGGATGTTGCAGATATGCAACTAAAAGAGTATTCAATGAAGCATAAAAACAGTGAAAAGGTTCTATTAATGAAGTTCTTTTGCTAGATTAAAGAGCTTTATAAAACTAAGATTTAAACATCAAAAGACATTCACAACACTATGGTGGGTCTATTCACTACTGAGGTCAAAAGCAATCCCAAGGGGTAGTAGAAGTTACAAGGATATACATTGAGAAGTGCTTCAAAATAAAGTCCCTAACACAGTCAAAGAACAGTGAGACATCTTCATCCATCAAAGAGCAGAGACAACCTTAATCACTATCAAAAGACAGTTGAAATAACCCGAAGGATAGTCACAACCTTCTTAGCAGCAAACAAGCAAAGGCATTCTTTCTATGACAAGGTGGAGAGCACTGTGAATATATCATTGACAAAATGGGATGTAGAGAATGGTCATAACTTACACAAAAATACCTTTGTCAAATGAGAAGCTCAACCCTAGAGCAAAATTGTTAACCATATGATAGGGTGGAGATAACTTCATAGTTGCAAAGAATGGTTATTATCAAAGATATCAAGGAGTAGGGATCTTGAAGCCCGAGAGACACTAATAAGCTTGTTCAAGAGCTCTATGCTATTATTGTCAATATGTTGGGTAATGACAATAGAGTGGTATAAGGAGGGTAGGGATATCTATGTCAAAATCTACACATCAAGAATGGACATCATGTAGTCCCAAGAAAAATATATTGCATTCAAAGAACAATAAAATTACAAGAGCATATGCAACCTCAAACACCCAAAAGATAGAAATGGTTGTATATAGATAATAGCGCACAAGCACAATGAATAATATTCATTACCACGATGACAAAGTTTCCACATGAATAGTAGCCTTGATGCCTTCAAGAACATAGCCAAAATGGTAGAATCCAACAAATATTTACAAAAAAACTCAGAGCAACAAATTAACAAAAAGAGAAAATCTGGAACATGGCCACTTACCTTATCTTCCCTACAAAAATCTCCTGCAAATCAAGAAGATCTTCTACAAATCATAAAAAATAGCAGCTATGGAGTACTTTTCAGCTCGACTAGGGTTTGCATCATGGCAGCACCCTCTAAGAAGCAGTAGAGTAGTGAGCAAATAAAATAAAGATGAAATGAGTTCATCTTCTCACCTTTTGTCTTAGGGTTCAAAACCCTAGAGGAGCCTGATAAGAAAGATGGACTTTTTTGCTTTTATTTTTCAAAACACTTTATTTGCTTAGGCCATGGTTTTTCTTTTTATCTTGTAATTATTTTAAAGTGTTTGGTAAACACTTATAAAGAAAATAGTTCAAGTAAGCTTCTTTTATGGTTTTTATAAAAACACTTGTATTTGCATTTGTTTCAAAATTGTAAAACTTTATTAAAAGTAATGTTATATCACTTTAATAAATGTTAATCATTAATGCATGATGAGAGGATACATTGAGAGACAAGTAAAGGATATGTAAAAGTGAAAGGCTTAGTTATCTTTGGGATCTTGGCTTGAGTCTAGGAGGTAATTGAGGAATTGAAAACATGTGGGAGCAAAATTAGATGATTTGTTGATGCAGGAGCATCTCCGGTTGATGAGAAATCTTGCATCAACCAAAATAATTTCCTTTCAGTTTTGTTCTTGTTTAGTTTTTTGTGTTGTTTTATGTGTTCTTACCGGTTTGTACTGGTAGTTGCTTGTTCTTCATGATAAATCTTATTTTCGGTTTCCAAATGGTTTCATGTGCTTGATTCAATATTTTCAGTTCATTTGGGTTCTTTTCTGGTAATTTATCGCTCCTGGTGGACTATTTATGGGTTCCAGGATAGTTCTTGTGCTTACCGGTTGGTTTTCCTTCTTTATCGACATGATTCTTGGTGTGTGGATCTATCTTGGATCTTTTTCGATGTTCTTTGGTGTGTGTCTGACCTTCCTACTGAACCGCATCACTTGGTTGTTATTTTCCAGAGATTTATCTAATTCTTGGGGTCGACCTAATTACACATTTCATTTTACTGCATTGGTGAATGTAATCTTATGAGGTTGACCCGGATATGTTCTGGTGGGTATAAATATGATATTATGTAATCATTTGTAAGGGCAGAGGAAGTAGAACTTAGAGTAAGGATTGAGATTCGCTTGTTATGATCTGGTTGATTACCAGATGTTCTTTGATGATAATATGATGATCGTCGGATGATTGTCGAAAGTGTTAAAGCTTTAATATGATCTATTTATGTGAACTTGTTATGTTTTCTTGTTGCTTTCATTGTGTCTCTCTTATTACATAAGTCAGTTGACTCTTTTGAGGGTTTTTACCGATTATGGTTGCATTATTTATCCACCTAATTGGCAATTTGATTTCAGTTAGAGAGTCCAAATAGATTAAGGTTGAGTCAAGGAGGGTTTTTAGGGGTTTGACTCCTTGATACTTGTAGTTATATCCCTATTTCAGAGGGATTTTCAGTTACATCCGACTCAAAGAGGTTGTGTTCATTTTGACAACTCCTTATGCCGTATTGAGGGAGTTCTCTTTCAATTAGGTGCATGATTTGAGGAAGGGCTTGGAGTTTTTGACAACTCGTCCCTTTTGGAGACAAAATTCAAATTTGAATTCTGGAAGGCATTTTGTATATGTTTTTATTTCTCTCTCATTTTTCTCGAGTTCTAAGTTTGTACCTATGTAGTAGCAGACATTCATGCTCTTGTAACTCATTTCTTGTGAGTTTTTTTTTTCAAATTTGTAATGCAGAAAACTCCTTATTTTCAATAAAGAAGATAAGTTCTTTCTCGATACTTTTTGTCTAAGTGCTATTTTGTAAGCATTTTGATTAAAATTTTATGATTATTTTATGGGATCCTTCATTTTATCTTGGTTTCTTTAAGTGCTTATTACAAAAGTACATGTTATAGTGCAAGTCTCTGATTGTGTATGTGATTCTGTTGCATCAAAATTGTGAGAATATCATTGTTCTCCTTTTTGTGAACATCAAAAAACTAACCTTTCATGAGAATCAATTTTGCAACACATTCATTTGAGTTGTGAGTTAAAATAGTTTCATTAGTTGAATATCTTGTGAATTTGTTAGCATATCAATCCATTTTCAGTCATTGGTGCATCACCTTAAGCAGTAGTTTTCAGTTTATGCATATTTTTCTATCCCTTTTCCCAAGTCAGTTTTTAGTTAGCTTAGGTGATCAAAAAGGAAGCCGACCTATAATTTGGAGGTCTACTCTCATAATAGGATACTCACAACCTGAGAATAGTCCCATGTTGCATGGGATTGCAAATATTTCACATTTGCATTGGGTGCAAATCCCCGTGACAACACAAAGCATTTTGGATTATATTTATTTACTAAAAATAAATCAAATATCTACTTTATATTATACCTTAAACAAGCTAAGGAACTTTCAATTATTACTCAAATCCACTTTTACAACAATACACTAAGAAGAAATAGGTGATTTTAATGGGTTAAATATGAGAAAATTTATGGTCTCATCAGTATACAAAAATTGAACTATTGTGAGTGCATCTAACATATGCATAGAATACGGTTCCCTTGAAGTACATAAATTGTCACATAAATTTGTTGTACCGATCTTGCACACAAAACATAACCACAATCCTTTTACATATAGTACATCAAAATAGTTCTATTTCTACAACCATACCCTTAGCATGTGATAGATGCTATATATCTACATCATTTGATTGTCAAGTTGGCCTAGTCGAAATGGATGAGACCAAACTTAACCACACACAACAACAATCTAGGTAGCTCTATGCAGTGTCGACTATCAGCTACAAATTAGAGGGATGCACATCTTAGTATATCCAGATGGGACCGGATCCAAATATATCTTGAAACATGTGCAACCTGTTGGAAACCAATAACACTGAGAGGGGGGTGAATCAGTGTTATACCGAAATAATAGATTTTATCCTTATTAAAACATTCATGCACCAATCGGTATACTAGTATATACAAAATTGAAAGAAGTAAAGCAACCAATAAGACAGTCACAAATGAGAAACATAACACACACACACACACACACACACACACACACACACACACACACACACACACACACACACACACACACACATATATATATATATATCTCTGTGTGTGTGTGTGTGTGTGTGTGTGTGTGTGTGTGTGTGTGTGTGTGTGTGTGTGTGTGTGTGTGTGTGTGTGTGTGTGTGTGTGTTTGTGTGTGTGTGTATGTGTGTGTGTGGAAAACCTCAAAGAGGAAAAACCACGGTGGTATTTGTGACCCACAATATCAATCCACTGGCCATATGAAGAGATATTACAAAATATGAGGGGCCTGCACTTGCAGGAAGGCTTACAGCCTAGAGCACACTACTCAAACACAATAGGAGTCTCATTGACTACATAAAACTCTAGACTACAATCCGGAGAAGTGTGAACTGCTAAGACAACATCTTCTATGCCAAAATACAGTTCCGGTTTAAGCTCTGTCTATTTCAGTTTGAAACCCTAAACCCCTTTTCTGGAATAACCCTTACAATAGATTCCTCACATACATAATCTCTCTGAATAATTTTCCATCATATTACATTTGCATATTCATAATCTCCTCTCTCATGCCTATATCAAAATGATCTATCAAACTAACCTATATACCCTATATAACTTTTATGCCTTATGTCGGCTTACAAGATATATACAATATTAGATTACATGTTGGCCAAATAACATAAATCTATAAATATTAAAAAAAATTGTCGATGTTGGATCTAAGATATGTTAGCCTCCACTATCGATAACCTTTCCTATACCATGTTAGCCTGCATTGCCGGTTACCCAAGAAATCTTTCTGACCCGTTGATGTCAGTGTCGGTGCTGGTGTAGAATCTGTGAAGTGTCTGTCGATACACCATATGAAACCGGAACACAAAATCATGTTGCCATCAATGAAAACATAGTAAAACCAACCAATAGAGTGTCAATTTCCAATAATCTCCCCCTTTAGCATTGATGGCAACACTCATGTGAAAATGGTCAAGGTTTCATCTGCCAGTTTCATCTTGCCCTGCTCCCCCTGAGATGAATATGCAAAATACTCCATATCTCCAAAAAACTCTATAACTCCCCCTAATGCATACAAATCTTTTATTCTTTTTCACATCTATACTACTCCCCCTTTGACATCAATGCCATTTTTTTTTTTTAAGTGTCAAAGAATAAGGACTGTACAATGAATATCCCCAAGAATGTCTTACTGGAGCTTAACCAACTTCAAAATTTCTAGATAAGCCTTCTCTAGTAACTCCACATAAGTATCCCAGCTAGTTTTGGATGTGCTGGAAATAAATACAAGTCCACTCAATAAATGTGCAAAAGACTCTTTTTCATTTACCTTTGCCGGTGCAGGCTTTCGCACCATATCCATGCATTCTTTCTTGTGTACATGGAGTGAATCCAACTGGGGACTCACCAAGCCTCTCAGACTTCTGGATCTCTGAATTATTTTGTCTCTTTCCTTCTCAAGAGCAAAAATTTGGTTCTCCAAAATCAAAATTTGACCATCAATTGATGTAGTCAATGAAATTAATCCATCAAAAGAGTTAGCAATACCTACAATTTTCTCCTGAATCTCCTTTATCTTTTCATCTACATTTGTTGTAAGTATTTCAGTATTACAACATACCCTATATATATTTGTACATTGTTTCAAAGAATTTTCTATTAGGATTAGCTTCTCCTCAATCTTTTTCTTCTCTATTTCAATTACTTGATCAAAAGCAGCTCTCTTAGCCTGAGTAAATCTCTCTAGTGCTTGCCGGTTTGATATTTATTGTAAGGATTGAAAGTCTTTTGATATGTGCTCAGTGATACCTTAAGCTTGTCGAAAGGGCTTGCTTCATTTTCAATCTTACACTTTGGGACCAATCTGTGTAGAACAATGATTGATTGATCTATGATCCCCTTGTCTGTGGATCCCTCCTTCATTAGATTTTGAGAAGCCATCATCATCAATTTAGTGGGGCTCATCTCTGTGATGGTTTTCTTTTCTACCTGAGAAGTGTCAATTTACAATAATGATGGGCCAAAAATTGGTTCCCAGTCGGATTCCCCTATTTTCTCCTCTGATGTTTTATCCTTTATAACCTCCTCACTTACACCAGTGGCTTCGCCACTTGGTGCAGTCTATGTAACTATCGGTTCCTCTGTAGGAACAGTATCCTCAACCTATACATTTGTATCCGGAGGACAATTGTCCTCAATATTAGTATCCTATACAATGTTAGCTTGTTCATTCTCAGTGTTAGTCGGTATCTCAGTATTTGTCTATACATTTGTATTTACTGGTGGCTTAATTTCCACTATCTTAATATTTTTCAAAACTGATGGTGAGGTGCCCAAAATCCCCTTTCCTTTTCCTTCAACCGGGGTATCTACAGTACATGTCTCGGTTTCCGGGGAAGTAAAGAATCCTCTATTTTCTCCCAAAACTTTAACCCATACTTTTTGAGTCTCCTTTATTATTTCATTCACTCTCCCAAGCATCAAACTAGTTATCCTATGTTTGCTATTGAGAACTTTTCTGTTAGCCGCCTCAAGTGTCTTTTCCATTTCATTTGGAGCTATAGTAACATAGATAGATAATAACTCTTGAATTTTAATGTGTTTATCCTCTTTCATAGTTGATAATCTTCTAGCATCTAACATGTTATATAACTCAACCAGTATTTAATTTTATATTTTAATTAAGGCTTTCTTATAAATATCCAAGTATAATAGGACTGCTTCCTCTACCTCTCTCTATTCATCATCCTCTGAGTTTTCATAATAAAATTTAACATTCTTCAACATGTCATCTTTAGTGATTTCATCTATAATTTTTGCACAAGTTTTAGGTGGTATGATAGTTACATTACCAGTTTCAATTGCTAAGTCAATGTCACTCTTCTTCTTCCTCTTGGTAGTACAGGATGTAGTTGTAGGTGTAGCTTTAGGTGCTTGCTTCTATACCGATAGCTTGATTGTGACCTTCCTAACTGGTTTCTTCTTTGCTTCCACCTTTGTTTCATTTGGTTTCTTCTTAACAACCCTTTTAAATGCTAACAGTGTGTCATCCTCTAATTCAGATTTTGCAGTAACAGGTTCAATATGAACTTTTGGATCCTTCCTCTTTCTACCTTTCTCCGGGACAACATCAATTAGTGCTTTGATGTCCTTTGAGACCTTCTACACAAACTTACTTGCTTTTCCTTCTTGTTTCTCCCTTTTCTTCAAGTTGAAATTTGTTTCAACCTCTTGAGTTTTTTGTTGTGCAGTACCACAGGGCTTCTCTGCCTCATCTATTGGTGCATCAATTAGCATTTTTGCATAGGCACCAAGAATTTGTGCATCTACCTCATAGCCCATTTCTTCAATCCAAATCTTCTAAGGCTTAACTGCTTCCATGAGTGTCTCATCCTTCTTTACCATGAAGCATATGTCGGTAGAATATTTTTCTATAATATGTTCAGGCACCCTTACCCTAGACCTCATAGATTTTTAAAATGCCTTAAAATACCCCTATACCTTATCATCTCTCTGGCTTCCTAATGCAGCAATTGACTATTTCAATTGTCTTCCTACCGGAATGTCAAAAGCCCATTGCCTCTTACCAGAACCGGGTGTATCATTCAAAAAATATAACATTAGGCAAACTAAGAAGTTCCCATACTGGAAAGTACCCTTCTTCTCACCCTTAATCTTTCCTAGATTTATCAATAACTCATCAAGCATCCAACCGCATAGATCTAACTTTATATTATCTCTCATCATTTTGTATGCATCCAAAATGCATGAACTGGAAACAAAATTAAGTCGGTTTGACTGAGTTACCTTATATCTGATAATCATGCTACCAAATTTGATGTTTGTGTCGGTGATAGTGCTCACTTTCATGGATCTTTTGTCAGATGTAGCACCTGTGATCTTCCTCACGAAGTTGTTTGAAACTTTCTTGTCTAGATGTTGCCCTACCGATGGCAAACCAATGATTGCCCAGATGGCTTCCTTGGTGATTTTGTAAGGTCTGTTTAGCCATATAAATTTCTCATATACTCTTCTCAATACATATCTGATTATCTCATCGTCAAACTTTGTAATATCCAGAATGTCTATAAACCCTAGTTCTTCAATATGTTGATATGTCGGTTTGATCTTTCCAAATTCTCCCATTATCTTACTCATATACATGCCCTTAATTTCTAAAGTTCCCAAGTCCTTGTTATGACAGTGAATATATGCCCTAACATCCTCTACATACACAACTCCCTCCGGAATGCAAGAAAACACTCCAACCGAGTCTTCTAGGTAGCCACATGTGGATACCGCTTGAAAATTGGCCTGGGGCGGTCCCTGACCTCTACGACACTTGGGTTTGCAACAAAAATAGGAATAGAAAATGATCTCACTTCCATGTTTAAATAAAAATACCTATTGATTGCTCTTGGTGAAAACCTTCAACAAATTCTTCCAGACGCCGGTGAAATCACTCAAGAAGAAATTTTATTGCCTTTGATCACACTTAATCACTCTGAATCACTCTGAATGTAGGGTGATTAATAATGAAGTGTATTCAACCTTTTAACCTTCAATAAAAATCCTAATATTCTATTGACATAAATGACTGTTGATGAAAGACCGGATTTTGCTCAGAACATATCCATGTCGAATAATCCTCTCCAATATCTAGAACATTTTTCAGAACCTCTTCCCAGGGCATATGCAACATCTTCATGAATTTTGCCTACCCCTAAGACATCTGCCTAAGATACCGAATGAGCTTCCTGTCGGTGCAAGAGCAACCTCTTCTGTCGGATAAGTAATCGGGACATTCCCATCTGATGTTTGTTCTTCAGTCTTCCTAACCCATCTCTAAGTATGATCTTACTGGATTTCACCAACCTTCTCTTTTCCTTTCTCATTTGATCCTCCATTACTAACCGGTGGATGTCTACTTCTACAGAACTTAGCAATATGTCCAACCTCATTACATGCATAACATGTAACATTGTTCTTTTGAATTGCTTTGCTAAAACCAGTGAAATTGCTTGACCTACACTGATTAGCCATATGTCCAAATTTTCCACAAGCATAGCATTTTACATTCATCCTGCAATCTTCTATCTTATGACGAAACTTATTGCATTTAGAACATTTACCAGGAGTAGAATGAGGGTTCTGATTTGCTTTGTTTCTACATTGCCTAGCCATGTGACCAAATTTATTGCAAACAAAACATCTACCATTGAATTTATAAGCATTGAATTGTCTTACCGATGCCTTATGGTTTTGATCTTCAGTAGCAGCACCGAAACTCTATCCTTGCTCAAATCCAAGTCCACTGGAATCTCCAATCTGCCTCTGTCTCTTCAATAACTCATCAAGCCGTGCTGAGCTAATCTTGAATTTTTCTTTGTACTTACTTTCAGTAGTCAAATATTCTCTTAGTATTATCATTTGTCTCTCAAGATCTTGCGCATTACTCTGGGATTGCACCAAATCAGTTCTTAGCATATCCTTTTCATGAACCAACCTACCACATTCTTCAAATTTGTTCTTCAGGGATACAACAAGATTTCCTTCCCTTTTCTCTCTGTCCTCAATCTTCTTAGACATCCTCATAGTTATAATTTGTATTTCATTATTCATAACCATGTTTTCCTGACTCAATTTCTAACATTGTTCCTTAA
Source organism: Cryptomeria japonica (assembly GCF_030272615.1). Classification (NCBI taxonomy): domain Eukaryota; kingdom Viridiplantae; phylum Streptophyta; class Pinopsida; order Cupressales; family Cupressaceae; genus Cryptomeria; species Cryptomeria japonica. The sequence continues at coordinate 487,075,599 of NC_081413.1, forward strand.
GTGCATCTTTCTCTTCATCATCCTAATTTTGCAAAAGTTCCTTCCTTCTAGCTTGAATAGATGATAGTCTCTCTTGTAGGACAATAATGAATTCCTTAGCAGAATTCAACTCATCTTGTAGCTTTAAGTTTTTCAACCTTTCAACATCATAATCTTCAAGTGTCATCTCAAGTTGCTTCTCGAAATCCATATTCATTGATTCTAGTTTCGGGATATTCCTCAAGCTGTTAAACTTCCTCTGAGGCACAAGGCTCTGATACCAATAACACTGAGAGGGGGTGGGGGGGTGAATCAGTGTTATACTAGAATAGTAGATTTTAGCCTTATTAAAACATTCATACACCAACCGGAATACTAGTACATACATAATTGAAAGAAGTAAAGCAACCAATAAGCCAATCACATAAATGAGAATCATAACACATGTATTTATACGTGGAAAACCTCAAAGAGGAAAAACCACGGTGGGATTTGTGACCCACAATATCAATCCACTGGCTATATGAAGAGATATTGCAAAATATGAGGGGCCAGGAAGGCTTACAACCTAGAGCAAACTGCTCAAACACAATAGGAGTCTCACTGAATACATAAAATTCTAGACTACAATCCAGAGAAGTGTGAATTGCTAAGATAGCATCTTCTATGCCAGAAGACAGTTTCGGTTTGAGTTCTATCTGTCCGGTTTGAAACCCTAAACCCCTTTTCCTGAAATAACCCTTACAATAGATTCCTCACATACATAATCTCTTTGAATAATTTTGCATCATATTAAATTTGCATATCCATAATCTCCTCTCTCGTGTCTATATCAAAATGATCTATCAAACTGACCTATATACCCTATACAACTTTTATGCCTTATGCTGACTTACAAAGATATATACAATATCAGATTACATGTTGGCCAGATAACATAAATGTATAAACATTAAAACAAATTGTCGATGTCGGATCTAAGATATGTCTGCCTCCAATACCGATAACCTTTACTATACCATGTCGGCCTGCATTGCCGGTGACCCAAGAAATCTTTCTGACCTGCCGGTGCCGGTGTAGAATCTATGAAGTGTCTGTCGGTACACCATATGAAATTGGAACACAAAATCATGTTGCCATCAATGACAACATAGTGAAACCAACCAATAGAGTGTCAATTACCAACACAACCATCATATTTGGATAAGACTAGACTCAAAAGTAGCTTCCGATAACATAAAATACCAGGCCCCAAAACTGTGCAAGCATGATAATAAAAATGAAGCAAACTTTCTGGATTGGATCACATGCATACATGTCAAATAACATACAACAACCATGACAACAATGACAACAATGACAAATAGGCCAACACAAACTATAGATGGAGACATCAAATTGTAGCTAGGCCTAAATTGGTGGCTAAACTATCTTAGACTAGAGAGGCAAATATGTCGATCGGTAAACAAGGACATCAATCTAGAGGCAGAGATGTCGAAGGGTAGCCACAAATGTCGATCTAGGATTTTTTCTCGCAAGGCAAAGTAAATTGGTTGAGACTTTGTCGATTAGATCCTCAGGTCAAAACATACCTCTAGTCACTACTAGGGGTACAAAACACAACTAAAATCCATAATTGTACTTCACAAAACACACATCGAGTGGTTCTGATTAATCTTGGATTGGCTCCTGAGAGCTCAATCCAAAAAGGGCTTGGTCAACATCACATATTACCACAATAGGAGATGACCAATTCAATCTTTGGTATAATAAGAAACACATGTACATTCATTTAAGCACCAGACCAAGTTTTGCCATGATAACATCATATAATAGAATCAAAAGAAAAGAATAAAAGATCATGCTTGGTGGCTGGTTCCAACATCAGTCCACTAAAGACACATCCATTTATTACAATATAATACAATTGCATCCATATCCATAAGGAGAGTCCAATATACAAATCATACATGATTACAATTCTTACATCCAAATGCATGGCTTACAATTACAATAAATGAGAGCAAGAGAAGAACAAGAGTTGAGGAAGAAGAAGGAACCCTTCAATTGCATACAATCCAAGTCCTTCGGTCCTGAACGGTGGTTGGCAATGCCACTCAACCATGTGGAACCCATAGGTTCCAATCCCACTGTGCTCATGGAGATAGTCACACTACCCAAACAACCATACACTTAAGCAAGGGAGACAAATAGGCTCACATAGGATAAAACATGGAGTAACACTCAACGTGAATACTCACTCATCCAAGAACATAGTGCCACAACAATCAATGAAAGAGGGAGAGGTATAATCCTCAATGCAAACCATATGCACACAATTATGAAAGAACCCCACAAGAATTATCAACACCAAACCATCAAGTATGAACCATCTCAAAATCCAGTCACCAAAGAGATCACAAGACCAATAGGCCATCAAATATGGAACCTCTAGAATCCATCAATAAGCAAAATCACATGGAAGGCAAATCCTCTTTTGGGTGCTACTCATAACTATAGGGATAGATACAAAGGAAACAAGAGAAAGGAGTTTCATCTCGTAGCTCAAAGGGATGGCTCATGCAAAATTGAGTAGTCCTCTCATACGAACGAGGAGACTCAATCATGCCAAATCAACGCCCCACAAACGACCAGGCCTTCCCAACTCATCCTTAGTCTATATGAGTACTCAAGTCTAGGAGAGATGTATCCACTTATTTTGGTTTATTTTATTAATGTGTCCTTAGTTTTTACTTTATTACAAAATGTTCAATAGGTTATCCCAACAGTCCCTTTGTACCCCAACCCCCATTGGATACCACTCCCAACATTGGTCCTATTACCTACCCTAGGCTCAAGTAAATCAAAACATGAAATTCACAATAAAATACCAATATGAAAGACCATATAGTATCACAATTGAGCCCAAAAATTCCAAATTTCATCAATAATCATCAAATGCTTTTGACATATTCACATGCATCCAAAACATACTCAATTGGTGCTAAATGCCAAGAGAACTAATCCAAATCATCCAACAATTAAATTTGTATATATAATATAATCATTCCACATAAAGATTTCACATTTAAAACACCAAATTCATAATTTTATCAAAAGGCCAAATTGACCAAAAACCAGTCATGGAGGCCATCCACCATTGATGGACCTCCAAAAAGCTCAAATTTTTAATCATGCTCAATCAAAAATTTGGGAAAACCCAGTGGTCCATAGGTGAACAATAACTCATCCATGCAATAAAATCAACAATCCAGGCATCCAATAAAAATTGGGCAGCATTTTTTTTGAGAAACCATGATTTCAAAATTTAAAACATAAAAAATTCATTTCTTTACTAAAATTCTAAATTCAAATTGGAAGAAAGTTCTAAATATATTTCCTAACTAATAGCAACAAGAATAAAAAAAATTCATTGAGAAACAAGGAGAGATCAATAGAAACTCACCTTCAAGTTGAAGAAATTGTAAATTAAACATGGAGCCAAAGAGTTCGAAAGAGCTCATGAAAATTGGGTAGTATAATGAGTCGCCCACACGAATCCAATGAGCTCCTACCATAACATTCCTCCAAGAATTTTCCTCCTAATAAACAAATCAAAATTCCTATTGTAGAGTTTTGAGGGCTCCAAATTTGAAAAATAAACTAAGTGTTAAAAATTGAACTTCAAAATACAATATAAACCTACTTTGGAGCATCAATACAAAAATATTAAAAATCAAACTAGATAAATAAATCCAATTACTCCTAAAATACCCCCAAAGGTAAAAGCATTCAATCCACATTAAAATCGAATACATATAAGCCACATTTCACAATTAAATATTGAATTGCCTATATTATTTAAATAGCATTAATATTACACTATAATAATGAAAATTCACATATGATTGACTATACACAAACAATCTTTACTGGTGATTCACAAATATACATTGGGGTAACCGGAGGTATAAATAAATAAAATTAAGGAAAATCGTCTAAATTAGGAATGATGACTTATGGTTGGGTAACATAAATGGCCAGTGTGTTATCTCCTATAACCACCATCAGGGATATGAGCATGCTCAAACTTCTGGAGGCAGGTAAAGTCAATGCTATGTGCCTGCACCAACCAAAACATACACACACACACACACACACACACACACACACACACACACACACACACACACACACACACACACACACACACACACACACACACACACACACACACACACACACACACACACACACACACACACACACACACACACGCGCGCGCGCGCGCGCGCGCACACAACATAAGATCACTGAAATCATCATTAACATTCCCTTATCAAGGTCACATAATAACATTACATTAGTAACACAATATCTCATCAAATCAATATAGCATCATCAAATTGAATATACTGCTAAGCATTTGATCTCTTGAAAGATATAAAATAGCATAAAATATGATTTATTACTCTTAACCCATCCAACCAGATTAGTGTCACTTGTTCATTCCAAACATCATCACATCAATATTAATATCAATATCATAAACAGGGTAACAACCCCCAACAAATCCAATATCCAAACAGATATGTAGTAAATAACAACACCATGGTCCTCACAACTAGGCACAAGAAGAAGGCACACATCTCAATGCAGAAGCATAATCATGATCATCACGAAGCAATTTGGAACATCACTGGTCCAACACGAATACATAACATATATCCAATCATGGCATATGCTAGGCACTCAAGGCCTCACACTAAAATCAAATGCAACATCTAGAATACTAGCAAGCGCCACATAAAGGTTAATTTCCATAATCAAATGGCACAATCACCGACTCATAGCCAAATCCACATCAAGGAGAAGAAATATAGAAGAGCAACTGGAGGGGCATTACAAGTTTGTAGATCTATGATAAGGTTTTAATAAAGGTGTTCACAATGAAAATAGTTATAGGTTTTCATGGCTACTTGGAGGGTTCCTTTTTATCTATATTTACTCCTATATGGATTTGTTTAGCAAATGAAATTGAGTGTTGATTTTGGTGTTTGAGTCTTAGTAATCAATATGTTATGCCTAATTATTTGTTTGATGAATGATATTGAAGTGGGTTTGAATCTTTCATTTATTTAAGATTGGAGCATTGACTATGTATTTCTCCTTTATCCTTTGAGATGTCGCATATGTACTAGTCTTATAAATTATCTGACAAGGATTCATTTTGGTACAACAATTCTTGGTCACCATTGTTACATTGGTATGTTGGTTACAATGATAAATTTTATTTTTGGAGTACCTAATATAGTTGTTCATTTGATCTTAGTAGTGGATTATGGTGCATGAGAAGCTTTGTTCACTTTTATTGGAGTTTTGTTAACAATATTGTTTATGATGCCGTGTATAAATCAATATCACTTCTAGTGGGAGATTTATGAGGTTAAATAATGTGTTCTATCTTATTTGTTTCAAGATTTTTGTTCTCAACTGTTATGGTTGAAATGTGTAGTGAGCCATGGACAAGATTTGATTATAAGATGGATGCTTTTGCAATGGGTGTTGGTGTCATATGGAGCTCTTGGATTCTACCTTCAGATTGTTGTGAGAGTTTGACACTTTGGTTCTATTGACAAAGGACGTGCAGTTGTATCTTTTTTATTTAGAGATTGTGGTTTGACTCTTCCTTTTGAAAGGTCTTGGTGTTGAGCTCTTTGATTATGTTGGGGCCATAAAGGATATCTAGTTAGGAGATGGTTATCACAATGCTTGGAGAGCTTGGTTACATAGTAAAGTGGGAGCTTTGGTAGTGATGTGAATTCATCATTTGATGATGGATAGTTATCTTCATTTGGTTTGGAGATGGAGACATCTCAATTTGCCACAGAGGACTGTTGAGTCTTTGGTGAGGTGTCAGCTTATGATATTTTCCTTAGAGCATATGATATTCCTTTGAGGATATATTAGATCACGATGTCATGTTTGTGTTCCCAATTCCATGGTTGGAGCTCTAACAATAGTCTTGTTTGTTCACTTTGTTTTTTTGTGTGAATCATTTGTTTGGAGCTTCATAATTTTCTAGGGTTGCATTTGAAGTTAGCATGAATTTATTGGTGGATTCTCATGTAGATTGGAGAGACTTGGGTAAGGCTATGAGATATCATGTTTTTAGGGATCATGTATTGATATGGTTACTCTTTGATGAGGATTTCAACAAAAAGACCGGGGAGCCTACACCTAGTTATGGATGTGAATCCATTACAAACCTAAAGAGAAGATTATCATTTATTGCAAGCTTTGATTTCTTTCTTATTGTGTGCTCATGACAATTTTTTTCCCCACTCTTGGTCTACTCAATAGGTGAATAATTTGAGAGTTATTGACTACTTTATTATTAGATGCCCTCTTTCTTCTGTATCGCGTCATCTCATGTGAACCAGTATTGAACACAATAGTTATAGAAGAACTTTTAGAGAAGAAAGATGCATGATTTTATGTATTTCCATTGCTCCCCTTTTTGTTGCTTTTGATCTATGGATCTAGTTCAAAGGACCTATTTGGAGAAGTACACAAGAAATGGTTTGTGTCTTTGGGCATATTCTTTTTGTCATGGGAATGAATGGTTTGTTTTATCTTCCTTCACTGTGAGAAGTTTACATCTCTTGCCACCATGTTTCATTTGATTTGAATGATAGATGTTGACATTCTTTTAGAATGGGAATGATGAAGGAGATATTACCTTACACAACTTAGTAGATGCTAGTATGGAATAAGGATATGTTTTGATTTTCATGTACTGTCTTCAATCTTGTTCTTCTTTTTAGATGTTTGTATTAACATAATTAAGTGTGAAGAACTCGAGAGAGCTATGGAGACTAGTGGTGAGAGAGGTACTGCATCATATTTGTTTGTAGGATTTGCATATCAATGTATGTTTCCTTGTGTTGGTTAACGGATTTATCACCTAACTCTATATTCTCACGCCCACAAAGGTGACAAATGTAACTGTAGTTAAACCACTCTAAACAAACTAATTACTAACAAATTCTCTTCTTATTTTACAAGGTGGTAACTACCTTTTGATGATATTCAATGAATAGAAACTAACTGAAACACTTTTAACTAGAAAGACAATAAGGAAAGAGCTTTTAACTAGAAAGATTTGAAAAGGCATGCACAACATACACATACTTTTTAGATTTTACAAGATTTTGAAACAACTAGATTGCTACAAAATAACTGTCAAAGACAATATTTTTGTAGCAATAGAAAAATTGAAACCATTCACCACTTCAAATATAGATGCATCCATTGATAACCATTCAAAGAACAAAAAGCATTCACACACCATAATTCAAAGACTACGAATATTTGAAGCCACCAATAAATTTTCTATATTCAAAATAGTAAATAGAAAAATGCTTAAAGAAGTTTTTGTTCTTAAGAAACAAAGTTTGCCCAAAAGATGCTTCAAGATTAACTAATCTACTTATTTATAACTCTTAACCCCTATCTTTTCGTTCCCAAGAAATAGTTACTAAAGTAATGGCCTTGAAAGCGATCGTTTCAAAACAAAAATTCCATAAGCATCATCAAAATATATATAGACCACTTCACAACAAATAAGGCCTCAAGGTCACTAGAATCAGGTTCCATCATCAGGTATCGGGTTCTGCTCTACAATCCATCTATCAATTTCATCCACCTTCTCTTCTTCTTCACTTAACGTTAACAGGATATCTTCAAATTCTTATTCATAAAAAGCAATGGCTTGAAAAAAGTCATACAAGTCCAAAAGAATATGTCCCTGCAATGTCTCAACATCTGGTTGTACCACATGACCTTTCCTAGCCTGCAGCACCCTCGTGTTGAAGCTAATTATTCGGGTTCCTTCCCACTGCGAGCTCGCCCTGCAAGCGTTGTTCATGATGTTTAGCATGTTCTACAATCTTGTCTAATATGGTGACGGCCTTCCTATATTCTCTGAAATCAGTTTGTGCTTTCCATGCAAAAGATCATAACTGTCAGACTATATCCTCCTGCTCTTTCTTTGGCCAATTCAAATATGGGTTGTGAAATGACAACTCACTATCATGAGGCTAAACCATTTTGATACGTGCAAAATCATGACAATTTTCTCCTTTAGCTATCTTTAACGTTCTCTACAAAAATATGGCATCATCAAACGTAGTAACACATGTTGCCACCTTTTTTGTATCCTTGGTTGTTTAATGGCCATTAATGATGGTACTTCGTAAATATACCCTTGATTTATCCCTTGGAAGCATTACATGACATGGCAATGGGCAAGGCAGAGAGGAGAAAGGTAAAAAGTTGTTACTCTTATTAGTCTGACAAGTTCGTTTAATTCCGATGACGTCCAAGCATGACCTATCTTAACCATAACTCGTGTTGTCACCCCGATAGGGTATTGAAACAACTTGAAATTGCATTACTAGGATGTCTTTACTTGGAATTGAAAATGTCCCTTAAAATATCAAGGAAGCTCAACATTCATCACAACATGAGGGATGCCAAAAAGTTGGGAGATCAGACAAGTTCACAACCACCAAACTCTTTCAAAAGCAACCACAAGTCCGACTTCCTAAGGGTACCGACTTTATGCAGATTTCCCTAAGTCGGTCGGGTGGTCAGGTGGTTTTAATTGTAAAGAATCCCATGATAGAGGTTAAGAAACTCAAACAAGCCACGACAAGGGAGGAAAAGGAGAATAGTCAATAAGGATTTACTCCTTACCTGAAGTTTAAAACAAATAAAAATATGGGTAACACCTTGACACTATGTGATACAAGATATATCAACATCCTCTATGTGAAGTATTATATACAAACTTGATATTTAATATATTTCCAAATCGGACATTACTCATGCAATGAGAGTTTATGGATATATGTCTGGTTATCCTCTTTGATATCTTGGTTTTTTTATTATTGATGTGATGATGAGTTTGCATATTTTAGTGTTTGGATCACAAGTTTTGCAATTGTGTGGGTTGATCACATATTCAACTACAATGAGATGTCTCGCATCTAAACAATCTATATCCAGAGATTGATTTAGTATCGAGGCAAAATTTGTTAGCAATATGATTAGGGTAGTTACTTAGAGCCTTTGTTATCATTTGAGTATAATGATGGTGTTCATGTAAAGATTGGTGTAGGTTTCAGTGATAGTTTTTATGGTTCACCTTGGCATGTTCCTTTTTCTTTCGTATGTTGCATGTTTAAGGATATGATGAGTTTTTTACTTGATGGTGGTTATCATGGTTTCTTTTATAGGTACCTCGTTAGAGCATGAGAGCATAGCGAAGATTCAAATGATACATAAATGGCTAAGGAATGCTTTTCCCTTGTTTATGATTCCCGAGTCTATTTACAATGTATGATGCCAAGTGAGAGAGTGTTAGGATTAAGGCATACTCTACCTTGTAAATCCTATGACATAGTTCCAACATCACTGGAAATTTTCTTAAGGCACTTAGAGTGTATTGGGAAAAAATATTTGTAATATTTATTTTCATTATTGTTTGTAATACATTCACAAGGGGTGATGGGTTCCACTAGCAATAGTAAAGGTGGGTTTTGAACATAATTATTTAATATTATTTTCCCCACATGTGGATGCCTTGAATGAGATAATCAATGACATGGGAAGTGGACAAATGAGTGACTGTTGGGATTTTCCATGTGGGGGCTTGGAAGCAACACATGTATCTTAGTATTCCATCATTTATTACATTTAATAATGTTTATCTTGCAAGATTGAGATCCCAAGTTGGAGGGAAAGTATCGAAGCCAAAATCAATGTCCTTTCAACTTCTGCAGAGATAATCCAAGAGTTGTGGTCATTGGAAGAGCCTTATTTGTACACCTTTATTAGTGGTTTTAGAGCTCTTTCCATTCTATATATTCAACTCTTTAGATGTATAATGCATAGCAAAATGAGGAACAATTGAATGTCGATGTCCTTCTACACTAACCGTGATGATGAAATATTATGAATCTTCTTGAAATTGCATCACAAGAATTATTTGGTATCATGTACCTTGATATGTGTTACTTTGTTGTTGTAAGCTAAAAAATTCTAAGTTACAAGCTAAGAATGCGAACTCAATGTAAGCCTAGTAATGATTTAAAAACCAATTTACGTCTTTGTGGCAGTTATTTTTTTGGAAAATGAATATGATGTTAAAGGACTATAATATAACACATTCCTCAAATCTCCAAGTGAGGTGCATGTGTGAGATAAAATGCAATAGGATTCATGGTGACTAAATTGATTGGACTGTGGATGAAGAACCTATAATTAAATCAATGCAATTGCATACAAGTTTCTTCCTCTTCAACATCTATGGGCTGATTAACTCAATTTAAAAAAGCAAGCGTGGAGTGAGTTATCTGAAATATTGTCTAATGACAAGGAAAATGTTTTCATTGTAGGAGGAGATTTCAACGCACTAATCAGACCTTTAGACAAGAAGGGGGGCATGGGGTGGAACAGGCAGAGTCAAAGAGATTTCAGCTCCTTTGCTACAAGTTCAGGTCTAATTGAATTCCCTTTTAAAATGGGATAATTCACATGGACCAATAGGAGGAGTGGATTCCTAAATATAGCTGAAAAATTAGATAGGTTTTTCATAGCAGGGGATTGGTCGGAGAGTCGTTGGACCAGCGAAGCAGAGATCTTACCTTTTATGGGATCAAACCATTATCCAATATGTCTAAGGTTGCAGGATGACAGTGCTCCAGAGAGGTGCCCCTTTAAATTTGAGGCAATGTGGCTTCGGGATGGCAACATCAAAAATCTCATAGAGCAATGGTGGCAGCACAAGCCGGAAAACCTAGGTAATAAAGCTTTCACTTTTTTCAAAAAACTTCAATTTGTAAAGGATCAACTTAAGCAGTGGAACAAAGAAACTTTTAGAAATATATTCAAAGACAATATTATTTTAGAGAAAGATCTAAAATACTTACATGAGCAAATAATTAACAATGGAATGGATGAAGACTTGTATACACGGGAAAAATCTCTCAATAACCAATATGCAGAAGTATTAGCTAGGGAGGAGATTTATTGGAAACAAAAATCAAGAGAAACCTGGTTGAAGGAGGGTGAGAGAAACACAAAATTCTTCCATACCTCAGTTAAAGTAAAAAGGGCTCACAACAAGATCTTCTCAATTAAAAACCGAGGTGGAAACATGCTCTCAGATCAAAAACAAATTAATTAGGCAGCAATTGAGCATTTCTTTGAGATTTTCAACAAGGTGGACAATCAGGTAGAACACATGCCTCACATTCTAGAGGTCATTCCCCCATGCATAATGGAGGATCACAACAAAAGGTTAATGGAGAAGGCTTCAATGGAAGAGGTTAAAAAGGCTGTCTTCAGTTTAGGAGCTGACAAATCACCTGGGCCGGATGGTTTTCTAGATCTGTTCTTTCAAAAGTTTTGGGACATATTGGCGGATGATATTCATGGAGTCGTAGAGGAATCTAGGAGGGGAGGATTCATGTTAAAAGACTTCAATAACACCTTCATAGCTTTGATTCCAAAAAAGGCGGAAATCAACTCTTTCGATGACTTTCACCCAATTTCACTCTATAATTCCATTTATAAAATCATTACAAAAGTGATTTCCAATAGGTTAAAACCAATTTTAGACCTAGTGATCTCGAATGAATAGAGTGGATTCACTCCAGGCAGGTCTATTTTTTAAGGTATTATACTGGTCCATGAAACTGTTCACTCCATTAGGACAACAAAGTCAGAGAAGATGATGGTTAAGGTTGACATTAAGAAAGCCTATGATGAGGTCAATCGGGACTTTCTTATAAAAGTCCTTCAGAGGTTTGGTTTCAGTGAAGCTTGGGTCTCCTGGGTCAAAAGTTGCATTAGCTCCCCGAGATTCTCAGTCATTGTAAATGGTAGCCCCCAAGGTTTTTTCGAATCTAAAAAAGGTTTTAAGGCAAGGAGATCCTCTCTCACCGTTCTTATTCATAATAATGGTAGAAGTGCTCGAACGTCTTATCTCAAAAAACTGGGAATTAGGTGCGTGGAAGGGGGTCCGAATAGCAACAGGAGTAAACCCCTTAACACATTTACAATTTGTAGATGACACCTTCCTAGCAGGAGATGCATCGGCTAGGGAAGGAAGGGTCATGAAAGAAACCCTTGATATCTACGAATCAGCCTCAAGTCAAAAAGTCAATTGGCACAAGTCTGAGATTTTTTTCTTCAACTGCAATCCTGGCAAGCAAAGGGAAATATGCAGACTTTTGGGAATGAGAGCGGGATCCTTACCAGGCAGATATTTAGGAATACCCTTCTTTGGTGGAGCAAACAGGACGAAGTTGTGGAAGAAACTAATAGATAGTTGCATTAATAAAATGGAAGGGTGGAAAAGCAGATGGCTATCTTCAGCGGGCAGAATTTTAATGTTGAAAACAGTTGTGTCAGCCATCCCTGTTTACTCCATGATGTGCCTTAAAATCCCGAAAAAGGTCATCAACTCAATTCAACAAAAGATGAGATTTTTTTTTGGAATGGGGCAAATGATCAAGAAAAAATCCCACTTTTGGCATGGGATAAAATTTGTCAAGCCAAGGAAAGAGGAGGGGCTGGCAAAAAATGAACAGCGCCTTAGGAGCAAAACTGGTCTGGAATATATACTCAAACTCAAATCAGATGTGGGTTAAAGTGTTGAGAGCAAAGTATCTTGATTCAACAGAGGATCACAGAATCTTCATGATTCGAAACCCTCCCAAAGGGTCAGCAATTTGGAACTTCATCTTGGAGAGTCGCAAGGTTGTAACAGATCATCTAACATGGCAGATTGGGAATGGGGCTAAGGCCAAATTCTGGGAGGATTCTTGGGTAGGCCTACCGACTCTGAGAGAGCTGGAAGATTTCACAGAGGCAAAGGAAGTGTTAGTGCAGTTATGGGGTGATAAAGTAAAGGACTACATGCAGAGTTCTGAGGGTGACCTAGGAAAAGAATGGCATTGGAAAGATTTATCCTCAACACGCATATTTGCTCAGGAGCAACAAAGACTTAAAAATGTGTTGAACCAGAGGAAGGTTTTCCTCATAGGTAAGGAAGGTAAGGTGATTTGGTGTGGGGCTAAGGATGGTAAGTATTCAGTCAAACTGGGATATCAACTGATAGAAGGTAGGGAGGAGGCTCCCTAAAAAACATGGACCCTTTTCTGGGGTAAAGAATGCCTCCCAAAAGCAGGTGCTTTTGCATGGTTGGTGACGAAAGGTAGAATCCTAACAGGGGAAAGAAGGAAGAGGCTCGGATTGGAGGGACCTTCAAAGTGTGTTATGTGCAATTAGGCAGAATAATCAGTGGACCATTGCTCTTAACTTGTGAAGTAGCATAAAAATGCTGGTCCGAACTTCAGAGGAATTTAAATTGGCAGGGGCCGCTTCAATGCTCAGTAAAAGAGGTTTTTGAGAGCTGGCCAAAACAACCAAGGAAGTCAACCCTCTCATGTGTTTGGAAAATTAGCCCTTCTATAGTTGTTTGGGAGATTTGGAAGGAAAGAAATCGAAGAATATTTCAAGACAAGATAGAGGATGAGAGAAGATTGTTATCAAGAATCAACAGAGCTATTGAAGAGGTGGTGGGATCAACAGCTTAACAATCCTCCTCATTATCCAACCCCTTTTCTTTAATGGACAGAAATATTCAAAAAGCATGGCTAGGAATCAAAATCAGACATGGATCATCTTCAATAAGTAAGAGAAATAAGGGAAACTTAGAAAAGGTCCAATGGAAACCACCAGAGAAGGGATGGGTAAAAATAAATTTTGATGGAGTAGCGCAACAATCTGGGCAGTTAGCAGGGGCTAGATTTGCATTATGGGATGACAATGGAAATCTTTTAAAATATGGAGCTAAAAGACTTCGGAGGAGCACCAACAATGAGGCAGAAGCCTAGGCAGCCCTTCTGGGTATAGAATTAGCAAAAAAAGAAGGGGTTAGAAACCTGCATTTAGAAGGAGATTCCTTAATCATAATTCAAGCAATTATGAATGGGGAAATTAGTGCTTGGAATCTTCAAGGCCTCTTAGCAGTAATATTAGAAGAAATTAATTATTTTGAAAAATTCAAAATCAGTCATATTAGAAGGGTGGGCAATCAAACAACAGACAGTTTATCCAAATGGGCCTTGTCTTTTGATGCTGAAGGTATATTGAAAATGGACGGCTTTCAGGAATCATCACTTTTTGGTGAGATGAGAAGTAAATGATTGGAGAGAGGGATTGGAAGGAGTAATGTCAAGCAGGATGACGTCAATTTCATATGAGACTCTGTGTGTGGAAAGGCCGAAGTGAAAGTTCGCACGGGGGAAGCTCCATAATCTCAATAAAAACACTTAAAGGAAAGCTCAAAGCGGCGACATATAGGGAAAGTAGCAATAATAATGATGAGCGACCCCTCGACACGCGTGAAATAACATCAGTGTTTGGATTGCGTAAGTGGAGTTTAAATGTTTTTGACAGGGCTTTTGAAGAAAACGTGCGAATGCACTATCAGATGGTTAACATGCCATACTCATAAATAGGGTAAATGCAGGGTTTAAATCAAGAGATGCAATGTTTGCAGTGACTGTGGAGAAATAAATTAGGTTCAAAGATTTAGAGTAGAGGCAGCTGTGAAGGAAAAAGGGTAAGGAGGAGCCGCCACCATGGAAGCGACATTTATAGTCACCACTAAAAAACAACAAAAATGATTTAAAGGGGCAGTGAGCAGGGATATAATGGTAGGGCTCCTCCGTTTTAAAGAAGAGGAAATGATAAACACTGTGCTGAAGGTGGTCGGCCCATTTCTTATGGAGAATGTGGTGCGCTGGAAGGTAAACTTGGATATCATATCAATGGTGATAGCATGGGGCTTAGAACTTGGAGAAGACATTGACACGGTGAAATGGGCTGCAACATCAATTTTTGATGATGCTATGCTGGAAGGGCTCGATTCCATCCTGGAATGGGCAGTGCCCGGGGTAGGGTTTGATTACTCAGAAGGGTTTGCAGAGGCTAAAGACGCAGAAGAGTTTGGACTGGTTCCCTTTGTTCGCTGGATAAGGAAGGCAGATAAGGAAGTTTATGTGCTAGAAAGGGCGGGAGCATGGGAGAACCTGAAGAGGTTGATTCAGCAGCATGAGATGGAAGAAAATGACCTGGTCAGAGCATGGCCAAAGGCTCCCCCTAAAGGCAAGCGCAGAGGATTGAGGAAGCGAAGGATATTCCAAGGCAATTGGCTGCAATAGATGAATCCCATTAGATATCTGACTGGAGGTTGATGAAGGCAAAGGGCTTGGTGGGTGTTTTTTTGTTAAGTAATGAAAGCTATTTTTTAAGATCAAATAGGGATTATTAGAGTAACATTATCAATGTACACCCGTTAGGGGTCTGATTAGTAGAATTAGATATCAGTAATAGGATCATATATCATCCTATGGGTTTCGGGGGAGATGACTAGGTGTGTGGTTTTTTGTTATTTTGGTGGTGTTATGGTTGTAAATGCCCGATGTGTGAGGCTCTTGTAGGTTTATAAGTTTAAATATCAGGCTAACTGGACATATGAAACCCTGAAATTTTGATGATGTAAGAAATTTATTATATAATAAAATAAAATATTATTACCGACCAAAAAAAAAGAAGACTAAAAACTTAGTAATTAAAAAAATATTAATAAAAAATAAAGGTTGTCACATTACGTTTAGTCCAAAGCTATCGAACCTCCTTTCAGAAGATGTTTCGAAAGTTCGAAACCCTAAAACCCTAAAACAATTTCTTTTTAACTCTCCTTTTAGAATAACATCCTCTGCCATTTTGATCACAACCCAGGGCTATATTTCTGAGTTTTCATCTCTCGTTTTGTATTTCCTGGGTCTGTGTACAGATTAACTAAGAAAAAATGAAGACAATCATCGCGTCAGAAACAATGGACATCCCAGAGGGAGTAAAAGTTGAAATAAAGGCCAAGATGATCAGAGTTTCAGGCCGCCGGGGCACACTTACCAGAAATTTTAAGCACTTGAATCTTGATTTTCAGCTCACTGAAAAGGGCAGGAAATTGAAGGTGGATGCCTGGTTTGGATCCAGGAAAACAATGGCAGCTATCAGGACTGCACTGAGCCATGTCCAGAATCTAATCACTGGTGTCACCAAGGGATACAGTTACAAGATGAGGTTTGTGTATGCTCACTTTCCCATTAACGCCAGCATCGGAAACAACAGCACCAACATTGAGATCAGGAATTTTTTGGGAGAGAAAAAGGTATTTAGATGTTGAAATCTTTTTTCCCCCTTTTGTTAAGCGGCTCTGTTTTTTATTTGTTTTTGTTAAATAGGTTTTGTGAAATGGGTTTTTGTTGTGAAGGGGATCGGGTTGTAAATCGTAGGTTAAATGATGGTCATAGTGGAAGCAGGGTTTTTGCGTCATTATGAAATGATTTTTTGCTGGGCAGGGAATTTGTAAAGGACCTTCTTTAACATGACTGCGGCTTCAGTTTATGTCCAAAACCTGCATTCATTTTAGCCTTCCATAAGGACTGTATAGGCATCTTATCTATGTAAAACAATACCATTTTTTCCTTGCCACTGTCCACTGTTAGTTCTTCTTGACTGTACCTGCATTCTCTGTTTCGGAATATTTGGTATTATTTCAATATTTTATTGTCCCCTGGCTATGCATGACTTTTGTCCACTGGCTTGTACTCTTGTAGGCCTTTTGAATACTGTCCTTATAGCCATTAAAGTTACCATACTTCATTTTAGGTGACTTCTGTTTCATGCTGCCTGTTCACTGTGTTTTACCCTTGACTGCCCTCTTTGGGACTGCCATCTTGTGCATTTTCCGCTGTCACTTGACCATATCTAACCTCTGTCAATTGTTTTATTGGCTTTTGAGTGAGAAAGTTTTTCCTCATCCTGACCTGTGACAGTTTTGCGGACAGTGTTGCGGACAGTTAGCAAACTAGAGTAAGGGAGAGTATGAGGTATGGCAGAGGGTGAACTGGACAGAAGTGTAGGTTTATAAGGAGCTTTAAAGGATTTCATGGAAGTACAAGTGGCAATCAAACAACTCAGAATCTCATTGGCACTTCACTAATCACAAAACAGAGCATGAGAAATCGGAAGAGGACAACAGCTGTGTGTTATGAGATATTAGAAAAGGGCAGTGTTTATGATGGTATGATCATATTGTTTTGATATGGATATGAATGTTATGGTAGTGTTATGTATATAAGCTTCAAGAATAACCTCAAACTACTAAGCCCCTTCAACATGATTTTACTATCAACATGATTATCATCTCTTAGTTTACCCAAGCCATATTCAGTAATTTAATATCTCCTCACAGCCATGATTTCTTCACCACTGTCTTAAAATAGCCTTAT
This sequence comes from Cryptomeria japonica, assembly GCF_030272615.1. NCBI lineage: Eukaryota > Viridiplantae > Streptophyta > Pinopsida > Cupressales > Cupressaceae > Cryptomeria > Cryptomeria japonica. The sequence goes on from NC_081413.1 coordinate 487,093,016, forward strand.
AAGTTATGGCATCTTCATGGATAGTCCTCACGATAGTAATCTCTGCTCCTTTAGTGCATTGACATATGACTGTCTCCATCTTGTCTGGCTGTCATGCTTTGTATATTGCAATCCTTTGATCTTGCTTTCTTTCTTTATGGTTCTTGAGAGCCTAAAAGACTTCAAATCAACTACCTAAAAGACCATCATCCCTTTGAGCTTGACCTATGTAAATCCTATTGCCATGTCATTTGTAAACCTCCATGTCTTATGTCGATCACAGTTCATAAGCTGTCCTAAAACAATCTTTTGGTCCTTGGTGTTTACCCTCTATTCCTTTTGATTGTTTTGAACTAGACCAATCCTTATGCCTATCACTGTTGCTTGAAATTATTCTTTACTGTCATATATACTTGAGACTTGCACCTTTTATTCCTCTATGACTGTGTTGCAATTGTCCAATGTATCGTACTAGTCACTGTCATGCTTTCTTTGTGTTCTCACTGTCCCTGCATGGTTGACATATGCATGACTGTCATCTAAACAGTCTTTTCTATATTGCCATATCAAAATGACTATCTTCAATACTTTGAAGCCTTAGCATAGTGGTCTTTACATTTGATCACTTGAATATCACTGTTAAATCTGCTATGATCACTTATCCTTATCTCTTGCTCATTTTGTTTACCAAAGTAGATATGCCTTCTCTATGGAATGCTGTCTTCTTTTCTGCTGCATAAACTTCCTAAGGAAATCATACCAGTGTCTTACTTCTCCAACATTACTGTAATTTCCAAGGGCTCCGTCTTTAAAATCTTTCTCAGAACTCTTTATATGGCTGCTCATTCATGCTTTTTGAGAGATTTTCACAGTGAGGGGTTCAATGGCTAAGATGGTTTATCATTTTTGACAAATGTTAAAGAGGACTTGAATGGCCAGCATCTCTGAGACCATTTCAAGTGCAAGATCTAATGAAACCTAGACCAATGACTTGCAGGACACTTGACACTTTCCTAGGGCTCTATACCTGTGACATGTTGACAAAGGAGGATTTATACTTTCATGAGTACAATAAAATCCTTCCAGGAGAACCTTTGATGACTGTTGCAAGTGCAACACACTAAACCATTCCATATTGCTTGGATGTTTGGATTAACATCAGTGACTGTGAAGTTCCTTAAAGATAAAACCAAGATTCCATAGAACTGAAATGACAAACATGCTTGGATCATCATCATGGCGAAAGAGACAATACTGGAAACCTAACAAAGGGCAATGCTGTGATGTCCCAGTCTAAATGCTGCAGTGGTGTGGATTACCGTTCGGCGTGTACCTAGGGTTGGGACCCACCCACGATCGGGCAACCATGCATCCATGAGGGGGTTGACCTGTGCTAGCACTCTGGTGGGATGAAATCCCCATTCTTAACGCTGGTAGGTGCCATTTGCCATCAGTCCGGCCTTTTGGTGTAGTGGTTGCTTTGTGTGGTATTAGAGCCGAGGTCTCGAGGTTGAGCCCTACGGAGCATGGTGGGCTGTGATGTCCCAGCCTAAATGCTGCAGTGGTGTGGATTCCCGTTGGGCATGTATCCAGGGTTGGGACCCACCCATGATTGGGCAACCACGTGTCCATGAGGGGGTTGACCTGCGTTGGCACTCTGATGGGATGAAAACCCCACTCTTTTCGCTGGTAGGCGCCATTCTCTATCAGTCCGAGCTTTTTGCGTAGTGGTTGCCTTGCTCTAAATATCCTGACTTGTAAAATGAATTTAAACAAAACAAAACAAATGATCTCCAATACCGAACTTAGAACACAACCAAATCAACTGTGATTCATCATAAATTTGCTGAGTTTCAGAACAGCAAACAATTTCAGAAAACATTACCATCAGACATAGATCATCAATACATGTAATATCTCAGGCCCTTATGTGATGAACCCATGAAATGGGGCCACCTGGTCTAGATGGCAGTGCTGGCTGCCAATTGTGCACTCTTTTTCTTTTAGTAGAAAAATCAGATTTTGCTTTGATGTGACAACCAATCAAATTTTGTTTGTAGTGACAACTGACTTCTTGAAGCTTCTTGAAGAAAATCAGATTTTGTTTTGTTTTGTGTCTTCTACCAACTTCTAGAAGGTGGCCATGGCCAAATCAGATTTGCTTTGCCAACTATGTGCCAACTGTCTGCCACTATTTGTGAACTAGAAGCTTCTACCAACTTCAGCCAACTCGCTGCTAACTGTGGTTTGCCTCTTTACAGTATGGCATCCCTTCATTGAAGGCAATTAGATTGTTTACTTGCCTTGCACTACAAGTTAATGTACCACCCCAAGTGGGTATATATTGAGGACTCTGCTTTGTTTTTTGGGGTATGCTGAATGTTTTGGTCTGCCTTTGTGCACGATTTGGGTCTTGGGACGGAACCCCCAAGAGATCACCACTGCTGCTGTGTGTTGCTATTCGAGCTCTATATGGTCTTGAGACGAAACCCTCAAGAGTGTGTGTTGCTGTTTGAATTCTATATTGAGTTCTATGTAATCTGAAAGCTCAAATTGCTGTTGTAAAGAAACTCTATATCAGTTCAATAGCAAACATATTCCTGATTTTGCAATTCTGAAGTTGAAACGTGTTTATTGATACTCTAAATCTGTGTAAGCACTAAAAAATATGAATGTTCTATAAGCAATCTTGAGCTCCTTACAGTGTGTATTTCTTTTTCTAAGCTACTCTGAATCTATATTGTGCAACTAGTTTGTATCTTTGAATTTAACAGTTTACGTAAGTACAAAGGTTCAGATCATATAGACTTAAGGTCCTTACACCTTAGCAAACTGAATATCCTCAGATTTGTCTATTCCTATAACAGAAATATGATGGCTTTCCCTACATACAGTGCCCATTAGAATTCCAAATGCTTTCTTGCCAATATGTTCCTATTGATTGCACCGACATTGGCTTTGATCATCGAAGATGTGGCAAGGATGATCGTTCAACTCTATCTGTTTGCTGCAACCTAACCGTCACAGTCTCTGCCCGTGTGATGTCTCTGCCCAGGTGTGTTTGACTAGGGAATGATTAGGCGATATTACTTATGCTGGAAGGCACAAGTGTTGGTATGAATTGCAGGCCATGAAATATCAACTCCCACCAGGCTACTGATATGATCGGACTGCTGCTCGCTCCTTGGCTTTCCAATGACTGCTATACGCTACAGCCTTCTGCGACTATTGACACACGATCTCTGCCAACTCAGTGCCTGTGTGAGATGCCAGATACAATGGGAAATGATTAGCAAATCTTGCAGATTTCTCAGAATGAAATAATGGAATGAGCGGGGGTATCGTCCCACTTCACTAGACTGCGTGAATGATTGTCCCCACAATCAATGTTCTGCATCGCACTACTATTCCAAATCCAAGCGTGTCCACCTCTGGCTGGGTGACCTTCTTATGTACTTTATGTGTGCTGGGGTAGCAAGGACAACCTCCAGTTGGTTTTACAAAACAAAATAAAAACAAAAATAAAATTAAACTAACAAACCCGCCAACTCCTAAGTCGGCCTGACATGATTTTAGGAAATTTAATAATAATTACATTTATTATAAATTTCCTATTTATATAATAAAAAAGGCAGCATATGGGGGTGTTGGAAAAAACACTGCAGGGAGGCAGACTAGCCTCATTCAGATCGGGTTCCTGACAAATGCATATAATTTTCATTACAACAGAGCTTGTGTACGGTTTTGATCACAAAAACAGGCCCCTACGTACCGATCATTTCATGACTTTGCATAGAAGAAGAAAGGTGACTTCTAGAAACTGTTGAACTATTTTTAACTCTCTTTCTACAAAATGAATGCATTGCAAGCTTCAGACGGTCATGCCCTTCAAAGTGTTGGAGATGGGATAAAGGAACTCTAATCTACATGAATCCTCCTTCAGCTGCTAACTGAATTTTGAGCACTCAATCAACACAAACCTCCATTGACTGTTTCCTCATGCCCCTGGCCACCATGATTTTCAAGGAAGATATGTGAACAAACCCAAAGCATGACAAAACCTAAAACCATCAATCTAGTCAAACCAAAACTCAACCATTTTTCACAACAAATTCCCTCAAAAAATGTAAAGCTGGGGCGTAACAAACTATGATTCTTGCTAACATGAGGCATTACATGTTGATTAATATGAATATGATAGATTATTTATGACCTTCTTGTCTTATTTGCAACATTTTGCATTAAATTTTGAAAATACTTAGGAAAGATTAAAACAACACGACTAACTGTTCAAACCTATTTAGGTCAATAGGAATATAGGTTAACACTACTATCAAATGGTAATACCTGAAATCTTTTTTGTTTTGTTCTTGAGCATGATCCTCTTGAAGTTGGAGATTTTACATGTGGTACAACAAATGGATCTGCATTGGTGATATCCTTAATTTTAATTGCTATTTTGATGGTCCATGTTGTGTGTGTGTGATATCCTCCGGGCAGTGCACCTGCACCCTCCTGCATCTGATACTAGTCTTGTCTAATTTGGTATGTTATTCAAAACCTTCTCGTAGACTAAAGATGATGAGAATCTTTGAATCTCTAGGTGATCTTAAGGGGGGTTGTAGGAGAAATGAAATCTTAAAAAAATATCCGTTTGTAGACAAAGTAGAATATTTCTTAGCTGTTTTTATGTCTTTGAAGCTTGCAATATTGATATATTCTTACTTATTGGTTCTAGTTTGTGTAACACAGCCCAATTTATTACCATGTAATATTTGCCTTGATTGAATGGAGGAGGGTTTTAAACCATGTTTTGCAGATTCAAGCATTAATATCATCTTGAGTTAGGAAAGTCAGTTTGTGTTTGAACAAACTACGGTTCAGGACAATCGTGAGGTCTGCAAAAGCTCTTTTCAGTCTAATATAAGTTTTCTTTTGGACTTGGTTTTTGTGCACAAGAGTGTTGGGTCAACTCTGATTTCAACCATCCTTTTTTGGTACTGAAAAGTCATGTACATGCCCAATGTAAAAATTGAATTTTATTTAGATGAAAAATATTTCAAGGAATGTCAAATGAAGCTGTCACTGCCATTCTTCAACTAAGTTATTTAAGCACACCATTATGATGCCATTTGTTCATAATCTTGTGACTACACTAAGTTCTTTTAAGCTGAAAGTATAATTACATGATATGCTCACATCTATAGTTTTACATTCCTTCTGGGATGATTATTGTTTGATGTATAATGGGTAATAGGATATTCTTTTGTATTTTTGCATTTGCGGAACCTAAACCCAATTTCACTGCAGGTGAGGAAGGTCGATCTCTTAGAGGGTGTTACTATTACCAGGTCAGAAAAGGTCAAGGATGAATTGGTTTTGGAGGGAAATGATATTGAGTTGGTGTCAAGATCTGCTGCTTTGATAAATCAGGTTTGTTATTTACACCAAAGTGTATCACACAAATCCAATTCTTGTGTGTATTACACGAATGGATGTATGCACATACCATTTGATAGACTAATGTGTGATACTGTAATTTTAGGAAGATAGCTTTCAATTCTCTCTTAGATATGTGGGTGTGTACTATATTTATTGATTGGAATAAAAGGGACTGGATGCTAAGAAGAAGAGAATCATGCTGGATTGGCCATTTTGTATTTGCTTGAATCCTGAGACGTGCACGATTAGTATTTTTGTTTGTTATTCACATTTTGGAGTTTTGGTTTGAAACATATTATTTGGAAAAATAAATTGTAGGAAATGAAATGTTGGGTAACAAGTTGTAAGGGTATCGTCTAATATGTGCTATCATGTTTTTTTCTTTCTTGCAGAAATGCCATGTGAAGAACAAGGATATTAGGAAGTTTCTGGATGGTATTTATGTGAGTGAGAAAGGCAACATTGCTTTAGAGTGAACGGCAGTTAAAAATTTTTCTCAACCAATTTTAGGATTCAAACTTTGTTTTTTAGGTGAATTTGAGAAGCGGGTTTGCGAACATGGCCCTATAAAGTACTAGTTTTTATTTTTAACATTTTGTTAGGTTATGTCAATTTTGGACTTGATTTTGCTGTGAAAGGAACTCCAAATTTGCAGGGGGCCTGCTTGGTTACTGTTGTAACATAGTTTCTAGCAACATAAATATTGCAATGGTTCTACACGGGCCTGTAAAGCACTAGGTTTTATTTTAACATTTGTCAGGTGATGCCAATTTTGGATTTAATTGTGCTGTGAAAGAAACTTCAAATTTGTGGGTGGCCTGCTTGACTATTGTTGTAACTTAGTTTATAGCAATGGTACTACATGGAGGGCTTATAAGATGCTTTTATTTTAACATTTATCAGGTGATGTCAATTTTGGACTTTATTTTGCTGTGAAATAAGTTAGTAACACAAATATTTCCTACTGTGGACATTTTGTCTTATTGTTTTAAGCAGGTGTAAGTAATTTGTTATCCCATTCAAGGCCTCGAAATGTATTGATAGACTATATTTACTTAGTGGGACCAATTATTTTGTACCTGGCCGGTGCCGTTTGTTAGTTTTGTCCTGATCTGCCTCTTATTAACTACGTATCATTATCATATGACAAATGTTAATCCAGATATTACTTCTGCCATCTCTGATAATGCAGATATATCATTTGTCACCTCTGATATATGCTGTGGGGCAATTATTGGCAGTTGCAAGATCCATATGATTATTGATGCGTTATAATCACAAATAAATTCAATTTATTGAGCTGAATTAAAAGCAAATTCTTATTTTAATTGTTAATTGAATTTATCTTATAAAATACAATTAACACGGTAGTCATTTGATAGACAAACGAAATACGGTGCGCTTCTTTTACCTTAGAACATTCAAATGCGCTAAATGTTTTCTGAAGGCAAGAATGGAGGGATTATCTATCGAGGGTATTTGTTTGAGAAAATTACAGAAAAGAAAAGAGGAGACATCTCCACGCAACACAGATTATTGCCTGTTCACTGTCGAAGATGATTGCACCATGCAATGTATCTATCGTGAAAAGTACACCTGAAATAAATTCATTATGTGCACTCCATTAGAGGCCATATTGTAGGTGTACCAAGACCGGTACAAATCCAAGTAATCTGGATGGCCAAAGGGTTTGCAATTGAGTGCAAACGGTGAACTTCCTCCTATTGGGGAAGTGAAGATTCGATTACATCAGTTTAAGCTATTCTTTAATTTTTTTTGGAATAAAATATGATATTATAGTTTCTTATTATATGATGTTTTATAGGATTTGAACATGCACTAAAGTGTCATTGTGAAGACATTAGTAACCATGAACTTTCCATTAAAACATTTGTTCAATTTCAATAGTGATAGAGCATTTATGTGATTAAAATGTCATTGAGCACAGAACACAAACCTACGAGATTCTTTTTGGCTTAATTCTAAATTATGATAAATGGATAAAACGCATTTTGGTTTAAATCTAAATTATGATAAATGGATAAAAGGTATTTATATCAGCGCTTTTTTAAAAACTATTTTTTAATGAGAAAACTTAAGGAGTTTTACATGTACTTAACACTTGCTGAAAAAATGAACTCTATTCATTTGCTGAGATTTCACGTAAGAACTCAAGAACTGCTCGTTTACGTTTATGATTGTTTAAGATCTCGTTGAATTTTAAGTACATCTATTGTATGATTCTTTATATGAAGGGGAGCTTATAGTTGCAAGGATTAAGAGTTGGTGGGATTCCCTAGGCTAGATGGTGATGGCTTATTTGAATATTACTTATGATATGGTGATTGCTTTCTAGGTTCCCAAATATAGGTGAATATAAATATTTTTATTTCCATTATATGATAAGTTGTACAAAAATAGTGATTTGATATGGTGATTGATGAATGGCCAATTTCCAAACACATTTTACCATATTACAAACAAAACTATTTTGCCTCATCCTTAATAAGCAAAGGATGGTTTTAATTTTCCCAATACAACTCTCACATCAAATTAATATTCTCTCAACTCAAAGTCATACGTGGTATTCACCTTACAATCCCTATCGCTTCTACCATTAATTTCATCTAAACCTATACTAGTTCCCTCCTCCAATTTAAATTTTCCCACTGTAGACAAATGCCTATTTATTCAACAAACCTACATTTTGCGTTGCATGATTCCCATTCCTAGTTTCATATTTCCCATTTGATAGTTCCAAAAACTTGTTGGAGACTTCTTTTTGACACTTGTTAGAGACTTCTTTTAGATACTTGTTGTGAGCTTGGAAAATGGTAACACTATAGAACACAATGATAAACCACAAATTATCTGAAAAATCTCTCTTGAGATTTTGGTATTGGTTTTGCTCTTGTACTATTCTTGTTGCAAGATGACTTCAAAGAGAATGAACCTTTGTGGCTGATTGAAATGCAAAGCTAAGATGATGATTATGAAATGAAGATGAAGCTATTATAGATATGCAAGCTATTACTATGATGAAACTTTAATGGCAATATGATGATAAACTAATGCTATCTAAGCCAATGCCACACTTTCGCTATGATCTCTTAAAAGCATAAAAGTATCTTAAGCTCTTGACTATTAGCCAAAATGAGGGTATGAGGTCTCCTTTTATAGGAAATCCAAGCCTTTAATCCTAGGTTGCAAAGATCAATGGATAGGAATTGGTAATGTGAAAATAGATGGCTAAGATTGAATTGGTTGGATTGTGAGAGAAAAAGGAGGATGTTCCTCCTACATTGACAAGGTGGAGCAAAAGGTGGGAGGAGAGGCCACATGTCATGATGCTCTCCATGACCATAGGAAAGAGAAGGAAGAAACATTCCAAGTTGTTGGAATGTGAGAGAAAAGGTAGACATTTGTCTCACGAGTCACCTTCAACCATGGTGAGGTGAAGAGACCAAAGTCTTGAGAATAGGGAAGGTGGAGAATGAATAGGAGATAAGGTGACACCTAAGTCTCCCAATTCCTTTTGACTAGGAAGGATGTTGGAGATAAATAGCTAATTAAATATTAAGAATATTTAATTTTCTTAGCCACATAAGGATGAGGTGGTAGATAAGGTGGTAGATAAGGTGGAAGGTTCACTTGGAAGAGTGATGTGGAGGGTGAAGTGGACTTAGAAAAATTGACTTTTTCTTTGGAGAGGAATTACATAATTTAGAATTATTTAATTAGTGGAGACTTCATAAGACTTAGGACAGTTCAATAATTAATATTTATTTAAATAGAGTAAGAATGAATCACATAAATAAAGTAAATAGTTTATTTATTGGTAGAGGAATAGAAATTAATTAAATAATTAATAAATATTTAATTAACTTATCTCAAGCCAATTTTAGATGTATATACCTATTGTAGCTTCCAAGGTATATATTTTTGAAAGCTCATCTAATGTTACATTTTTTAAACTACTCAATATATGTTTATTATTCATTTATTCATGTTTTTCTTCTCCAAAATTCTGTTAGTTGTTTGTGAAGTGGAAAACAAGCATGATTGTGAATTGTAGGCTTATGTTTATCTAAAAAAATACATAACCATTATTCCCTCTCCCTTGCAAACTATCCTGTTCTATATTACACAATATATGTAACTACTATTAGACATGTTTGTCCCTTTTCGACACTAATTAATTGATAAATATGTCCTCATACACACACACACACATATGTATAGTACTTACACATATTTATACATATATGTACACACACATATACATGCATGCATACATACATACTGATGCTCTGCAAAATGAAGGATTGTTAGAAAAACCTGTTTGATTGCTACACACACAAAGAGAAGCACAATAAACAAATGTTAGTCATTAGTGTTAGCAAATCAAAGATTAAACACTATCCCAAGCAAGCATATCAAGAAAGACACTACACAACAAATAAAAAGCTTAATGAATCTAAGAAATGTAACTAAACATCTCCAAATGATCTCTACCAAGTTGGTAGCTTCTCCTTCCTTGTTCCTCTCCTCTCCAAGTTCCAAATGAGTGTAGCTCTCAACAACTTTTTGCACTATGGATGCCTTATGGAGGTTCAAGATTGAAAATGATTAACTATGCAAATGCCAATGTAAACAAAAGCTAAAATGAGAGATTATCTAATTAGCTAATGTTAATTTTAAGCCAAAATAGTAAATGTAAATGGTTATGCTAAAATGCTCTCTCTAAAATTGACTATAAGTTAAGTGCATACAAGTTTTCAGGATCTGGATTATGAAGAAATGAGCTCTATTTATAGGAAAAATGGAGCAATGGATGGTTGAGATTGAGTAATCTCAACAAGGGTCAGGATTGAATGGTTTATGATCCATGTGAGAACTTTCAACCCAATTCCAGGATGACAAGTGTCAACATGAGAGGGGTTGAGGGGAGAGGGAAGAAACATTAAATGCTTGACATGACCCGAGGGTTAACTTGGGAGGTAGGGTTAATGTTGAGTTGAGTGAATAAATTTATTATTCAAAGAATAATGTTTTTATCCAATGGATAAACTCTTGTACAAGAGTTAGTGAGGATAACCATGGTCAAAGCAATAAATGCTTGAGGAGACACATGGGTTACATGAGGGTTGAGTTAGTGGTCAAAGTCCCTAACCATGGGTGCAAGTGGATCTAACCATAAATGGTTATGTAAGAGCCATTAATGGTCATGTAAGAGCCATTAGTGGTTTGGAAGACTTTAGAGGTTAAATTGTTGAACACTAAATTAACATTATAAATTAACAATTAAATTAACATTATAAATTAACATTATAAATTAACAATTAACATTATAAATTAACATTATAAATTAACAAATTAACAATTAAAAATTAACATTAAAAATTAACAATTAACATTAAAAATTAACACGACGGAGGCCCGGGTGTTGTTGGTCTCGAGCCCTTCGGGCTCCTTTTTTCGGCTGCCTCTTTTTGTTGCCTTTGGGCAGCCTCCATGGACACCTTCGCGTCCCCTTCAAACTCCCTACCGCTACTATTGGTGTTGGACCGGTTGGTGTTCCTCTCAGACGCGTGGTGAGTGCTCGGCCTTGCTCCCTCCTCGTTGCAGACTCGGGTTTCGGCCCCTTCAGACGTTGCTGTTTTGCTTTGCAAACCGCCGCCTCCACGAATTCCCTTTTGGGATCCCCTTTTGCGCCAGGTTTTGTGCAGGTCGACGCTTTCCTCTTTGCATCCGGCCCTTTCTTCTGGCCTCCCTTCGGATTTTTTGGCCTCCCGGCCTCGCGGGCTTTGTAGCCTCCCGGCCCCCACAGGCTTTTCTGGTGGTTTTCAGTCTCATCTTCGGTGGTTTCCGTCTTCCATGCCCGTGGTTGCTCGCTTTGATCACCCTCACTATGATTTTCTTGGAATTTTGTGCCTCCTTTTTTGGAGTTGGGTCCCCTCGTGCCAAGTTACTCGGTAATGAACATGGGGGTTTCCCTAAACCCTAATCATTGTATGGCTCTCGCCAAAAAGAACCCACACATGCCTATTATTTGGGTCTTTTCTAATTCCTTCATAGTGTTGTTTAAATTAATTATTATTTAATTGATTGATTAATTTTATTAATTAATTGATTAATTGAATTTTAATTAGTTTTTTAATTGATTATTAATTGATTATTAATTGATTGATTTTTAATTGATTCTGTTTAGCATGACTGTTGGTTTTCTTGGAAATTGAGGTGGTTGTCCCCTCACTTCTATTTAAACCCTTGTATTAAACGATTATTGTAAACGTTTAAGTCCACTGACGAGAGGGTGAAATTCCCTCGAAACATGTCTGGACGTTTCAATAATAATTTTTTTGCACATGCTTCTCTCATGGTTTGAATCTATTGCTGCAAGTGATAAATTTGTTAATTTTTAATGTTAATTGTTAATTTTTAATTTTTAATGTTAATTTTTAATGTTAATTTTTAATGTTAATTGTTAATTTTTAATTGTTAATTTTTAATGTTAATTTTTGTTAATTTTTAATGTTAATTTTTAATTTTTAATGATTTAAATAAATGTTTTATTTAATTTATTTAAAAGAGGAAAGGGGATTAAATTAAATAAATAAGATTTATTCATTTAATTGATTGTGAATTTGGTTTGATGAATGAATTAAAATAAATTGAATAATTTATTTAATTAATAGGAGAATGTTTGAAGATGAATTAATTAAATGTTAATTTAATTAACTGATGGCTATATTCATTTAATTAAATTGGACAAATTTATGTGACTACATTTGCCCCTCTTTGAGATGGTGCCGTTTATCGCGTCGTTTCAAAGAAAGAAAAATAGGTGTGAAGAAATATACCCCATAAAATGTTAATTTAATGGGTGGTATGCCCCTCGAGAGATGGACCGAAAATTTCAAAAAATTGGGCGATCTCTCGAAAAAGAATGAAAATTGGCGGGGAGATAGAAGAGAAGGATTTAGCAATATCAGCGAAAGAATAGAAGAAATCAGAGATAAAATGGAGAAATGGGAGGCGCTGGAAGTTCACAGGGACCACGACGGTGGGCGGGGTAAAATTAGGTTTAGGGCGAAGGGTATATATGGGGGTAAAGGGGTAAAAACAGGGTCATTTGTATTCATCTCCATAGTGATTTTAGAGCTCTGATAGGGACCTCTTTGAAAGAGCGAGCAACTGTCAGAATACCAGTACCGATAGTAGATCATCGACTAGAGCGAGTTTGTCGATTCTAACGGCCAAATGACTACGAACCAACATTATGTAAATTTAAAATTTTTCTTTACACATTTTTGATGTCTTTTTTGAAGTGTCTAGGTTGAGTCAAAACAATAGCGCTGAAACTATGTTTTGGCGCTATTGCCAATTAAACTAGCGCTATTGTGTTGTTATAGCGCTATTGCATAGTGGTTTTAGCGCTTTTGTATGTTGTCGCACATTTGAGTAGTTGTTTTAGCGCTAATGAAGTTTGAGCGCTATTGAGTCCTTCTTGTAGCGCTATTGTTTTGAAATGGCGCTATTGCGTGGTTATTATAGCACTATTGTTTGTTTAGCGCTAGTGTGTAGTTGTTGTAGCGCGATTGTCAGCAGAGTAGCGCTATTGTCTGGAAAAATAGATGTGCTAGTGTTTTTAAAAAAAGAATCTCCTGATGCCAATGATGGATGGATGGAGAGGTTAGTTGTTTTGAACCATAGCAGCCCCGTTGAGACTTAGGTCATTAGGATAAATGCCTGTTGTAGTCTAAGTGTGCCATGATTGCTTACCTGTTGAGACCCGAAGATACTTGATCAAAGTATCTGTTGATAGTCTAGGTTTAAATTTAAGAAAGTTTGAAACAAAACAACTGATGATGATGGTTGATGTGCATGTGTAGGAGGATCTTCCTGTCTTATAGATGCAGGAGAGGCATCCAACCACACAACAGCTGAGAGATTGGCTGTCAGAGGCCGAGATTGATTGCATTGCAGCGACAGGCCTGTACGATGTGATTTATATGCCCGTGATTCAGACGAATTGCAGTTTGATGATAGCATTGGCAGAGCGGTGGCACAATGAGACTTGTACATTTCACCTAGCACAGGGGAAGATGATTGTGACACTGGAGGATGTGTGGCGGATTTTACACATCCCTATCCAAGGGGATCTCGTGACATATGACTGAGCCTGGGGGACAACAGCAGTACAATGGTCTTTTGAGGAGGATGTTTTTATTCACGATGGCTTGATAGCATGGGAGGATATAACTGTATTATATGAGCCACTACCTACTGTATTATCAAGTATTGTTGGGGGCCTGCTATGCCTAGATTGACGATCTCATGGACTGGCCGTGGGTTAGGGCAAGGTCATAGAGAAGATGATGTCTGAGGGGACCCGCTTTGCATGGGGACCATGCGTTCTGTTGCACCTATATCGAGAGCTGCATGAGGTAGTATACCGAGAGATGAGCTCACTGAGAGTGGGGATCACTCTTCTACATATCTGGGCATGGGAGCACCTACCCGTGATCCGACTAGCTAGTCTAAAATTTAGGGCAGTGGATCAGCCCTGTGTATATGTATGGCGGTATGATGAGTCAGCCCCACCTAGGGAAGTTAGAGTGGTGGTGGCGGGCGCTCGACGATTTGGATACAGTGATCTGGAGGCCCTATATTGAGTGCGAGCCCTGGGAGGATGATGCAGAGGCCTTGCCGTATGTATTTTTGACACGATACTTGATTGGTAGGACAACCTACAATGTGGAGAGACAGGTACCTGGTAGGGTGTTGAAGCAGTTCAGACGGAGGCACAGATTGCCGAGTGGGTCTAGAGAGTATGCACAGGTGATACGAGAGAGGTTCCAGTGGGGGCCAGTATTACCATATGATCAAGCTTTAGCAGAGTTTCAGACTCTATAGGCAAGACCATGGTAGATGAGGCTGGGGATTGTAGATGCAGGGGTGACAGATGAGTGTACCTAGTACATTACAACACATCCTATTCCATGCATATCAGATCCGCCAAAGCCGATTCCTGCCTTTGAGGAGGATAGGAGACAAAGACGAAGGAGGAGAGGAGGTCGAGGAGTGGTAGTAGGGGGACGAGGGAGAGGTGATGGAGGAGGAGGGGATGGAGGAGGTGGTGATGGTGGTGGAGGAGGTGGGGGTGGTGGATTTGGAGGGGGTGGGGGATTTGGAGGTGGAGGTGGATGGTTACAATGAAGAGGGAGAGGCGGGAAGCCATTACAGCTATCACAGGGGCCTTTGATGCAGGGAGGAGTCAGATTAGGTGGCAGGGATATGGGGGAGGGAGAGTCACCTATGGATATGAGAGAGGGAGCCACTAGAGGAGGAGAGGGAGCTACTGGAGGAGAGGGAGCTACAAGTGGAGGAGATGATCTGATAGGGATAGGAGGAGGAGATCTGCGGGATCATATGATATTAGTTTTGCAGAGTTGGCTGGAGGATATGGATGCAAAGGTTGCAGCTAGAGATGTTCAACTGTTTGCACGAGAGTCAGAGTTGGCTGTAGTGCTGCAGGAGAGAGATGATGCGGTGGAGAGATTGACAAAGCACAGGGTCCTACTAGGGAGGTGATGAGGGAGATTCAACGAGTGCAGGCGGAGATAGAGTATTGATGGGGTTTATATGAGTAGGTGGTGCTAGCCAGTCAGCGAGCACTGAGCTATTCACAGATGCCGTGGGTGAGATCAGAGCGGTCTCAGAGGATGCAAAGCAGTGGTGGTGTGATGGGTCCTCCACAACGAGGTAGTGCAGGTGATGCAAGGGGTAGTGGGGGAGCAGGTGGTGATGGTGGTATAGGTGGTGATGGTGGTGCAACATCTGGCCAGAGTGGCATTTGAGAGAGCATTTATGTATTTTATTACATTATCATTTTGGATTGTGTCTTGGATGGCTCTTGGTAGTCGATATTTTTGACATTATTGTACTCTGATACATGTATGTTTTTGCGAGATAATATGATGTGATATATGAGGATATCCCATATTTTGATATGCATGTTGATGATATGTATGGATTTATGCAGGATGATGATCTATGATTTATGCTTAGATGGATACTGGTACTTGCTATGTGTATGTGTTTATGAGATGATTCCTATATGCGTGTTTTATATTGATTTATATGATGTCTATATGTTTGTTTTATGAATGTGATGCTAACATGTGGATGCGGGTTTATATATGCATGATTCGTTGGTGAAAATGCTTTATGTATGTAATGCCATGATGATGATGTATGCATAATGAAATGATGCTAACAATGATATAGATAGTACTTGTGTTTTATGTTGATGAGATGATGATATGTAGTTGTGTTTGATTATATTGAAATGCGATGAATGGAATGGTTTATGTAAATGTGTATAGATGGTTAAAATGAATGCAATATGGATAAACAAAAGGTAAAGTACAAATGTTTATATGATGATGTCTAAATGAATGCATGTGTAAAATGTATAAACCAATGTTGAGACTGTAGTCACATAAATCTATCCATTTTAATTAAATGAATATTTCATATTTATTTGATTAAAAATCCACTAGCCATCAATTAATTAAATAAATATTTGATTAATTCATCCCCAAACATTCTTCTATTAATTAAATAAATTATTCAATTTATTTTAATTAATTCATTAAAATCAAATTCCCATTAATTAAATAAATAAATCAATTTATTTAATTAAAATTCCTTTTCCTCTTTTAAATAAATTAAATAAAACATTTATTTAAATCATTATCCCCACCCCACTTGCATTTTCCTACAAATGCAACTTGCACACATTATTGAAATAAATGAATTTTTATTTCAATAAAATCCTATTTTCCCTCACCCACCAAATCCACTTGCAAAATCTAATCCCCTTCTAGATTCTTCTAATCCCTTCCTAATTAGCCTAATCCATCCCCTAAATATTGTCACATTCCTAAGCAAAATGGAGTCACTTCTCAAAGACCCCAAAGTCTTGGATAACCATTGAAGGTTTTCAACCTTCAACCACCAAAAACCCCAAAGTCTTTGAAAACCATTAAAGGCTTCCAACTTTCAACCACTTAATCCCCAAAGTCTTCAATAACCATTAATGGTTAATTCAACCCTCCCACATGGTTAAAACATTTGTTTTGACTCAACCTCTACCCAACCCAAGGGTCTCATCAAGCCTTCAATGCTTTGACCATGATTATCTCTTAATCATTTGCACAAAGGTTTATCCTTGGATTAACTCCTAATCCAGTGGGTAATCCTAATTTAGACTTGACCCTTAGCCTTTAGATAACCATGAGGTCTTCTCAGGCCTTTAATGCCTCCAACCTCTTCTTTCAACCCAATCCTGTGTTGACACTTGTCATTATTTTATTGGTGCCAATTGTGCACATGGATCCCCAACTTTCAAGCTTGACCCTTGATTAAACCATTCAATCCTGGCCATCCATTGCTCCATTTTTCCTATAAATAGAGCCCATTCCTTCATAATCCAGATCCTGAAAACTTGTATGCATTTAGACTATAGACATTTTAGAGAGCATTTTAGCATAGCATAACTAAATCTTGTCTTTTTGGTTAAAATACTTCATTTTAGCATTAAAATAGCTTTTCATTTCATATTTAGAGCTATTCTATAAATCTCAATCCTCCATAAGCATCCATAGTGCAAAAAGCTGCTGAGAGCTACACTATTTTGGAACTTGGAGAGGAGAGGAACAAGGGAGAAGGAACTAAGAGTATGTTAGGAGGTATTTGGAGATGCCTCATCATGTTTGCTTTGATAGTTAAATATGCTTGCATGCTTATAGTCTCTCTTTTGGTATGCCTTTTTAGATTAGTTTTCGATTGACTAACACTAATGTCATCGATTGAAAGATCTCATTCAAGATCTTATTGATCGAGGAGAAATTGAAATTGAAGGGCATGACCCAAAAATGACCAATAATGATCATCAGATGTTCAAGAATCCACTTCCATCGCAAGATCAAAGGGGTCCTTCCACGTCCAGACGAGGTCCTGATACCACTGATTATACACAAGCTGCGTATAATTACACTGTCAATCACCTGTATGATGCCAGCGAACAAATTGCAACTATCACCTTCAAAAATCCCACCTCAAATTGCAATGTTGTTACACGTCGTGGCAAGGTCACCATAAAGGCAGCTCCACAAGGCACCACCTCCATCCCAAAGCAGTACAATCTTGTGGAACAATTAGACAAAACCCCTGCACTTATATCCATCTTGGAACTATTGCGTCTGTCACCCTCTCATAAAACTATCTTGGATCAAGCACTCCAAGAGGCGTCAGTCCCTGCAAACCTGAATACGGACCAATTTCAAGCCATGGTTGGAAGTCTAAAGTCATCACCTTGTCTCACTTTTTCCGAAAGTGATAACTCTTCCTTCCAGCAACCTCATAACGCCTCACTCCACATTGAAGGCTTTGTCAACCAACACAGGATCAAGCGAGTCTTGATTGATAATGGAGTAGGCCTAAACATTTGCACACTATAGTTGGTCACAACATTGGGATATGCAGTAGAATCAGTGGATCCTCGCAAGAAGATCACCATCAAGGCCTATGATGATGCAGAGCGTTCATCCAAAGGAGCTGTGGTACTACCAATCCGAGTAGGCCCTGTGGTAAAGCACATCATTTGTCAGGTTCTGGACCTTCCTCTGCCATATAATCTATTATTAGGGAGACCTTGGATACATGCCATGCAAGCCGTTCCATCTACCTACCATCAATGTATCAAGTTCCCACATAACGGTGCAGAGATCACAATCCTGGGCGATGCAAATCCCTTTGCATTTTGCCATAATATCAGCCATCAACCAGAGATTACTGTTCCTAATAATAGGGAAGCCATTTCCTCCACATCATATGTAAATCCCGCCTCTCTTTCCAGTTCAAACACTCCTATACCCAAGCAAGAAAAGCTTAAGATGAAAGTCACAGAGGAAGGTCCCGGGGAATATAACTTGAGTCAGCTCTTTTGTGTGGGACAAATGCCCACTTCTCCTAGAACGCATGGTAAACCCCAGCAGTTGCTCCAACAATCCATAGTCACGCCTGCATGTGCTTTAACGCCTTTCGTCCTTGGAAAGAGTCAAGAGGAAGAAACACAAGATGAGGACCTAGCAGACTGGATCTATAAAGACCCCGTTACCACTGATAAACCGCGAGTTACGCTTCCTACAGAACAGTATGGCAAAGGCCTCCTCATTATGCAAAGAATGGGATATGATGGTCAGAGTGCTTTGGGATCCTGCAAACAAGGACGACATGAACCGCTGCTGCCAGAGTTCAAGCCCAAAGGTAATACAGGCCTAGGTTTTGAAAAAGAGATCCTTCCTAAACTCAGATTCAAAGGAAAACCTAGCAAACCATATTGCCCACCTACTACAACGAGGACACCTTTCATACTCAAAGCACCATCAAACACTATCCCCACTGCCCCATCGAGGCTCACAACCCCACCGCAACCATCACCAGTGCCAAACATACCACCAATCGCACCAGTAATCCCATCAATAACACCAATAGTAGCAACAACTACATTGGAACCCGCAGTAACATCTATGGCACCAGCCGTTCCAACAGCAGCCACTAAATCAACACTGTCGATACTTCCAGTGACAAATCCTTTAAATCCCATCACGGTTCCTGCAACACCGATCACTACAAAGATACATAAACCAATCACTCCTGCCGTGTTTAACTCTAAAGACATCCCAGTATGGTATAGCAATCGAATGCTGGAAAGTGATTCAGAGACCGACTCACATGAGTGGGAATTCGATTCAGTGCAACTTAACACTTCAGATGAGGAAGACACATCACCACCTCCGCCACGCAAAGACATTCCTGTTTACGGAGAAGCACAGATAAAGACCACTTGGGTACCTGAGCTGGAAACATCTTCCACAGACCCTACGTCTCATCCTACACCTGATTCTGACAGGGAGAGTACCATCAATGACCTTCACCACACTGTCTTAACCCTCACTGATACCTCTAACAAACTCAATCTAATCGATGAAGTAATGCCCATTATCCACCCTGAACTCATCGAATGGAACCAATCAAATCCTCCATGTCTTGACCTCTTCCAAAACGATGAGGCTATCATTGACTTTTTGGAATTAAGGGATAATCTACCAAGCGGGGATCACAAAGCTGGATTCGCCATTGAACTTAATAGCGCAGCATACTTCGGGGCGGATGCCAAACCCTTCAGCTGCAAAAATATAACAATAAAACATGGATCTTCCAGTGAAAACCACACTGTGGCACTGTTTGATCCAACAAAAGTAAAAAGAAAGAGCGTATCCAATGGTGAAAACCTCTCTGAGGCGCCTGAGGATGAAGGGTTTGACATTCTCCCTGCTAGTACACAACAGGAACGATCGACGATTCTCATTGAGGAGACTAAAGAATACAATGTAGGGACTCCTGAAAACCCTCATATCATACATCTGGCATCTCTTCTCACTCCAGAGGAACAACCTAAGTTTATAAAGTTCTTCCAGAAGCGTTAGATCAACTTTGCATGGTCATATGCAGACATGCCTGGGCTTGATCCTGATTTAGTCATGCATCATCTCACAGTAGCAAAAGGAGCCAAACCTATCAAGCAGAAGCTTCGTAAGATGCATCCCCAGATTGCAGTGCTAGTCAAAACAGAACTCAAGAAACTCCTAGATGTTGGTTTCATTAGACCAATTGATTATGCAGAATGGATCTCCAACATCGTGCCAGTTGGCAAACCAAAAGGGGGCATCCGCATTTGTACTGACTTCAGAGATCTGAATAAGGCATGTCCTAAGGATGACTTCCCCCTTCCAAATATTGACATCATAGTGGATCTAACAGCAGGACATGCCATGCTTTCACTCATGGATGGCTTTTCAGGATACAATCAAATAAAGATCGCACCAGAAGATCAACATAAGACAGCCTTCACATGTCCATGGGGCACATACTGCTGGAATGTAATGCCTTTTGGACTAAAGAATGCAGGAGCGACCTATCAAAGAGCAATGACCACCATCTTCCATGACATGATGCATACTATGATGGAAGACTATGTGGATGATTTACTAGCAAAATCACTCACAAGAGAAGGACATCTCCATATCTTAGATCAAATCTTTGATAGACTGGAACAATATCATGTTCGACTCAACCCAAAGAAATGTGTCTTTGGAGTGACCTCCGGGAAACTTCTAGGATACATTGTCTCAAGCAAAGGTATTGAGGTCGACCCAGCAAAGGTTAAGGCAATAATGGACATGCCACCTCCACGGAATATCAGTCAGCTAAGGACATTACAAGGACGGCTTCAATCCATCCGAAGATTCATTGCACAATTGGCTGATAAGTGTCACCCCTTCACACACCTGCTACACAAGAACATACGCTTTCAATGGGATGACAGATGCCAGCAAGCATTTCAGGCACTTAAAGACTATCTCATGAATCCACCATTGTTGATGCCACCAGATCCAAGTAGACCATTATTACTCTATATCTCGGCAACAAGTACAGCATTGGGTGTACTACTGGCACAACATAATGCAGAAGGTAAAGAGTGTGCTGTATACTACATCTCTCGCACACTGGTTGGCTATGAACTCAATTACACACCTATTGAGCGAGCTTGCTTAGCAGTAATCTTGGTAGCCACTAAATTGCGACACTATCTATTGACACACAAGGTGCAACTCATCGCAAAGATTGATCCACTCAAGTACTTACTCAGCAAAGCAGCATTGACAGGTCGTTTGGCCAAATGGGTAATGATTCTAAGTGAATTCGACATTGAGTATGTGGACCGTAAAGCTATCAAAGGGCAGGTCATTGCAGATCAGTTGGCCGATGCACCTCTCATAGGTAATCATCCTCTCATTTCCAATTTTCCAGATGAAGAGATATTCATGATTACAGAAGCACAGTCATGGAAACTATATTTTGATGGTTCATACACTAGGCATGGCTCGGGGGCAGGCATTCTGTTTATCACACCTCAAGGTGATAGCATCCCGAAGTCTTACAGGCTCACATTTCCATGCACAAACAACATAGCAGAATATGAGGCTTTGATCACAGGACTTAGGCTAGCCATACAATGGAAATTAAAAGAACTTCAAGTATATGGCGACTCCCAACTGGTCATTCGACAAGCAACTGATGAATATCAGACCAAAGATGATAAACTCATGCCATACAAACAAATGGTGGACAGTCTAAAGACATCATTCACTACTATTACTTTTGAGCAGATACCAAGAGATCAGAATCGAGCTGCTGACGCTATGGCTACTATCGCATCTCTCTTAGATCTTCCACAAAATTCAACACGCTACGAGTTCTTGGTAGAACAGCTTTGGATTCCCGCTTATGATATCCCCGAATCCGAAATGATATGTCGCCTTGTCGGTTCCGAATCCCCATGGTACGGTGAGTTCTACACCTATCTTCGCGATCACACCCTTCCTCCCAACCAATCGAATAACCAACGAAAAACCTTCATTCGCCAAACTGCTCGATATACCATTATTGCCGAAACCCTATACCGACGTAGTCTTGATGGTACTCTCCTTCGATGTCTGGAACAAGATGAGATAACAAAGGCTTTGGAAGAGGTACATGAAGGAATTTGCGGGACTCACTCAAGTGGTCCATCACTAGCCAAGAAGATCATGCGAGCTGGATACTATTGGCCATCTATGGAAAAGGATTCCTACTATTTTGTCAGGAAATGCAAGAAATGTCAAGTTCATGGCGACCTGATACATGCACCGGCCCAGGAACTGCAACCAATCACAACACCATGGCCTTTTTGTCAATGGGGCCTTGACCTTGTGGGTAAGATTCATCCATCTTCATCCAATGGCCATAAATTCATTATTACCGCCACCGAATATTTCACCAAGTGGATCGAAGCTGTTCCACTTACCCAAGTTACCGGCAAGCAGATCGCCTCATTCATCCTCAATTACATCATCTGCCGGTATGGTGTACCCATGTCTATTGTCACAGATAACGGTCTCCCTTTCAAAAATCAGGATGTCCGTGAACTTTGTGAGAAATTTCATATCCAACACCGCTTTTCCACTCCCTATTACCCACAAGGCAATGGTCAGGCCGAAGCATCCAATAAAAACATATTGAGAATCCTAAAGAAGACAGTCAATGATGCCGGTCGTGATTGGCATGTTCAATTGAATCCAGCATTATGGGCATATCGAACTAGCATTCGAACCCCTACAGGTGCAACTCCTTATTCATTGGTCTATGGTGCAGAAGCTATCTTGCCTATTGAGGTCGAGATACCACCATTACGAGTTTCCTTGCATAATCTCATCGATGATGAAGCATACAGAGTCTCACGCCTTCAGGACTTAGAGTTACTTGATGAGAAAAGACAAGCTGCATACAATCACCTCAAAGCCTATGAGCAGCGCATGAGTAGAAGTTACAATCACCGAGTTAGACCTCGTACATTTGAGGTAGGCGATCTTGTTCTTCGAGAAAATCCTCGCAACCAACCAAACAGAGAACATCAAGGCAAGTTTGAATCAAACTGGCTGGGCCCATACGTTGTCACTACTGTGTTTGGGTCCGGGGCATATCAGTTGGCTACACCAGAAGGAGAACCGCTCGCAGATCCAATCAATAGCATGCACCTCAAAAGGTTTTATACCTAAGGTGTACAAGGCATCAGGCTCCCCTACATATCAGAAAAATACCAAAAACATTCAGAAAATGTCCTGAAGAAAATACAAAAACATTCAAAAGAGTAAAGAAAAAACATGCATCCAAATGGTGAACAACCACTCCGGTGGCACCTTGGGTAAGTGCGATGGTGAAAACCTGGCAAACAGGAGCCACTCGTAACGACAATAGCTCCATTATCTTTCAAAGCTTGTTGCGATCACATTCATGCACACATACATCCATCCATCCAAACTATGGCTTGTTATTTGATCTGCAATTAAGAAAGTACTCCATGCGTCTAGCATCCCACCTTTTCATAGTCAGGTCTACAAACTGGGGGCAATACCCTTACCCTCGTGATGGAAGTGGATTCTACATTACTGGTGATTCATTGGCAAAAACATTCAAAAATGTCTCGCAAAATACAAAAACATTCAAAAATGACTCACAAAATCCAAAAACATTCAAAAAACTATTACACAAAATCCAAAAACATCGAAAAACCCATCAAAAATCACACAAAAAAAACATGGCAACACCTTGTACATATTCATCCGATCAGATACAAAACAAACATTGACAAAATACTCACACAAATGACCACTTACCAATCAAACCAAAACAATCGACATCAACAATCCAAACCTGTCTTTAACCAAGGATGTATCCTTCCTTACCAAAACAAAGACAAGATGACGTTTTCTTTGACAAGAAAATTCTGTTAAGCTATCAAATACTTGGTTGATTTGTGAGTACAATCGTTTGTTTATCTGTATCGGGATCTTTTCAGCATTGTTTTGTTTCGTTTGCGCATTATTTCCGATGAAGTTCTGGGGCATGTACTAATGGTGTCTACGTGGGAAGTTCACTAAGCTACGTGATCCTATGCAAAATGCAGTCATAGATCACTACGGCTTGCTGACTACAGCGTATACCTCGACCGTATGAGCATGAGCCATTACCAAGGATCCTTATTCTTTATTCTTTATGTAAATATGCTGTTTGGTTGCAGGTACAATGCTCATCCTTTGGTTCCTCTTCCTCCAAATTGGATAAAGGTTTTATTTTTAGTACGGTGTGCACTTGTCTCAAGATATGATCAGCCTAAGATCAAGGAGGACGATCCAAGTCATGCACGAAAGGAGATAATCCTTGTCTGTTCCGCAAGCAATACTCAGGTCAACTTGATCCATTATATCAAGTTGCTTGTATTAACTTGCTATATAAAATCCATGTAAGAAATAGTCTAGTCATCTTGAATCTTTATGTCAAGTTGCTTGTATTCTCTTCCAACATTTTAAAGCTCAATGATGAAAATAGAGCACTATGGATCGTCATTCCATCTCATCTGTATATATTGCATTCCGTTGCATTCCAACCATCCATATATTCATAATAGTTGCATATCATGCATACATAGTCATAATAATGCATACTCTATTTTCCTCTTCTTCCATAGGAATGAGTCATAGGTTTTCCCTTTCTTCTATCTAACATCGAACCCACCCCCCCTCACCCTCCCCATCTCGATAATCAGCATCACATACCCTACATCATTTCTCAATCAACCCAATCAAGCCACGTTCATCACCATCCATCTCTAAATAGGAGGGATTGTGTTTCCTATCCTAAGTCATCCAATAAGCCAAGCAAGTTACTCTGTCTGCACAGGTACATTGACTCACACACACCTAGACTATCAACAGATACTCTGATCAAGTATCTTCGGGTCTCAACAGGTAATCGATTATGGTAATCCTAGACTACATCAGGCATTTATCATAATGACCTAGTCTCAACAGGGTTGCCATGATTCCCCACAACCATCCATCACATGCACACACCATCAATTGATCAACCAATCAAACACAATCACATCGGACAATTACATCAATTGTCTAAGTCTCAACGAGTATTTTTGTTTCATATACCTTGACTTCATCGGGCAATTGCATCAATTGCCTAAGTCTCATCAGGTCACTTTGATTCACTTACTCAGACTTTATCTTGTCCAAGCAAACAACTGGCATCAACTGTCATGCTTTGACTTGACCGGGGCAATTAAACCGATTGCACCAGATTGTCTAACCAATTTTGATCAATTGTATAGCATCAATCCAAACCCCACACCACATTTTCACTGTATCTCTTGCATGACCTCAGGGTACTCGCTGGCTTGTTGTTTCTCCGTATTCACTCTATTTTTCTTCCATTCTTTCACCGTTGTTGCTAATTTCTTCCATTCTACCTCCCCTTCACTTTTCATTCTTTTTCGAGAGCTCGCCCGATTTTTCGCAATTTTTCGGCCCATCTCTCGAGGGGGCATACCACCCATTAAATTAACATTTTATGGGGCATTTCTTCACACCAGTTTTTCTTTCTTTGAAACGACGCGATAAACCGCACCGTCTCAAAGAGGGGCAAATGTAGTCACATAAATCTATCCATTTTAATTAAATGAATATTTCATATTTATTTGATTAAAAATCCACTAGCCATCAATTAATTAAATAAATATTTAATTAATTCATCCCCAAACATTCTTCTATTAATTAAATAAATTATTCAATTTATTTTAATTAATTCATTAAAATCAAATTCCCATTAATTAAATAAATAAATCAATTTATTTAATTAAAATTCCTTTTCCTCTTTTAAATAAATTAAATAAAACATTTATTTAAATCATTATCCCCACCCCACTTGCATTTTCCTACAAATGCAACTTGCACACATTATTGAAATAAATGAATTTTTATTTCAATAAAATCCTATTTTCCCTCACCCACCAAATCCACTTGCAAAATCTAATCCCCTTCTAGATTCTTCTAATCCCTTCCTAATTAGCCTAATCCATCCCCTAAATATTGTCACATTCCTAAGCAAAATGGAGTCACTTCTCAAAGACCCCAAAGTCTTGGATAACCATTGAAGGTTTTCAACCTTCAACCACCAAAAACCCCAAAGTCTTTGAAAACCATTAAAGGCTTCCAACTTTCAACCACTTAATCCCCAAAGTCTTCAATAACCATTAATGGTTAATTCAACCCTCCCACATGGTTAAAACATTTGTTTTGACTCAATCTCTACCCAACCCAAGGGTCTCATCAAGCCTTCAATGCTTTGACCATGATTATCTCTTAATCATTTGCACAAAGGTTTATCCTTGGATTAACTCCTAATCCAGTGGGTAATCCTAATTTAGACTTGACCCTTAGCCTTTAGATAACCATGAGGTCTTCTCAGGCCTTTAATGCCTCCAACCTCTTCTTTCAACCCAATCCTGTGTTGACACTTGTCATTATTTTATTGGTGCCAATTGTGCACATGGATCCCCAACTTTCAAGCTTGACCCTTGATTAAACCATTCAATCCTGGCCATCCATTGCTCCATTTTTCCTATAAATAGAGCCCATTCCTTCATAATCCAGATCCTGAAAACTTGTATGCATTTAGACTATAGACATTTTAGAGAGCATTTTAGCATAACATAACTAAATCTTGTCTTTTTGGTTAAAATACTTCATTTTAGCATTAAAATAGCTTTTCATTTCATATTTAGAGCTATTCTATAAATCTCAATCCTCCATAAGCATCCATAGTGCAAAAAGCTGCTGAGAGCTACACTATTTTGGAACTTGGAGAGGAGAGGAACAAGGGAGAAGGAACTAAGAGTATGTTAGGAGGTATTTGGAGATGCCTCATCATGTTTGCTTTGATAGTTAAATATGCTTGCATGCTTATAGTCTCTCTTTTGGTATGCCTTTTTAGATTAGTTTTCGATTGACTAACACTAATGTTTTCTGTGTTTTGTGTTGATTGATCTTAGACTAATCTTGTGCCATTTAGGAGGGCATCAGAGACAAATGGTTTTTTTTATGATCTAAATGACTTAAAATATGACTAAGTGAAATGATAATGTGATGATAATGCAACTCATGGGTAATGAATAACTGCACCTTAATGCAATTAAAAGGATAATGAATGCATTTTAATGAATCCTAAATGAAATCTTTGTAAGATGAAATGAATGAGTATAAGAATACAATTAGATGAATAGATGAATGCACTTTTAACTAATGGATAGATAAATAAATGCATGCAACTAAGGAAATCTAAACAAATGTATGGTAAACAAGCTTAAATGATGGTGAATGATGATTTGTAAATGATACTAAATGAATGCACAGTAATGGCTAATAATGGTAGCAAATGTAATGATGAGAAATTTATATAAATGAATCTAAATGTCATGATTTTTGCAATGATGAAATGATGTAATGATGCTAATGTAAGTAAATGATAATGAACTATATGTATGCAAATGCAACTAAATGATATTAAATACACTTTAATGAACATCTAAGAATGAAGTTAATAAACCTATATGCACGTACATGATAATGAACTAGGTTTATTTAAATGCAACTAAATGTAATGAAATGATGATGTGCTCATGATAGATGAATGCAAGGTTGATTAGACTTTGCATGATGCACTGATGATGTATCAGAGAACTCTGTCGTGATTGTATCCAGGACCAATTTGTTTTTCAAATAACTTCTCATATTTAAACTTGTTCGCACTTGCATACAAAACCATGAATATGAATAATGAATGATCAAATGGATGGGTGATATGCAACAAAATGCAATATAAACATATGAGATGAAATGACGAACCATAGTGTTTTATTTTCATCATTGAGCAAGGGTAGTATCAATCTTGGACAAGGCAGCAGGAACCAAGTTTGGAGCATTGTACCTGCAAACAAGCAACATAAATGAAAGAATATGGACCCTCCATAATGGTTCATGCTCATATGGTCGAGGTATACGTTGTAGTTAGCAAGCCGTAGTGATCCATGACTATATGTTACATAAGATCACGTAACTTAGTAAACTTCCCATGTAGACACCATTAGTACATGCCTCAGGACTTCATTGGAATAATTCGCAGAAGACACACAAATGAAACAATACTTAGGAACCATCCCAACCACTTTAATCACTTGTGGATATCCTAGAGTAGCGTAGGAACCTGATATAAATGAATAAATAACCTACAAACCAACCAAGTATATGATAGCTTAAACAAAATTTTCTTGTCAAAGAAAAATGTTATCTTGTCTTTGTTTTGGTAAGGAAGGATGCATCCTTGTTGAGACAATTTTGCATGTCGATGTTGATTGTTTGGTTGGTATGATAAGTGGTCATCGTTTGAGTATTTCACAATGTTTGTTTGGTATCTGCTTGGATGTGTATATACAAAGCGTTGCCATGTTTTTGATTGATTTTTGATGTTTTCTCATGTTTTTGGATTTTGTGAGTGTTTTTTCATGTTTTTGGTATTTTGTGAGACTGTTTTTGAATGAAGAACTCAATGAATCACAAGTAATGCAAAATCCACTTCCATCAATAGGTTAAGGAGTATTGCCCCCAGTTTAGACATGACTATGAAAAAGCGGGATACAAGACGCATGAAGTACTATCCTTGATTTCAAATCAATAACAAGCCATGGTTTTGACTGATGGATGTGTGGATGCAATGAATGTGATCGCAGCAAGCTTGAAAGACAATGGAGCCATAGCCTTTACGAGTGGAGCCTGTGTGCCAGGTTTTCACCATCGCACTTACCCAAGGTGCCACATGAGTGGTTGTTCACCATTTGGATGCATGATTTCTCTTTATTATTTTGATCTTTTTTTATTTTCTTCAGGACATTTATCTAAATGTTTTTGGTGTTTTTATGATATGTATGAGAGCCTGATGCTCTGTATAACTTATGTATAAAACCATTTAAGGTGCATGCTGTTGATTGGATCTGCTAGCGATTCTCCTTCTGAAGTAGTCAACTGATATGCTCCGGACCCAAATACAATAGTGATAACATATGGACCCAACTAGTTTGATTCAAACTTTCCCTGATGTTCTCTGTTGGGTTGGTTACAAGGATTCTCTCGAAGAACGAGATCACCTACCTCAAATGTACGAGGTCTAACTCGATGATTATAGCTTCTTCTCATGCGCTACTGATAGGCTTTGAGATGGTTGTATGCAGCTTGTCGCCTTTCATCAAGGAGCTCTAAATCTTGGAGACGTGAGACTTTGTATGCTTCATCATCTATGATATTATGCAAGGAAACCCGTACAGATGGTATCTGGACCTCGATAGGAAGGATGGCTTTTGTGCCATAGACCAGTGAGTAGGGAGTTGCGCCTGTAGGGGTTCGAATGCTAGTTCGATATGCCCATATTGTTGGATTTAATTGAATGTGCCAATCATGACTGGCATCATTGACTGTCTTCTTGAGGATTCTTAATATGTTTTTGTTTGATGCTTCGGCTTGACCATTTCCTTGTGGGTAATAGGGAGTGGAAAAGCGATGTTGGATGTGGAACTTCTCACAGAGCTCACAGACGTCCTGATTTTTAAAAGGAATCCTGTTATCTATGATGATGGACATAGGTACACCATACCGGAAGATGATGTAATTAAGGATGAATGAGGCGATCTACTTGCCGGTGACTTGGGTAAGTGGAACAAATTTGATCCACTTTGTGAAGTATTTGGTGGTGATAATAATGAATTTGTGGCCATTGGATGAAGATGGATGAATTTTACCCACAAGGTTAAGGCCCCATTGACAAAAGGGCCATTATGTTGTGATTGGTTGTAATTCTTGTGTTGGTGCATGTATTAGATCTCCATGAACTTGACATTTCTTACATTTTTTGACAAAATAGTAGGAGTCTTTTTCCATAGATGGCCAATAGTATCCAACGCGCATGATCTTCTTTGCTAAGGAAGGACCGCTTGAGCGAGTCCCACAAATTTATTCATGTACCTCTTCCAATGCCTTTGTTATCTCATCTTGTTCCAGACATCAAAGGAGAGTACCATCAAGACTGCGTCAATATAGGGTTTCAGCAATGGTGGTATATCAAGCGGTTTGGTGAATGAAAGCTTTACGTTGGTTATTCGATTGGTTAGGAGGAAGTGTGTGATTGCGTAGATAGGTGTAGAACTCACCGTACCATGGGGATTCGGAACCGGTAAGACGACATATCATATTGGATTCAGGGATATCATAAGCGGGAATCCAAAGCTATTCTACCAAGAACTCATAGCATGTTGAATTCTGTGGAAGATCTAGGAGCGATGCAATGGTAGCCATAGCATTAACAATTCGATTATGATCTCTGGGTATCTGCTCAAAGGTTATAGTAGTAAATGATGTTTTTAAACTGTCCACCATTTGCTTGTACGACATGAGTTTATCATCCTTGGTCTGATATTCATCGGTTAATTGTTGGATGACCAGTTGGGAGTTGCCATATATCTGTAACTCTTTCAATTTCCATTGTATGGCTAGTTTGAGTCTGGTAATTAGGGCCTCATATTCTGCTATGTTGTTTGTACATGGAAAAGTTAGCCTGTAAGACTTTGAGATGCTGTCACCTTGAGGTGTGTTAAATAGAATGCCTGCTCCCGAGCCATGCCTAGTATATGAACCATCAAAGTATAATTTCCATGGCTGTGTTGCTGTGATCATGAATATCTCTTCATCCGGAAAATTGGAAATAAGAGGATGATCGCCTATGAGGGGTGCATCAGCCAACTGATGTGCAATAACTTGCCCCTTGATAGCCTTATGGTCCACATACTCGATGTCAAATTCACTTAGAATCATCACCCATTTGGCCAAGTGGCCAGTTAATGCTGCTTTGCTGAGTAAATAATTTAGTAGATCGATCTTAGCAATGAGTTGCAATTTATGTGTTAACAGGTAGTGCCTCAGTTTAGTGGTTGCTAAGATTACTGCTAGGCAAGCTCGCTCAATAGGTGTGTAATTGAGCTCATAATCGATCAGTGGGCGAGATATGTAGTATACAACACACTCTTTCCCTTTTGAATTATGTTGAGCCAATAGTGCTCCCAATGCTGTATTTGTTGCGGAAATATAGAGCAATAGAGGTCTACTCGGATCTGGTGGAATTAACAACGGTGTATTCATGAGATAATCTTTAAGCATTTGGAATGCTTGCTGGCATCTAGCATCCCATTGAAAGTGGATGTTTTTGTGTAATAAGTGTGTAAAGGGATGACACTTATCTGCCAGTTGTGCAATGAATCTTCGGATGGATTGTAGCCGCCCTTGTAATGTCCTTAGTTGACTAATGTTTTTTGGAGATGGCATGTCCATGATTGCTTTGACCTTTGCCAGATTGACCTCAATGCCTTTGCTTGAGACAATGTATCCTAGAAGCTTCCTTGAGGTTACTCCAAAGACACATTTCTTCGGGTTGAGTCGAACATGATATTGTTCCAGTCTGTCAAATATTTTCTCTAATATTGCTAGATGACCTTCTCTTGTTAATTAATGATTTTGCCAATGTCATCAACATAATCTGTTGATATGTGGCGACTGATCAACAAAGTACTATACACTCAACACGTAATCTCACCGGGGTGCCATTTTTTGGTTGATGAAAACCAACATTGTAATAAAACCCTAAAAAGGCTGACTTTGTTGGTTGCCCTAAAAACGCATGTTATAAGTGTTTGGGATGCTTAAGGCATTGTATGGTTGATGTACTATTTTTGCAGGATAATAAGAAAGATTGGACGAATGTGTATGGTGGACGTAACCCATTCTGGGTGAACCACGTTAAATCTCTGTGTTATCTATGTCCTGTTTTATTTCTTTATCTTTTGTATTTAAATCTGCATAAAATTGTTAGTTCATATTTGCTTCAGATATGCTTGAAACCCTAACAATTGGTATTAGAGTGAGGTTTTCTGTAAATTGGTAGGACTTTCAGATTTGAGTGGGAGCAATGGAGGATTCCAAATTCAAGGTTGAAAAGTTTAACGACCATAATTATCAGTTATGGAAAATGCAGATGCAGGATTACCTATATCAAAAGGATTTGTGGTGGCCATTGGAAGGAAAGGCAAAGAAACCGACCACAATGTCAGATGAAGAGTGGGACATTTTAGATAGAAAGGCACTGGGATCCATTTGATTGTGCCTTGCACCGTCTGTAGCATTCAATATAACAGAAGCAAAAATGACTGTAGATTTGATGGTGACATTGGCTAAGTTGTATGAGAAACCCTCAACTTTGAATAAGGTATTTCTTATGAAGTGTCTGTTTAATTTGAAAATGAGTGAGGGAGGATCTGTAACAGAGCACTTAAATGAATTTAATACAATTACCAGTCAATTGTCTTCGGTAAAAATTACTTTTGCAGAAGAGGTTAGGGCTCTCTTGATTTTATGTTCTTTGCCAGAAAGCTAGAATAGCTTGGTTATGGCTGTAAGTAACTCTGTCTCTGGTAAAAATACTTTGGTATTTGATGATATTATTGGTGTTATCCTAAGTGAGGAAATGCGAAGGAAAAGAATAGGTGAGACTCCAACATCATCGGGTAGTGTTTTGAATGTGGAGAACAGAGGAAGATCAAAGGAAAGAGGAAAAGGCCCTGGGAATGAGAAGTCATGAGGGAAGTCAAAGAAATGACGCTCTCAATCTAGAGGAAAGAAAGATTGCTGGTACTACGGAAAGCCTGGTCATCTAAAGAAAGACTGTTGGTCTTGGAAAAATAAAGAAGGAGACAAAAACAAAAATGACAGTAAGAAAGCTAATATTGCAAGTAATACTTTACAAGATGCTTTAATCTTATGTTTGGATAATGTTAATGATTCATGGGTAATAGATTCTGGAGCTTCATTTCATGCTACACCCCATAGAAAATATTTTCTAGATTATGTTCAAGGTGATTTTGGATAGGTATATTTGGGTGATGATGAGCCCTATCAAATTGTTGGAAAAGGAAAGATAAAGATCAAGTCACATAATGGAAATGACTGGTTTCTGCAGGAGGTAAGACATGTTCCTAATTTAAGAAGAAATTTAATTTCTGCAAGGCAACTAGGTAGTGAAGGTTGCATAGTTACCCTCTCAGACAGTATGTGGAAGGTCAGTAAAGGATCATTAGTAATAGCTAAAGGTGTGAAGGTAGGCACATTATATCTGTGTACATGTAACACTTATTCTACCCTAGCTGCTACATATAAAGTTACTACAGGGACAACAACAATAGATGTTGCAAGAACAGATTCGATAATGTGGCACCATAGACTTGGGCACATGAGTGAGAAAGGGATGAAAACCCTTCACTCCAAAAATCTATTGCCAGGACTAAAGAAGATTGATTTAGAGTTCTGTGAAAACTGTGTTTATGGTAAACAGAAAAGAGTCAGATTTCTCAAGGTTGGGAAAGAGAAGAAGAGTGAGAAGTTAGAGCTTGTACATTCAGATGTATGGGGACCGACTCAGGTATCATCTCTTGGTGGTTCTTGTTATTATGTTATTTTTATTGATGACTCAACCAGAAAAACATGGGTATATTTCCTAAAACAAAAATCAGATGTTTTTGAAACTTTTAAGAAATGGAAAGCTTTGGTTGAGAATGAGACCGGAAAAAAGTAGAAGTGTCTCAGATCGGATAATGGAGGTGAGTATTGTAGCAAAGCATTTGAAGATTATTGCTCTTTAAATGAGATTCGAAAGCAGAAGACAATTCTAGGAACTCCATAGGAAAATGGTGTGTCAGAGAGAATGAATAGGACTATCATGGAACGTGTGAGGAGCATGAGATTGCATGCTGGATTGCCCTTACATTTTTGGGTAGATGCTGTACATACTGCTGTCTATTTGATAAATAAAGGACCTTCAACCCCTTTGGATGGTGGTATTCCAGAGGAGGCATGGACTGGTAAAAAGGTAAATTATTCTTTTCTAAAAACTTTTGGTTGCGAAGCTTTTGTCCATGTTGATAAAGAAAATAGAACCAAGCTTGATGCTAAATCTCAGAAATGTACCTTCATTGGATATGGGATAGATGAATATGGCTATCGGTTATGGGATTTTGAAAATAAGAAAATAATTAGAAGTAGAGATGTTATATTCAATGATAAGGTCATGTATAAAGAACAGATGCAGGAAAAGAAGCATGAACAGGACAAACAAGAATATGTGGTGTTGGATGAGATTCCTGAAAATGAAATGCCACAGGTACCTGATGCTCAGCAACAACAGATTGTCCCACAAACTCCTGCAAGTGTTAGACGTTCTACGAGGACAAGTAGACCCCCTGAAAGATTTTCTCCTTCTTTGTATTCTATTTTATTAATGGATTTTGGTGAACCAGAATAATATGAAGAAGCAATGCAGGTAGATGCCAAACAACAGTGGGAGCTAGGCATGAAAGAGGAGATTGACTCCTTGATGAAAAATAAGACTTGGGACTTAGTCCCTTTACCTACAGAAAAAAGAGCCTTGCCTAACAAATGGGTTTATGGGCTAAAAGAGGAGGAAGGAGGTTAGAAAAGATATAAGGCCAAACTTGTGGTAAAAGGTTTTGCACAGAAAAAGGGTATAGATTATGATGGCATATTTTCTCCAGTTGTAAAAATGACTTCAATTAGAACTGTACTTAGTCTTGTGGCTGCAGATGATTTACATCTTGAACAATTAGATGTCAAAACAACTTTTCTCCATGGAGATTTGGAGGAGGAAATTTACATGTTGCAACCACAGGGATATGAGATCAAATGTAAGGAGAACTTGGTGTGTAGGTTGAAGAAAAGTTTGTATGGCCTAAAGCATGCACCCCGAAAACGGTATTTAAAATTTGATAGTTTCATGGCTGAACCTGGTTATCATAGATGTCATTCTGATCATTGTGTATATTTTAAGAGATTGGATAATGGCAGTTATATTATCCCGTTGCTTTATGTTGATGACATGCTTGTTGCTGGGTCTAACATGCAACACATAAATGATCTTAAACAGAAATTAGCCAGGTCATTTGCAATGAAGGATTTGGGTGCAGCTAAGCAAATTCCTAGTATGAGGATTACATGGGACAGGAAAAATAGAACCTTGAATTTGTCCCGAAGCGAGTTATAAGCGGCTGGGATGCTTAAGGCATTGTATGGTTGATGTACTATTTTTGATGGATAATAAGAAAGATTGGACGACTGTGTATGGTGGACGTAACCCATTCTGGATGAACCACATTAAATCTCTGTGTTATCTATGTCCTATTTTATTTCTTTATCTTTTGTATTTAAATCTGCATATAATTGTTAGTTCATATTTGCTTCAGATCTGCTTGAAACCCTAACATAATCTTCCATTGGTATGTATAATATCATGAAATATGGTGGTTATTGCTCTTTGATAGGTCGCTCCTGCATTCTTTAGACCAAAAGGCATTACATTCCAATAGTATGTTCCCCATGGACATGTGAAACTGAAGGCCGTCTTATGTTGATCCTCTGGTGCGATCTTTATCTAAGTGTACCATGAAAAGCCATCCATGAGAGAAAGCATATCATGTCCCGCTGTTAGGTCCACAATCATGTCAATGTTTGGTAGGGGGAAGTCATCTTTAGGACATGCCTTGTTTAGATCTCCGAAGTCAGTACAGATATGGATGCCCCCATTTAGTTTACCGATAGGCACAATGTTGGATATCCAATTTGCATAGTCAATTGGTCTAATAAAACCAACATCCAGGAGTTTCTTAAGTTCTGCTTTGACTAGTACCACAATCTGGGGGTGCATCTTGTGAAGCTTCTGCTTGATAGGCTTAGCTCCTTCTTCTACGGTGAGGTGATGTATGACTAAATTAGGATCAAGCCCAGGTATGTCTGCATATGACCATGCAAAGTTGATCTGATGCTTTTGAAAGAATTTGACAAACTTAGGCTGTTCCTCTGGAATTAAAAGAGATGCCAGATTTATGTGGTGAGGAGTTTCAGGAGTCCCCATGTTGAATTCTTTTGTTTCCTCGATGAAAATCGTTGATCATTCTTGCTGTGTACTAGAGGGGAGAATGTCAAACCTTTCATCCTTAGGCACCTCAGAGAGGTTTTCACCATTGGATACGCTCTTTCTTTTTACTTTTGTGGGATCAAACAGTGCCACAATGTGGTTTTCACTGAAAGATCCATGTTCTATTGTTATATTTTTGCAACTGAAAGGTTTGGCATCTGCCCCAAAGTATGCTGCGCTATTAAGTTCAGTGGCGAAGCCAGCTTTGTGATCCCCGCTTGGTATGTTATCCCGTAGTTCCAAAAAGTCAATGATTGCCTCATCGTTTTGGAATTTGTCCAGGCATGGGGGATTAGATTGGTTCCATTCGATGAGTTCAGGATGGATAATGGGAATTACCTCATCAATCAGGTTAAGTTCATAAGATGTGTCAGTGAGCGTCAAGACGTTGTGGTGAAGGTCGTTGATGGTACTCTCACTGTCAGAATCGAGCGTAGGATATGACGTAGAGTTTGTCGAAGGTGTTTCTAGTTCAGGAACCCAAGAGGTTTTAATCTGTGCTTCTTCGTAAACAGGGATTTCTTTGTGAGGTGGAGGTGGTGACGCGTCTTCCTCATCTGAAATATTGAGATATACTGAATCAAATTCCCACTCATGTGAGTCGGTCTCTGAGTTTCTTTCTAGTATCTGATTACTATACCATATCGGGATATCCTTTGAGTTAAACACTGCAGGTGTGATCGACTGATGTACCTTGGTAGATGGAATAATTGGTGCTACAAGAAGGATTATTGGGATCAGAGAATCCGATACGGGGAGTATCGGCGTTGTTGAATCTGCTGCTTCTGGTGGAATTGTTGGTGTTGTCGATACTGCTGGGGGTTCTGATATTGGTAATGGTGCTATTGATGCAGTTGTTGCTGCTGATGGGGTTGCTAGGTTGATTGGTGGGATGATCAGTGCTGTAGATGTGAATGTTGGGTTTTTCAACTATATTGGGGAAATTGGTGTGGTTTTTGGTGCTGCTGATATAATTAAGGGTGACCTCTTTATGTTTGTATTAGGCTACTATAAAGGTTTGCTGGGTTTCCCTTTGAATCTGAGATTAAGAAGAATCTCCTTTTGAAAGCCTAATCCAGTGTTATCTTTAGGCTTTAATTCTAGCTGCAGTGGCTCATGTCGTCCTTGCTTGAAAGGTCCCAAAGCACTTTGACCATCATAACCCATTCTTTGCATAATGAGAAGGCCTTTTCCATATTGATCTGTGGGAAGTTTAGCTTGTGGGAGTTATGTGGTGATAGGATCTTTATAGATCCATTTTGCTAAGTCCTCATCTTTGGTTTCTTCTTCTTGACTCTTTCCAAGGATAAAAGGTGTCAAAGTGTATGCTGGCTTGACCAGTGGTGTTTGAAGTAACCTTTGAGTCTTACCATGAGTTCTAGGGGAAGTTGGTAGTTGCCCAACACAAAAGAGTTGGTTGAGATTGTACTCCCCAGGACCTTCCTCTGCCATTTTCATTTTTAGCTTCTCTTGCTTGGATATAGTGGTGTTTGAGCTGGAAAGAGAGGTTGGACTAACATATGATGTGGATGAGATAGCTTCTCTATTGTTGGGAACAATAATCTCTGGTTGATGGTTGATATTGTGACAATAGGCAAAAGGATTTGCATCACCCATGATTGTAATTTCTACACCGTTATGTGAAAACTTTATACACTGGTGGTAGGTGGATGGAACAAATTGCATGGAGTGTATCCAAGGTCTTCCTAACAACAAATTATACGGCAGAGGAAGGTCTAGAACTTGACATATGATGTGCTTCACCACTGAGCCCACTCAGATTGGTAATACAACTGCTCCTTTTGATGAACGCTCCACATCATCATAGGATTTTCTAGTTATCTTTTTGTGGGGATCCACTGATTCAACTGCATATCCCAATGCTGTGATCAATTGTAGTGTACAAATATTTAGGCTTGCTCCATTATTGATCAAGACTCGCTTGATTCTGTGTTGGTTGATAAATCCTTCAATATGGAGGGAGGCGTTATGAGGTTGCTGGAAGGATGTATTGTCACTTTCAGAGAAAGTGAGACATGGTGATGACCTCAGACTACCAATCATAGTTTAAAATTGATCTGTATTTAGATTGGCAGGGACAAACACCTCTTGGAGAGCTTGATCCAAGATTGTTTTATGAGATGGGGATAGGCGCAAAATCTCTAAGATGGATATAAGTGTGGGCATCTTATCTAACTGTTCCACAATGTTATACTGCTTTGGGATGGAAATTGTGCCTTATTGTGCCTTAATGGTGATCTTGCCATGACGTGTAACAACATTGCAGGTAGAGCTTGGATCTTTGATAGTAATGGTTGCAATTTGTTCATTGGCATCTTATAGGTGATTCATAGTATAATTATAGGTGGCTCGCATATAATTGGTTGTATCTGTGTTTCATCCTGAAGTGGAAGGACCCCTTTGATCTTGTGATGGAAGTGGATTCTTAAACATAAGATGATCGTTGTTTGTGGTTTTTGGGTTGTGTCCTTCAATTTCAATCTCTCCTCGGTCAATAAGATCCTGAACAAGATCTTTCAATCTGTGATAATTACTTGTTTTATGCCCTTTCCCTTGATGGAATTCACAATGTTCATTATCCCTCTACCATGAAGGTTTGACTTGAGGTTTGTAATTAGATGTCTTTGGTAAGGTCACTTGTTTTGAAGAAACCAACTGACATAACACTATTTCAATAGGTTCCGCTAAGGGAGTATATGTTCGTTTTGGTTTATAATTTTGTTGGCATTGTCTTGGTTCTTCTTGCGGTACATTACGTCCTTGATTTTTTGGAGGAGCAACCATTTTATTCTTAGGAGGGGGGTTTTGCCCCGCAAATTGGACTATATGTTATGCACTTTTGATAGTCCTTGCATCTACAACCCCGTCATTGATGATGTTTTTGTTTTTATATTTCAAAAGTTGGGTTTATCACTGTTGAAGCGCAGGCGAGGGCCGTCTTTTGGTTCATTGTATATCTTGATAAGCCCCTTTTTGATGAGAGCTCATTCACATTTTAAACCCTTGGTGATCATGTCATTAAAGGACTTTGTGCCTTTCATGTCTAGATGGAATTCCATTTCTTCGTTCAAGTTGGAAATAAATATTTCCACTAGTTCTTGTTCAGGTAACTGAAGAGAACATCTACTAGACATTTGTCGCCATCATTGCAGGAAAGTTGAAAATAGTTCCCCTGGTTTTTTCTGTGTTACACAGATCTACCACAGAGACATCACGTTCAATGTTATGTGAATAATGTGCAATGAATTTCTAGACCAATTCTTCGAATGTCCTAATGCCGCCTGCTAGTCGAGAAAACCATGATGTGGTTGTCCCTCCCAAACTTTGAGGAAAGAGTCGCATTAGGTATGTGTCTTCATATGCCACTTCGAGGCAAGCTGCATGAAATTCTCTAACATGATCCCAAGGGTCTCCTTTTCCTTGATATTTTTCAAACTTAGGTGTTTCAAACCCTCGTGGAAAAGGTGGCATATGTAGATTCCTATCAAAGGGATAGGGACAAATGCCATTAAGTGAAAACTGGTTTGTTTTCACACCATTGTGGAGTTGTTGGGTGAGATTCTTGACTTGTTGGCTCAACATGTCAATGTCATTTGGAGGACGAGGAGGTGGGGGATTTCCTTGATTAAGGTTGTATCTGATGTGATCTCGACCTCTTCCATCCTCATTATGACTCTAGTGTTCCAATGCTTGCCTTAGTTGTGCAGTATAAAAATCAGAGGGTAATTTGGCTCCCTCTTGAGCAAGTCTTAAAAAGTGAGCATCAACGTTGTTCTTGAGGATTTCATCAAAAAGTTGATTGAAGAGAGGGTTATGTTGTGCCCTTTCTATTGCTGTAGCAGTAGGAGTACTTGGATTTTCATCATTTACGTTTCCTCCAAGGGATTCTTGGAATTCATTGAGATTTTTCTCCTCTTCCTCCTCGATCTCTAGTTGTTTAGACCTTGATCTGGTTTGAGCCATTTTTGTTTACAAGTTGTTGTTGAAGTTTGGTGAAAATGATTATGAGTTGGTGATGAAATGAGAGATAGATGTTTGGTGAAGTGTTTTGTATAAGGATCTCTAACACTAAAGGTAGATGTTACCAAAGTCCTCCTATGAATTGCTTGTTGTGTTTGGTTGACAATGTTTGATATGATAAGCTTTAGAGAGGCCTGAGATGTGTTATAGACCCAACTACCTAGTAATGAGAGGATGCACTCATAGACTAGTTTTAACCTGCATACAAATGCCTCTTAGGATGAGTTTATCCTAGATGTAGAGACACTCTAAAAAGTGATGTGTTTGTATTTGATTCAAGCAATATAAAAAAAAAACTTAGTACAAGACCTCTTTATGTTTCGAGAGTTGGAATGGATTGATGATGTATGAATGTGAGAATGGATGAAATGTTAACTTCAATAAAAACTCTGTGTTACAAATGGGACAAAGTCTTCCTCTTCCCTTTTGAGGGTTGGTGTTTCTTCCCTAGCTGAGTTATATGTGATGCAAATGTCCGGAAAGAAGGCAGGATTGATTTTGCTTCCCTTGTTTTTATGATAACTCAAAGCTCTATATTGAGTAAAAGCTTTGTAGTTTAAAGACTCTTGATCAAACTTGTTGGATTTTCCTTGAAGATATAGATGCATGTGACGTAAGAAGGTTCTATGTGAGACAAAGATTTGTCTATTGAGATAGGAAAATTTCCTTCTTTTGATGAAAGCCTTTGAGCTCAATGGTCTTTTCTTCAAATTGATATGTTGATGAAGATTCTTCTTTCTCAAAATGTGAAGAATGGTCATATAGTTTGATACTTTTTTTAAAAATTTTTTGCCAAATGTTGGTGTTATGAAATTTTTTGTGTTGGATGAATACTTGTTTTTGAAATGATTTTGATTTTTCTTTGACAAGAAAACAAAGCAAGCACACAAACACAAGAATGTTGCCTCAAAAGGCACAAATAATTGTGGGTCTAAATCAACCCAATCTTTGGACTTTTATGACCCTTTCCTTCCAGATGTTTTTGAGTATGTTTTTCCAAAAAAAAGCCTGAAGTCATCTCAGTTTATCACTGGTCTTGACACAAAACGAAGACACTTCAAACACACTTTATCCCTAAGGTCAAATGGCCAGTTGCAATAATTTCAGCCCACATCTTGATATTTCTTCAACTTTGGTACTACATACCTTATGAATCCTGCCGTGGTAGGTAAGGATGTGATATACTAAGTCTTGCGCGAGCATAACAAATAGATGATCCCTATGATGGGGGAGTCACCACTTTTATCAAGCTACAAGTAGCCTTTCAAAAAGCTATGTTTCTACTCAAGGAAATATGTATGGTGAGTATCTTGGGAGAAAAACCATCTATGCTCTTACACTAAACTTCACACAAATATCCTCAATCAATAGAATGGGTGGGCTTCTACATAAAGGTTTTTAGTAAATTTCGATGTCTTTGGACATAAGTTCATTTTGTAGTGACTCACTTAAGAGCCTTGTAACTTGTGGTGGGGCCCATTTGTCCTTTCGGCAAGTTACACTGTAGGAACAACTATACCCAAGGCTACAACTTTCGCTCACACCTGATTTCTATAGCGGCTCGAAGGATTTACCGCGTGAGGTCGTTCCCAAGAGTGATGTGTCTCTTGGCAGGACTCTCTTAAAAATATAAACTTTGAGTGCTACTAACACTTTTCTCTTGCACCTAGGACCACGAAAGCCAAGGGAGAGGATATTGTGTGTTAGAAGTAGGACCACTCGACAAACTTTACACAAGTGTGCCAATCACAAAAATCACTTGTTCTTTTTAACCATTTTCCATTGCAATGTGATCTAACTATTTGGAGATGTTGCTCCAACAATCATGGTGTTCTTTTTAACTTCAAAGGCAAAATGTTTGGTAAGCTAGGAAATTGAAATCCTGGTCAACTGAATTTGAAACACGTTTGCTCGAAGTAAATCGCTTTTGAAACAAGAAAAATTTTGACAAGTTGAGTGTTCTTTTTACCTTTGCAAAAAAGGATGTGTTGATTGTGGATTTTAACTTGGATGCAAGAAATAAAAGTTGTGTTGTCTTGTTTTAAAACCCAAAATACAAATGAATCCTAACTTGCAAAGAAAGCAAATTTGTTGGATTTTGAGTTGGATGCAAGAAATAAAAGTTGTGTTGTCTTGTTTTAAAACCCAAAATACAAATGAATCCTAACTTGCAAAGAAAGCAAATTTGTTGGATTTTGAGTTTGTTGTTCTTTTTATTTTTGCACAATGAAGTTCTTTTTAAGCTCAATCTGAAAAAGTGTGATTAATTTTTAAAACCCAAAATGAGGTGTGAAGTTCAATTTTTAAGCCAAAAAAGAGAAAGTGAATTTATTTTATTCCAACTTTGTTTCTAATCTAACTCCTTCAATCCTGCACAAACAATCAAACAGTTAGTCAAAAATAAAAATAAAATGAGGTACAGGTGGGCTTCCACAAGCCTAAGTTTTGATTTTCGGTTACAAAATAGAAAATTACAACTCTCTGTTACAATAGCGCCACTCAGTGTAAACAAATAAGCACTATTTAACACGAAAGTGCTACTTTACTAACAGATGCGCTAAAATAATTACAAATGCGCTATACTGAGAACAAAAGTGCTAAAAGATTCTGTTGGACAGAAATAAATTCTGTCGGACAGAAATAAATTCTGTCGGACAGAAATAAATTCTGTCGGACAGAAATAAATTCTGTCAAATAGAAAGCGCGAATGCACTAAGATACTAACAAAAGCCTACTATAACTATAAAAAGTGCTAAACTATGGTCAATAACGCTATTTCCCAGACCATAGTGCTATTCTGGTGAACAAAAGCGCTAAATCAAGAAGTTTTGCAAGCGCTAAAGCGCAACCTGTGTGGCAATTAAAATAAGAAAAGTTGGTAGTTTTTGTGGAAATCTTGGTGTTGGATTCATGTCGGGTTCACGAAATGATGCTCTGTAAAATGAAGGATTGTTAGAAAAACCCGTTTGATTGCTACACACATAGAGAGAAGCACAAGAAACAAATGTTAGT
Source organism: Cryptomeria japonica (assembly GCF_030272615.1). Classification (NCBI taxonomy): domain Eukaryota; kingdom Viridiplantae; phylum Streptophyta; class Pinopsida; order Cupressales; family Cupressaceae; genus Cryptomeria; species Cryptomeria japonica. The sequence continues at coordinate 487,136,144 of NC_081413.1, forward strand.
CATTAGTGTTAGCAAATCAAAGATTAAACACTATCCTAAGCAAACATATCAAGAAAAACACTACACAACAAATAAAAGCTTATTGAATCTAAGAAATGTAACTAAACATCTCCAAATGCTCTCTAGCATGTTGGTAGCTTCTCCTTCCTTGTTCCTCTCCTCTCTAAGTTCCAAATGAGTGTAGCTCTCAGCAACTTTTTGCACTATGGATGCCTTATGGAGGTTCAAGATTGAAAATGATTAACTATGAAAATGCCAATGTAAACAAAAGCTAAAATGAGAGCTTATCTAATTAGCTAATGTTAATTTTAAGCCAAAAGAGTAAATGTAAATGGTTATGCTAAAATGCTCTCTCTAAAATTGACTATAAATTAAATGCATACAAGTTTTCAGGATCTGGATTATGAAGAAATTAGCTCTATTTATAAGAAAAATGGAGCAATGGATGGTTGAGATTGAGTAATCTCAACAAGGGTCAGGATTGAATGGTTTATGATCCATGTGAGGACTTTCAACCCAATCCTAGAATGACAAGTGTCAACATGAGAGGGGTTGAGGGGAGAGGGAAGAAGCATTAAATACTTGACATGACCTGAGGGTTAACTTGGGAGGTAGGGTTAATGTTGAGTTGAGTGAATAAATTTATTATTCAAAGAATAATGATTTTATCCAATGGATAAACTCTTGTGCAAGAGTTAGTGAGGATAACCATGGTCAAAGCAATAAATGCTTGAGGAGACACACGGGTTACATGAAGGTTGAGTTAGTGGTCAAAGTCCTTAACCATGGGTGCAAGTGGATCTAACCATAAATGGTTATGTAAGAGCCATTAGTGGTCATGTAAGAGCCATTAGTGGTTTGGAAGACTTTAGAGGTTAAATTGTTGAACACATCAAGCCTTAAATGCTTTTCAAAGACTTTGGAGTCTTTGAGAAGTGACTCCAAGTTGCTTAGGAATGTAACAATAATTAGGGGACGGATTAGGATAATTAGGAAGGGTTTAGAAGAATCTAGAAGGGGTTTAGGATTGCAAGTGGGTTTGGTGGGTGAGGGAAAATAGGATTTTTATTAAAATAAAATTCATTTATTTCAACAAATAGGTGCAACTTGTATTTTTAGGAGAATGCAAGTGCGGGGGGTGGGGGGGGGGCGGGTTTAATGATTTAAACAAATGTTTTATTTAATTTATTTAAAAGAGGAAAGGGGATTAAATTAAATAAATAAGATTTATTCATTTAATTGATTGTGAATTTGGTTTAATGAATGAATTAAAATAAATTGAATAATTTATTTAATTAATAGGAGAATGTTTGAAGATGAATTAATTAAATGTTAATTTAATTAACTGATAGCTAGTGGGTTTTTAATCAAATAAATATCAAATATTCATTTAATTAAACTTGATAGATTTATGTGACTACACATACATACATGCAACAAACACACATGTACATATACATATATGTGTATATAAATATACACATATACATACATATATACATACACACACATACACATACACATACACATACACATACACATACACATACACACACATACATACACGCACACATATACATAGACATATACATATACATATACATATACATATACATATACATATACATGTAGACACCTAAAATTAATTAATTAATTTAAGCCTGTCAACATAATTTACTATTTTAATTGTGTTAATTCTATTCTTCTTAAGGTTAATTAAATCAAATTTAATGAATCTTATCACTATAGTCCAATAATTAATTTATCAATAAATTAATTATTTCCCCTATCCTTCTAAAATCAAATATCATTTATTTCTTCTAAATCCCCTGTTAGTTAATTAATGACACTTAATTAAACTAGTCATGTGATTCCTACAAATCGCTTGATCTAATATTCATTAATTCTTCCTTAATCATACTTATCATTATTCTCTAATTTATATTCCTCCACTCATTATATCTCCTCATGTCACATCCTCCTAACTTTCCCACTTGCACTCTAATCCCTCATTAAGCCACCTAATCAATCCCCTTAATCATTTACACATCCCTAATCACCTTGATTAGGGATGGGTCAACTTTGATCCTTTCAAGGAAATTCAAATTATTTGAATCTCCCCATGCATCCTCTTTCCAAGGAATTTTTAATTCCTCTATCCATTTATTCTTCCCATGCATCCTCTTATGTTGGAATTTTTAATTCCTCTCCCCTTTCTCCAAGGAATTTTTAATTCCTTTTCCTCTTCCTAATGTACTTGGGAGCTCTTCCCCATGTACCTTGAGAGGTGTGAAGAAAAAAATGTCTTTATGGCCCATCTCTTGAATCCCACACCTTGCCCTCTCAATCCATGTGCTCCCTCTTAGATGTATTTCAACCCTTCATTCCAAAATCAATCTAGACCCTTCATTTTGGCCTCCTCCAATCTATAAATTGGAGTCTCCTCTCCTCAAAAATCATCCACTTTTCATCCAATCTTATGCTGTCCATTTGAGATCCAAAATCATCCATCATGCCATCATAATGCCAAAATATTGCCTCATAATCCAATCTATCACACCCATGCTCATCATTTGAATCATATCCCATCTTGTTGTGTAGTGGAGAGCATTCCACAATCCTATCAAAGAGCCAATCCAATCAAGTGGAGAAGGGGCACATTATTCACTTCACCGAAGTCTCAATCCAAAGGAGAAGGTAAAATTAGTAAGGTATATTGGTTTATTTCATGATTTTATTGATTTGTTTGCATAATAGCCATTGAATCTTACCTTTCACCCTCTTTATTTTGGCACGCCCGGTGGGACCCACGTCCCTTAAAACTAATCATTTTTGTGAGTTTTTGTGATTTTAGCATCAGGTTGATGCTTTGATGTTTCCGCTTACCCTTCAACATTTATGTCCTGGCTACTTCAACTTTTCCACTTGGGATCGACATCTCTGTGTAAATTTAAAATTTTCCCGCTAACCTTTTTTTTAAAAATTTTTCATTAAAAATTGTAGATGAATGTCTGTGCATGGGTTGCAATGTATGCACATGCCTTCAATGTTTGAGCATAGTTAAATTCATAGATCAATGTATGCATATGCCTTCAATGTCTCCGCTTGGATACTTTTCCCACTTGTTTTTAAAATTTTGAATTTTGAATTTTTGAATGCTAAGTTTCATTTTATAGGGCCTTAATCGACGTTAAATGTTTCAACGTTTGGGTCTACACTTCAATGTATCCACTTTAAGTGCTTATTTTCAATTTTTTTGCTAACTTTGCTCTGTCCTTGTAGCTTTTTTCGCATATCCAAGACATAAAATCAGACTACTAACACTTTTTGTAGGACGTTTTGTTGAAGACCATCATATTTTCCACTAGATTTAGTTTTTTTTTCTTGCATTCTAGATTAGCAAAAATATTTCGTTTGGGCCTAAAAAGAACATGTGTATTTTGTGTTTGGTGCACTTGCACATTGTGTAGAGTGGACCCACCATCATACCTATCATCCTCTCCCCTCGCCTTCGCGAACCTTGGGTGATGTGAAAGGTGATTGACAACACCCACATTTTGTTTTGTAGTTGAGGGCTATTCTTGATTGGGGATTTCATCACCTCACAAGGGTAGTTCGAATTGGAACACGTCGAGGATATCGACCCTCTTGATGCGATCTCAAGTGGGTTTTTCTGAGCCGCTATATAAATAAGTTGGTCAGGCGGTTGAGGTGATGAGTGAATTCGACGTATGTGAGGGCCTTCCTTGCATCGATAAGCTCAGTTAGAGCCTTAAGTGGATCGCTTTGATAATCTGTCGTTGGATCGGTGATCCCTCATAAATTACACTAAAAACCATGTTTAGTAGCCAAAAATCCTACATTCATAGTGCAAGGGATGCAGATCGTACCCCAAACTCACCTCTCTTGTACCCACTCAAGATGAGACAAGAATTCCCCATTTAATAGATCCTAGGATCTTTGGGGTAAGAGAATCTGGTATGCCCGAGAAGTGAGTGCACTGTAAGGGGGAGCCAGTGCTACCAGAATCTCTATCTGTCTGCTTGTTTGAGGTATCGCTTGTGCAAGAGGCCTATTGAATGGTTTCCACTTTCCAACCTAAGATGTATGTCTGACACATGTCTTCATTTGTGCAAAACCTGTAAAATATGTTTGGGCTAATCTAGGTCCCCAATCCCTCTCTTGCTTATCGTAAAGCATTATTTGGGCCAATATGTAGTCATTGCTTGATATCTCTTGCCAAGTCAAACAAGTCCAACATTCCCACATCTAATCAAACCCTTCAAATTCCACCTTGTCACTATCAAATATCTATCCCATCATCTCCATCCAAACGATCATCAATCCTCGACCAAATATCTTTATCTCGTCATCAATCTATTCCTGGGTAGGCTTCCCCTTCTTATTCCTTCCATCAATCTATAATCATTTTCTTCTCACCTTAGAGGATTTAGCACATCAACCTAATCAAATCTCCAAAAATCTCAATTAATCAATCAACATTCCTTTAATCCAATCATCAACCATCAATCCTAATCCAAAGTCACCACTTTGTGAAAGTTTGATTTAGACCTTTATCTTTAATCAATCATCAATTGGCTTTTTGTTCTTGGTAAAGAATATCCCCCAAGTACCTTTGCTTAATCATTTGGGTTGATCAAAACCCTAAATCCTTTTTCCCTATTTTGTTTAGGCACGCAAGTCCACCCTAAGTAGAAGAAGGCTTAATCATTTGATCCTTTTACCATATTTTGCTTAGGCACACAAGTCCACCCTAAGTAGAAGAAGGCTTAATCATTTGATCCTTTTGCCATATTTTTCTTAGGCATGCAACCCTAAGTAGAAGAAGGCTTAATCATTTGGATCCTTTTGCCCTATTTTGCTTAGGCACGTAAGTCCACCCTAAGTAGAAGAAGGCTTAATCATTTGGATCCTTTTGCCCTATTTTTCTTAGGCACACAAGTCCACCCTAAGTAGAAGAATGTTTAACCATTTGGATCCTTTTGCCCTATTTTTATTAGGCATGCGAGTCCACCCTAAGTAGAAGAAGGTTTAATCATATGGATCCTTTTTCCCTATTTTCCTTAGGCATGCAAGTCCACCCTAAGTAGAAGAAGGTTTAATCATTTGGATCCTTTTACAATATTTTTCTTAGGCACGCAAGTCCACCCTAAGTAAAAGAAGGTTTAATAATTTGGATCCTTTCATGCCTCACTTAAGTCCTAATCCAAGGGCTAAGGTTTCATTTTAATTCAAATCAATCTTGTCCTAACCCAAGGACCAATCCAATCTAATCAAATTCAATCAAATCCAAGCAAATCAAATCAAATCAATCCATCAATCCAATCTAAAGTTGCTAAGTCCTAGTCGTCATCTTCATCTAACATCATCTCATTACTTTTTTTCAATCAAGTCTATCCTATCCCAACTTATCCCCCTATTCTCAGCATTTTGAGGTTATATGGCTACCCAAATCCACATCCAAACTTCAAAGCTTGGTATGAGAAAATGCTCATGGAAATTCATGGATCACCCTATCAACCAACCACATCTAGCTAATGCATGCCTCAAAATTATTCAACTTCCACCTATCCATGTCTCCCATCCCAGCCCATTTACCAAGTCAATACCAGTTCATCTCACATCTCTTATCCTTCTCAGTCTATTATAGCATATATACTATCCACAAAACTAGATGCCTAAAACAAGCGTCATCTGTAATACCCCCATCTTTTTGCACTCTACACATGGGGGCAAGCTTCATCCATGCTATCCTACCATTTGCATTATCCATATCCATTATCCTCTATCCACATCCTATTCGAGTCCATCCTCCTTTCCTATATTTGGTCTTGACTATCCTATCCATATCCTCCATCTCATATCCCTCATATTATCCAAATTCATCCCTCATTACTACCTTTGGTCTTGATCATGCTAGAGAAAAATAATGCGTATGCATTCTTTGGGAAAATGAAAGCCCAAATGCCTCCTCCATTCATATCCACCACACATTATCCTTCAATCTCACACATCTTTATTCATCATCCTTCTCTCCTTAATTGGGGCATTTGCCTCCTTTGCAACATAGTTCTAGAATCCCCATTCCACCTATCCTCCATACTTTAGTCCTCCATATCCTATCACTATCCATCTGCTTAATCCCTTCACCCCCTATCCAAGCAATATCCTCATCCATCCATTCTCTTACCAAGCCTTGGTTCTCCCTTGTCATTGGCCCCCCTCCATTTATCCTATATCCACAAACCAATCCCATCCAATCCTATTCAACCATTTATCCGCCTCCCATTTTATCCAATCCATTTATGAACCCTACCACACTGATCTTTTCCCATCTATTCAAGCTTATATTGACTTGTGTGTAATCAAAACACCCATCCATAGTGTGCTAATTTAATCCAAGTGACAATATTTCCATCTGCAAACCTTGCACAATCAACTTATCTATTGCCTCCCATCAATCTATTCACACCCTACCCATCAGGATGCATCCTTCCCATGTCTGGTAGTTTATCAAAATCCATCACCTGCCCATCTGGATGTATCCTTCCCATGTCCGGTAGTCTATCCAGATCCATGTCCTACTCTTGGCAAGAGATATCAGTTGGTCATGTGCATATTGTTTGCATGGTTGATCTTTTCACTTTGATTTTCATCTTGTATCCCAAGACTATACCTGTTCAGGGCTGCCTTGATCATCCTATATCTCAGTATGTCTTAGTTGGTGTATAATGGGGCATAATTTTTTATGGTATGATGTGTTTTATGGTTTGTCTTGCACAATCCTATAGTCTCACATCTACACCATCATCGGTGTTTGTGAACTTGTGTGCATTAAGATACCTATTATCTGAGAGTCTAGTCCATGCATCAGATATTCACAACATCCTCACTTCTATAGTCAGTGGTGTAGATCATCCATTGCAAAATCAAAACTAGGTTTTCTCTCCACATCTACACAACAAGAAATCCAATCCACTCACTCCATTTCATTGATTCATCTCATTTCATCCACACATCTTGGAGACTCCAATTCATTCATTCCCCTTTCAACGTCCTCATCCTTATCCATTTCTTCTAGTCTTCCTATCCATTTTGAGAGCACACCCATGTTCTTAGAACCCGCATATCCTCTCGAGGGGGAATACCACTACCTCCTCGTCATCCTTCCTCACCTCACCAAAGACTGGGGCATCATGCTACTAGTCCTTATCCTTTCCATCCATTATATTTTATTCTTCTTTGATATAACATCACTTCCTGACGCTATATTAAAGAGGGGAAAAATGTAGACACCTAAAATTAATTAAATTAATATTTAATTAATTTAAACATGTCAACATAATTAACTAGTTTAATTGTGTTAATTCCCTTCTTCTTAAGGCTAATTAAATCAAATTTAATGAATCTTATCACTATAGTCCAATAATTAATTTATCAATAAATTAATTATTCCCCCCATCCTTCTAAAATCAAATATCATTTATTTATTCTAAATATCCTCTTAGTTAATTAATGATAATTAATTAACCTAGTCAAGTGATTCCTACAAATCACTTTACCTACTCTTCATTAATTCTTCCTTAATTATACTTATCATTATTCTCTAATTTATATTCCTCCACTCATTATCTCTCCTCATGTCACATCCTCCTAACTTTCCCACTTGCACTCTAATACCTCATTAAACCACCTAATCAATCCCCTTAATCATTTGCACATCCCTAATCACCTTGATTAGGAATGGGTCAAATTTGATCCTTTCAAGGAAATTCAAATTCTTTGAATCTCCCCATGCATCCTCTTCCCAAGGAATTTTTAATTCCTCTATCCATTTATTCTTCTCATGCATCCTCTTATTTTGGAATTTTTAATTCCTCTCCCCTTTCTCCAAGGAATTTTTAATTCCTTTTTCTCTTCCAAATGTACTTGGGAGCTCTTCCCCATGTACCTTGAGAGACATGGAGACAAGAAATGCCTTTATGACACATCTCTTGAATCCCACACCTTGTCCTCTCAATCCATGTGCTCCCTCTCAGATGGATCTCAACCCTTCATTCCAAAATCAATCTTGGCCCTTCATTTTGGCCTCTTCCAATCTATAAATTGGAGTCTCCTCTCCTAACAAATCATCCACTTTTCATCTAATCTTATGCTGTCTATTTGAGATTCAAAATCATACATCATGCCATCATAATGCCAAAATCTTGCCTCATAATCCAATCTATCACACCCATGCTCTATTGAAATGTGGTGACTGATCAGCAAAGTACTGTACATTGTAATAAAACCCTAAAAAGACCGACTTTGTTTTTGCCCTAAAAACACATGTTATAAGCGGTTGGGATGCTTAAGGCATTGTAAGGTTGATGTACTATTTTTGTTGGATAATAAGAAAGATTGGACGACTGTGTATGGTGGACATAACCCATTCTGGGTGAACCAAGTTAAATCTTTGTGTTATCTGTGTCTTGTTTTATTTCTTTATCTTTTGTATTTAAATTTTCATATAATTGTTAGTTCATACTTGCTTCAGATATGCTTGAAACCCTAACAATTGGTATCAGAGCAAGGTTTTCTGTAAATTGGCAGGACTTTCAGATTTGAGTGGGAGAAATGGAGGATTCCAAATTCAAGGTCGAAAAGTTTAACGACTAGAATTATCAGTTATGGAAAATGCAGATGCAGGATTACCTGTATCAAAAGGATTTGTGGCGGCCATTGGAAGGAAAGGCAAAGAAACTGACCACAATGTCAGATGAAGAGTGGGACATTTTAGATAGAAAGGCACTGAGATCCATTTGATTGTGCCTTGCACCGTCTGTAGCATTCAATATAACAGAAGCAAAAATGACTGTAGATTTGATGGTGACATTGGCTAAGTTGTATGAGAAACCCTCAACTTTGAATAAGGTATTTCTTATGAAGTGTCTGTTTAATTTGAAAATGAGTGAGGGAGGATCTGTAACAGAGCACTTAAATGAATTTAATACAATTACCAGTCAATTGTCTTCGGTAAAAATTACTTTTGCAGAAGAGGTTAGGGCTCTCTTGATTTTATGTTCTTTGCCAAAAAGCTAGAATAGCTTGGTTATGTCTGTAAGTAACTCTGTCTCTGGTAAAAATACTTTGGTATTTGATGATATTATTGGTGTTATCCTAAGTGAGGAAATGCGAAGGAAAAGCATAGGTGAGACTCCAACATCATCGGGTAGTGTTTTGAATGTGGAGAACAGAGGAAGATCAAAGGAAAGAGGAAAAGGCCCTGGGAATGAGAAGTCATGAGGGAAGTCAAAGAAATGACGCTCTCAATCTAGAGGAAAGAAAGATTGCTGGTACTGCGGAAAGCCTGGCCATCTAAAGAAAGATTGTTGGTCTTGGAAAAATAAAGAAGGAGACAAAAACAAAAATGACAGTAAGAAAGCTAATATTGCAAGTAATACTTTACAAGATGCTTTAATCTTATGTTTGGATAATGTTAATGATTCATGGGTAATAGATTCTGGGGCTTCATTTCATGCTACACCCCATAGAAAATATTTTCTAGATTATGTTCAAGGTGATTTTGGACAGGTATATTTGGGTGATGATGAGCCCTGTCAAATTGTTGGAAAAGGAAAGATAAAGATCAAGTCACATAATGGAAATGACTGGTTTCTGCAGGAGGTAAGACATGTTCCTAATTTAAGAAGAAATTTAATTTCTGCAAGGCAACTAGGTAGTGAAGGTTGCATAGTTACCCTCTCAGACAGTATGTGGAAGGTCAGTAAAGGATCATTAGTAATAGCTAAAGGTGTGAAGGTAGGCACATTATATCTATGTACATGTAACACTTATTCTACCCTAGCTGCTACATATAAAGTTACTATAGGGACAACAACAATAGATGTTGCAAGAACAGATTCGATAATGTGGCACCATAGACTTGGGCACATGAGTGAGAAAGGGATGAAAACCCTTCACTCCAAAAATCTATTGCCAGGACTAAAGAAGATTGATTTAGAGTTCTGTGAAAACTGTGTTTATGGTAAACAGAAAAGAGTCAGATTTCTCAAGGTTGGGAAAGAGAAGAAGAGTGAGAAGTTAGAGCTTGTACATTCAGATGTATGGGGACCGACTCAGGTATCATCTCTTGGTGGTTCTTGTTATTATGTTATTTTTATTGATGACTCAACCAGAAAAACATGGGTATATTTCCTAAAACAAAAATCAGATGTTTTTGAAACTTTTAAGAAATGGAAAGCTTTGGTTGAGAATGAGACCGGAAAAAAGTAGAAGTGTCTCAGATCGGATAATGGAGGTGAGTATTGTAGCAAAGCATTTGAAGATTATTGCTCTTTAAATGAGATTCGAAAGTAGAAGACAATTCTAGGAACTCCATAGGAAAATGGTGTGTCAGAGAGAATGAATAGGACTATCATGGAACGTGTGAGGAGCATGAGATTGCATGCTGGATTGCCCTTACATTTTTGGGTAGATGCTGTACATACTGCTGTCTATTTGATAAATAAAGGACCTTCAACCCCTTTGGATGGTGGTATTCCAGAGGAGGCATGGACTGGTAAAAAGGTAAATTATTCTTTTCTAAAAACTTTTGGTTGCGAAGCTTTTGTCCATGTTGATAAAGAAAATAGAACCAAGCTTGATGCTAAATCTCAGAAATGTACCTTCATTGGATATGGGATAGATGAATATGGCTATCAGTTATGGGATTTTGAAAATAAGAAAATAATTAGAAGTAGAGATGTTATATTCAATGATAAGGTCATGTATAAAGAACAGATGTAGGAAAAGAAGCATGAACAGGACAAACAAGAATATGTGGTGTTGGATGAGATTCCTGAAAATGAAATGCCACAGGTACCTAATGCTCAGCAATAACAGATTGTCCCACAAAATCCTGCAAGTGTTAGACATTCTACAAGGACAAGTAGACCCCCTGAAAGATTTTCTCCTTCTTTGTATTCTATTTTATTAACGGATTCTGGTGAACCAGAATAATATGAAGAAGCAATGCAGGTAGATGCCAAATAACAGTGGGAGCTAGGCATGAAAGAGGAGATGGACTCCTTGTTGAAAAATAAGACTTGGGACTTAATCTGTTTACCTATAGAAAAAAGAGCCTTGCCTAACAAATGGGTTTATGGGCTAAAAGAGGAAGAAGGAGGTTAGAAAAGATATAAGGCCAAACTTGTGGTAAAAGGTTTTGCACAGAAAAAGGGTATAGATTGTGATGAAATATTTTCTCAAGTTGTAAAAATGACTTCAATTAGAACTGTACTTAGTCTTGTGGCTGCAGATGATTTACATCTTGAACAATTAGATGTCAACAGCTTTTCTCCATGGAGATTTGGAGGAGGAAATTTACATGTTGCAACCACAGGGATATGAGGTCAAAGGTAAGGAGAACTTGGTGTGCAGGTTGAAGAAAAGTCTATATGACCTAAAGCAAGCACCCCGGCAATGGTATTTAAAATTTGATAGTTTCATGGCTGAACACGATTATCATAGATGTCATTCTGATCCTTGTGTATATTTTAAGAGATTTGATAATGACAGTTATATTATCCTGTTGCTTTATGTTGATGACATGCTTTTTGTTGGGTCTAACATGCAACATATAAATGATCTTAAACAGAGATTAGCCAGGTCAGTTGCTATGAAGGATTTGGGTGCAGCTAAGCAAATTCTTGGTATGAGGATTGCACAGGATAGGAAAAATAGATCCTTGAATTTGTTCAAAAGTGAGTATATAAAGAAGGTGTTGAAAAGATTTAACATGCAGGATGCAAAAGCAGTTGGTACACCTTTGGCTAGTCATTTCAAATTGACTAAGGAGATGTTCCCAAAGGCACAATAAGAGGTTAATAAAATGTCTAACATCTTGTATTCATCAGCTATTGGTAGTTTGATGTATGAAATGGTATGCACAAGGCCAGATATTGCACATGCAGTGGGAGTTGTGAGCAGGTTTATGAGTAATTCGGGTATGGAACATTGGAATGCTGTGAAATAGATTCTTCAGTATTTGAAAGGAACTACTACGAAGACATTGTGTTTCAAAGGATCTAATGCTGCTCTGAGTGGATTTGTTGACTCTGATCTGGCAGGTGATATTGATTAATGGAGGAGTACTACAGGGTATGTTTTTACTATAGGGGGAACTGCAGTCAGTTTTATTTCTAGGCTGCAAAAGGTTGTTGCACTTTCAACCACTGAAGCTGAGTATGTTGCTGCTACAGAAGCCAGAAAGGAGATGATTTGATTGCAATGTTTTTTGGAGGAATTGGGTCAGACACAAGAGGACAACCCATTGTATACTGATAGCCAGAGTGCCATTCATCTTGCGAAGAAATCTACTTTTCATTCAAGGACAAAGCACATTCAGCTCAGGTACCACTTCATCTAGACTGTTTTGGAGGAGGGTCAGTTATGACTTGAGAAGATTCACACAAGTGAGAATCTTGCCGATATTTTCACGAAGGTAGTTCCACAGGAGAAGCTGATTTCTTCATCAGTTTCTGTTGGTCTTCTTGATTGATAATTATGGAATTTATACCAGTTGAGTCCTAGTGTTTTATCCAGCGGATGTTGCATGTACAATGGTGTCATGTAGTATCAGTCTCCAAGTGGGAGATTGTTCGGTGTGGAGCCTGATTAGTCTCCAAGTAGGAGATTGTTGAAATATGGCAACTGATCAGCAAAGTACTGTACACTCAGCATGTATCCTTGTCGGGGTTTGGGGTTGGGGGCGGTAGCCCCCGAGAAAAGCGGGGGTTTGGGGGCGGGAGCCCTCGAGAAAATTTTTTTTGGGGTATTTTTTGATGAAAACCGACATTGTAATAAAACCCTAAAAAGGCCGACTTTGTTTTTGCCCTAAAAATGCATGTTATAAGCGGCTGGGATGCTTAAGGCATTGTAAGGTTGATGTACTATTTTTGCTGGATAATAAGAAAGATTAGACGACTGTGTATGGTGGACGCAACCCATTCTAGGTGAACCACGTTAAATCTCTATGTTATCTGTGTCCTTTTTTATTTCTTTATCTTTTGTATTTAAATTTGCATATAATTGTGTAAAGCGAAAAAATCGAACCCTAGTTGTTCTCCCCTCCCCAACTCCAAGGAGAGAGAAGGGAGGTCACTAGGGTTGATGGTTTTCACTTAGGAGAGACTTCACATTCAAAAGAGGGGTTGAAACCCACAAGATCCAATCCCACACAATGCAAGATTGGATTCTAAATGAGTTTCAAGGGTTGTGACATCAAGGATACCCTCTTTTGTAAAGAATGTAGATAAAATGATTGAACTAGGAATGCATGTAAAGTAGGAAAGATTCACTTATAAATAGAGATAGGGATACGGGATGAAGCTGCGGACCTGGAATTAGTAGTAAAATGTCGAGACGGTGTTGTTCTGCAAATTTGAGTGAAAGTTGACGGGACGATGGCGCCCAGAGTGCACACGGTCCTTCAAAAAATCCGCGAAACGAAGGGGGATCTGCTCGTCTCTGCACAAGGATTCCAGATCTTCAATTACAGCTGCGTACCTGCAACCTACACACAGAAAAGAGAGGACAATTGGGGGGTTAGGGATTAGGGGTTTGCCTTTAGGTCAAACCCCAGTTTTGGAATTAACCAAGAAATGAGAATGCTGTAAATGTAAATGTTTGTAATGTAAAGAAGTACTGATACCTTGTTATAAGAATGTTTGTATTCTTACATGCGAAGGTGTAATGTATGTTGTATGTGATCTCCTCTTCAATGGTTGAATCCTTGTCTTGAATGCAACACTTAGCCTTGAATGGAGACTTAGAATGCTCAATTGCTTGAAGGAATGCTTGAATGCTTGAATGTTTGAATATTGCTTTCGCGTCTTGCTCTTGCTTCTTTCCTTCCTCCCTTTCTAGGAGAGGAAAAGTAGTTTATATACTTGTCAATTAGGGTTGAGAGACTAATTTTTCCAACCTTAGGCCGACCTAGAAGCATTATTTTCCGAATTGCAAACTTAAAGACCCGATGCCCAAAATGAGACCAGGCCCAAAATAGGGCCAGGGACCAGGGCGCTGGGCGCCATGGTCCCACCTCCCAGGACAGCAGGGTGCAAGGAGGGATCAGACCAAGGTGCAAAAAGATAGAGTTTTTGGTGTCACAAGCAGGTTTCGGGGTCTCCATTCAGGTTCAATGTTGCACCGCCATCGTGAAGACCCAAATGCAGTCAAAATTGCAAGTGTTGCAATTTTAGGATGCTACATTTAGCCCCCACTTTAGTGGGAGTATAAGCGTACGCTCATACTTCCGGTAAAGTACAAGGAAACAACATTGAAAGACTTTCACCACGTCAAGGAGGCAAGATACACCAAGCCCCCAGTGGACTAAGGATCTTACGACTTCAATTGACAAAGTAAAAGGGAAGATCACAAGGGAGAACCATGACTGTCAGTAGTAAGGTTCCCTTACTATGAGTCATGCAAGAAAGATATCAAAAATTTTCAAGGCAAAGCTAAATTTGTCAAGAAATTTTCAAGTATCTTGAAAAGATATGAATGGGATGTATGCCCCCCTACGTTAAAGCGATCGCACACGCCTCACCGGGGGTGATTGCTTTAGGTAGTGATACATATAAGAAATGAGAAGGGAAAGGAGCATGTTATCACAAGGATTTAGCCCCCAAGTGTGAGATAAGCCCAAGGATAATAGACACAAAACACAAAGCACAAGGTGACTTCGCTTTCCTCGGGGTCAGTATGCTGTATGATAATTCATGTATATCATATGTATGTATGCATAATTGTTCTTCATTCCCCAATCAAGGAAGGTCACTTAGAAGAAGGGAACACATGTGTCTTTTGAGTCAACATGAGAGAGACCAAAAGAGATCTCAATGCTTTGCATCGTCATCAAGTAGACAACACTAAGGACAACAAATAGAAGAATGAGAATAACACATAGAAGAAGTAACAAAAGATATCAAGAGAGGAGGAGAGAATCTGCTATGCTAATGAAACTAGTCTAGCACATCATCTACCCCCCGATCTTGCTGATCAATATTTTGGGAAGACAGGAAACACGCTAGAGGAGGAACATCCAACATAGCAGATGGAGCTATTACAAGATCCAAACAAGGGCTATGTTCATGTTCCAAGCCACGTTGTTCTTGTCTAGGAGCTAGGATAAGTGCTTTAGAAAATTCGTTAGATAAATGGTTATCAACATCAACATATTCATCGCCAATAGTGGCATGTTGTGATGGTTAAATTGTTGTGTTGTTGTTCTTTCCATCAAGGTTCAAGTCTCACCGGTTCATAGCTCCGGATTAAAAAGCGTTTACCCATTATTGAAAAAAAAACAAAAAAAAACATCAACATATTCATATTCACTATCAGAATGAACAGGAGTAACATTTTCATCATGAATAACATTTTCATCTATATCATCATCAAGATTTACAAAAATAGGATCTTTAACTCGCATAGGATCAAGACCATCATGCATCTTATGTTTAGGAGATTTTGGCTCAATTTTCGGCTGAGGAGAAAATGGAATAATACTAGCTGAAGGTGTTTTTGGGGATTGCAAAGTTTGAGAAGCAATTGCTTGAGCTCTAAGATGACGCTTTCATCGGCGTTCACGTGTAGAACGATTTCATCTAGTCTTAGTAGGAAGTTGAGAAGATTGAGGAGGAGGAATGTTTTCATCCTTATCACTTGGGTGTTTAGGTTGTGGTCTCTTAGGTTGAACAATAGGAGAAGAGGAAGGTCTCTTCTCTCCATAAGAGGAAGGAGGAGGAACTGCTCCATATAAGGGAGGAATATTTGGTTTAGGAAGGAGACCAAGCCCATCATGACGAGGAGGTATAGGTCTACTTTTAGGAAGTTTATTAGTCATAGGCATAGTCACATTCATAGGGATGGGTTGGGAATCTTCTTGAGGAAAGACATCTGTTTTATCTTTCAAAGGAAGAACTTCCTTCTCAAGAACGATAGGAATATCAAGTTTGGGTGTTCTAGGTTCACTTAGAGATAGGATCATATCTTTTTTCCACTTTTGATAAGATTTGAAAAGATGATCACTCCGCGGTGGAAGAGATTGGAATTGTTTAGGCCATAAGTAATCAATAGGAACGCTAGAAGTTCTTTCAGCTGGTTTAAAGAGACTATGATTGACAGTAACAACTTCACCATTATGGGGAAATTTCAAACACTAATGAATAGGAGAAGCAATAGCTTTCATGGAAGATAACCAAGGATAGCCTAGCTTCACATGAAATTGTTCGGACGATGGAATAATAGCAAAGTCCACATCAAGGGATTTGTTATGGACCTCAATAGGTAATGTAATAGAACCAATTGCAGGAGAAGAAAATGCATCAAATAGTTTCACAACCACATTTGTTTCATCATAGATCACTTGATTCAATTGCAAAGTAAAAAGAAATTCTTCAGTAATGACATTAACCATGCAAGAAGGATCAATCAGCACTCCACGTCAAGGTGTATTCTTGACTTTTGCAACTATATATAAAGGACCATCAGGTGCACTGATAGTTTCATTGGAATCAAATGTGATGGAAAGTTCTTTAGGGATTTTCTGCTGCTCCACAAAGTTAATCACATTCGGAGTCATAGACACAAGATCATCAGGTGAGACAGAGGAATCATTAGTATCAATCACATTAGAGGTATGAGAAGGTAATGGATCAGGAAAAATCTGAAGATTTTGGTTAGGAGGAGCTACAGATGTGTTGCCTTTATCATTCACACCAGAAACAGAGATAGTATTATTATCAATCAAATCTTGAATTTTACCCTTTAAAGCAAAACATTTTTCAGTATCATGCCCAGGATGACGATGAAATTGACAAAAAGATTTGTTATCAAAATAGGGTGAGTTAATCTTTGCAGGATCTATTTGCTTTATAGGAGGAAGTGTAAGCACATTTTGTTCCAATAACTTGTTCATAATACTATGCAATGATTCATTCAAAGGAGTAAACTTTCTTTCTTTCTTGAAAAACTTAGAAATAGGAGGCACACCTGATGCCGCATTCACATTGTTGTTGATGATGTTTTCATTGAATTTAATGGACTCTCTGTTCGGTTTAAACTTCCCAAGTGGTTGTTGACTACTATCACCCTTATCACTCGGAGCCATAGGATTTGCTTGTTCCATTTGACTCACAGTCAGTTGATAATTGTGAAGAGTTACACACAATTGGTGGAAAGAAGTAAACTCAGAAAACAGAAGTTTTTCTCTAATATCTTTCTGTAAATTAGAAATAAAGATTCTTTGAATATCATTGTCAGGTACTCGAAAAGAAATTTGAGCATACAAATGCTTATATCTACCAATGAAATCAGTCACTTTTTCTTTAACACCTTGTTTACAATGCATTAAATCAATCAAAGTAACTTTAGGACTTATATTGTTTTGAAATTGTTGAATAAAAGCATTTGCAAGTTGTTCGAAAGAAGAAATGGAATAAGAAGGCAACGAGCAATAACATTGTAGGGCTTTATCTCTTAATGTTCTAGTAAACAGTTTTGCAAGCAACCTTTGGTCATAAGCAAAATCAGTGCATATTGTTTGAAAGGACTTAACATGTGTTAGAGGATCACCCTTACCATTATAAAGCTCCAAATGCAGAATTTCAACATGTTTAGGGGGGATAGCTCAAACAATGTCAAGAGAAAGTGGGCTCGCAACATCAAATGTGGGCACACTAAACTTAGATTGATTCTTAGAGGCAATTTGTTGCTGTAAAGAAGAGACAGTTTGTGCAAGATTGTTAATGGTCACTTCAGTCGAAGAGTTCATATTAGACGTGTTAGATTGTGATGGAGGTATTATGTTATTGAAAGAAGGTATTGATTGAGAGTAAGGTGGTGGGACACTATGATAGTTAGTCATAGGAGATGATTGGAAAGGAGGAACACTACAAGGAGGAATGGAATGGTTAAACGAATTGCCCCCTTGCGTCATGTTCATTTGTGGAGATGAAATAGGAACACTCATTGAAGGAATGAATGAAGAAGTTGGATTGAATGAAGGAAGAGGGTTGATTGAAGAAGAAGGATTGCCCCCATGACTAGTAATCATAGGCGAAATGTCTTGTATTGAAGTAGTCATTATGTTTGATGTAAAAGTAGGTATACTAGCAATAGGAGTTTTCAAACGAATAGAATGATTAACTTGAGTAGGAGGTTGTGTATAACCCAAAGTTTCGGCACAACTCTTCATAGGCACCACATTCAAATCCACAATGTGTGCAATACCATGCAAAATATCAATTCCATTCTTATCACTTTGAACCATACGTTTTAGACCCTCAATTAATGAAAGAGCTTCACTATCAGGGTATTCTTGAGACATCCATTGTCAAAAAACATCAAATTGGTTATCCAATTTTGAAAGTTGTTCTACAGAAACCTCATGGAGAGCTTCTTCATCATTAAGAGGATTAGAGGATTTACCCATGTCCTCGTTAAAAAGGCCATTCAAATTAGGTTCCATCTCCTCAGTAATTAAACCTTGGAAAGACTTAATTCTAAGGCTTCGTCTAACGGGAATAGTGTAAGTAGGGCTTATTGTTGTAAAACTCATGCACTAAAGAGAGAGAGAAGATTTTGAATTTTAGAGGTAGCAAATTTCAATAAAATCAGCCAATCTCCTAGATTTAAGCTGTTAAATACAATCAGGACAATCTCCCGAAATTTTGAAAAAAATTTCAGGGACCGTGGAGAACGGAGTGCACATGGTCCTCGCAACTTTTTTCAAAATTTTCAGAGATGAAAGTTATGATGATTTTAAAGCTAATCTGAAAAAATTGAGTGATTTTACGATCTGTAGATAGGCCAACTTAAAGTTGCAATCTCAAAATTGAACCCTACCAAGATTGTTGAAAAATGCAAAATTCGAATTTTGAAAAAGAGAGGGAAACTGAGATTTTGAATTTTATGATTTTAGAGGGAATACTGAAAGCAATGCAGGCTTTGAAAATTAAAATTTGACTCAATTTCATGCAAAATTCGAATTTGAAAGTGGAAATCAAAGTTGCCGCAATTAGACACTTAATTTCAAAAGTCACAAATTGTAAAAATTTGAATAAAGCACTGAAATTTTGAATGAATGCTAACACACTTTTCAAATTTTGGACAGTAAGAAACACAATTTTGATATGAATTTTAATTTCAACAATTTTTGAATGATTATAAGCCTTTATCCAAGCAATCACTAGACCAATTTTGACTTTAATTTTGAAAGTGTTAGAATTGATAAAATCAGCCAAAATTCCGGATTTTAGCAGAAAAATACAGTAAGATCTAGCTCCTGAAATTTCGAAAAAAATATCGGGGACGATGGCGCTCGGGGTGCACACGGTCCTCGCAACTTTTTTCCAAATTTTCAGGGATGAGAGATATTGTGATTTTGTTGCGGAATCCAAAATTACAGCCGATTTGGAGGTGTTTTGATTAGTGAAATTATCAGTCAAAGGTTGAATCAAGAAGGTTTTAAAAATTAGGGTTTTGACACTTAACCACTTAATTTTCAGAATTAAAGCACAAATACGAATTGACAATTTGCAATAGAAGGGTAGATTTGAAACAAGTATTAACAATTAAACATTTCACAAGCTTAATTACTAAAAAGAAAATTTTAGGGTCTTTGTGCAATTTACCTCTAAAATTTGCAAAAGATCAAACATGGAAATGTAATTAAGGAAGCAAATTTTTCAGATCTAACCATAAATAATCAGAATTAGGATGTTCATGTCGGGTTCACCAAAATGTAAAGCGGAAAAATCGAACCCTAGTTGTTCTCCCCTCCCCAACTCCAAGGAGAGAGAAGGGAGGACACTAGGGTTGATGGTTTTCACTTAGGAGAGACTTCACATTCAAAAGAGGGGTTGAAACCCACAAGATCCAATCCCACACAATGCAGGATTGGATTCTAAATGAGTTTCAAGGGTTGTGACATCAAGGATACCCTCTTTTGTAAAGAATGTAGATAAAATGATTGAACTAGGAATGCATGTAAAATAGGAAAGATTCAATTATAAACAGAGATAGGGATACGGGATGAAGCTGCGGACCTGGAATTAGTAGTAAAATGTCGAGACGGTGTTGTTCTGCAAATTTGAGCGAAAGTTGACGGGACGATGGCGTCCGGAGTGCACACGGTCCTTCGAAAAATCCGCAAAACGAAGGGGGATCTGCTCGTCTCTGCACAAGGATTCCAGATCTTCAATTACAGCCGCGTACCTGCAACCTACACACAGAAAAGAGAGGATGATTGGGGGGTTAGGGATTAGGGGTTTTCCTTTAGGTCAAACCCCAGTTTTGGAATTAACCAAGAAATGAGAATGTTGTAAATGTAAATGTTTGTAATGTAAACAAGTATTGATACCTTGTTGTAAGAATGTTTGTATTCTTACATGCGAAGGTGTAATGTATGTTGTATGTGATCTCCTCTTCAATGGTTGAATACTTGTCTTGAATGCAACACTTAGCCTTGAATGGAGACTTAGAATGCTCAATTGCTTGAAGGAATGCTTGAATGCTTGAATGTTTGAATGTTTGAATATTGCTTTTGCGTCTTGCTCTTGCTTCTTTCCTTCCTCCCTTTCTAGGAGAGGAAAAGTAGTTTATATACTTGTCAATTAGGGTTGAGAGACTAATTTTTCTGACCTTAGGCCGACCTAGAAGCATTATTTTCCGAATTGCAAACTTAAAGACCTGATGCCCAAAAGGAGACCGTGCCCAAAATAGGGCCAGGGACCAGGGCGCTGGGTGCCATGGTCCTGGGGGACCAGGGCGCTAGGCACCCTAGTCCTGAAGGACCAGGGCGCTGGGCGCCATGGTCCTACCTCCTAGGACAGCAGGGGGCAAGGAGGGATCAGGCCAAGGTGCAAAAAGATGCAGTTTTTGGTGTCACAAGCAGGTTTCGGGGTCTCCATTCAGGTTCAACATTGCACCGCCATCGTGAAGACCCAAATGCAGTCAAAATTGCAAGTGTTGCAATTTTAGGACGCTACAAATTGTTAGTTAATATTTGCTTCGGATCTGCTTGAAACCCTAACATGCTCATCATTTGAATCATATCCCATCTTGTTGTGTAGTGGAGAGCATTCCACAATCCTATCAAAGAGACAAACCAATTAAGTGGAGAAGGGGCACATTCTTCACTTCATCGAAAGCTCAATCTGAAGGAGAAGGTAAAATTAGTAAGGCATATTGGTTTGTTTTATGATTTTATTGATTTGCTTTCATAATAGCCATTGAATCTTACCTTTCTCATTTCCAACCTCTTCAATACATATACATATACATATACATATACATATACATATACATATACATATACATAGACATATACATATACATATGTGTGTGTGTATTTATACACATACACACACACACACACACACACACACACACACACACACACACACACATGATGCTTTGCAAAATGGGATAAGAATATGTTAGGAAGACAAACACAAACACACAAGAAACAATCGAAGTGTTAGTGTTAGAAATCACAAATCAAAGACTATCCTAAGCAAGCATATCAAGAGAGATACCAAACACAAAATAAAAAGCTTAACCAAACTAAGAAATGAAATAAAAAATCTCCAAATGCCCTCCACCATGTTTGTATCTACTCCTCCCTTTTTCCTCTCCTCTCCAAGTTCCAAATGAGTGTAGCTCTTAGTAGCTTTTTGCACTATTCTGGATGTCTTATGGAGATTCAAGATTGAAATGATTATGAGATAACAATGCAAGTGTAAAACAAGATAAATATGAGATGTTATTTAATTAACTAATGTTAATTTTAGCCAATAAGACAAATGTTTATTATGCTAACATGCTCTCCTAAATTCACTATAAGTTAGATGCATACAATATTTTTTAGGATCTGGATTATGAAGAAATGAGCTCTATTTATAGGAAAAATGGAGCAATGCATGGTTGAGATTGAGTAATCTCAACAAGGGCCATGATTGATGGGTTTATGATCCATATAATGGATTTCAACCCAATCCCAGGATGACAAATGTCATCATGAGATGGGTTGAGGGGAGAGGGAAGAAGCATTAAATGCTTGACATGGCTTGAAGGTTAACTTGGGAGGTAAGGGTAATGTTCCGATTAATATGAAAAACAGGTTTTAAGGACTCGAAACCTTTAACAAAGAAGCATATAATAGTTCATCAAAAAGCATCTAGACCTACTAAGAATAACTTACAAAATGACTGGCAAAAAGGTTAGTTAACCGAAAGGACAACAAAAGAAAGGAACAACAAAGCAGAAAAACCAAGGAAAACACAACACAACTATAAAGACTTAAGGAGATCCGTTGCCTTATTGACCAGCTGGTCATAGTTTTTCACAACAACTTTGAGTTCTTCCATGTCCTTGTTTGGCTTCTTCTCCTTTTTTTAACCTCTGGTCCTTGTTCTAGGTCCTTGCACTTCTCTCGTGCCTTCAATGTCAGGTTCAATCTCTAGGGAGTCCTTCTCCTCCTCCAGTTTACTGATAAGGATTTTTGTATTTCTAGCTGAGGCCTTCAAAATGTTTAAGCTTTGTTCTGCAATACTTTTAAGGCATTCTTCATTTTTGTTGACTTTGCTGTCAGTTTCCACCATTCTTTGATCCATAGCATTATCATTAGTTTTCCTCTCAGTCAGGTTTTTCTCAATTTGGTTGAACCTAAGGTTTAAGGAATCTTTGATCTCTTTGGCTCTAGCAATAGTTTTGGTCAAATCCTCAACATATTCTGCCATAGATTTGCCTTCGCCAATATTGATAGTTTCTAGGATTTGGACTCTGTGGTAAGCTTATTATTATCCTCCACAACTTTCTTGTAACTGGTAATTAACCAATCAATGGTGTCCACAAAACCTTTCAAACCCTCAGGAGGAGGATTTGAGGAGGGTGTTTTCTCACCAGAATTGTCTTGATCCTTTTTAGAGATGTCACCAACAGTGACTTTATCAACTTTTCCATCAACACTCCGTTCAAAACCTTCCCTAGTGGCCATCTCCTCCAAATTTTGGTCAACTTCCGAAATCTTTCTCTGCACTTGTTCCTCTAGCTCCTTAACATTGTCTTCCTGTCTCTTCTGTTTGTTCCTTGTCTGAATAGAAATTTTGGTTTTTTTTTTCTGAGGAGACTGGGGTCCTCCATCTCAGAATCCTCAGAGACCTCTTCCTCTGAGGAGGAGCAAATTTGGAGAATTTTATCTTTATATTTTTTCTTACCCTTCGAGGAGGAAGGCCTGGTACTCACTTGTTTTCTTTTCTTAACAATTTAAGCTTCAGAGTCATCCAGGCTCTCCTCAGACTCGCTCATTGAATCACTATCTGACTCCTCACCCATAGAAAAAACAAAATCGGACCCTTCCTCCTTAGACTCAGGAATAGAAGGCTGAGGGCGGGCAATTTGGTTGGCTTTTAGGTGGTCATAAATTAAAACCATAAGACCTTGATGCATGGTTGTATCACCCTTAGGGTTCTCTTTATGGGCCTTAATGGTAGCATTCATAAAGTGCAACACAAAATATGGAATATTAACTTTTTCATCATACCTGAAATGGTTCAGTGAAACAAAATGGTATCTATACACTTTTGTGAATCTACCATCCAAAGTAATATAGCGAATTATAGCAAATAAGACCTCCCTCCATGGCTTAACAAATGCCTTAGGTGGATAGTAAGTTTTACTTAACTTAACCAGATGCTTTTTCTCCTTTGTTGTTTCAGGATATCTTTCAATGGCCTCCTTGCTTTATTTTTTGTCTATGTAGTAGTTGCTTCCTTCCTTGCGGAGACCCATGACCTGAGCAATGAGGTCTTCATCTATGGAGATTGATTGATCTCCCATCTTCAGAGTGCCCTTTCTCTAGTTTCTAAAGAAGAAATTAGTAACTGTGGTGTCCTGCCCATGGAGCCTCTTCATAAATTTTGAAAACCCGCCCTTCTACAAAATGTTCCAAACAACCTCCTTTTGCTTCCACTCCTTATAGTTGCTGGGTTCATAGCGATGTCTATTTCCTCCCATTTTTTCACTTTTAAGAATAGAAGGTCGAAAGTTGCAAAAAGATTTAGGCAAGAAATTTCTCGGAACTACCAAATATACCTAGAAAGTGTGGGAACAGATTGCTTGTGTCATGTAATAAATGGTACTGACATTATTATAATTACTCATAGCACTCCTATTAATCCGTTTCATTATCATTTTGTCCATTTATGATATTTGGGGTGCTATTGTATCGATCCTTAAAAATGATTGATCTGACGTCATCGAGGAGGCCCTCTTCTGCCTTCCATGTGACCATTTTTCCTTGATTAACTACCACGTTGGTTGTCCAGTCAGCTGAACCATTAGCTTCACGATAAATATGAGATATGAAGCATTTCTCAAAAGTGTTGATGAGATCTCTAGCTGCCTTTATTATGTTATTGATAGTCCATGAAGGCTTAGAGGTTCCCTTAAGGCATTTGATGATGTTATTAGAATCCCCTTCAATCCGTAGTTAGGGACAGTTCCATCTTTTGGCTAGGAGAATACCTTGGAGTGCATCCATTGCTTCTGCCTTGTGGTTTGTTTGGCTCCCTATAGGAACAACAATCATTTCCTTACAGTTACCGTGTTCATCCTTTAGAATTGCACCACATCCTACAGGGCCAGGATTGCCTTTTGTAGCACCATCGAAGTTGACTTTGGGCCAACCATGTGGGGGAGTGTGCCATATAGCTTCTAGTATTTTGTTTTGTTTGGGATCAGAACTACCAGCACTCTTCTGATTCTAGGAACTTAATATGTGAGTTTCCAAGGGGTTGACAGAAATGCAATGATCCCAATGTTCTCTACAATGGAAAACAACATCCTGGGTGAGAGAAGTGTCCTTGAAGATATGGTTGTTCCTTTCTTTCCATATCCTCCATAGAATGTGAGGGAGAGATAGCTGCCATAAAGATCTCAAAAAGGGGTTAGAGCAATGATAATTCCAAGAGTGGAATAGTTCACTGATAGTGTTAGGAAACACCCAATCAATGCAAAAATTCTTAAGGAATCTTTCCCAAATTGAAACAATAAAGGAACAGTGGGTAACCAAATGGTCCACAGACTCTTCCTCCTAAAGACGTAGAGCACATCTATTAGGGAAATAAAACCCTCTACCCTTAAAATTATCTAGGGTCAAGATTATAGAAAAAAATGATTTTAGGGATAAGACCCTTTATCCAAGCTTTAGACCAAAAAGGATTTTTTGAGGGGGCAGGGGAGATAACACCATACATTGAAGAGATAGTGATGTTGCCTTTAGGTTCATATTTCCAAATAAGGGAGTCTTCCTCTTTGTTTAGCCAAGACGAAGAAAGATGGTTCTCAAGATTGATAATGTTCTACCATTTATCAGCTATCCAATACCCCTCAACCAAAGGGCCAAAGATTCTAATATAGGAGAAAGCATAAGGGGCCCATTCAGGGATATCAATAAGAGATTTATCAAAAAGCTAGGGATCTTCCCAGAATCTAACTTTCCTACCATTGCCAACTTTCCATTTAACCCCTTTAGCAATGTTGTCTTTACACTTAGAGGCATGATTCCAAATATGGGACCCATTCATACTGAAATCATAATTGATAAAAAAGGAAAGAGAAGAAGACAAATGAGAGTACTTACTTCTCCAAATTTTAAACCATTCACTATTTGAGTGGAACAATCTCCAAACCTGTTTAGACAAGAGAGCTTCATTTAGGGTCCGAATTCTTCTCAGTCCCAGGCCTCCTTTACTTTTTGGTATGCACACCTTATCCCAAGCCACAAGAGACATTCTTTTCTTTTCCTCAACCCCTGACCAAAGAATTTTTTTTTTGAATTTTCTCAATTGCATCAACATACTTAGCTGGAAATCTGAGGAGGTTGAGGGCATAAATATGTATACTTTGAAGAGAAGCTTTTAGAAGTTGAAGCTTTCCAGCCTGACTTAAGAGGGCTCCTTTCCACCTAGCAATTTTTTTTTGAAATTTGTCCACCAGAGAACTCCAAAAGGAATCAGGTGGAGCAATGCCCAAAGGGAGGCCAAGGTAAGTGGTAGGAAGATCAACAATCCGACATTCCAGAATTCTACTGATTCTATGCTGTCTTCTCTCAGGAGTGTTGATGAAAAAACTTCTCTTTTAACAATTGATAAGCTGGCTAGAAGCAAAAGCAAACTTACATAGGGTGTCCTTCAAGGTTCTAGCTTCTGAGATGCATGAGTCCCCCATGACAATGGTGTCATCCACAAACTGTTGGTGGGAACAAGTATGATCAACTAAAGAAGGTTGGAGTCCCTTAAAAATTCCTCTCATCGCCATGCTTTCCATAGACCTACCAAAACATTCAGCCATAATTATGAAGAGGATAGGAGAAATGGGATCCCCTTGCCCCAGTCCTCTAGAAGCCTGAAAGGAGGATGGAGATCCATTGACTAGAACAAAAAAGGAGGCAGAGGTAATAAGCTATTTGAAGAGGTCCACACATTTGGTAGAGAATCCATAAGCCAAGAGAACCTTCACGAGGAAAGCCCAATCAACCTGGTCATAGGCCTTAGAGAGATCAAGTTTGAGGATGAAACCCTGTTTCTTAGCTGTAACAAGAGAATGAATATTCTCATGGATAGTAATGATGGAATCAAGGATTTTCCTATTGGCATTTTGATGATGTTGTGATTGTCATTGATGGACACACACTTGTTTTGTGATCACTTTCTTCATGTATGATTTATGCTCAACCGGTAATTGTTCCAACCGGTATCATGTAATATAGTCTTTAGACTATCGGTGTTTTGCAGAAGGTGCTTACCAGTCACAAACTGACTGAAGACCCAAAGCGGTATGAAGACCTCAAGTGGTTCGAGGATCTCAAGCAGAATGAAGGAATAAAGCAGGAGTTATCATTTTTCCTAGTCTTCATTTTGACAACTGGTAATTGGTAAAATCTATGAACCAATATTACTCTGTGATGAGTTACCAACCCGTATTTTTGTGATGAGTTATCATCCACCGACATTTTGGCGGTGATTTTGTGCCATGTTACCAAATGTGTCTAGATGCACTGAACCTAGGAACTTGCAATGTAATCCTATTGGACGGACATGAAATCGGATTCCTTTATAAGGACATCATGTCTAGGGTTTGTTTTTGTTGATAGAGTTTTAGGTGGTTGATGAGGTTTTTGTATGTGTGATCATAGAAGAGAAGATTAGGTCTGTGTGAAGAAACAGAGTGTGGATATATTGAAGACTGAAGTAATGCTAAAATGCATTAACAATAAGCTATCAAGGATCTAACCAAGCAGACTGTGCTATTTGCTAGATCACTCACTTGTTGATTACTCACATCTTTGACAAGTCTAAAACCCTTAACCGGGTAGGCCCAAAAAAGCCTTTGTAAATCCTCTAACAAGGTGGTTCACAACTGTGGATCTGAAATCCTCTAGCAAGGTAGTCTTTAACTGGACTTATCTCCTAACAGAGATCTAGATTCCTAACAGGATCTATTTTGGTGAAAGAACATTGTATGACCTTAACTGGTCTAGCCTTAACCAATCTGGTTTCTATTATGTAGATAGTTACTTGTGAGTTTTTTCTCACTGTGGTTTTTCCCATTTGGGTTTCCATGTCAAAACTTCTTGTGTTATGGTGATTGTGCTCTTGTGGGTGAATGCCTTATTTGCTGTTTGGTTTGCATTTGTTTTAATCGGTTTGTTAGTAAATCTATTATACCAGTTGACTATTAAACTGTTTAAGTGTTTGAGTTAAGTATTTTTTGGTATACTAATTCACCCCCTCTTAGTATTCATCAATTGGTATCAGAGCCAACCTTTCTATAAGTTTAACCACTTGGAAGGAGATATGGGGGAATACACTATGAGGGAACTTACTCATTGGCTCACTCAGACTAAGAAAGCCTATGATGAACTCAAAGTCAAATATAAAGCCTCCCTGGCAAAAAGAAGAGAGCATGCTGAGAAACTGATGGAGCTTACTGAAAACAGTTCTTCTGATGAAGCGAACATGGAAGCCCTAGTTGAAGAAGTTGAAAAAATGAATGAGTCTAATGCCAACCTGAGAAGGGAACTGGAAGGAGTGACTATCAGAATGTATCAAGAACTTGAGAACCGAAGGAAATATGAAGATCTTTTAAAAGACAAAGATCATGAGATCTCCAAGCTGAAGCAAGAAATTAGTGCCCTTACCGCTCATCTCCAAGAGAGTAAAGTGGAAAAAGAAGAAATGCAAGGTGAACTAAACATGACTATCTCTGAGAATGCAAACTTGAAGGAATCCAATGCTTCTATTACCAAGGAACTCACTGAGACAAAGGAGATACTTTCCAAATTCAATCAGAGTGCTGCTAAGTTAGAGAAAAAGCTTGAATCAACAAAACCGGTAAAGAATACTAATGGACTTGGTTTCTCTGGGTATGAGGAAGCTGAGACCTCTAGAGCAAAAAATGTAGCATCAAAGAAGCAACCAACATCAAAGGATAAAGGTAAGCAAAAATTTAAACCTGTTTTCTTTAATTGTCTTAAGGAAGGACATACTGCTAATGTATGTAGAAATAAGGCTTACAATAATTTTCCTTACTTTCTAAACAATAAGCCTAGATCCAATAGATTCAATGGAAACTGTTATGCATGCAACAAGTTTGGGCATAGAGTATTTGAATGCAGGTCTGTCGCGCACAACACTAGAAGATATCCTCAAAGGAGTCATGGAGTTTTTCTCGAATCCTCTGTGAACCAGAATCCAAACTGGTATAATGCCTATGACCATCAGTCAGGTAGTGGTGGCTATCAAACTGCAACTGATTGGAGAGCAACCTATTTGATTTGTCATGGTAGTGGTCACACTACTACAACATGTAGAAGGAAGAATGGTAGAATGAATAATGGACCTTGGAGATCACCTGGAATGGTATGCTATCACTGCAACAAACTGGGACACCCTGCTAGAACCTACAAAATGAGAAAGAACATATCAAATGATATACCGATCACTCCAGAAGGAAAGATTGATGTCGAAACTGTTCAAGTAGGAATGAATAAATCATGGAAGAAGAAACCTGAAGAAGTGTCACAGGAAGAACCAGTTTCTGCACCTAGTGTGAAAGTCTCTAAACCGGCAAATTGAGCTTCAGAAAAGCTTAGGGGGAACAAATCGGTGAAATGTTTCATACCCTCGGTTTATATCTGTAAAAGAACTTAACTGGTATGTGTTACCTATCAATTGGTAGAAGACCAGAAATGGTAAAAGGTAAAATTAGGGTTTGAACCCTAGTAGTGATGCATTTATTATGGTAGGTGAAGAATTTGTTTAAAAGGGATTCTTAATGTCATTTTCACTTATCAATTTGCGAGCGAAGAAATTTTCAAGTGCAGAGTGACTAAAGGCGACTCGACTTGCGATTCAGAGTGAATTCAAATCTAGCAGAAGAATTCTGAGGTACTTACAACCTATCAGTGAAGAACACTAAGTGGTATTCAAACAACCGAAGTGGTGTAGTGTGCGATGTAGTGACAAACCCTAAATTATGAAATTCTGAAGGTACTTATCGAAATTATTGTTTATCAGTTAATCATGGCTTCTGCATCGCACTCTAGTTCTAGTGCACCTGTTGATTCAACGGATTCTATCCAATGGAAGATGAAATACAATGCCCTATCCCAGATACCCGTTGGAGTCATAGTGGAAGATGATATTTTAGGGTACATTGACTATAAATTGGAAGACCTAGGATCTCTAGCGATCCATTCCCAGCTAGGTCTGTTCTGCAGGGATGAGAAGAAGATCAAACCAGAATACAACATCCTGGAAGGAAGAAACTTTACAATGTGGTTTACTTTCTTGAAGATTTCATGGAAGAGCACATCCACATCATCTTGAGCAGAGTGCATGGCGACAAGATGTATCTCGAGAGGACGCATGATATTACACCTGAAGCAATTCATGCCATCACCGGTTTCTGCAACACTGGTGAGGTGCCTGCCCTAAGGAAAGTCATCAAGACTAAAATGATCAAGCTCATCGATTCTATGAGCGACCAACGGGGAATGACCATCAACACCATCAAAGATGATTTGGTCAAGTACACTTGCATGGTGATTGGATACCAGACATTTTATGCCAACATAATAAACTCAGTCTCTGCTGTTGTGGTAAATGCTACCTACAGAATGATCAAAGAGGATGCCTCATTTGATCTATGCACCTGTATGTAGAAGCAACTTCTATTAAACTTGAAGTCCATCAAACAGGACCGTGCCCTAAGATTCAAATTTGGACA
Organism: Cryptomeria japonica; assembly: GCF_030272615.1. Taxonomy (NCBI): domain Eukaryota; kingdom Viridiplantae; phylum Streptophyta; class Pinopsida; order Cupressales; family Cupressaceae; genus Cryptomeria; species Cryptomeria japonica. The sequence goes on from NC_081413.1 coordinate 487,166,501, forward strand.
ACTTTTGGTAGGTTTATTTTTCTACTTTCAAGCCTATTTCCCGGGAGTCGGTGATATTCAATGGTTTGCTAACCAACTGGTTACCAAACAAATCAGAGAAAGTCTTCAAGCGGTGGGAACTGGATATCCTGAAGTCTTGAATAAATATTTTGATGAAATTAAATGGAAGATGAGCCTAAGGATGAGGATATCTGGAGATATTGTTAAGAAGTATGAAGAGGACATTTGCTTTACCATTAGAGTAGATGAGTGCATAATGGAAGCAGTAGAGCCCATAAAGGAAGAAGTAGAACCTATGGGGTATGAGGTAATGTATGACATGTTGGATGGGTATGCCTCTACCTTGATTGCCTCTCCTTTAAATCCAAAGAAAAAGAGAACCAACACTTACCTGGAAAGGGTAACACCGGTTGAAGAACCTTTAGTGAAGAAGGGAAAGGTAGTACCATCGGTATTGGTACCAGTTACCTCAGCAAGTCCTAAAGTGACCAAGCAGTCACCTGCCAAGAAGAAACCTAAAGTTGCACCCGCTAAAGTATTTGAAAGGAAGCGGAAGACCAAAAGAAACTCATTGGAGTCTGAGGATACAGAACCTGAAGTGCAGCCTAAGAATACTAGGCAAACAAGGAAGAAGGCAAAGACAACCGACAATGAACCTACATCATCAGCACTAGTAAATATAGACATTTCCTCTTACAAACCATTGACACATTGTCAAAGGACTATCAAGAATGTTAGGAGAAAAGTGCTAAGTGATTTAATAGATCACTTTGATGATTTTAATGATAATGAAAAAGAGGAAGTTGAATAGGAAGTCATCAAATATCTATGTATTAATGACCAGTCGCCATCAAAAATTAGATCGGTGACACCAGATTCTTTATACAATTCTTTAGATAAAAAATGGTGCATTGCCATTGAAAAAGAACAGGAAATAAGAGAGGAAGTCTTTGCACAATATTTTCCTGATGCGTCAAATTCTAAGCTCTATGAAATCATGGATAAGAACAAAGGGCTCTTCTTCATAAGAAGAAGAAGACTCTGGATACTAGAAGGCATAATTGATGAAGTGAAAAAGGACACACATCTACATATGAAAATTGCTGTCCATACTTACCAAGTGTCTAAAGCCAACAAGAAGGCTGAACTTGAACCGGATCTATCCTTAGCCAAACTAGATGAGGTATTTGATGGTAAAGGAGAAAGAGTTACAGAATAGGTAGACATGATTGATGTTGATGTGTTAGATGTTGAAGATGTCACTCTAGATGCTGAAAAAGAAAAAGTAGACAAGGAGAAACAAGACAAAGAAAAGGCTAACAAAGAGCAAGTAGAGAAAGAGGAAGAGAAAATGAAAGAGGAACATAAGAGGAAACAAGATGAAGAGAAGAAGAAACAAGAGGAAGAGAAGAAGAAACAAGAGGAAAAGAAGAGGAAACAAGAAGAGGAACAAAAGAGGAAACAAGATGAAGAGAAGAAGAAACAAGAGGAAGAGGAGAAGAGGAAACAAGAAGAGGAGAAGAGGAAAGAAGAGGAGGAAAAGAAAGAAGAGGAGAAGCAAAAAGAAGAAGAAAGAAAGAAGGAGGAAGAGAAGAAAAAGCATGAAGCGGAGCTAAGGGAGAAAGAAGAGGAAAAGAAAAGAGAGAAAGAGAAGAAGGAAGAGGAAAATAACAAGCAAGCGGAGACTCCAAAGGCAACACATCACCAGTCCTCTTGACCTCCAATTTGCAGATGAATCGGAGCTGCTACAAGGCATCAAGCTTGCACAAGAAAGATTGGAAACATTGCATAGGAAAAAGGAGTAGGATGTCATTCACACTGCAATTGACACCCTTACTAGTTTGATTCCAGGTACCAACCTCCTCGGTACCGATTCCTCTCTGTTCTAACTAAAACTTCTATGTACAGTTGTAGAGGACTAGGTATAATGCCTGGAAGAAGTTGCTGAAGCTAATGCACAAAAGAAGCATCAAAAGGCACTAAACACTGCCTTAGTATAGAAACTGAATGAGCTCTGGTCTCAACTTCAGAAAGAGTAGAAGGATATAAGAGATGCTATGGATGAGGGAAAACTACTACTGAGCAAGATAAGCCAACCCCATCTATTTTGTGATGATGTGCTTGCACAAAAGGACAAACTGCAGTTTGATTTGCGGGCATACATAAGCAACTTTAAGACGCCATATGATTCTTTCACTACATATAGGAAAACTATTCACCGGTATCAGCTCTACTCTGCCAGGATAGAACTAGAGATTAGCAACCAGATAAGAGATTTGCAGGAGCTTCAACTAGTTTTATTACCTAGACTGCAAATACTTGAGAAGTTCTTTCTCAATCTGGAAGCATTGATGGTAACTCAAGAGATGAGTACAATTGATGCCATGGAAGAATAGGTATCACAGATGCAGATGGAAAGTAAGGTTGCTACCTTATTACTTGAGTCATGGTCATTATCCATGAAGACTTTTATGCAGGATTATAAATCAGTTTTTGATAAGTTTCACTTATTATTGTCATAAACATTAATTATTTTAATGATAATGAGAAACAAGGGTTATTCTATAGTACTTTGTCATTATTGGCAAAGGGGGAGTAGTATTTAGTATTTAAAATTTTGATGAATGTTATGTATACTTTCATGTTATCTCTTTAAGGGAGTAGTAGACATTGTATTTTCTGCAAAAGGGATAGTGTATATGCTTAGGGGGAGTAATTTTGATTATGGCATATTTTTGTTGTAAAACACTTAGATGTCAAAATTTTCCTAAGTGTTGCTATCAATGCCAAAGGGGGAGATTGTTGGTATTTTGATGATGTTGTGATTGTCATTGATGGACACACTTATTTTGTGATCACTTTCTTTATGTATGAGTTATGCTCAACCGATAATTGTTCCAACTAGTATCATGTAATATAGTCTTTAGACTATCGGTGTTTTGCAGAAGGTGCTTACCGGTCACAAACTGACTGAAGACCCAAAGTGGTATGAAGACCTCAAGTGGTTCAAGGATCTCAAGTGGAATGAAGAAATAAAGTGGGAGATATCATTTTTCCGAGTCTTCATTTTGACAACCGGTAATTGGTAAAATGTATGAACCGATATTACTCTGTGATGAGTTACCAACCGATATTTTTGTGATGAGTTATCATCCACTGACACTTTGGCGGTGATTTTGTGTCATGTTACCAAATGTGTCTAGATGCACTGAACCTAGGAACTTGCAATGTAATCCTATTGGACTGACATGAAATCAGATTCCTTTATAAGGACATCATGTCTAGGGTTTATTTTTGTTGATAGGGTTTTAGGTGGTTGATGAGGTTTTTGTATGTGCAATCATAGAAGAGAAGATTAGGTCTGTGTGAAGAAACAGAGTGTGGATATATTAAAGACTGAAGTAATGCTGAAATGCATTAACAATAAGCTATCAAGGATCTAACCAAGTAGACTGTGCTATTTTCTAGATCACTCACTTGTTGATTACTCACATCTTTGACAAGTCTAAAACCCTTATCCGGGTAGGCCTAGAAAAGCCTTTGTAAATCCTCTAACAAGGTGGTTCACAACTGTGGATCTGAAATCCTCTAACAAGGTAGTCTTTAATTGAACTTATCTCCTAAGAGAGATCTATATTCCTAATAGGATTTGTTCTGGTGAAAGAATATTGTATGACCTTAACTGGTCTGGTTTCTATTCTGCAGATAGTTACTTGTGAGTTTTTGCTCAACATGTTTTTTCCCATTTGGGTTTCCACGTCAAAAATTCTTGTGTTATGGTGATTGTGCTCTTGCGGGTGAATGCCTTATTTGTTGTTTGGTTTGCATTTGTTTTAACCAGTTTGTTAGTAAATATGTTATACCAGTTGACTATTAAACTGGTTAAGTGTTTGAGTTCAGTAATTTTTGGTATACTAATTCACCCCCCCTCTTAGTATTCATCATTGTCTTCCTAGCACAAAACCATTTTGCTAGTGATTACTCAAAGAAGGGAGGACAGTTAGGAGTCTGGAAGTAAGGACCTTAGAAATTATCTTATAAAAATAATTGCATAAGCTAATTGGCCTGAACTTATCCATGGAGTCAGCTCCTTGAATTTTGGGGATTAATGCAATGAAGGTACCATTAATCTCTTTCAAGAGTCTTCTAGCCCCAAAAAATTCTTTGACCCCATTGGAAACATCTTTCCTAACAATGTCCCAGAATTCTTAGAAGAAGAACATGGGGAAGCCATCAGGACTAGGAGCTTTGTTACCATCAAAAGAAAAGACAACATTTCTGATCTCCAGGTTCGAAGGTATTGAAGAAAGGGAGGCATTCATATGCTCATCAATGAGGCAAGGAATATTCTGAAAGAAAGAACTTTGATCATCAACATCCAGTCTATGATCCCTACATAGAAGATCAGAAAAGTATCTTTTGGCCTCATTTCTTATCTCATCCTCCTTAACCAGCTCCCCATTGTCCACTACCAGTTTTGTGATCCTGTTTGCCACATTATGTTTGATAATCAACATATGAAAGAATCTTTTGTTCTTGTCTCCTTTCTTCAGCCATATACATCTTGATCTTTGCTTCCAAAAAGTTTCTTCTTTAGCAATTATTTCATGGTATTTTTTAAGGATCTCATTTTCTTCAGCAATTAACACAATAGAGAAACCATCCTTCTGAATTTGGACCTATATTTTATTGAGGTCATCCTGGATTTTACCTTTGGCCTCAAAAATATTCCCAAAGCTGGATTTGTTCTAGAACCTTATGTTGTCCTTGATGCTTTTGAGGTTTTTCACAACTCTATACATAGCGGTGCCCTCAACTTGAATGTTCCACCATTCCTGAATTTTTTAAGGTGAGATCTAGATGAAGAGTCCATATTTTTTTGAATCTAAAAGGAAAATGCCTTCTTCTATTTATAGGGTCAGCAACAAAAGTTATGGGATAATGGTCAAACCCAACCCAGATGTGGGCAGACAGGGAACAAAAATAATGTTTGTACCAATCAACAGAAATAAGAGCCCTATCAAGGCAAACTTGAATAAGGTCATTTCCAGTCCTCCTGTTAGTCCAAGTGTAATTGCATCCTTGTATCTCCACATCATTGAGAGTCTGAGTGTTTATAAAATCCATAAGGGTAAGTCTACTTTCAAGCTAAGAGGAGCTTCCACCAAATTTTTCCTCCTCTCTCAAAGGAGTGTTGAAGTCTCCCATGACCAACCAGCTAAGATTCTTGAAGCTATCCCTTATTTCCATAAGTTTTTTCCAGAAGAAACTTATGGCTTTCAAGGTATTAGGAGCATATATGTTAGTGAGGACCCATGATGCTCCATCTTTTAAATGCTCAAATTTTATGCAAGAGAAAATTTTTTCTTGAATAAGAACATGACCTTTAACACCATTGAGATTCCAAATAGTTGCAATGCCTCTAGAGGCACCTTCCGAGCTACCACCACTGATGCTCCCAGATTTAAAGAACTTCAGAGATTCAACTTTTTCTCTACTCATTTTAGTCTCTTGAATAAGAAAAATATCAGGTTTACTATCCCTTATCATATTCCTAATATTATCATGCTTGTGGGGATTATTTAGTCCCCTAATATTCCAAGAGATAATCTTCATAGTTACTTACCAATTCCTAACTCCTTCAGAGTCTTCTGAGTCCGATCTGCTATGTTCTTGTTGGCCTCCTTGTCTCTGACTTTGTTGTTTGAAGGTGATCCTGGGGAAGAGGAAACATACTCGACATCAACTTGAGCAATTCTGCTAGACTTCCTTAATTGGAAAGCCGAGGGAGTGGATCCTTTCTTGCTCCTATATTTTGGTATTTTCTAGTCAGCTTCTTTCTTAAGAACCACTTCAGGGTTACTGAGAATTTTGGAAATTTCTTCTTCATTACCCCAATTAGGAGATATGGAATCATGTGAAGCACTATTGACTGTTTTAGAAGTTTGGTCTGAATCCGAAAGGTTCATACCCAATATAGCACATTTCTAGGCTTCTTGCATTTCAGAGCTAAACACAAGTGAAGAAGAGTCAGTCTTTTCTTCTTGGGAGCTAGTGATCTCCCCTTCCTCAGGTTGTTCCTCTGTATTGGGTGCTTCCTTATTGGCCAAAGTATCAACAATTACCATCTCAGCTATTTCTTTTGAAGATTCAGACTGTTCTTTAAATTCCTCTATTCAGATCTGCCCTACCAGGGGGTTGTCAACTTTCGTTAACTCCTTCCTCAGGACTTCCTGGGTGGGGAGATTAGAGACAGAGGTTGAGGAGACCACTTCCTTATTTTCCCCCAAGGGTCCAAAGCAATTGTTATCAACAAAGTCAACTTCCTTATTTTCTGAGTTTTTGACTTGCCATACCTTTTTTTCTGGAGCCTTTTTGCTTTTAACCAAAGGTTTGGCTTGCTTGAGCTCCCCTTTAGGCTTGAGAGGACAAGATTTAGCCCAGTAACCTACTTTCTTGCAGTGAAAACAAGCAAAGGGGATGGATTCATATTCTATCTGCTATTTCCACATTCCCAACTTTGACACTATGTCTATCTATTCTGACATATCTGCATCATGAGCTATCCCTACATAAAATCTAGCATGAGTGAGCCTCCTTTTTGAGGTGGTGACTGGGCCTATAGAGAGGAGCTCGCCAAAGGAGCTTTCTATTCCTGAGAAAATGCTTTCTGCCCAATACTCAAGAGGCAGACCTAGTAACTTAACCCAAACTGGGACTTGCGCCAGGAGTGAATCATTCATGTTTAGATTCAGATGCCATTTTCGAAGGACCAAAGCTGTCTTTCCAACCATCCAAAGACTACCACAAAGTATCCTTATTTTATCTTCTTCACATGAGAAAGAAAAGGTAAGGAGGCCTTTGGGCAAAGCTAAAATTTCAACATTACCTTTCAAAGCCATTATCCAATAAATAATTCCTTTATCCAATGGATAAACTCTTGTCGAGTTGAACGAATAAAGCCATTATCTAATAAATAATGCCTTTATCCAATGCATAAACTCTTGTGCAAGACTTAGTGAAGATAACCATGGTCCAAGCAATGAATGCTTGAAGAGACCCATGGGTTGAATGGAGGTTGAGTTAGAGGTAAAGTCTCTAACCATGTGGGTGAGTTGAGTTAACCATAAATGGTTATGTAAGAGCCATTAATGGTCATATAAGAGCCATGAGTGGTTTGGAAGACTTTTAGGGGTTAGCTTGTTGAACACATAAAAGCATTAAATGCTTTTCAAAGACTTTGGAGGCTTTGAGAAGTGACTTCAAGTAGCTTAGGAATGTGACAATATTTAGGAGATGGATTAGGCTAATTAGGAGTGATTAGAAGAATTTAGAAGGTGGTTAGAAGAGTCTAGAAGGCGATTTAGGATTGCAAGTGGGTTTGGTGGGTGAGGGAAAATATGATTTTAATTAAAATAAAATTAATTTATTTCAATTGTGGTTGCAACTTGCATTTGTAGGAGAATGCAAGTGTTGGGGGGGGGGGTAGTTTAGGGATTTAAATAAATATTTATTTATTTATTTAAAAGAGGAAAGGGGGTTAAATTAAATAAATATGATTTATTCATTTAATTGATTTAGAGGTGTGGTTTAATGAATTAATTTAAATAAATTGAATAATTTATTTAATTAATAGGAGAAGGGTTTGAGGATGAATTAATTAAATATTAACTTAATTAACTGGTGATTGATGGTTCATTAATCAAATAAATAGTAAATGTTCATTTAATTAAATGGACAGATTCATGTGACTACATTTGCCTCTCTTTGAGACGGTGTTGTTTATCCCGTCATTTCAAAGAAAGAAAAATAGGTGTGAAGAAAATGCTCCATAAATTTTAATTTAGTGGGTGGTATGCCCCCTCGAGAGATAGGCCAAAAAAATTCAAAAAATCGAGCGATCTCTTGAAAAAAAATGAGAAGTAGAGGGGAGGTAGAGAAGAAGAAATTAGCAATAACGGTGAAAGAATGGAAGAAATCAGAGTTAAAACGGAGAAACGAGAGACGTTGGAAGTTCACAGGGACCACGATAGTGAGCGGGGTAAAATTGGTTTAGGGTGGATGGGGTATATATGGAGGGGAAGGGGTAAAACAACCTCATTTGCACCTATCTCCCTTGCAACTCTGAGCTTTGATAGTGACCTTTTGTGAAGGAGCGAGCAATAGTCATCATGCTAGTACTAATAACAGATCATTGGCTAGAGTAAATCCATCAATTGCAGCGGCCAGATGACTATGAACCGGTGGTGATAACTCAATGATGAACCACTAGTACCAAACTGGTACTGAGAGTGGGGGGGGTGAATCAGTACAGACACAAATACAGTCCAAAACTGGTTTGACAACAAACACTCATAATGACTGATAAACAGAGATACTGGTAAAATAGAGTGCAACCGGTAGCATCTAGTATAGCTCAATCAGTCATGAACCGGTCACTCACTAAGCTTTTCTCTTAGCTCAATACCACATGATGCTCTGCAAAAAGGATTAGAAAATATGTTTGATGGCAACACACACAAGAGCACAAGAAACAAACGTTAGTGTTAGCAACAAAAGATTATCCTAAACAGGCATATCAAGAGAGATATTAAGCATGAAATAGAAAACATATAAACATAGAATGAAATAGCTAATCAAGATGCTCATAGTTGCTCCTCCCTTGTTCCTCTCCTCTCCAAGTCCCAAATGAGTGTAGCTCTCAGCAACTTTTTGCACTATGGATGCTTATGGAGGATTGAGATTTAATATTAAGCTTCAAATATGAAATGAAAAGCTAAATACTATGCTATTGATGCTAAAATGATTGATTTTACCAAAAAGACAAGATTTTAGTTATGCTATGCTAAATGCTCTCTAAAAATGTCTATAGCCTAAATGCATACAAGTTTTCAGGATCTGGATTATGAAGGAATGGGCTCTATTTATAGGAAAAATGGAGCAATGGATGGCCAAGATTGAAGGGTTTAATCAAGGGTCAAGCTTGAAAGTTGGGGATCCATGTGCACAATTGGCACCAATAAAATAGTGACAAGTGTCAACACAGGATTGGGTTGAGAGAAGAGGTTGGAGGCATTAAAGACCTGAGAAGACCTCATGGTTATCTAGAAGGTAAGGGTCAAGCCTAAATTAGGATTACCCACTGGATTAGGAGTTAATGCAAGGATAAACCTTTTTGCAAATGATTAAGAGATAATCATGGTCAAAGCATTAAAGGCTTGATGAGACCCTTGGGTTGGGTAGAGGTTGAGTCAAAACTTAACCATGTGGGAGGGTTTGAGGTAACCATTAATGGTTATTGGAGACTTTGGGGATTAAGTGGTTGAAGGTTGAAAGCCTTCAATGGTTATCAAAGACTTTGAGCCATTTAGTGGTTGAAGGTTGGAAGCTTTCAAAGGTTATCCAAGACTTTTAGGCTTTGAGAAGTGACTCCATTTTGCTTAGGAATGTGACAATAATTAGGGGATGGATTAAGTTAATTAGGAAGGGGTTAGAAGAATCTAGAAGGGGATTAGATTTTGCAAGTGGATTTGGTGGGTGAGGGAAAATAGGATTTTATTAAAATAAAAATTCATTTATTTCAATAAATGTGTGCAAGTTGTATTTGGATAAATATTCAAATAAATATTAATTTATTTAAATGAAAAAAAGGAAGATAAAGCATTAAAATGCTTGAAGACTTTGAGGGGAACCATTAAAGGCTTGAAGACTTTAAGGAAAACCATTAAAGTCTTAAGAAGACTATAGAAGGAAGCCATCAAGTTTGAAGACTTTAAAGCCATCAAGTTAAGGAAGCCATCAAGTTTGAAGACTTTAAAGCCATCAAGTTTGAATACTTTAAGGGAAACCATTAAAGGTTTCAAGTGGGTGAGGATAAATAGGATTTTAAATAAATAATTTATTTAAAATAGTTGTGCAACTTGCTTTTGTAGGAAAATACAAGTGGGTGGAGGATAAAGGTGATTTAAATAAATTATTTATTTAAAATAATTGTGCAACTTGCTTTTGTAGGAAAATACAAGTGGGTGGAGGATAAAGGTGATTTAAATAAATGATTTATTTATTTAAATGTGAGAGGTGGGATTTTGGGGGATTTAAATAAATATTAATTTATTTAAATGTGAGAGAAGATTTAATTAAACAAATATGATTTATTTATTTAATTAATGGTATGAATTTAGTTAAGTGAATTAAATCAAATAAATTGAATAATTTATTTAATTAATAGGAGAAGAGGGTTAAGATGAATTAATTAAATATTAATTTAATTAATTCATTAATTGATGGTCAAATAATCAAATAAATACTAAGTATTCATTTAATTAAGTGGACAGATTTATGTGACTACACCACATTATCATAATATTCACATGCATGAACTAGAAGACTTTAACTATCAAATCTTCACAATAGGGAGTTCAATATGTTTTATAGACAGGCATAAAACATAGAACCTTCATGTGCATAACAAATAAAACAATGCATCACAAGACAAAAAGCATTTCACATAACACACATATTTTTCATGTGGAAACCCAACTGGGAAAAACCATGGTGGGGATGAATACCCACAAGCTGCTTTTTGAACTCTTTAGAAGTCCACTCTGTTAGGAGCCTTGTCCAGTTAAGAACATTACAATAGGTTCTGGTAGGAACCGATCATGTTAGGGATCACCCGGTTAAGGGATACCCGGTTAAGGGTTACACCCGATAGGGTCACCTTGTTAGAGGATTTTAAGAACTCAATAGCTGAAAGGATCTCCTAAGCTTCTCTAGCTTCTTAGAACTCATTAGCTTCGAGTTACCCGGTTAAGGGATTTACAGCAAGCCGGTTAAGACCACCCGATTTAAGGGATTTTGAATCAAGCCAGTTAAGGCTACCCTGTTAGGGGATTTTACAACTGTTGAAGTGGTTAGAGATCAACAGGTATTACAATGATCTGTTAACAACACTTAATACTAATATAGATCTGTTTAGGCTCCTCTTTTCCTTCTGCACATACACTTTGTAGGTATCTCTTCTCTCCTATGGTCTGGCAAGAATCTTGTATCACTTTCGTTGGATACACACTCACAACTTTTGCCAACAACTTCAGACAAAAACCTAACATCGACCTTATAGGGAACATACAGGTTAGTAGCAAAAACCTTAAACCCTAAACCTATTAGGTTGAGCAATTCAAACGGTTCAATCCTGACCGTTGAAACATACTGCATTAAATGCACCAGTCTTGAGTCGATCTCAAGACATTCTCCATCGTCCATTATCCACCATTTTCATGGCGGCTGATAACCCATCACGCGTTATCACCATTTGATAGACTTCACACATTCCCGAGGTAGATAGGAAGAGTCTTCTTCATGCAAGATCCTTCACGCGCACAGAGCTTACGTGGCGACACGATCTGTCCTCCATCATACTGCTAACTCATCACACAAAGATCACCGATTGAGTCACACAGACTTGAGATACTCCAACCGGAAACCCCGAAGTAGAAGTTGCCTTACCAACTGGTAGTCATACAGTGCTTCCATGTGCCAGTTCCCATAACTGTATGCGGGTTCACTTTGAACAAATGTGCCGCTTCACTTTGGCATATACCGGTTCACACATATGCCGATATCTCTTTCTTCACTTATCTCATGTGCTGATTCACACTATGTCTCATATTGACATCAATGACAACATACAATATCATTATGTCTTCATGCCAGTTCACATAATGCTCATGTTGGTTCACATAATGCTCATGCCGGTTCACATAATGCCAACAGGTGGTACGCAAATTGTGAATTTTAAGTTTTGTGCATTTTTGATGTGTTTTTGCAAGCGTCAAAGTCCAACCAAGACAATAGCGCAAAGACTATGTTTTAGCGCTTTTGTTAGCCCAAATAGCACTTTCGTGCCGCTATGATGCTATTGGGTAGTAGTTTTAGCGCGGTTGTTAGGGTTAGCACATTTGAATAGTAGTAATAGTGCAGTCATTTTGTTAGCACTATTGTAGCACAGTGTTAGTGCTATTGCTAGGTAATAGCGTGATTGGTTAGTGGTTTTAGCGTTGTTGCTATTTTAGCACATGTGTGTCCCAGTTGTAGTGCTATTGGATACATGTTATAGCGCTTTTGTTGATTTAGCGCTTTTATACACAAATTGTAGTGCTATTGTTAGCTGAATAGTGCGTATTGTGATAAAAATGCCCCAGTGTTTAGGAAAAATTATCTCTGGATGCCTGTTGTGGGTGGATGGATGGATTAGTTGTTTTGAATCATAGCAACCCCGTTGAGACTAGGTCATTATGATAAATTCCTGTTGCAATCTAGGTTTGCCATGATCGCTTACCTATTGAGACCTGAAGATACTTGATCAAAGTATTTGTTGATAGTCTAGGTTTAAACTTAAGAAAGTTTGAAACAAAACAACTGATGATGATGTTGATGTGTGTATGTGTAGGAGGATCTTCCCGTTCTACAGAAGCGAGAGCGACATCCTGCCATGCAACAACTAAGAGATCAGTTGACTGAGACCGAGATTGATTGTGTCGCAACGACTGACCTATATGACGTGATGCATATGCCCGTGATTCAGATGAATCGTAAACTTTTGACAACATTAGCTGAGCGTTGGCATAGCGAGACCTATACTTTCCATCTGGTTATGGGAGAGATGACCGTGATATTGGAGGATGTGTAGTAGATTTTACATATCCCGATCTGAGGGGAGTTGGTGACTTATGACCGAGATTGGGGGAAAATAGTTGTGCAGCGGAATTTTATAGAGGATGTATATATATTCATGATGGCTCAATAGCATGGGAGGAGCTAGATTCCTTGTATGAGCCACTACTAGCTATTTTATCACGCATTATTGGGGGTTTGCTTTGCCCCGATCGAAGATCGCATGGACTAGCCATGGGTTGGGGCCAGGTCATAGAGTTCATGGTGACTGAGGAGAACCACTTTGCATGGGGACCATGTGTGCTTTCACATTTATACAGAGAGATTCATGAGGTTGTTTACCGAGAGATGAGTTCTCTAGGGGTCAGGATTACCTTACTACACATCTGGGCGTGGAAGAACCTACCTGTGACACGAACAATCAACTTGAGGTTTAGGGTAGTAGATCAACCCTATATGTATTTGTATGGAGGTATGATGAGTCAGCTCCACTTGGGGAAGTTGGAGTGGTGGCGACGGGCATTGGATGATTTGGATGCAGTGATATGGAGGCCATATATTGAGTGTGAGCCCTGAGAGGATGATGTAGAGGCCTTGCCATATGTATTTATGACATAGTTTTTGGTTGGTAGGACATCCTACAATGTAGAGAGACAAGTACCAGGTAGAGTGATGAGACAATTCGGTTAGAGGCAGGGGTTGCCGAGGGGATCAGGGGAGTATGCACGACCGGTACGAGAGAGATTCCAGTGGGGGCCAGTGTTACCATATGATCAGGTCCTAACCGAGTTCCAGACCTTACAGGTGAGACCATGGCATATGAGGCCGAAGATTGTGGATGCAAGGGTGATAGAGGAGTATACGCAGTATCAGACCGCACATCATATTCCACACATTTTAGATCTAGCCGAGCCGGTACCATATTTTAAGGATGATAGGAGACAATGACGAAGGAGGAGGAGAGGAGGCAGAGGAGTAGGAGGAGAAGGTGGAGGTGATGGAGGATGAGGAGATGGAGGTGATTGAGGTGGGGGAGATGGTGGAGGAGGTTTTGGGGGAGCAAGAGGAGGTGGAGGGGGTGGGGGTGGATTTGGAGGTGGAGGTAGTGGAGGAGGATGATTACAGAGGAGAGGGAGAGGTGGTCAGCCGTTGCGCTTGTCACAGGGTCCTTTGATACAGGGAGCAACCAAAGTAGGAGGCAGGGAAATGGGGGAGGGAGAGGTGCCTATGGAGATGGGAGAGGGAGCTACAAGTGGAGGAGAGGATGCAATGGGGATGGGAGGGGGAGATCTGTGGGAGCATATGATACTATATTTATAGACTCGACTTACAGCAACCGAGGCACGGGTGGAGGATAGTGAGGCAGAGATTGTAGCTAGAGATGTTCAACTGTTTGCACGGGAGTTCAAGTTGATAGTAGTGAGGTGAGAGCGAGATGATGTAGTTGATAGGGTGATTTAGCTACAGGAGAGAGTTTATGCCTTGGAGGGAGTATAGGGACAGGGTCCATCAACTGATTCATTGGTGAGGGAGTTACGACGGGCAAGTGGAGAGGCTGACTATTGGTGGGGTTTATATGAGCAGGCGGTGCCATCTAGTCAGCGGGCACTGAGTTATTCATAGATGCATCGGGTGAGATCATAGCAGTCTCAGAGGATGCAGAGTAGTGGTGGTGTTATGGGCCCTCCATGATGAGATAGTGTGGGTGGAGCAGGGGGTAATGGTGGAGCAGGGGGTGATGGTGGTGCAACATCTAGCCAGAGTGCTATTTGAGAGAGATTTATGTACTTGTTACATTGTTATTTTGGACTATGACCTGGATGGCTCTTGGTAGCCGATATATTTTTGACATCATTGTACTCTGATACATGTATGTTTTTGCGAGATGATATATGATGTGATATATGAGAAGAGCCCATATTTTGTGATGATATGTATGGGTTTATGCAGGATGATGATTTATGATTGATGCTTAGATGGATGCTATGGATTATTTTTTCTTTCTATATGTGTATGGTGATGATTTTATGATTTCCATATGCATGTTATGAATGTGGTGCTAACATGTGGATGCAGGTTAGTACATGTATGATACCTTGTAATGCTTTTATGAATGTGATGCCATGATGACTATGTATGCATAATAATGAATGAATGATGATGACTATGGGATAGATAATACTTGTGTTTATGTTGATGATATGATGATATGCATATCGTTTATAAGATGAATCACAATGAATCAAATGGTTATACAAATGTGTATAGATGGTTAAAAATGAATGCAAAATAGATAAACAAATGTAAATACAAATGTTTATGTGATGATTTTTAATGAATGCACTTTGAAATGTATAAACAAATGTTGAGACACATGTTTATGTTATGATTCTAAATGACTTAAAATAAAATATGACTAAGTGATAAATGAAAGTGAAATGATAATGCAAATAATGCAACTAAGGGATAATGAATAACTGCACCTTAATGCAATTAAAAGGATAATTGAATAACTTCACCTTAATGCAATTGACATGATAATGAATGACTGCACCGTAATGCAATTAACATGAAAGGAATGCCTAAGAAATTTTGTGAAAATGAATGCACTATATGAATGAATGAATGTTCTTGATAAGAAAATGCACTTAAATGAAATGCAAGTAAATGATAATAAATGCATATGATATGTTAAATGCCTTAATGGGATGAACAAATTAATGTACATAACTGAATATCTAAATGAATCTAAAATGCAAGTAAATGATAATGAACTAGACACATTTACATGAAACTAAATGTAATGGAATGATAATGCCATGCATTCATGATATATGAATGCAAGTTGGTGAGAAATTGCATGATGCAATGATGATGTATTAGAGAACTCCGTCATGATTATATCCAAGGCCAATTCATATTAAAGAACCTCTCGTATGTTAACTTGTTTACACTTGCACACAAACCATAAATATGAATAATGAACGATCAAATGGATGGGTGATATACAACAAAATGAAATATAAATAGATGAGATGAAATGACGATCCATAGTGCTTTATTTTTCATCATTGAGCATGGTCGTATCAATCTTGGACGAGGAAGTAGGAACCAAGTTTAGAGCATTGTACCTATAAGCAAGCAGTATAGATAAAAGAATATGGACCCTCCACTCTGGTTCATGTGCAGATGGTCGAGGTATACACTATAGTCAGTAAGCCATATTGATCCATGACTAGATTTTTGCATATGATCATGTAGCCTAGTGAACTTCCCACGTAGACACCATTAATACATACCCCAGAACTTCATTGGAACAATTTGTAGATAATAAAAAAAATGATACTTAGGAACCATCCCGACTACTCTAATCACTTGTGGATATCCCGGAGTAGTGTAGGAACCTGATATAAATGAATAAATAACGTATCAAACTGACTAAGTACTCAATAGATTAAAACAAAATTTTCTTGTCAAAGAAAATGTTATCATGTCTTTGTTTTTGGTAAGGAAGGATGCATCCTTGTTAAGACAGTTGTGTGTACATGTGTTGATTGTTTGGTTGAGTTGACAAGTGATCATTGTTTGAGTAGCTCAAAATGTTTGTTTCATGTCGATTGCGATGCATATATACAAAGGTTTATTATGCGTTGCCATGTTTTTGATTGATTTTTGATGTTTTATGATGTTTTTGGATTTTGTGAGTGTTTTGGAATATTTTTGGATTTTGTGAAACAATTTTGAATGTTTTTGGATTTTGAGTGTTTTGGAATATTTTTGGATTGTGTGAAACAATTTTGAATGTTTTTGGATTTTGTGAGACAGTTTTGAATGTTTTTGGATTTTGTGAGATAGTTTTTGGATTTTGTGAGACAATTTTGAATAAAGAACTCAATGAATCACAAGTAATGTAGATTCCACTTCCATCAATAGGTTAAGAGCATTGCCCCTAGTTTAGATATTACTATGAAAAATAGTATGCGGGACGCATGAAGTACTATCCCTGATTGCAGATCAATAACAAGCCATGGTTTGATTGACGGATGAATGGATGCAATGAATGTGATCATAGCAAGTTTAAAAGATAATAGAGTCATATCCTTTATGAGTGGTACTTGTTTCCTAGGTTTTCACCATCGTCCTTACCCAAGGTGCCACCGGAGTGGTTGTTCACCGTTTGGATGGATGATTTTTCTTTACTTTTTTTATTTTTTGTATTTCTTCAAAACATTTTTCTGAATGTTTTTGGTGTTTTTCTGGTATGTATGGGAGCCTGATGCTTTGTACAAATTATGTATGAAACCGTTTGAGGTGCATGCTGTTGATCAGATCTGCTAGCGGTTCTCCTTCTAAAGTAGCCAACTGATATGCCCCAGACCCAAATATAGCAGTGATAAAATATGGACCCAACCAATTGGACTCAAACTTGCCTTGATGTTCCCTGTTTGGTTGGTTACGAGGATTCTCTCTGAGAACAAGATCACCTACCTCAAATGTACTAGGTTTAACCCGATGATTATAGCTTCTACTCATGCGTTGCTGATAGGCCTTGAGGTGGTTGTATGCATCTTGTCGCCTTTCATCAAGTAGTTCCAAGTCTTGAAGATGAGAGACTCAGTATGCTTCATCATCTATCAGATTGTGCAAGGAAACCCGTAGAGATGGTGTTGGCATTTTTGATGTTTATGTTGTGATTGTCATTGATGGACACACACTTGTATTGAGATCCCCTTTATATGTATGAGCTAGAGCTCAACCGGTATTTGTTCCAACCGATATGTTGTATTCTAGTCTTTAGACTATTGGTGATTTTGCAGAATGTGTTTCCCGGTCTGAAGTGGCATGTCGACCCCAAGCGGTTCATAGATCTCAAGTGGTATGAGGGAGAAAAGCGGCATAACACATTCTTACCAGTCTTCATTTTTGTCAAACCGACAACCGGTACTTTGTATGAACTAGTAATACTCTATGATGAGTTACCAACTGGCATTTTCTGATGAGTTACCAATCCACCGATTGATTGACGGTGCTTTTTGTGTCGTGTTACTGTGTATGTCTAGAGTCATTGAACCTAGGAAATTGTAATGTAATCCTATTGGACCGACATGAAATCAAATTCCTTAAAAGGACATCATGTCTAGGGTTTTAGCAGTTGTTGAAAGGGTTTATGTTGTGCTAGGGTTTAAGGTGGTTGTTGAGTTGTTGTAAGAGTGATCTTATATGAGAAGATCAAGTTGTAACTGAGAGAGAGATAGAGAAGACTGAAGTAATGCTGGAATGCATTAGCAGTGAGCTATACTGGATCTAACCAAGCAGTTTCTGCTATTAGATAGATCAAACACTTGTTGATTACTCACATCTTTGACAAGTCTGTAGCCCTTAACCGGGTAGGCCCAAAAGCCTTTGTAAAATCCTCTAACAAGGTGGTTCACTTTTGTGAATCAAAAATCCTCTAGCAAGGTAGTCTTTAATCGGACTTATCTCCTAACAGAGATTGAGATTCCTAACAGGATCTATTCTGGTGAAGAACATTGTAAGACCTTAACCGGTATGGTTTCTATTCTACAGATAGTGACTTGTGAGTTCCATCTCACCATGGTTTTTCCCATTTGGGTTTCCACATCAAATATCTTGTGTTATGGTTATATTGCTTTTGTGGGTGAATGCTTTATTTGCATTTTGGTTTGCATGTGTGATAACCAGTTTCTCTGTTAAATTGTTTTACTGGTTTATCTTCAGACTATTTAAGTGTTTAAGTACAGAGTTTTTTGGCATACTAATTCACCCCCCCCTCTTAGTATTCATCAGATGGTATATCAACCTTAATAGGAAGGATGGCTTCTGCGCCATAGACTAGTGAGTAGGGATTTATGCCTGTAGGGGTTTGAATGCTAGTTTGATACGCCCATAGTGCTGGATTTAATTGAACGTGCCAATCACAACCAATATCATTGACTGTCTTTTTGAGGATTCTTAATATGTTTTTATTTGATGCTTCAGTCTGACCATTGCCTTGTGGGTAATAGGGAGTGGAAAAGCGGTGTTCGATGTGAAGCTTCTCATAGAGCTCACAGACATCCTGATTTTTGAAAGGAAGTTTGTTATCTGTGATGATGGACATGGGTACACCATACCGATAGATGATGTAATTAAGGGTGAATGAGGTGATCTGCTTTTCGGTGACTTGGGTAAGTGGAACAACTTGGATCCACTTTGTGAAGTATTCAGTGGCGATAATGATAAATTTGTGGCCATTGGATGAAGATGGATGAATTTTACCCACAAGGTCAAGTCCCCATTGACAAAAGGGCCATGGTGTTGTGATTGGTTGCAATTTATGTATTGGTACATGTATTAGGTCTCCGTGAACTTGGAACTTCTTGCATTTATGACAAAATAGTAGGAGTCTTTTTCTATGGATGGTCAATAGTATCCAACGCACATGATCTTCTTTGCTAGCGAAGGACCGCTTGAGTGAGCCCCAAAAATTCCTTCATGTACCTCTTCCAAGGCCTTTGTTATTTCATCTTGTTCTACACATCAAAGGAGAGTACCATCAAGACTTTGCTGCTATAGGGTTTTGACAATTATGGTATATTGAGTGGTTTGGTGAATGAAGGTTTTGCGTTGGTTATTGGATTGGTTAGGAGGGAGTGTGTGATCGCAGAGGTAGGTGTAAAACTCACCGTGTCATAGGGAATTAGAACCGATAAGGCGACATATCATCTCAGATTCGAGAATATCATAAGAAGGAATCCAAATCTGTTCTACCAAGAACTTGTAGCTTGTTGAATTCTATGGAAGATCTAGGATAGATGCAATTGTAGCCATGGCGTCAACAACTCGATTTTGATCTCTAGCTATCTGCTCAAAGGTGATAGTTGTAAATGTTGCTTTTAAACTGTCCACCATTTTCTTGTATGGCATGAGCTTATTATCCTTGGTCTGATATTCGTCTGTGACTTGTCGGATGACTAGTTGGGAGTTTCCATATACCTGTATCTCTTCTAGTTTCCATTGTATGACTAGTTTGAGTCCTGTGATCAAGGCCTCATATTCTGCTATGTTATTTGTACATAAAAAAGTTAGCTTGTCAAACTTCGAGATGCTGTTACCTTGAGGTGTGATAAACAAAATGCCTGCCGCCAAGCCATGTCTAGTATATGAGCCATCAAAGAAGAGCTTCCATGGTTATGTTATTGTGATCATGAAAATCTCTTCATCTGGGAAGTTAGAAATAAGAGGATGATCACTTGTGAGGGGTGCATCAGCCAACTAATCTGCAATAACTTGGCCCTTGATAGCCTTGTGATCCACATACTCAATGTCAAATTTACTCAGAATCATCACCCATTTGGCCAAGCAGCTTGTCAATGCTGCTTTGCTGAGAAAGTACTTTAGTGGATCGATCTTGGCAATGAGTTGTACCTTATGTGTCAACAGGTAGTACCTCAGTTTAGTGGCTGCCAAGATAACTGCTAGGAAAGCTCACCTAATAGGTGCGTAATTGAGTTCATAGCTGACCAGTGTGTGAGAGATATAGTATACAACACACTCTTTCTCTTTTGCATTCTGTTGTGCCAACAGTACTCCTAACGTCATATTTGTAGCTGAAATATAGAGCAATAGAGGTCTACTTGGATCTGGTGGGATCAACAATAGTGTATTCATGAGGTAATCTTTAAGCATTTGGAATGCTTGGTGGCATCTGGCATCCCATTGAAAGCGGATGTTTTTGTGTAACAGATGCGTGAAGGGATGACACTTATCTACCAGTTGTGCGATTAATCTTTGAATTGATTGTAGCCGCCCTTGTAGTGTCCTTAACTAACTGATGTTCTTCGAAGGTGGCATCTCCATGATTGCTTTGAATTTCGTTGGATCTACTTCAATGCCTTTGCTTGAGACAATGTATCCTAGAAGCTTCTCGAAGGTCACTCCAAAGACACATTTCTTTGGATTGAGTTGAACATGATATTGTTCTAGTTTGTCCAAGATTTTATCTAATATTTCCATATGACCTTCTCTTGTTAATGATTTTGCCAATAAGTCATCGAATCATGTCAGGTTCACAAAATGATGCTCTGTAAAATGGGATTATAATATGTTAGGAAGACAAACACAAACACACAAGAAACAATCCAATTGTTAGTTTTAGAAAGCACAAATCAAAGACTATCCTAAGCAAGCATATCAAGAGAGATACCAAACACAAAATAGAAAACTTAACAAAACTAAGAAATACAATAAAACATCTCCAAATTCCCTCCACTATGTTTGTAGCTACTCCTCCCTTGTTCCTCTCCTCTCCAAGTTCCAAATGAGTGTAGCTCTTAATAGCTTTTTGCACTATTATGGATGTCTTATGGAGATTCAAGATTGAAATGATTATGAGATAACAATGCAAATGTAAAACAAGCTAAATATGAGATATTATTTAATCAACTAATGTTAATTTTAGCCAATAAGATAAATGTATATTTGTTACTACTTATTAAGTTTCCATTAGTTTTATATCCAAAGTCATTTTATATACTCTAATCGGTTACCTCTATCGAAATATTCAGTCGGTATGAACATAGCAGTCGGTTATAGAAGAAAGTAGTCACAAAGCTTAGTATACACCGAGCAGTTTACCGAGTAACATTCCATGACTAGAGCAACAATATTTTTACACCGAGTTGATATACACCGAGTGAAACGTGTTACTAGATTCATTGAATCTGGACATACATATGCAAACATGTTACAAGATCGAGGAACATAGAACCACTATCACATTGGAAATTGCACTTCAAGATTTTGTATGATTTCGAGGTCATTTATCCAATGAAATATTTTGTATGGTTATTCATTCAATAAATCATGATTGTAAGATCAATGCATGAACCTGATCACCGACATAAGAGATCTATTTATATAGTATGAAATAAGGATCAGATATATAAGTATATGAAGCAAGACATGTGTATTAGATAAGGAAGCATAGAGTAATGCGACTGTCAGAGACACAGAGGTCACCGAGAAGCATTTTAGAGAACAATCAAAGAACAGAGTAAACAAAAGGGTTTACTGAGTTATTTTATGGGTTACCGAGGTATGCTATAAGCAAGGTAATCTTATTTGAGCACATAGAATCTGCTATGACATTTCAGATGTGAAGTTGCAGATATTTGTAATGATTTCATTGTAATATTTTGAGTTATAAAGAAACCTTTAACAGGGTAAAAGACTCTAACAAAGTCTATAAATTGTAAAGCCTTTAACCAGGTGCAACATTTAGATTAAGTGTTGTGAAATCCTTTAGCAAGGTAGATCTAACAGATCTTGATACTCCTAATAGGGTAAGTTATCAGAAATAGCTAAACATGTAGCTCTAACCGAACAACCTTTATTATTGTAGTAGTGAAGTTGTGGGTGCCATCCCCACCGTAGTTTTTCTCTCTAACCAAGAGTTTCTGCGTAACCAAAATATATGTGTTATGGAGTTAATCATGTATGATTGTTATTCATTTGTTTTAGCTTTATGTTATGTTACAACAGTTTTTGGTTTATGCATAACAGTAAAGATATTGTTGAAGAAAAGTTTTGAAGTACTGATTCACCACTCCCCTCTCAGTACATTAGCTTTCCATATTGGGCCTAACAATTGGTATTAGAGCTTGAATCTTGGAAAAGGGTTTAACAACCTAAAGAGAAAGATCTTATCAATGGAAGGCTATAAACAATCTTAGAGAATTGTGTATTTGCAAGAAGAGTTGGATCATGCTAATCAAGTGATTGGAGACATGCAAAGACAAATGGAAAAATCATTGAAAGTCAGAAGAAGATTATCTGAGGATTTGCAGGACTCTCAAGAGTTAGTGGAACAGATTGAGACATCATTTGAGAACAGTATGTTTGAAGAGATAGAAGAAATGATTGAAGTATTGAAAGAAAAGAACAAAGCACTGACTGATCAACTAAAAGCAATGAAAAGAGAACATGAACATTTCAGCACACAGATGACTGAAAATCTTGATGCATTGAGGACAACTGAGGATAAAGTAAGAGATCTAGAAAGATAAAATCAATAGCTTAAAGCATTAGTATCAGAAAAGAATGATGAAATCACAAGGTTGACTGGGATTCAACAAAATCTATCAGATCAAGTGGGTTATGCACATCATGAAGCAAATCTGAAAGATGATGAGATTCAAGCATTGAAACTTGAAGTATCAAGGTTGACCAATGAACTTGAAATAGAGAAGAAATCCAAAGAAACACTGAAGAAGAGTTATGAAGCATCAAAGATGTTGGATGAACAACTAAATACAAGAAGACCCAACAAAGATGCAGGACTCAGTTAAAAAGGAAAAGACTCTACCGAGAAGGGAATTCATACTACTGAGAGAGGAGAATCATCAAAGCAAGCTGGAAATAAGAAGAATATCAAAGGAAAGAAGTCTATTTGCAACTACTATGGAAATCAAGGTCATACTGCTAATATGTGTCAAATCAGAAAAGGTAAGTAATCGAATGGTTATTGTCACAATTGCAATAAATATGGTCATACACCTAACCAATATAGGACAAAGTCTACTAGCAATTATCAAAAGGAAAAATTCAAAGGATTTTGTAAAAACTGCAATAGATATGGATATAGCACCGAGAAGTGTTGGTTTAAGCAAAAGAACTATATGTGGTCTGCACACCAAGCAAATCCTAGAGGCTACCGAACTCACACAGATCCTTATCGATAGTATTCTGCAATACCATGGGATTACAATACAAGGATATGGTGTGAATGTTGTGGAAGATATGGACATATACGTGCCAATTTCTTTATAAGGTTTGGAATGAAAAACTGAAGATCATGGAGAAATCCTGGTATGGCATGTTTTCATTGTCATAAAGTTAGACACTTGGCTAGAGATTGTAGAGATCAACCAAGAGGAGATATTGAAGAGATAAAAGGCAAATTACAGATGATTTGGAGAAAGAAGGAAATTGTGTCAAATGAAGTAAGCACCTTACCTACCGAGTTAGGTGCACCTATTCCAAATTAATCAGTAAAAGTATGAAGGGACTACATTCTCTCAAAGGTTAAATTTTAACAATTCCTATTTTAGTATGTACTTAATTCAAAATCTGCATAGCTAAGATGTATTAGTAAGTTTGAAATTTTATAAAGTTTTTTTGAGCAATATTCAAGAAGCTTGTCAAGTCGGTAGATATAGGAAGCCTATCAAGTCGGTAAATGCAGGAAGTTTGGCTACTCGGTTAAAGTGCAAAAAGGAAAGTAAATCGGTTTAGTGGAACCGAGTGCATTTAATGTCTTTGACCTAACCTGCACAGAGCCCGATAAGATATATTGTGTACTTAAAACATTTACGCGGTCATTTTACACTTACCAAGTTTTCAAGAGAGCAGAGCAAGCAATTCAAAGGTGATCAAACCACCTCTCGAGCGAATTTTAAGGTATTTACACATCAATCTCAACACATTGTCAAGCTAGTTTACCGATCACATCTATTGAGAATTTTTGTTTCATATTTGCTAAGAGGAAAGCGTCTGCCATTTGAAAGTCTTCAAACCCTAAGGATCTTTGTTAGTATTTATCCAAAATCTACAATGGCACCTAAGATCCAAGAGCCCGTTGTTGTTAAGAATGTTGAAAAGCCCTCACTGAAATATTCTCTAACTCCCAAAGTAGCATCTGAACCGAATGACAAAACTGCATTTTCACTCATTCTGGATAGAGTTTTGCTAGTTGAGGATGTCAGATTCTTCACCAAATGTCATGTTGAGGAACTTGGTCATGTTGAAATCAAAGACACATATGATGAATCGTGCACTGAAGGGAAATTGGATAGCAAGTTCGAACACATTAAAATCAAGGGATTGACTAAAGCCCTAACCTATCCCCGTGTATTCAAACCCCAGTGGGTCAAGTTTGTTCTAAGTAGAATTCATGATGATTTCATGTGGTTAGAGGAGCAACCATTCAAAATTACCAAGGAAATCATTCATTTGCATTCAAAATTACCAAGGAAATCATTCATTTGATCACCGGTTACCCTATTTATGATCATGGACGAGCTCAGAAAATGATATCACAGAAGGAATTGATCAGCTTAACCGGAGTGGAATCTGATTGCAGAGGACTGAAACTGAACAATATGACAGATGCAGAGCTGAAGTTTGCCATTAGAGTAATAGGTTATTGTTTCTTTCAATCAGCAAGGGAAAACAGTGTACCCTGTGCAGCAGTCGACTTAGCCTATAAAATTGTGAAGAAAGGCATGAAAATTGATTTGCATGAAGTATTGTTGAAAAAGCTATTTGAGAATCTGAACACCATAAGGAAGCCGAAGAAGAACAACTCGGTGAATACTCTAAAGTTTGGATCACTTCTAGTATGCATGTTTTTCTATTTTGAGAAATTATTTCCATTAGTTGGTAAAGTAGTTTGGGAGCTACACCGACCAATCACCCATCAAATCAATGACTACATCAAATGTCTAGGTGATAATTTTAATGATATTATGGATGATTATTTCAGCAAGTTTCAAGAAAAGATGCATAACAGGCATAGAATTCCACCACAACTAGTGGAAAAATACAAGGATGACATATGTTTTGAAGTAGACACCGACTATTTCTATGTGAATGTTGTGGAACCTAGAACTCAATCTTTGCCACCTATGGGTTATGAGATTTATTTTGACATCAAACAACACTAGATAGATGTTTTTCTAACATTACCAAGGCACGCTACCGAGCTGAGATATGGAACATATGAAGAAGTTAAAGAGAAAGTAAAGATGAGAATTATAGTACCCAAGGTTACAAGGAAAGCAACAAAAATGATCAAGGCATTAACGAAGAAATTTGGAGAAGGTTCTTCCTCCACACCTGACAAGGGCACTCTAGTTGTCACTGAAGAGGAATCTGAATCCCAAGAGGTAGCTATTACATTAAGCACCGAATTGCCTAAAGGGAAAGTTCTGAAAAAAAAGAAGCATGATACATCAGAGGTATCAACGACTCCCTTAGTAAAGCACCCTAACACAAGATCATCAGTAGCATCACTGAGTAAGAAACCAAAGAATGTTGCCGCACCTAAGGTAACAAAAACTTACAAGAAATCTACTCGGAGACTCATTTTGGCTAAAGAGTCCAGTGTTATTGAATCTGAAGACAAAAACAAATTTCAGATTGTCAAGAGTAGAAAGGAAAATGTACATAGTGTTGAAAAATTTTGTGCTAATTTGAAACAATATGGTGGATTTCGATCCTTCTGATATGTTAAATATGAATCTAGAAATGATGCAGAAAAGAGACAAATAGAAGAAGTTGTCATCTGCACACTTTTGAAATTTCGACTGGTCCCATTGGAAGTATCTAATTCTCTTCCAAAAGAATTGTATGTGCATATTGATAATAGGTGGAAATATGCAATGGACTCAGAAAAACATATTAGAGAAAGAAGTTTGGCACATCTCTTTCCAGACATGTCGATAGATGAGATCAAAGAAAATATGCAAAACTACCACAAAAGCTTCCTAGTCAAGCAAAAAGCTTTAAAATTGATGAATGGACTTTATCTGGAAGTAGAGAAAGAGACCAAGGAATGGTGGTAGGAAATATTTCGCATCAAGGATGCTGGTGAACAAGTTGAAGTCGAAATAGTTAATGTCATCGACCAAGATCCTGATATCATCGAGCAAGACCCTGCTGACACTACAAGTTGATGAAGATATCATGGACACTAAGGCACCTGACCAAGAAATGATAGAAGGGAACGATTATGCCCAACTTGTATCCAGTGAGTTAGTTTTGGAACAGGTTCAACCCTATCCTCTAGTCAATCAGCCTACTTCAACCGAGGCCCCTCAAGATACAAAACAAGGCACAAAAGGTGACAAGTCTACAGAAGGAGAAGCTACTTCTCAAGCCACCGGGGAACAGACCTCACAAGCACCTTCTAGCACTGACATTGTTGCAACCGAGACACCAAGCACAAAGGAACCAAAGGACACTTCAGAGGCTAAAGTAACCGACCAAAGTGTTGCCTCTACCGAGCAACCTACCGAGAATCAACAAGCCTCACAAGACATTGTCTTAGTTCAATCGGTGAAAGGTAAAGAAAAGAAAATGAAAAAACATAGTTTCAAAGTAGATTTGTCAAAACCAATAGTGTTGCCGAATGTTGATATATCTAAATTAAAAGGGAAAGCACTCATTGATTTCGGTGAACTATGCAAATCCAAAGCCGAACAAGAGAAGCAAATGGCTATTCAAAAGAAGAATAAAGTACTTCAGAAGGTGAAAGCACTCTTAACTGATATGCTACTTGAAGCTATAGTGACAACAGATGCAACCATCCATGTTCAACTGGATGAACTCCTAACAAAGATAGAGACATCTGGAGTAGATGCATCAGAATATTTGAGCAAATTGAAGGATAAGGAGCTCACTGCAAAGATGATTGAAGAGGTATAGAAGGCTATAGCTATTGGCAAAGTTAAACTTGTCAAATTTATTGCTGAGTTGACCCCTCAACT
Source organism: Cryptomeria japonica (assembly GCF_030272615.1). Lineage (NCBI taxonomy): Eukaryota > Viridiplantae > Streptophyta > Pinopsida > Cupressales > Cupressaceae > Cryptomeria > Cryptomeria japonica. The sequence goes on from NC_081413.1 coordinate 487,193,725, forward strand.
CAAGCACATTCTTTATTTATTTCAAAAACTCTATACATTCTCTTTATTCATTAAGGACATTAAAAATAAAACAGAAGTAATTGAGAAAGAGATCACCGATCTCTCAAATAAGTTGACCACTGAGCCCAATTCTGTTCAGAACTTTTATACAAAGTTACAAAAGCTCATGGCTCAACAATTGGAACTCAGGAATGAAGAGCACAAGATAAGGATGGACATAATGACACTTCAGACATTATTCATTCCTCATCTTTCATCTGTCCAAGAGCAGATCAACAAGGTTACCTCCCTATCCACTTAGCAAGAGGGAAGGACATTAGATGGACTAATTTCACTATTAGCTGACATTACAGCTCAGAATTCACTTATGGATAGTGTCAAGAATGCCCTCTCTGCCACTCTTACCGACACACAAACAAAGTACAAATCCATTTTTGACTAGTTGCCACCACCGAATGGTAACTAAATTTTGATGTTTGTCAAAAAGGGGGAGTGATATAGCATCAAAGTATCAAAACCTGAAGTGTAGTATACCGAGCAGAGTATCCATATGCATAGTTGAAGTTGACAGGAGAGCAGTGAACTGAGCAGAACAACAGTGATAACCAGGCAATGATTACATAACATTAATCACCGAGCATGCAAAATCAGAGTTTTGTACAATATATTGATAAGGGGAGTATATCTAAATATTTTCATTGACAAATGTATATACTATCAGTTTTTGTCAAAATTTTGTAAGTATATAGATTTTTGAGTTATGACTTTGAAAGTAGTTTTGTCAAACATCTCAACTAATGTCAAAAGGGGAGATTGTTACTACTTATTAAGTTGCCATTAGTTTTATATCCAAATTCATTTTATATACTCTAATCAGTTACCTCTACCAAAATATTCAGTCGGTATGAACAGAGCAATTGGTTATAGAAGAAAGTAGTCACAGAGCTTAGTATACACCGAGCAGTTTACTGAGTAACATTCCATGACTACCGAGCAACAATATTGTTACACCGAGTTGATATACACCGAGTGAAACGTGTTACCAAATTCATTGAACCTGGACATACATATGGAAACATGTTACAAGATCGAGGAACATAGAACCGTTATCACATTGGAAATTGCACTTCAAGATTTTGTATGATTTCGAGGTTATTCATTCGATAAATCATGATTGTAAGATCGATGCATGAACCCGATCACTGAGATAAGAGATCTATTTATACAATATGAAATAAGGATCAGATATATAAGTATATGAAGCAAGACATGTGTATTAGATAAGGAAGCACAGAGTAATGTGACTGTCAGAGACACAGAGGTCACCAAGAAGCATTTCAGAGAACAGTCAAAGAACAGAGTAAACAGAAGGGTTTACCGAGTTATTTTATGGGTTATCGAGGTATGTTGTAAGCAAGGTAATCTTATTTGAGCACATAGAATCTGCTATAACATTTCAGATGTGAAGTTGCAGCTATTTGTAATGATTTCATTGTAATATTTTGAGTTATAAAGAAACCTTTAACAGGGTAAAAGACTCTAACAAAGTCTATAAATTGTAAAGCCTTCAACCAAGTGCAACATTTAGATTAAGTGTTGTGAAATCCTTTAGCAAGGTAGATCTAACAGATCTTGATACTCCTAACAAGGTAAGCTATCAGAAATAGCTAAACATGTATCTCTAACCGAGCAACCTTTATTATTGTAGTAGTGAAGTTGTGGGTGCCATCCCCACCGTAGTTTTTCTCTCTAACCAAGAGTTTCTGCGTAACCAAAATATATGTGCTATGGAGTGAATCATGTATGATTGTTATTCATTTGTTTTAGCTTTATGTTATGTTACAACAGTTTTTGGTTTATGCATAACAGTAAAGATATTGTTGAAGAAAAGTTTTGAAGTACTGATTCACCCCTCCCCTCTCAGTACATTAGCTTTCCATATTGGGCCTAACAATATTATGCTAACATGCTCTCCTAAATTCACTATAACTTAGATGCATACAATATTTTTCAGGATTTGGATTATGAAGAAATGAGCTCTATTTATAGGAAAAATGGAGCAATGGATGGTTGAGATTGAGTAATATCAACAAGGGTCAGGATTGATGGGTGTATGATCCATGTAAGGGATTTCAACCCAATCCCATGATGAAAAATGTCATCATGAGATGGGTTGAGGGGAGAGGGAAGAAGCATTAAATGCTTGACATGACTTGAAGGTTAACTTGGGAGGTAAGGTTAATTTTGAGTTGAATGAATAAAGCCATTATCCAGTGGATAAACTCATGTGCAAGAGTTAGTGAAGATAACCATGGTCAAAGCAATGAATGCTTGAAGAGACCCATGGGTTAAATGGAGGTTGAGTTAGAGGTAAAGTCTCTAACCATGTGGGTGGGTTGAGTTAACCATAAATGGTTATGTAAGAGCCATTAATGGTCATGTAAGAGCCATTAGTGGTTTGGAAGACTTTTAGGGGTTAGCTTGTTGAACACATAAAAGCATTAAATTCTTTTCAAAGACTTTGGAGGCTTTGAGAAGTGACTTCAAGTTGCTTAGGAATGTGACAATATTTAGGAGATGAATTAGGCTAATTAGGAGTGATTAGAAGAATTTAGAAGATGGTTAGAAGAGTCTAGAAGGGGATTTAGGATTGCAAGTGGGTTTGGTGGGTGGGTGAGGGAAAATATGGTTTTAATTAAAATAAAATTAATTTATTTCAATTGTGGTTGCAACTTGCGTTTGTGGGAGAATGCAAGTGGGGTTGGGGGGGGGGGGGTAGTTTAGGGATTTAAATAAATATTTATTTATTAAGGGGGTTAAATTAAATAAATATGATTTATTCATTTAATTGATTTAGAGGTGTGGTTTAATGAATTAATTTAAATAACTTGTGTATACACCTAAAAATGGTCTGAAGATAGTTAATTAAATATGCAGCTATTTGACTAATTCCGCTTCCCAATTAATTGAATTCACAAGCAATTTAATTAATTTCTCTATTCATCTACTAGTAAAAAAATCTACATGATTTATTTATATAGTTCATTTCATATCCCCTTTGATTAATTAATTCTAAATTATTCAATGTCTCCCCATATTAATCAATTCTTCTAATCCCTAATTAAAATTAACAAACTCAAGTTTGTTGAGATTAATTATCATTTTCCAATTATTTGAATTTCTAAATTCAAATGAGCACATGGCTCCTAACTTTTAACCACCTAACCTATAAATATCCCACATTTTGGAACAATAAGGATCCCTTGCATTCATAGCTTTAGCATCATTACTATAGACAATTTTCATTTCAATCATCTAGTAATTTAGCTTTTGGATTAATCATAGCATGTTAATCTAGTTTCTTAAATCATGCATTTCATATCATCTCCATAGTCAATCATGATCAAATAGCTACTCAACTCTTGAGTTTCCACTTTGGAGGTCATTGCTCCGCTGAGAGCCCATCAATCCAACACCTTCAAGGTCCTCAAGAATAGAGGAAAATGAGGCATTTCAAGGAAGGCTTATGGCTTGCATTTCTAATCTAGTTTTTAATTAAGCTTTTCGATTACATTTTATTGTCTCATTATATGTGTATGCCTTCTATATACCACATTTTTAGCATCACAAATTGAATAATTTTTTTAATTAATAGGAGAAGGGTTTGATGATGAATTAATTAAATATTAACTTAATCAACTGGTGATTGATGGTTCATTAATCAAATAAATAGTAAATATTCATTTAATTAAATGGACAAATTTATGTGACTACAATACACACACACACACACACACACACACACACATATACATATGTGTGTGTATATATATATATAGACACATACACATACATATATGTATATATACATATATGTGTATATGTATACATATATCTATATATACATATATTTATATATACAAATATGTACACACACATGTTTTCATTGTATTTACATTATATCTAAGTCCGCCAGTTTTTTGAGTTGGCAACTAGACCCTCTACATCGCGACATTTTCTGATTTGGCTGATATGCACTTTGCTGACATGGACCCTTCACACAACTCTCATCACTTTCTAGCCAAACTATTAATCGACTGTGTGTAAATACATTGCATGCACACACACACACACACATATTATGCATTTCATGTTACAATCTACATGATTGTTTAAGTATTGAATGCACCTATCTTTCAGACGATTGTGTAAATATATTGTAGAGTTTACAATGTAGATAAGGAAATTCAAGAGTTGAAAGAGAGGAAGAGAGAACACGTGGAACAATGAAAGCTTGAAATAATTGCAAGGGAGTTAAATGAGCAAATGAGAATAGAAAAATACCTTCAATTCCAAGCAAATGCACAACTAAAAGAGCAACAAAAGAAAGAGAAGGAATATAAAAGGGAGCAACAAGCTACTGCTAAACAAGAGAAAGAATCAGAAAGGGCTAGAAAATAGAAAGCAAAGAAAAGGCGCTTGAGAAATCCTTCCAGTCCCTTGCCGAAAAAACACACAAATTTCAAGGACCCTATTTCTATTTAATGCCCTTAGTATTGTCAATCATTGCCCCAAACTTATATTTTCCAAACTCAATGAATTTGCACTCCTATAGATTTTGAGATAACAAACATGGATGAGCAGTTGGGTGGGCAATGTTTATAGATGAACAATGCATCAACATAGAGCTTCCATTCAAGTGTATTCTCTTTTTTAGTTTGGATTACATAATATGGATGTCAACATGCAAGGTTCAAACTATTTTTTTTGGAAACCCATGTAACTATGATGTTAAATACCGATTCCCACTTTTTGACCAACTTTGACACTTTGATGAATATTTTGAAAAGACCTTCACTTTCCGAAACCTATAACTTTTAAACCATTAAGAATTTGAAGATGATGTAAACTAGTGATTTGTAACATCTTGTTTGTAGATTCTAAATATATTTTTTCCATTTTTTTAAATAAAATTTTATTGATTTTTCCATCTCCCTCGAAAAGTAGTTTTTTAGAGTAAACAAAATTTTTTTAAGAGTGATGTGCATCCTGAAACACATAACTTTTTTTCTATAAATGATAAAAACTTAATTCTTTTGAATTTTGGTTTGTAACATCAATATCTAGGGCATGCAGTTTGTTGGATAGTGATATGTTGAATGTTTTTCATTTTATTTAGTTTTGAAGTCTAACTAATTATAATTTAGATATAGGTGTATGTTTGAATACATAACTTGTTCTATATATATCAAAATTCATTTTTTTTTAAGAAAGAAGACATCAATACCTAGGGCATAGATAATTTTTAGAATTTTTTAGAATTAGTTTACTATTTTTCCCAATGCATTGAACAAAGAAGTTCAAGTTCGGTGAAAAACCTACATTCATAAGAAATAAAACAAAAATATATTAAGAATTATACTATTTGGAAAGCTTATAATAAGGACTAAATACTTTAAAAAAAAAAAAACTTCTAAATGAATTCATTTGACCCCCCAAAAGCAATGTAAAAATGGTTTTTTATCAAGTATTTGATAGATGCAAAGGAGACTCCATTGCAAGTATGATTTAGAAGTAGAGAGGTTCTATCCAAGCAATTTTGATCTAAGAGCCTTTGATCTAACTCTCTTCAATTATTTACTTCAAATGGGACCTCTTAAAGCTTAAATCATTATATTTTCTAAAAAATGTATGATTTCAACAAAAATCAAGATGTACCAAAAAGTAGGAACCAGTATTTGTGAGTTCACCTCACAACATTGTAGAATGCATACCAATTTTGTTTATGTCAGTGTTTGGTTTACATTGAATGTATTTGGATATGTAAACCAAATTTGTTTTGTTGTGTGAGTGCCTAATATAATATTTTTAGAACTAATTTGTTCATCTTTGATCTTTCTCTACAATGGACAACCACATGAATGAGGCCTATGTTTCGTAACAAGTTTATGTAGCTGAGTTGAAATTATTAATTGTGAATGGTTAAGTATATCTATTGTAATGTTGTTTATAGTTAATGCTTAACCTTCTACACATAGGAGTTCTCTCTCTCTCTCTCTCTCTCTCTCTCTCTCTCTCTCTCTCTCTCTCTCTCTATATATATATATATATATATATATATATATATATATATATAGGTTTCACATATTCAATTATTACTAAGGTTGGACTATCATCTCCTCAATTATTACTCATGTCATACATGAAATGCATGTTATACAATCATATTATCAATTGTTTAATGATATGAATGCATCTAAAATGAATAAGGCTATGATTAAATTGAGACAATGTAAATGCACAAGGCTTTGTGTAAAATGAAATAACATTTTCATATGTTTTAAAAATAATATAATTAAAAAAGAAGCATTAAATACATATAATCCTCAATTCTTTTAATTGAAACAGGTAATGCATGTTATACTATTATATCCTCAATTATTACGCATGTCAATTATTACTCATGTTTTACAAGTAATGCATGTTATACAATCATATTATCAATTGTTTAATGATATGTATGCATACATAAGAAACAAGGCTATGCTGAAATTGAGACAATGCAAATGTACAAGGCTATGTGTAAAATGAAACAATATTTTTATATGTTAAAAAAAGAATAATTGAAGGAGTGTGGAATACATATAATCCTCAATTATTTAATCACATTAATTGAAATAGGTAATGCAAGTTAAATCCTATCGCATGCTTAATTCTTCTCATGTTATACAAGTAATACATGTTATACAATCATATTATTAATTGTTTAATGATATGGATGCATGTAGATCTTTGAAAGAAATATTAACAATCTCTTATTGAACTAGGTAATCCTTATGAGTAGAGACAAGTTGGGGAGAGGGAGATGCTTCATATTTAGAGGAAAAATGATTGAAATAAATAGAAGGTGAGGTGTTATTAAGGGAATTGTCAATCATATCACCCTCTTTTATCATAATTTCATCCTCTTTGACCAAGGTACTCTCATCAAGGAGAAACAAATTAAAAGACTAATCAAAATCATCATCCAATGGTTCAATCCAAATAGTGAGATCATTAGGAGGAGTGTTAAAAATATCTTCTTGCATAATGATGTCCTTATGGGTAGGGTCAATTTTAGGAGAGGGAATAACACCATTTATTAATGCTTCATCTTTAAGAGGGAGATCATTAATAAAAGTGTTATTGAAATCATCCTCTTACCTCAAAATATCCTCAATAGGCTCATTAGGAAGGGGGTGAAGTGTTAGAACAAGGTCTAAGAAACTATCATGATGCAAGGACAAGTCGGCCGAAGGCCAACATAGGTAAAGTGGGGTTCGGGGTAGCGCCCCAAATTTTTTTTTTGGCATGAAAATATTTGAAAATGTCCCTTTTTTACAAAATGTAATGAAAGAAATAATGAAAGCAAAGAAAATAAACTAAATATCTAATCAATAAAGAAGTTATGTGATTAACTATGTACAAAACATAAAAGTGCATGAGCTATATGTTTAAAAAATGAACACACAATGCATATAATAATATTATTTGAGATTTTTAAGTTTTTGATAGAAAAGAAACATGCAATAATAAGATCTAATAAAAAAATGTAGATCTAAGAGGGTTGGATTCACGTCAAGTTCACCAAAATGTGATGGATAAAATAATAGGTAGTTTAGGACCTAACCACACTTTCCTCCACACATTGGAATACGAAAGAGCCTAAGGAGATGATTTAATTTGACTACTTCTTGCAAGAGAGAGTCAAGGAATATCTTTAGGGTTTCTATTCCTTTACTGCAAGGAAGAGGAGATGTGCAAAATGTAATGCAATGATCAACTATGCTAGGAGATGAACAAAGTTGCAAAAACAAACTGAAAATATAGAAACTTGAAGATCTAAAACTGAATGACTGAGTACAGAGTTGGAAAAGGAACTCTGATGTGCACCTGTCACCATAATTTGATGCTGATTGTGTAGGACCTGGGTGTCACGCCTTGGTCCCTGATACCACAAGAAGCTGAACCTCTGGAATCTGGGTCCTGAGAGTCTGAAAGCCTAAATTTCCAAAAAAAAGTTACAAAAATTAGTGGACCAAGGCACCATGCCCTGGTCTTATAAAATTGAGATCTAGCTCTAAGACTAAGTATGCACTTGTGTGTTTCGTCGGTCCTAAAATTCGTGTGTGTGTCGGATTCCTGTACCTGCACCTTGGAAAATGGTGTCTAGGTAGCTATTTAGGGTTTTGCCTTAGTCAAACCCCTTGTTTTAGTGATTTCCACCTCCACAAATAGCCAATAATGTATTTAAAATGAGTGTGCAAGAATCTTGTGTGTATGCAAGATCCTAAAAGAACAAGAAAGTAGATCTAGAATTCTACCCTACACTTTGGAGAGCAAACCCTAAATGATTGTAAATGTAACTGTAAATGCTTCAAATCACAAATGTAATAATGAATCTAAAGCATGATTGTAAATAATGTTATGAAGCTAATACAAAGACATGAAAATAACATAAAACCATACCAAACCCTAAGGGAGAGGTACAAGCCAATCAACAATCGGTGATCACCTATTATTCTTCAATGTCTTCAAATCTCCTAATTGATGTTGAAGATGATTGATGAAGACTTGATAGATTCTTGATTTGTTGATGAAGACTTCGCATAACTTGCACTTTCACTTCATAAGAGGCTCCTTTAATTGCTAGAGAGTGGATCCTTCAAATGAGAAAGGAAAGGCTATATATATGAAACCCTAACTTTTTTTGGGTCATAGGTCGACCTAGAAATGATATTTTTACTCAATCTCTTGGATTAAAATATTAAAATATCGCCAAAACATTCTCCTAAAATTTGGGGAGAAAAAATCGAGACCAAGAGGCCGCCTCTTGGTTCTACCAACTTTTTGCCAAATTTTTGAGGAAGCAAGATATTGTGATTCTAAAGTCAATTCCAGGAGTATGTGAAGATTCAAGGTGTCTAGATATGCGAAATCGGGCCTTGAAGGTCGAAATAGGACATAATTAGGGTTTTTGATAAAATGATTAATTGGAAGAATAAAATAAAAAGGGGCACACTTATGTTTAAGGGCCCAATTTTATGATATGTAGAGTGATGAAATAAGACTTTAGATTTAATTAAATTAATTAATTAAAAGATTAAATAGAATTTGAAATGCGAGATGCAAACACACTAAGGTGGGTGGTAACCTAAGCATGAAATTGTACCACCCAATTAAGGGTGTACAATTTACAATGTTACAGTTTATAATTGATTGATTGGATGATCAATTTTTGTGCTTATGGAAGGAATTTCATGGATGTATATGATTGGAAGGATAAGTTTATATTTATTATCATTTTGATTCAATATCAGACTTTGCATACATGGATGTTCTAGTTAGCATTTTGGATTTGTGGATGATTATCCTTCCCTTGCTATGTGTTACATTGTTAGGGTGTCTAAGTGAAAGTTAGGAGGAGTGGCTCTCAATGGGGGTTGGGGCCCAAAGTGACTGCTAGGGTAACTCATTGAGAGTTTGGTAATAAAGTGATAACACTAAATAAAATTAATTCAAGGGGACAGGTAGATTCTCACATTAAAAAGATAATTATCTTTTGGTGCCCCACTCATGGCCTCGTGTGCTCATATAGATAGAGGATGATATCTCATGGCCTGGAGTGCTCATATAGACTCAAAACAAGATTGGGAAGACCTAGATGTCATGATCGAACTTCCTTGTCTTCAAGAAATGATTTGTTTGGTTTCGTATGAGTCCTCAATGGGGGCCGAGATCTGGAGTTCATAGAGGGGTTAGATTGTCAGGGTAACTCATGTGAGGTTATGTGATGAAACTCCTCTCTATTTGTACCATATAACCCTAGTCTTGTGAAGCCTCTGGTAGTTCTTGTGATGATCCTTTGTGGTAACTTTTGTGATGTGTTTGTATGTGTAAGTGGTCCTTTGTGTCTTCTTTCGTGTTGGTATTGTTGGGTTGTTTTACTTGTGTTGTGTGGGGCCTTTTGTCTATCTTCTAGCATTGGGGGTGGGTCTTCGGGTTTCACATGGTCAGGTGGTTGTTGCCTTACCTCCATTGGGGACTAGTGGCCTCGTTTGTGAGCATCATATCTTGTATCTTCTTTCAATTTTATCTTATTTATTGTTGCAGATAATTCAGTGATGTTTTAACAGATATTATATATATTAGATATCATTATAATTGTAACACTATAATTGTGTATTGGATACTCCTTATGAAGATTGATGTAATAATAGTTAATGCATTGGAAAGATTATGTAACCTTGAATGATGTTTAAGTAGTGCGATGTTGGTATCGACTACTCTCTCATAGATGAATTTTTGTTCATATATTATATACTTAAGGTTATCATAGGAACACTATGTTTGGTGTTTTCAAAAGATCCTAGTATTAAATGTGAATGTGTTCTTACTTTGCATAATGTTATCATTAAAATGTAATATGGTTTAATAATCTTAATCATTGTTTAGAGCGTTGCTTAGATAGTGACATTAGGGAACCCACAAGAGGACTTAGAGTAGGTGAATGTCTATCTTCCGCATGTACACATGTTTAAATTAATTTTCTAATGAGTTGTTAATGTAATTTGTCTTGTTTTTCTTTCAAAAAATTTGCTTTGTTTCTTTAGTTTGTTTGTTGTCATCCTCTAGGGTTCCTTAGCGGAGCATTACACGTTATCGGTGTTTTTAGGTTTGCTTGGGTGTGTGGTCACTTTTTTATTCACCATCTTGGTGCACTCAACCTCTTATGCTATCACATCCCCAATTCTAATTCTTAAGTACTCTATCATATTCCCAATTCTAACTTTTATCATTTCTATATGTTCAAAATAAGGAAATATCCTAACCTGCATTGCAAAAATCATTTCACTCATAATGGTGTGTGTGTGTCACATGTGTATGACACATGCATGCTTACATACACAATTATATGCATGTATTTAAAAATCCAAACATACGCATGCATACATACATATACCTTTTTCTATTATAAATGAATGGTTTATCAAATTTATAAACAAATAAATATATCCTTAATGTGTCATATGTATACATTTGTATGTATGTATATCGTACATGCAATACATATACATAAATATATACATTTGCAATAAAGAAAATTATTATGATGGACTTTATACAAGGTAGAGAGGACGATGGTTTTGCTGATAATATTATGTGAGGTTTACATGGTCGTGGAGGATACACAGTTAGCTAAAATGTAGGTGCATTAAACCCTTAACAATTACATTTATTGTATTTCAGTGTACCATAGAGTCGTCTGTTAAGGGTTTTAAGCACTAATCTTTCAGCCGACTGTGTCTCAATATATTTAAGCATAGTCGGCTGAAGAAGACACCTCACCTGTGGAAATATTTTCCTTATGGGTTAGGAGTGTTGATAAACACACAAAAATAAACAAAATGTGTCACCATCGATGGCTCCAAACCTCTACGTCGTCGGTCTTGAAGTGCACCTCCACTGGTCCGTCAATGGATGCTACTATGTGGAGGCATGATGAGTGAAAGGTTTTTTTAGAGACCATTCAAGAAACCCTGCTTCGCGAATAACATGTAAAATATGGTGGAAAATGGCCAACGGTGGAGGGGAGAGGGGAAGTAATTATGCAGTAATTGTGCATTATGTTGGTAGGGACTGACGTGGTAGGATGCAAGTAAGAAAGGAGGACATGTCCACCTTTGGTCGCTGCCACTTTTTGCCTTGTTTTAAAATAGAAACCATCGAGTTTTCTTAGGACAACTGGACCCTCTACACCATGACATGCACTATTTTGACTGACGTCTCTCTACTGATGTGAAATCCTCACACAACATACCCCTCACCACCATTGGGCCCTCTCCCTTAGCAAGCACAGTACGCTTAAACAACAGCTAAAAATGCCAAGTTTTACCAAAATGTGTCTAAATAGGAGTGAAGTACACTAGGTTTTGCCCTCATGCGCCCAAACAATAGTAGAATGCGCTAGAGTGAGCAAGTTTTGTTCTTCTACAAGTTGCTCAATTATTCCTTTAAGTAGTTTGTTCCACACAATAAAGATCACACCTTTGGATAGACATATTTGTGTGAGGTCGCATATCGCGCCCTTCACATGTAGTTCAATGAAAGTTTGCTTTGTGCAAACACAAAGGAAATCGTCTTTGCTTGAGATTGATTGGCCTACAGATGAATAAATCCTGCTTCATGTAAATACATAGCAAGTTGCCTTTACCTGCAATCAATTTGCACCAGCCATAGTTGGATGTTGTATCTACTTACAATTAACTAGAATACAACATACTTCTTCCAAATCAATTAATTTTCAACATTGAAAGTGAAATTACGAGAAAATCGTGACAATATGTTCAAAATCTCAACATTATTTGCATTTACTTAGTAGAATGTAACAATAATTGCAAATACTCATTGAATTGTTGTGGTGTTTGCATATATTAAATAGATTCTAATTTTGTAATTGCAAAATATTAGTCAAACTGCAACGAATGTGCAAATAATGTTCAAAATTTACCTTGATCTACAAAGACGAGTAAGACATTCTCAATTATTTTCAAACCTTTATTCAAATGATGAGATTATTACAAATTTTGCAAAAAAAAAACAAAGAGTTAAAAACAAAATGAGACAACAATCAAAGGGAAATGTAGGCATAATTAATAAGATATTTGGTTGATCAAAGTACATCAATATATAGGAAATGAGGAAATTCAAATGACCTATATTTGGAGGGGCAAGTAGGTAGGGTACTTAAACTACTAAGTAAGTCGAGATTAATTTGTAGCAAATATGATGCAAATAATATTTTACACCAATAGTTTAGAGTGGAAAGAACTAGTGGTATGAGACCATGGGAAGCAAAAGCCTTACTAATGGTAATGTTTGCAATTGATTTGGAGTTATTGGATTTTCTCTATTTAATGAGATTACATAGTTCCAAATTCATGAACCAGGTGGCTCTATTTGTAGTTTGTGTATTTTGGTGGATATTAAAGTGTGATAGATATTAAGTGTTCATTTAAAGCTAAGATTTGATAGAAATATGATCTGATTTGATTTTGATCAATGATAACATGCCATTTGATTTTAATCAAAGTTAAGATGTGATTTGATATTAAATGATAGTATATGATTTTTAATGACATGAAAATGATTTAATGATGTCTTACAATTTTTTTTCAAACTTTTGAGATTTATGACACTTATCTCATAAGACAATAAATAATGATACTTAAGAGATTTATGATTATATCATACTCACCACGAAAAATACTAACAAAGAGTATATAGGCAAATATTTATGACACTGGACGCGTCTATTCTGGCTCTAAAAAGACAGTACGGATTGACTAACACGCATGTTAGTCGCGCGTTTTACACCGTCAATTTTGCAGTTAATGGTTGCGATTGACTAACCTGTCACTAACACGATGTACGACAGGTCTGGTTTGGAGCTAGAATAGCTGCGGCCTATGACACGACTGAAGCTATTTTGGCTCCAAAACAGACCTTTCGTACTGCGTGTTAGCGATAGGTTAGTCAATCGCAGCCATTTATTGCAAAATCGATGATGTAAAATGCGCGACTAACAAGCGTGTTAGTCAATCCGTACTGCCGTTTTGGAACCAGAATAAATGCATCCCTATGACACTTACCTCATAAGACAATAAATATTGGTACTTATATGCATTTAATATTTGTACGATTAACCTCTCATATAACTACCCAAATTAATTCTCAAACAATGAATCTTCTTTGAAAGCTTCCAAAACAGTGTTCTACACCAAGCCATACAAATAAATGTTGTGGAAAGACCTTCGTGAGACTATCGCTTTAAACCGGTCCCTTGATCATCAAGACACCCACCTACAATTCTTCCTCCACACAGATTTGTCTCCTGTACCTTTCTGCCCTCATATTTAGAACTCACGCCATTTACTCCATTCACGTTTTGATTCTGCACAAGCAGGGCGTAGGTCTTCTTTGTCGGGCACATATTTCTCTTTTGTACGCACCTGCACTCATATTTATAACTCCTCACCGCATTTATTCTCTTCTTGTTCTTATTGCTAGGTGATTCGTTATAAAACGTGTTTCAATCCTCCACACTAACAACACAAGCAGGGCGGAGAATCATGTGTTTATTATTGTCTTCTTTGTTGGGTTTAGATGGGATTGGAAGCCCAAAGACCAAGGTTCGAAACCTCACAGACAAGCCCTTGTATCTCAAATTCGTGTGGGTGCCATTCTGAGGAAGGCATACAGAGTGAAGCCTGGGTGCACCAAAACACTCAGCTGTAGCAGCATATGCAACAAGTATTCTCCAAATGGCCACAGCACTTTTTATTACGATGGAAGCTGCGAGCCCTATGTGTGGATTCACACTCCTACTTTTGCTGCCTGGTCTATTGGTAAACAGTAGTATGTGAATCTCGCTGACTTGGAGGCCTGCAGAGTGCTCAGTGTTTGTCAAGATTCTCTGAAAACAGATTTTTCTATAATCAGGATATACAGATGAAAATATTTTTTCACTCGTTCTTTTTTTTCAGTAGATAATGGTTTCTCTTTTCAAGTTTTCAGTTGAGCTACTGAGATCATTTTTGTTCTGCTAGTGTTGGATTCATGTAATGTTGGTATCAAGGGAAGGAGATGTACAACGTCCTATCAGTTTTTTGTGTCCTTGTGAAATGATTCTGGCATCCAGTACATAAATATGTATTGTGTTGTATATGTCTGAAGGGATTTTAATGGGAAAAAAGTTTGCTTATGAGTTGATTTTAGCACAGAGAACTTGATTGATGCATTGCTGAACTTATGGCTATGGAGTAGATTACATCAGTCTCTTTTGAAACAAATTAATTAGCTCAGCTAATATGAATTTTACAAATTACTTAAGATGTTAAAATGTAGAGCATGGCATCTTTTGAGATAGACAAGTTTTAGTTAGAAGAGTTACATTTTATTTTGGTGGAGTAAATTTTTAAAATTTCTTTGTTAAAGGAACAAACAGAGATTTTTCAATAAAAAATTATTTGTTAGTATATTTATTTGTTGGCAAAAATTCTACCTAGGATCATTTCATTGGAGCAAAGTAGTTTTGTTCCCGGGAAACGACAAAGGGTGCAATTGTAGCACATGAGGTGCTACATTCTATTTCCACCCAAAGAACCCTAGCCATGATACTTAAACTAGACATGATGAAGGCTTATGATAGAGTAGAGTGGGGGGCTTTATGCGTTGTTCTTGAGAAGTTAGGTTTTCCCAAGGCCTAGGTCAAATGGATTCGTGCATGTCTTTCTTTTGCAAGATTCTCGGTTTTAATTAATGGTTCTCCTTGTGGTTTTTTCACTTCCTCTAGGGTTTGAGACAGGGTGATCCCCTTTCTCCCTTTTTGTTTATTCTCCTAGCTGAAACCATTAGTTGGGCTATTAGGGCTGCTAAAGTGGGGGGGGCTTTGGAAAGGTATAAGGATTTAGAATATTCCCCAAAGTATTTCTCATTGTCTCTTTGCAGATGATACTCTATTATTTGGACATGCTTCGTTAGTTGAGGCAAAAGTTATTAAAGGAATAATACAAATTTATGCATCGTTTTCTAGTCAAAAAGTGAATGGTGATAAATCAAAGATTTTTTTCCTTAATACACCACAACTGGTTCAACATAGGTTGCAATCCTTTTGGGGATTTGAGACTGGAAATCTTCCATGTACTTACCTTGGGATTCCTTTCTTTGTTAAACAAGACAAGATTGGTTTTTGGGATAAGATTATTTCGGTCATTTCTAAAAGAATTCTCTCATGGAATCATAGATGGTTAACTTTGGCGAGTAAAATTGTTCTCATCAAGTCTGTTTTGAATGTTGTTCCCATATATCTCATGTCTGTTTTGAAGTCTCCAAAAGCAGCCATTGTTAGTTTATAGGATACTCTTAGAGATTTTCTTTGGAACAATAATAAAGATGGCAAGAAGAAACTCCCTTTAGGTGCATGGGATAAGGTATGTTTGCCTAGGGAACTTGGGGGAACAGGAATTCGGAGTCTAGAGAATCAGAATTTAGCCTTAGGTGCTAAGTTGGTTTGGAAATTATATGACAAGCCTAGTTCTTTATGGGCACAAATTATGTTTGCCAAATATTTAAATAATGGACCGAGAGAGTACATTTTTAAAGTCTCAAATTTGCCTTCGGGTTCTGCTATTTGGAATTTCCTTTGTAAATGTAGATCAGTTATTTTGCCTCATCTCTCATGGATTGTTCATAATGGTAGAAAGGTCAGATTCTGGGATGAAGTATGGAATGGACACACACCTTTGGTGAATATTAGGGATTGGTCTCCTCTGATCACTATTCTTTCCTCCCTTTGGGGTGTTTTTGTAGCAGATTATTTTGAAATTGTGACTAGTGGACCCCTTAAGCTAGCTAGATGGAAGTCGATTGATTTCTTAGATGTTGATCAAAGCATGAAATTAGATTTTGAAAAGATTTTGGGGGATAGAATTGTATTTCTTTCTGATTCTGAGGATGAACTTATTTGGACAGAATATTTCTTGTAAGTACACTGTTAAAGATGGTTACAACTCTCTTATGGTTGCTAAAGATTTATCTTCTTGGCCTTATAAGTTGCTTTGGCATTCAGCTTGTCTTCCCAAAGCTGGAACCTTTGCTTGGTTGGCAGTTCGAGATAGAGTCCTTACAGGTATGAGACTAGACAGGCTTGGTATTACTGTTGTTTTCCCTTGTGTCCTTTGTAACAAAAATTTGGAATCTTCTTCACACATGTTCCTACATTGTGATTATGCTTATGAATGTTGGCAGTGGTTGTTTGAGAAGTTAAATATATCCTTTGTTATTGGTAAGGATCTCATTTCCCATTTTAGATCTTGGCCCTTTATGTTTGCCTCATCTTTTTATGCATGCCTTTGGATCATATCTCCATCTATTGTGATTTGGAATGTTTGGCTAGAGAGAAACAACATGATATTTAAAAAAACAAGGTCTCCTGTGTCTGAGCTTCTATTAAAAATTGAGTCTTCAATCTCTGAGGTTGCTTTGTCATTTATTTATAAGAATTTGGAAAATCTTACTTCTTTTTCGCACTAGGATAGTAGAGTTACTAGAGTTTGGAAGCTGCTGTCAGTTTTACCCTCTCATGGTTCAATTTTTTTTTTTAAAAATGATGCAATAGGTAAGAGATGCTCTGCTAGATGGAAACCTCCTCCGCAGGGGTACTTTAAACTGAATTTTGATGGGGCCTCTCGTGGTAACCTTGGGCCGGCTGGGGTAGGCATGGTAATTTATGATCATAATGCAAATTTTATTCGAGCTAAGTGTCATGCTATTGGTTTTAAAACTAACAATTATGCGGAATTTCATGCTTTGTCTTTTGGATTGTATATGGCAATCTCTTTGGGAATTAAGGACTTAATAATTGAAGGTGATTCTATGGTGGTTATTCAATGTGTTATGAAAAAGAAATCGAATTGTTGGAATTTGCAGTATATACTTGATCCCATTTTATAAAAAATAGAATTGTTTGAATCTTTCTTGGTATCCCATTGTTACAAAGAAGTTAATAAGATTGCAGATTATTTGGCAAATTTAGCCATTGATAGCAATGCTAATCAACGAGAGGTGGGTTTTGAGAAAATTCCTTCTAGGGTATGGGAAGGTTTGCAACAATAGTCATATGATTTTCTTGAGTAACATCGATGTCAAATTTTATGATGATAATTATTCACGCTTTCCCCTTTCATTTCAAGTATTCATGTTCGTTGTCTGGAGAAGAGTTCGAGGTCATGGTATTTGATATAATAGTGTTTTTCCAAAGGTTTTTTGATACTTTCTCTTTTGGCAGGAAGGTTTTTGGCTCATGGGATTTGGCACAGGGCTTTGGAAAATTTTGTCTTCTTCCATTGATAGCAGCTATGGAGTCTACATTTGAAAATTATCCGATGGGTTTTTTTTGGCAAATTGTCATATGGGCTCTATGCAAAACTGATATTATAGGTGTTGTGACTGCATTTTGTATGTGGTTTTGGGTGGGGTGTATAAATTGATCCATTAGATACTATAGGTTTATTTTATGAGCTGTGACCGAAGGTTTTCTTCCCAGGGTTCTTTCCTCTGGTATGCTCTTTGAATCCTGTGTAAAAAATAAAAAATATTAATAAAAAAGTTTAGTGGAATAATCCACTTTTATTGAAAAAAAAAAACTATGTGAAAGATATTTTTTAAAGATTATGTGAAAATTAATTTGTCAAAATAATACTTTTTTTTATGGAGTATGTATCGAGAGAATTCATTCCAATGATGTTTGTAAGAAAATTTGAGATTAAGATTTATAATAAGCTATGTTCCACAACATTTGGGATATGGAAAATAGGAGATGCCAAGGGATGCGTTTCTGTGTTCCTTAGAGAGCCATTTTTAGGGACTATATATATATATATATATATATATATATATATATATATATATATATATATATATATATATATATAAAGACGTCTCTTATTTGAAAGAGACGACTTCAATTTTTCATCGAACAACAACTTCCTTGGGACATTTCAACTTTCAGTGTCAAGGATCTGAAGTCCTTCCTATAAAGGTATGTGATGATCATTCCTCAGATTTTTTACAATGTCAATTTAACATTCATTCCGTTCAACATTGTCAAGTTGATTCCCAATCAGTTCAGGTTAAACAAAGGGAACCTCAGAGTCACAACATGATTTTGGTTCAAAATCAAAACAAGCATAATACTATAGCACTGATCTACAATATGCTTGATATAAATGTTGGAAAGGAAAAGAAAAAAATTAGCATCTCCTTTTAGACTTCTGCATTCAGTATGGGACTCCAATTCTACAACTTCAAGCCACTGGACATTCTTAAACTCAATAAGCTTATAAATGACAAATCTTGTAGTCATTCCAATAAGTGCTTGGGTGAAAACATGAAGTTATTTTCATTACCAAACAATAGTGCTAAATCTGTTTCTATTTTTGCTAAGAGTTTTAATGACTTAGTGTACAAACTGATGTTTACTAGTCAGTTAGCTAATATTACGAAGCAACAAGAGATAGTTACATCTTCTGATAAACTTGAAAAAATGGCTGAGGATTTATTGAAGTCAATTGGATCTAAATGTTTGATGAAATCGTAGAAGAAGTAATGAATGAGGAGGAATTGGAGTCCACTCAAACAAATATGTTAGTACTTCCTCATAACTAGCAAGAGTACTTGGTTGATACTCATCTTTTAGATGACACTATAGATGAAGTAATGATTGAGGATGATTTAGTGCCCACTAAAATGAATATGTCAATATCACCTCAGGAGCACTTGCATCATGTTGTACGCTCTCCTTTCCTAGATGAAAGCATTGAAAGATCAATGAATGAGAGAGAGATTGATCATTCTCATATAACTCTGCATCAGACACAAGATCAGGACATCAATAAGGAATATTTTGGAAAAAAGAAACCGTTAGATTTTGACTTCTCCCAGGTCCTCTCAATTTCATAGTCTCCCAACCTTCATCAAGGTACACCAAAGATTCCTAAAAGAAGAGGTAGGAAACCAAAAATATGCAAGATTAAAGAGGAGATAGAGGCTAACATCCAAACCACACTAGATGGTTCCTTTTCCTCCACCAAGAGACCGAGGAGAGCCTGTCGCTCTCCTCGTGCACAATGAAAATAATCTCGTGGAATGTCAGAGACATTAATGCCTTTGACAAAAGAAAAAGAGTTAAGCAACAACTTGATTCTTTAGGAGCAAATATTGTCTTGCTTCAAGAAACCAAAATTTTGCATGACACTTTCCAAGCTACAATCCACAAATGGGCGAATTGGAAATTTGCACATGTGCTAGCATAGGGAGCTTCTGGGGGTATTGTTTCATTATGGAATCCTAAGACTTCAATCGTAGAGATTAGTAAGCAAGGTAACAACTGGCAAATGTTGAATGTTCAGAGCTTTGATCTCTCCTTTAGTTTGATTAATATTTATGGGCCTACCTCCACACATGATAAAAAGACTTTGGGACTCTTAGATAACTCCTATCATTTAGCAACAAGAAGACCACCACATTATACTTGGGGGATACTTCAATGCACTTACTTCACTTCAAGAGAAGAAAGGAGGTATATGCCCCCCTCTAAAGGCAATTGAATATTTTTGCTCATTCATAGCAGATAATGCTCTAATAGATGTTATACCCAAGAAGAGTTTTTTCACATGGACCAATAGAAGGAAAAATTTCTTACAGATCGCAGAAAGGTTGGATAGATTTCCAATATCAAATTGTTGGAAAATTCAGAATTATAGCATTGAATCTGATGTCTTGCCATTAACTTACTCAGATCATTATGTTATATCATTACTTATCACCAAAGCCAATCCTCAACCAAGGCATAAACCGTCCTTTAAATTTGAAAGAATGTGGTTCAAGCATCCTCTTTTCCTCCCCCTCTTGTGTCAATGGTGGGTTAGTGCTCCCTTTTGTCACGATACAAAAAAGTTCCAATTTTTCAAGAAAATACAACATGTTAAATCCCAAAGTAAAGAGTGGAATATATAGGTATTTAAGAATGTCTTTATGGAAAAAAATAAAGTTGAAAGGGAATTGAGAGAAACACATGAACATATCATTCAACATGGATTAGACCCAACGACTTATGACAAGAAAAAATAGTTACAATCAACTTGGGAAGAATTATGTAAGAGGGAAGAAGTCTATTGGCATCAAAAGTCTAGAGAATTATGGCTAAAAGAAGGAGATAAGAATACCAAATTTTTTCATGCATCTGCTAAAGCCAAGCGAGTTGCCAACACAATCTTTTCTATTAATGATGTTGTCTTAGGTAACAAAATTACAAATGATAAAGAAATTCAGGAAGAAGGTGTCAATTTTTTTTAAAATCTTTTGGCTCCTCCTCAATCATCCTACTCAGATTTGACTTAGGAGAAATAACTTTTAGAAGTTATTCCACCAATTATCACACAACATGAAAATGAAGATTTAATGAATCCCTTCACCTTAGAGGAGGTTAAGAAAGTGGTGTTCTCTCTTGCTCCAGATAAGGCCCCAAGACCTGATGGTTTCACAGCTCTCTTTTTTCAAAAATGTTGGGATGTCATCAGTCTTGACCTATTGGTAGCTTTGGAGGAATCAAGAAGGAGTGCTTCAGTTTTGAAGAATTTTAATGTAACAAACATAGAAATCATACCAAATATTACATATACAAAAACATTTGCAGATTTATGACCTATCTCTCTGTGCAATACCATTTATAAGATCCTCACAAAGGCAATTTATTTAAGGTTGCAACAATTGATTCCAAAGATTATATCACCAGAATAAGGTGGATTTGTTCTAGTTAGAGAAACTGTAGAAGGGGCTTTAGTTGCACATGAGGTTTTACACTCAATCCAATCATGCCAATTGCCATCATTTATAATCAAGCTTGATATGATGAGAGCTTATGACAAAGTAGATTGGAATTTCCTATTAAAAGTTCTTCATAAGTTTGGCTTCTCCCCCAAATGGTGTAAATGAATTAAAGCTTGTGTCTTAGGAGCCTTCCTTTCAGTCATCATTAATGGCTCACCAATAGGATTCTTTGTAGCTACTCAAGGGGTATGACAAGGTGACCCCCTCTCTCCTTTTTTTATTATTATCATGGCAAAAGCTTTCAGCAGGTTGATCTCAGCTAATAATGCTAAGGGAATTTGGCACTTGGTATCAAACTTCTACCTATTTCAATTGCAGTTACACACACATTATTTGCGGATGATACCCTTCTATATGGTAAATCAACCATTCCAGAAGCAATTCAAATAAAGAAAACTCTTCATCTCTATACTTCAATTTCAGGACAAAAGATAAATGCCCATAAATCAAAAGTATATATATTTAATACAAGGGTTGTGATCAGAAGGAAGATTGTCAAAACTCTGTGATTCAAATTGGAAGAGCTTCCCTCTTCTTACTAAGGGATTCCTTTCTTTATGGGAACGATTAGGTCTTCATATTGGAAGAATGTTATTGAGAGAATAAAAATCAAAGTATTGGCATGGAAAGCTAGATGGTTATCTTTATTAGGGCATATTCTCCTTATAAAGACGGTTCTTGCTGCTATGCCCAATAGTTATATCTTTGTGCTCAAGGCTCCTAAATTAGTGGTCCTTCAAATAGGAAAAATCATTAGGAACTTCCTATGGAAAGGAAAACTATCAAAGGATAAGAAGATTCTATTGATCTCCTTGAATAATATGTCTTTAGACAAAAAGATGGAGGTGTTGGCCTTCAATACCTGCCTAAGAGGAATAAAGCGTTTGGAGGGAAACTTATTTGGAAAATGTACACCAAACCAGCAACCCAATGGTGTCAAATAATGCAAGCAAAGTATTTAGATTCCACTAATCCACTTCGAATTCTCATGATTTCAAATCCTCCTACCGGATCAACTATGTGGAACTTCATGATTTCTTCAAGGGAAATAGTATCCAATTATGTCTCCTGGCAAGTACACAATGGTGAGTCGATACTTTTTTGGATTGACTCATGGAATGGCTACCCTCCACTTAATCAAATTCAACCTTTGCAAGCTATAATTCAATTTTTCATGGACACCTGGGGTACTAAACTCATTGATTATGTTCAAGGTATTGAAATTCATTCATGGAAAGTCATGTGGAGATTTTATAGAGATTATCACCGATAACAATCAATTATCCTTGCTTCAGAATTCACTACCCTGGAGGACTGTTTTCTTATCAAATACAAATGATATAGTCATTTGGGTACCTTCTAAAGATGGGAATTATTAGATAAAAAATGGACATAAGGAAATGCAACATTTGGATAATCAACACCAGACACAAAGCTCGCATACCTCTTATGTCGGAACCTTGCAATTATGCCCAAAGTAGATTGTTTCTCTTGGTTGGCCCTGTAAAAGAAAATTCTGACTAGTGACAAATTGTCCAAGATGCAAATAGCTCAACTTTTTCATTGTGTGCTATGTGGTCTTCAATATGAGAGCGTTGATCACTTATTCATCCAATGTAAATTTGCACAACATTGTTGGTAGTTTATAATGAGTAAACTGAATTTAATTTTCCCATTGCCAAATACAATTTGGGATCTATTCCAATCACGGCCTCTGCTCTATACCACATCATTATTTTCTTGCATCTGGAAGATTATTCCAGCCACTGTCCTTTGGTCTATTTGGTGGGAAAGAAACAAAAGGATATTTAGGAATTCTAGTTCTCCTATTCAGAGTGTGCTCGTAGGAATAGAGAATTCAATATCTAAATTGGTAAATGCATATGTCCAAAGTCACTATAATGGTAATTCTTTATTCACTCTTGGGATGACACTATTATTAAGAATTGGAAGTAGATTTCACCACCTCCTCAGGGTTTTACAATAAATTAGGGTAACCCAAAGGTTGACAGGTCATTAACAAAATGGTTACCTCCAGCTTCAAATTTTGTAAAGATTAACTTCGATGGATCTTCAAGGGGCAATCCAGGGGAGTTAGCAGTCGGTGTTTGTATAAGAGATCATAGGGGTATTCTGAAAGACTTCAAATCATCCTCTATTCCACCAGGGACAAACAATATTGCAGAAGCTCATGCACTCCTGACTAGATTAATCCTAGCTAAGAATCTTAGCTTTTCAAATATTCATGTTGAAGGTGATTCCTCCTTTGTGGTAAATGCATGTAAGAATAGAGTATCCTTCAATTAGCACATTAACTACATTTTCAACCAAATTTGGTCCCTCTTAGACTCATTCGAGTCATATCAGATTTCTCACACTTATAGAGAAGGCAATGTGCTTGCAAATGCATTGTCAAACATGGGTTGCAATAAAAATGAGATGGATTCAACAAAAATGGTTGGTGACTTGGCATTATTTCCTCATCTTCTCGACATTATCAATAGATAAATGTGGGTTTGGAAACATTTTAAGTAATGATTATGATGGTACAGTAACTATCAAAAGGCAATTATTTTATTTTAATATGTAGGATAAGGAATAAAAAGCTTGGCACGAATGCATATCTCATCATGCCTTTTCAAAATCTTATGACTACATGTGTAAGGGATTAGTTGGAGGCTTATCGATGAATGCGATGTAAGGTTTCCAATTATACATTTGATGCAGGAGCATCCTCGATTCTTGGCAATCTTGCATCAACCCAAAACATTTCCTTTTCAGTTTGTTTTTTGTTTTGCGGTTTCAGCATTTCTTTCTGCATTTTCTTGCATTGGCTCACCAGATCTTGCGGAGTTGGATTTTGCTTGAGGACATGATTATCTTACTTATTCCTAATCCACAAAGCATTTGGATCATTTTTCGGCAATTTATCGATTCCAGATTCTGAGACAGTTTTTCTGGCTTAGAACACTAGAGCCACTTGGACCTATTTTCTATTGGCGAATCTTACGGATCCTTTCCATAGCTTGCAGAACCCCTGTTCATGGATTCCAATGTTACTTGGCATGTGGCTGACCTTCCCTTCGATCCACACTTCATCCTTTGGATTTTCCAGAGGAATCTCTTTGGTGAAGTCTGACTTGATGGTTTTACACGTTTGATCTTATTCTTCGGTATTTGATCCCTTTTGGGCAGACAAGATCTTCTTATAAAATATAAATAATTGTAATTGAATATTAGAGATTAGTGAGATAGAACATAGAAGTTAGATCTTAAGATTTAGAGGTCCGAAGTTGACTAATTTTGTAATTAAGCATGTTGTAGCAAGCCAGTGAGCCGACTCTTGTAACTCAGATGTTACCGGTTGCTTGTAAACAGTTTTCATGATCCAATTCATTCAGTTTTGCATTGTCTCCATCATATCCTCTTGTTTCCATTGTGTTTACTCTTGTTGCCCAGTCCAGATTGATCTCTTTGAGTTCCCTCCTAACCGATGACTACATCAACATTAATTTTCCTGCATTACAAATTATTAAGTCATCCTTCAAATTCCAATATACAAGTGTTGGCATGGATATCACATTCCCATTTTATTTAAGAATATAAAGATTTTTGGTAAAGGCTCATTCACAATACACTATTTTTTAGTTGTGTTCTCTGAAAAAATGTAGCACGCTTCATCAGTGATAGAGGAAGGCGAGTTGTAGAGAACTCATCTTTGCCCCAGTTGCCATATGGTCAATTTGGAGTATATGTCGTGCAAGTATAAGGTGCATATCTCGGTGGAGGAATGGGAGCATCCGTTTTCAAAGCACATTTCAGATGACATTTTAGGGCAAGTATTTAAAACCCACTATTTTGAATTTCAAAAGAGTATTAAAAGGATTATAGGGGAAGAAGTCTTATTTCCATAGTCAAGAATACTTATATTTCCTTCTCGGTTGGTTTCTATCTTCTTGTCCAATGCCCTAGACCTCTTGCAATTGCTTACTTAGTTGGAATTAATTGCTTCTACGGTAGTTAGAGAGGAATTATTGCCTGGAAACAAAATGCTTCTTGCAGTGTAATAATATGATTTTTTGAAACGATCAGATTATATCACCTTTCTTCAAGGATGGTCTTTTTTGTCACTTGCTAGCCATTTTTTGATTTTGGCTTAGACTTATGATATTTATGGCTCTTTTCTCTTGTATTTGCTTCAATCCAACTAGGGATTGATTGGCCAATTTTGGCATATGTTATGTTTAATATTTGGTAGTGTAGATAGGTTGATAAACATCTTGTCTTTTTAGTTTCTCTTTGTAATTGAACTCGAGCTATAACAGGAGGTTTTCTTACTAGTTCTTTCCTGTCGATATGCTCTTTGAACCAGTTTTGGTACACTTTTATTATCTTAATGTAATAAGTGGTTCCCCCACTTTTGCCAAAAAAGTAAAAAAAAAGGGCAGGATAAGCAAGGAAGAACTAAATTAAAACGTGAATCATAAATTTTTTCGGAGAAGCGCTACAATTGAAGGGGATTGATTATACACAAGATTTTAAAGAAAGTTTTATGTTTATACATTTTTATTACAAATATTTTTTTATGATTCTACATTTAATTTATTATAATTAAATATTACTTGCTATATATTGTATGTTATTGTATTTATTATTATAAATAAGATATTATTTAACATAAATTGATTTATTTTTAACTGCATTAAAAGATTACACTTATTAGATTTCCACAATCCATGATATATTGCATGAGAAATTTTCAGGATTCAACCATGTAAAGGATTTTTTGCATCAACGTTTCGAGTCACACTACATGAACCATCATCAGGATGTAAGAGAGCAACTACATGAGAGGATTTAAAGTAAGTAGATTGAGTTTGATTAAATAGATGACATGCAGAGATGAGAAGGAGCACAAAGTTCAAAGTAAAAGGAAATAAAAGAAATAAGAAAAAGAAAGCCCAACATAAATTAAAAGAAATAGAAAAAGATTAGAAGTAATAGTTAAAAGGAGGGAACAATTGAAAGGGAGAAAATAAAAGAGATAAATGAGAAGAGAAGGGAAATAAAAAGCTAAATGCTAAATAAATTGATGGTTTGCGTAGTGTAACCTGAAATGTTGATGCAAAAATCCTTTACACAATTGAATCCAAAAAAAATCTTATACAATGCATTAGAAGATTTTGTGAACTTCTTTTATGTAATTTTTTTTTAATGTCTCAAATAGTATGTGAAATTTGTGCAAAAACTAGTAAGAATTTTTTTCGACATAATTTTTACAAGGAAAATGGAAAATTTCATCTCTTAATACCAAAAAAACCCATTACATAGCCTTATATGTGACTATCTTAGTTCTACAATCACAAGTACCTTCTTATATATATATATATATATATATATATATATATATATATATATATATATATATATATATATATATATCTTTCAATCTATTTTTAAGGTGTAATGAACATTTCAAGATGGAGATTTGTAGTTTGAATTTCTAAAATATCAATAATTAAGTACTACAGTTGTATATGACATGTTTGTGTTTGCAAAATAAATATCAATTTCAAGTTTTAACTTATTAATGGAGACATGTATTGCACAAATTAAGGAGATCTCTCTCTCTCTCTCTCTCTCTCTCTCTCTCTCTCTCTCTCTCTCTCTCTCTCTCTCACACACACACACACACACACACACACACACACACACACACACACACACAACAAAAAAAAATAAAAATAAAATTGTTTCTCTCTCTCTCTCTCTCTCTCTCTCTCTCTCTCACACACACACACACACACACACACACACACACACACACACAACAAAAAAATAAAAATAAAATATTGTTTCTCCCTCCCTATCTCTCTATGTATCCTTCTCACTCACACACACTCCCTTTTCTCTCTGCCTATCATTCTCACTTCTCACTTCTCTCTATCTCTCTCCCTCTCCCCTCTCTTTGTTACTTGTCTTTATCACCTCCTTTATCTCTCATTCTTTCACACTATATATATCCCTCTCTACCTCTCTTTGTATATCACTTATGATATCTTATCTTTCTATCTCTCAATCTCCCCCCCCCCCCCCCTCTCTCTCTCTCTCTCTCTCACACACACACACACACACACACACACACACACACACACACACCCTCTTTGAATCTCCTCCTCTCCACTCTATTTCTCTCTCTTTGCCCTCTCCCTCTTTTCTCCATCTTTTCTACTCTATATATCTATCTCTCTTTATTTCCCTCTATCTTTCTATCCATATTTCTCTACCTCTATCTCTATATCTCTCTTCCTATCCCTCGTTATCTATCAATATCTCCCTCTCTTATCACTCCCTCTCACCCTTCTCTATCTCTTTTTATCTATATCAAGTTCTTTATGTATATCTCTCTATCTCTCTCTATATATCTCTATCTTTTTCCATATCCTTTTCCATCCCTCTATATTACCATCTCTCTCCCTCTCCCCCCCCTCTCTCTCCCTTTATATACCAAGTTGTGGTACCAAAAGGGGGTCTTAAGATGCCACTTTTTTTTTTCTTCTGAAATCAACAAAGTCTGAACTTCAACGACAAATTGAAGATAGTTACAATCCAAATTTGAAGATGCAACAAGAACAAGAGTCAGAGTTCTTCGAGTCTACTTTCTAAACTACTAATTTTTTTTGAAAATGGTGGAGATTAAGGGCTTCAAAAAGGGGGACCACAAAAAGTGGTCCTATTTTTATGCAAAAAAACATAACATAGCGTCTGTTGTGGCCCCCCTAAAATGTTAACTTTTTTTTTGAATTTTTTAAATCACTTCAGTGAGAAATTAGCTAATACCTTGTAGTTTATGCCAGAATTTTCAGCTAATTTTTTAATGAGTATATGATTTTTTAATAATTTTTGAAGTGGACACATCCTGAAAAATAGAAATTTGAGCATTCTTCCCCCGAATATCATTGAAAACAAATAAAAAATCAAAACTTTTTTTTAAAAATTGTGTAGAATGGAGTCTAGTTTCTAAAAATGTATTTTTTTTCAAAATCTGATGAACGTGTAAAAATCTATACCCAAAATAGTGCATGTTGGTTTTTGACAAAAAATGGACACACTAACAAAAGAAATTATAGATGAAAGACTTAACGAAATCAAAATTTGAAATAAATTACATTTTTGGATAGCTAAGAGGGAGCTCAAGTTTACCACGGTATTTTTTTTTAACTTCATTGAAACACGTGCAAACCTAACGGAGAGCACGACCAAAAATATGTCAAAATTTTCAATGTTCTGACAAAAACATGTCTCTACCCTGAAATGTGCATCCAAACCTTTGGGTTGGATGCCCAAGGAAAATCCAATCCATAGGTTTGGTGTTTCCCAAAGCAGGCCATTTGGCGCTTGCCAAATATGGGAAGCGCCCTATTTGGCGTGAGCCAAATGTGATGAATGGATATTCCATTTGGTGCGTGCCAAATGTGGTCCATATTCCACATTTGGCACGCGCCAAATAAGGATGAAGAGGGAGATAGCTCGAGGGATAGGAGAATAAGGGAATTGTGAGAGCTAGAGAGGGGAGGGACAAAGAAGAGTATGTATCTATAAGAATGAAGAGCCCAAGAAGAGGTAAGGGGAGAGAGAGAATATGAGATCTAGTTCATAGAGAGAGATGGAACTACGAGGGAAGGGAGATAAAGAAGATAGAGGTGAGATGGGGGTTTCTATGTACACATTTGGCACTCTGCCTACTTTGCACACGCCAAGTGTGGAATAGATACATACTCTTCTTTGTCCCTCCCCTATCTAGCTCTCACAATTCCCTTATTATCCTATCCATCGAGCTATCTCCCTCTTCATCCTTACACCCATCTAATTCCCTCTCTCACCTCTATCCCTTGGTTTCTTCCTCACTCCCTCCTCTTTCTATGTCCTAAGGGGTCATAGGACACCATATGACCCCTTAGGACACAAAATGACCCCTAACAACACCCAAGGGGTCATATGGTGCCCTAAGGGGTCATAGGACACCACATGACCTCTTAGGTTACCATAGGACCCATAACAACACCATATTTTGTCCTAAGTGGTCATAGGACACCATATGACCCCTTAGGACACCATACAACCTATAACGACACCATATGATGTCTTAATGGGTCATAGGACACCATATGACCCCTTAGGTGTCGTTAGGGGTCATATTGTGTCCTAAGGGGTTATATGGTGTCCTATGAACCCTTAGGACACCATACAACCTATAATGACACCATATGGTGTCTTAATAGGTCATAGGACACCATATGACCCCTTAGGTGTCGTTAGGGATCATATTGTGTCCTAAGGGGTTATATGGTGTCCTATGACCCCTTAGAACACCATATGACCCATAATGACTCCATATTATGTCCTAAGGGGTCATAGGATACTATATTACCCCTTACGACACCATACGATCCATAATGACACCATATAGTGTCCTAAGGGGTCATATGATGTCTTAAGGGGTCATAACACACCATATGACCCGTTAAGACACAATATGATCCCTAACAACACCTAAGGGGTCATTAGGTGTCCTATGGCCCTATAGGACACCATATGACCCCTTAGGTGTCCATACGACCCATAACGATACCATATTGTGTCCTAAGGGGTCATATGGTGTCCTAAGGGGTCATAGGACACCATATGACCCCTTAGGACACAATACGACACCATATTATGTCCTAAGGGGTCATATGGTGTCCTAAGGGGTCATAAGACACCATATGACCCCTTAGGACACCATACAACCCATAACGACACTGTATTGTGTCCTAGGGGGTCATATGGTGTCTTAAGGGGTCATAGGACACTATATGACCCCTTACGACACCATACGACCCATAATGACACCATATTGTGTCCTACGGGGTCATATGGTGTCCTAAGGGGTCATAGGATACCATATGACCCCTTACGACACCATACGACACCTAACGACACCATATTGTGTCCTAAGGGGTCATATGGTGTCTTAAGGGGTCATAACACACCATATGAGCCATTAAGACATGATATGATCCCTAATGACACCTAAGGGGTCATATGGTGTCCTATGGCCCCATAGGACACCATGTGACCCCTTAAGTGTCCATACGACCCATAACGACACCATATTGTGTTCTAAGGGGTCATATGGTGTCCTAAAGGGTCACAGGATACCATATGACCCCTTAGGACACCATACGACCCATAACAACACCATATTATGTTGTAAGGGGTCATAGGACACCATATGACCCCTTACGACACCATACGACCCATAACGACACCCTATTGTGTCCTATGGGGTCATATGGTGTCCTGAGGGGTCATAGGATACCATATGACCCCTTACGACACCATACGACACCTAACAACACCATATTGTGTCCTAAGGGGTCATATGGTGTCTTAAGGGGTCATAACACACCATATGACCCCTTAAGACACAATATGAACCCTAACAACACCTAAGGGGTCATATGGTGTCCTAAGGGGTCATAGGACACCATATGACCCCTTAGGACACCATACGACCCATAACGACACCATATTGTGTCAGAAGGGGTTATATGGTGTCCTAAGGGGTCATAGGACACCATACGACCCCTTACGACACCGTACGACCCATAACGACATTGTATTGTGTCCTAAGGGGTCATATGGCATCCTAAGGGGTCATAGAATATCATATGACCCCTTACGACACCTAATGACACCATATTGTGTCCTAAGGGGTCATATGGTGTCTTAAGGGGTCATAACACACCATATGACCCATTAAGACACAATATGATCCCTAACGACACCTAAGGGGTCATATGGTGTCCTATGGGGCCATAAGACACCATATGACCCCTTAGGTGTCCATACAACCCATAACGACACCATATTGTGTCCTAAGTGGTCATATGGTGTCTTAAGGGGTCATAGGATACCATATGACCCCTTAGGACACCATACGACCCATAACGACACCATATTGTGTCCTAAGGGGTAATATGGTGTTCTAAGGGGTCATAAGATACCATATGACCCCTTAGGACACCATACGACCCATAACGACACCGTATTATGTCCTAAGGGGTCATATAGTGTCCTAAGGGGTCATAGGACAACATATGACCCCTTAGGACACCATACGACCCATAACGACACCATATTGTGTCCTAAGGGGTCATATGGTGTCTTAAGGGGTCATAACACACCATATGACCCGTTAAGACATGATATGATCCCTAACAACACCTAAGGGGTCATATGGTGTCCTATGGCCCCATAGGTCACCATATGACCCCCTAGGTGTCCATACGACCCATAACAACACCATATTGTGTCCTAAGGGGTCATATGGTGTCCTAAGGGGTCATAGGACACCATATGACCCCTTAGGACACCATACAACCCATAACGACACCATATTGTGTCCTAAAGGGTCATATGGTGTCCTAAGGGGTCATAGGACACCATATGACCCCTTACAACACCATACGACCCATAACGACACCGTATTGTGTCCTAAGGGGTCATATGGTGTCCTAAGGGGTCATAGGACACCATATGACCCCTTACGACACCATACGACACTTAATGACACCATATGGTATTGTGTCCTAAGGGGTCATATGTTGTCTTAAGGGGTACATTTTTCTCAAAAAGTATTGGGGTACCTCATGATTATTGCATGGGGGCTAATCAAATACCATCCACCACCTATCCCAAAAATTGTTCTTAATCCCTTCATGATGACACCAATGAATAGGGAATCTCCTACATCCAAGGTGTAAAGGTTGATTCGTTCGGGGGTCCGTAAAAAGAGCACAAAAGTCAAATTTATTAATTTTCTTTTTCTTCACTCCCGCATATGATAATTTGTCAGCATAAAATTGTTTTTGTTCTTCCTTCTTACGGGACCAAAAAATTATTTGCCCACTCACAGATTGTATGTGAGATACAATAGATTGCAAAGAACTGACAAGGTTTGTCCTATGGGAGTTTGTTCCAGTGGGATCTTTTAGCCTTGTGATTAAACCTTCAAGCTCTTTTTGGCTATTTTCTATTTGACCTAATAGGTTTTCTTGTGTACCTATGGGATGTCTAGGGATTGTAGGAGGTTCTTGATGTGCTTCTTCTTCAATATGGTCTTCATGAGGAGGTGATTGATGTGTTTCTTCTTCAATATGGTCTTCATGAGGAGGTGATTGAGTGTTCTCAACATTTTTTTGTCTAATCTCATTTCCTGATAATGAAAATAAATTTAATTCAATAAACCTAGTTTAATATTCAAATTAATAAAAAAATGACAAAAAGAAAATAAAAATACATACCACTTCGAGCTCTTCGATGGCGTGGCGACATTTTGATGAGAGATGGACAACTTAGTGCCCAATTTCAAGCTTTTACAAAGGGCGAGTGCAAGAAAATGGCACTCGAAATCGCCAAAATACGGGTTTGGAATGCAGAATGCATCCAAAATGAGGAGCGGGGTTTTTTTGAAGTTTAAAATGCGCATAAGGCGCACACCTTATAAGGCGTGCACACTATAGGACGCACGTCCTATAGGCTAAAATGAAAGGGACAGTATTCTCGCCTTTACCAAAGGATGGCTATATGTCTTTGTAGCACAATTGTATATTTGTCTTTTCTTGCAGATAGGGCATGCGCCCTATAGTGCACACGCCTTATGCACATTTTTCATTTTTTTTTAAAGTGTGGCACCTTTTTGGTACCACAACTTCGTGCATATACCGATATATATGTGTATATGTGTGTGTGTGTGTGTGTGTGTGTGTGTGTGTGTGTGTACATGTATATGTATGTGTATATAATTTGTATATGTATATATGTATATGTATGTGTGTGTATATATATATATACATACATACATACATACATACATACATATATATATGTGTGTGTGTGTATGTATGTACACACACACACATGTATATGTATATGTATATATACATATATGTACATATGTGTACATATGTACATATACATATACATGTGTGTGTGTGTACACACACACACACACACACACACACACACACACACACACGTGTGTGTGTGTGTGTGTGTACATACACATACATACATATGTATGTATGTACACACACACATATCTTTTTCTTCCCATATATCTTTTTGTCACCCTGTTTCTATCTCTACTCTA
The DNA here is from genome assembly GCF_030272615.1 of Cryptomeria japonica. NCBI lineage: Eukaryota > Viridiplantae > Streptophyta > Pinopsida > Cupressales > Cupressaceae > Cryptomeria > Cryptomeria japonica. Next base: position 487,227,410 of record NC_081413.1, read on the forward strand.
TATTTGTCTAACTCTCTATCTATCTCTCAATCCCTCTTCTTATCCTCCTTCACTCTATTAATCATTTATATCTCTATCTCTCTATTAACCATTTATATCTCTTTATATCTCTCCATCTCCCTCTTCATCTACATCTCTCTATATCTCCCTATGTACCTCCCTATCTCTCTATTTTTATCTCTCCCTATGTACCTTTCTTTATCTCTAGATATCTATTTCTCTCCCTCTTCCTATGTGTGTCCATCTTCATCTTTACCTCTATCTTCCTCTTTCTCCCTCCCTCTCTACATTTATCTATCCCTCTCGTTCTCCCTCTTCTTTCTCTCCCTCTACCTGTCTTCATCTACCCATCTCTCTCCCCTTCTCTTCATTTCTCTCTATCCCTATCCCATCTCTCCTTCCCTCATTCTCTCCTTATCCCCTACCTATCTCTCTATCTCCACTTTTCTCTCCCTTTTCCTCCCATGTATCCCTAACTCTCTCTCTTTGTCTTCCCATATATCTCTATCTATCGAGTTCTTTGTCTCCCCATATATCTAGCTATCTCTTTCTCTCTCTATCCCCCTCTCTCTTGTATCTCTACTTTTCTATCTCCATTTCTTTCTATTTATCCATCTCTTTGCATCTCTCTACCTCTACAACTCGCTCTATATCTCTATGTCTCAATCAATTTATCTCATCATCTATCTTATCTCTCTATCCGTTCGTCTCCCACTCCCTCTCCCTCTATGTTTCTCAATCTCTTATTGTCTATCACTCTTTATATCTCTCTATCACTTCTCCATTGAGACTTTAGTTGCACAAAAAACATCATTTGCTAAAAGCCTATCAAATGATCTCATGTATTACACAAATTATGTATTTAAAAATAAACCAAGATTTCCTAGATATTTGACCTTCCATGTGTCTTTGGCATGCAAATATTGGCAATCGCATCATTCCAAGCCTTCACATATGACTAATATTTTTAAGTTTGATCTCATTTGCTATGTTTTGAATTGAGTAAGCTATGAGCTCTGTTGAATCAACATGCATTTGTTTGGAGTCCAAAGAATATAGAGAAGAAGTTCAATACCTCATCTATATAGAGTGATTTTTTAGTAGCATATAGTGCACAATATTTTCTTAAAGGAGTATTTTTCCATTTTCTTACTTAGTAATGCTCAAATAAAATTTAGTATCATTTTGCATAAAATTCACTTTTAATTGCACAGTAAATGCATAAAAACATGTGTTTTATGGAGTTTCCAACAAGTAGAAACAACATGTTTTCTTCCCAAATGCTTCCCTATTCCGTCGGACGGTCATATTCCCTCTTTTTCCCGCTCGTTGGAGTTCTCCCTCCTTTTTCCAAACATTAACCACCCGGCCCTCGCGGTTATTACGTCCTCCACTCATACATTAGGAACAAATTCCTTGCCATTTGTTAGCCACACTATCCTCCAGCCTTGGCAAAGCCTACACGCTAACATCATGATAGTCGTTGTCGTCCACGTCTTCCATGTCTTATGCCATTTCATGTATCATCCATGCCCTTCCCTCGGTACAACTTACCTTTTTGTATGGAGAATAGACAACTTTTCCCTCGATACAACTTGCCTTTTTGTATGGAGAATAGACAACTTCAACATAAAATAGACACCTATACGAAATGAAATATTTATGAGACTTGCCTCAAAAATATTTAGATATATAGCTATCATACTTACGTCATAAGACCATAAATATTGCTACCATCACACTTACCTCATAAGACAATAACTATTGGTACTTATATCCATTTAATAATTGTACTAATTAACCTCTCATATAACTACCCTAATGAAATCTCAACAGTAAATCTTCTTTGAAAGATTCCAATACAGTCTTCCACACCAAGCTATACAAATAAATGCTGTCCAGACTTTCGTCAAACGATCGTTTTAAACCGGTCCCTTGATCATCAAGACACCCACCAGAACTCTTCCTCCGCACAGATTTGTCTCCTGTACTCCTATTTATAACTCTCTCCATTCATTCTCTCCATTCACTTAATTCACGTCTTTCGGCCCTGCTCTGGTTCAGCTGCCCACTGACAACACAAGCAGGGCGGAGAATCATGTGTTTATTGTGCTCTTCTTTCTTTTGTTGGGCACAGACATGTCTCTTGTACGTTCCTGCACTCTTATTTATAACTCATCACATTTATTCTCTTCTTGTGTTATTGGTAAGTGGTTCGTTATAAAACGTTTTTCAATCCCTCCACACTAACAGCACAACAAGGGCAGAGAATCATGTGTCTGTTATTGTCTTCTTTGTTGGGTTTAGATGGGATTGGAAGCCCAAAGACCAAGGTTCGAAACCTCACAGACAAGCCCTTGTATGTTCAAGTTCGTGTTGGTGTCATCCTGAGGAAGGCCTACAGAGTGAAGCCTGGGTGCACCAAAACCCTGAGCTCTACCAGCATATGCAACAAGTATTCTCCAAATGGCCACAGCACTTTTTATTACGATGGAAGCTGCGAGCCCTATGTCTGGATTCACACTCCTACTTTTGCTGCCTGGCCTACTGCCAAACAGCAGTATGTGAGCCTCGCTGACTTGGAGGCTTGCAGAGTGCTCAGCGTTTGTCAAGACTCTATGCAAACAAGTTTTTCTGTAATCAGGATATACAGATGAAAATACTATTTCACTCGTTCTGGTTTTTCCAGTAGATAATGGACTCTCTTTTCAAGTTTTCTGTTGAGCTACTGAGATAATCTTTGTTCTGCTAGTGTTGCTATTATGTAATGTTTTTAAGGAAGGGAGATGTACAGCGTCCATTAGTTATCTGTGTCTTTGTGAAAGGATTTTGGCATCCACATAATATATAAGCTGTTGTATACATTTGATAGGCTTTTAAGACAAAAAAGTTTGCATATCAGTTGGTTTTGTCATCGACATAATATATACCGTGTACACTATTGTATACATCTGATGGGCTCTTAAGACAAAAAGAAACAGTTTGCTTATCAGTTGATTTTGTCATCCACATAATATATACACTGTTGTATACATCTGTTGTGCTTTTAATTAAAAAAAAAGTTGGCTTATGAGTTGATTTTAACACAGAAGTTGATTGATTTTGGCTATGGTGTAGATTGCATCAATCTCTTTTGAAAGCAATTAGTTCCAGTAATATGCATTTTGCAGATTATTTAATTGTAGAGCACGGTGTCTTTTGAAATAAATTAGCTTTAGCTAGTATAAGTTTAACTTATGTATTATTTAAAATTGTGCTTTTACAGTCAGCTGTATATGTTTTTGTTTCAACAATTTGTATCTGACCCTATTCAAGCATTCGTCATAAAAAATAAAATAAATTCAGATAATAAATATTTTGTGGGATATTTAAAGCTGTCTTATTTATTCAGTTAGGGGAAGAGCACTAGTAGCCGTCATAGCTAACTTCGTTCATCCACAGATCCTAAACGGTACATCTGATTTTTTTTAGCTGTTTTCGTATGCGACTTAACTGCTTATAGCTATTGATCTGGCTTCTGGGTAGTAACAATGCACATTGTGGAATCAGTTATGTGCACAAATGTAAAAAAGTACACATTTCAAAGTGTCGCCTGATACCTAACTAAAGATATTCCAGAAACTGTCAACTCAAAATCGTCAATTATGAACAAAAAATTACAAAAAATGATCGGCTATTGGTACAAAACAAATTTATTAATGGTGTTATCACTATGACGGCTATTGGAGGGTCAACATGACAATAAGGTGACGACTATTAGAACTATGTTATCTATTAGTGCTCTTCCCCTAACATTGTACATAGATCATCTATCCAACATTGACCAATAAGACACTCTGACATTTATTATAAGAAAGATTTCTATGCCACACTATTCTTTTTTTCAAAGTGTCCTCCAAGAAAATCTCTGCTAAACACAGTTTGAAAAACAATAAAGAAAAAAGTCAGAAATCTCCGTAAACAAAGGTTCATGGATTTGATTTGAGGCGATATGAGTTAGTTGAACTCATTTCCATGTGATTAGCGTAATCATATCTATAAAAGATAAGGTTTACCCAACGATTATTCAAGGTCAATGTAAATTAGGTTGCAAATAAAAATCTTTATTATACATAAACTGTATGTGAAAGACAATGGTATTTATGTAACCCTCATTGAAAGAGGTGAAATCTATAGCTTACACTACCTTGTAAACGGAGCAAGAACATTAAACTTTACGAAAGAATGAGCTTCTGTGAAGTTTGTAAGAAAAGCTTAAGCTCAAGGTTTATAGCTTGTTCATCCCAAAACAAATAGAAAAAGAAAAAAGACATTAAAATTAGCTTACTGTACGGCTTTTCAAAAATCTTCAGAACATGGACAAAAAGTTTCTTAAGCTTTTAAAATTTAATTTTATGTTTTAAAAAAAAATTATCATGTGAATATGGTTTTTAAAATCAGCATTTCATCATGGAGTGCACGGTCTATAAGAATATAAGAATAGTATGAAGATGGTTTGAAAATTTGACAACATGTATCAGTTATTTGAAGAAGATAGGATTAATCAGATGGCTAGCATCATAGTCAAAATCAGCAGTAAAAGATCTCACATCAAAAAGAATTTAAAGATAAACAATTGATGATGATCTGAATCTCATAAACTGATTAGTCTTATAAATGTAATTAAAATTTCATTCATTCATTTAAAATTTATCACCTGTCCATGGTGGACATAATGAGGGATATCTAATTGCATTCTGTGGGTGCCTCAATCTTCCAGAGAAAGATACACAAAACGAAATCTCCATTCATAATTTCATCATCGCTAAAATACTTCCAAATCAAAACCAGATCTCCAATTAGGTATATAACCTTCCGAACTGTGAAGGTTTTCATGCTGAATCTTTCACTGGAAGACACGCTGTAAGAGACTCAAATCTCGGAAACGATTCATAGTGTGGGGCTTAGGGCAAGGCTTCCAGTCAGTCAAACTGACGCTGCTAAACTTGAACCTCGAAAGCTGTAAATACGGCCAAATCTCACAATTGTGTTTTTTTCTTGATGGTAAAGCCGCCAACAAAGCTTGTGCCGCACAGATTTGTCTCTCTGCTAGCGAAAATCGAGCCCCTTTGTCCCCTGCTGCACTCATATTTGTGGTCTGGCTAGCTGGATGGGTAGTTTTTCAACATTTATGGGGGCTGCTTTGAAGCCTAACAGTACAAGAGGACTGGTGATCATGCGTGCATTATTTATTGGCTTCGTCAGTGGGTATGGGAGTCCAAAGAAACATATAAAGTACCGCCGCAGCCTATTGTACAGTTGATTACATCAATGATTTGATTGATTGACATCATGTTTGATTTTGTTTTGATTATGTTTATTGTTAGTAGTTTGTGGATTTGATCCTTGAGAAATTTGTTTTCAATCATGAGTCATCATCATTATGCAAGAGTTCAAGGAGTTGTAAAATAAAAGATCAAAGCGAACCCAAGGTAAAAAATAAAGGTCAATGGGCCTTTGGTCTAGGGGAAGAGACCCGGTAGCTGTCATAGCTAACTTCGCGCACCCACAGATCCTAAACGGTACATTAGGTTTTGATTTTTTTTTTTTTAGTTGTCTTCGTATGTGATTTAATTGCTTAAAGCTATTGATCTGGCTTCTGGGTAGTAACGATGCACGTTGTGGAATCAGTTATGCGCACAAAGGTCAAAAAGTACACATTTCAAAGTGTCGCTTGATACCTAACTAAAGATGTTCCAGTAACCATCAACTCAAAATCGTTAGTACTTGTTGACAAATGTCCAAATAGTGGTGCACAAATGTTCCAATAGTGGTACACAAATGGGACAAATGTTCCAATAGTTGTGCACAAAAGGGCCAATTAATTACAAAAAATGATCGGCTATTGGTAAAAAATAAATTTATTAATGGTGTTTTCACTATGACGGCTATTGGGGGTCAACATGACAATAAGGTGACGATTATTGGAACTATGTTATCTATTGGTGCTCTTCCCCTAGTTGTGAAGTTGAATGGCTAGGGATGAGACGAGATCATGCCCTTGCTGACTGTCGGAGGTCTGACCTCCATAAAAATAAAAATAAAAATAAAACAAAACAAAAAAATGCCTTCCTCAATAAATCTAAAAAGCTGCAATAATAGAAAGAACAAGAAAAAAAATAAGAAAAAATAATTAAAAAAAACTAAAAAACCAATATATATATATATATATAAAATTAACATTAAATTATTATTAAGATGTGATTATATTATTATGTTTTAATTTATTCTTAGTACTTTTAATTTTTTTATAATTAATAATATTAAGAAGTTATGATTGTATTTGGAGATATACATAATTGATTATCCTTTAAACTCAAAGTGAGTGGTAGTTGAGAGTATTAAATAGTTAAAAAATATTTAATTGAGTGTATAGGGAGAAAACAAATGAAAGAAAATAAAATAATAATAATAAATTTTTTTGCTTCACCTTTAATGTAATTAAACTAGGACACTTATATTTTATAAATAAAATTCACTTAGAGGTTAAGAGATATCAAAATTTTAAAGAAATTAGCATCCCATATAGATACACATGTAAGAAATTGAATGCAATAAAACTTACAACTTAGCAATATAATATAATAAAACATTATTTTCAAATGGATAATTAATCAATTTTAATCCATTAGCAAATAAACTTGATTACGATAGCTTTATAATTCAATTTAATGTTAATTAGGTTTTAAGGTCAGTGTTTAATTTATGCTAAGGTTTTAGATGTAAGACTGCAATTTAAGTTTGTGTTTAGAGTCAAGGCTTCAATTTGGTTTAGTATTAGGGTTCGATTTTGTTTGGTGTTAGGGTTAAGGTTTAATTTAGTTTTGAATTTTATGATAGATTAGATTAAACTAGTTTAAAATTATGTAATGAAAACCTATTAATAAGAAATGAAATCACTTGATAAGACACTAATTAGGGTTGTCATTTAATTAAAAAATCATTCAAATAGGGTTAGTATAATGCTCAATTCAAGGTTTAGGGTTAAGGTTCAATTTGGTTAAATGTTAAGGTTAGGGTTAAATTTGGTTTAATGTGTAATTTGGTTAGGGTTAAGGTTAAGGTTAAGGTTCAATTTTTATATCTTCAATGGATTAAGTTTGAATTTGATTTTGAATAGAATTGGCTTAGGGTTCCATTTTGTTTAGTGTTAGGGTACAATTTGGTTTAGTGTTCTAGGGTTAGGGTTCAATTTGGTATAGGATTAAGATAAAGTAATTTTGTGTTAAGGTTCAATTTGATTTGATTAGGATAAGGGTTAGGATTGGGTTTAAATTTTATTTATTATTTAACTTTAGGTTTAGGGTTAAGGTTAGGGTTCAATTTGGTTTAGTGTTAGATTTATGCTATATTTTGGTTCATGGTTAGGGCAAACATTTAACTAGGTTTATAATTTAATTAAGATTATGGTTAGAGTTTAATTGAGGGTTACAATTTAAAAAAAATTAGGGTGAATTTTTGATTTGGTTTAGTGTTAAAGTTAAGTATCAATTTAGTTTAGGATTTGGGTTCAATTTGGTTTTAGGTAATATTTCAAGGGACCTCTTGGTCTATTTTTCTTTCTTTTTTATAGATTATAGTGTCATTCAACACATCAATTCAAAAAAATATCACCTAATTAAATTTAAAAGAATTTTATAATAATTACATGATAGTTTATGAATTAATATTTCTAGAATTTCATGATCCAATTTTTTCATGTCAAGCCTTAGTATTGAATTGTTTTTATTGTTCATGGAAAGATATAGATATGTTTGCCCACTTTCTTTGCTAATCATGTCAGTTCACTTTCAAACATTCATAAAAGATTATTGTTGGTGTAAATAATTATTCATCATGGATATCATTACACCTTACTTAAGTTTACTTAGGAAATGCATTTCATTGTAGTTTGGGTATGAGACACTTGGGTGTTTGTGTCACATTGGGATAGTGTGTGTAGGAGAATTTCCACCTTTTATGGTGTTGATCTAGTTGTTACACTCCACATTCAGTGGGTGATCCACCTCATGTAGAATATTATATTGTTTCTCCTACCTACCCACACCTATTTCCTACCTACCCTTGTTTCTTATTGAGCCACATGTCATGTTTGTGTGCTCACATATCCATATAGCCTTGCCTATATAAGCAGGCTCATATTCATTGTATGTAACAACGATTGATGATCCAGATCAATATTTTCATCTTGATAGAATACAGTTTATTTCTATCATATATTTTGTCTCTCTTATTTGTGCTTTCCATTGCCTCTTGATCTTGGCAAAATCTCACAATTATATATAATTGGAAGAAAGAAATTTTTAATAGATCTTTTTTAAAATAACAATTTTTTTACTATACTCATATTTATAGATATGGAAAAATATTTTGTTACTATATAGATATTTATAAATATGAAAAAATACTTTTGACATAGTCTTAATTTATTCAAGTACTTAAGTTTTAGAAATATCATGGAATTGAAAGTATAGAAAGATTTTTATTCTTATTAATTACTTTTTTATTTATTCATAGAGTTCAATTTAGTTTATGGTTAAGGTTTAAAGTTTAATTTGGTTTATTATTTTAATTTATTTTAAGAAATTAAATTATATAAATATTATGAAATTGAGAATTGAATGTAAAGGCAACAAAGATAATTTTTTCTTAAAAAAACAACAATTTTGTTACTATATTGTTATTTATAAATATGAAAAGATACTTTGACATAATTTTAATTTATTTAAGTAATTTTGCCAAAAGCGTATTATATACATAGCATTTTATTTGACGTGTTTGTGACAATTAAATGCATGAATTTTTTTTTCTTATTATTATTTTACTTTAATTATATCTTCACTTTCATCTCTCAATGAGCACTCAATTTGAGTTTAACTGATCAATCACTTTTTCTCTCTCCATCATGCAGTCAGTTAACTTCCATATTGTACTTTACCTAGAACTTTAAATATATTCATATTTATAAACATAAAAAGATAATTTTGATATAATCTTATTTTATTTTAAATAATTATATTATAGAAACATCGTGGAATTGAGAATTGAATGTAAAGGAAACAATTAGATATTTTAAAAATAAGAATTTTGATACTATATTGATATTTATAAATACCTTTGACATAATCTTAACTTATATTAAGTATTTAAAATTTAGAAATATCATGGAACTGAGAATTGAAAACACTAATTATTTTTTAGCATTGGTATGAGCATAATAGCGTTCCTATTAAAATAATTTCATTTTTTAAAAAGGAATCAATGAAATTTTTTAATAGGAGCATTAATATTCTGCTGCATTGATATTTTAGCATAGATTTACCAAAAAAATTATATGCTTTTTATGTTTTACTTGTGCAAAAAGTTGTATTCCTTATTGTCTAGATGTTGATATGATTGAAGATGAAAGTGATCATTATCAATTGCATTTACAAAATGAAGATTATTACCAATTATATCTACAAAATCAAAATTTCCATCCATGTTTCTCATCCTTTCCATAATTATGTGTATAACAAGACTTAATTAAAAGTTAGAGTTTTGTCTAAGAAGGTGATGCTTTTTGCAACTATACATAAATAACGACTTGATTAAATCTATTGTGATTGAATAATTTAGTCAATAAAACCTATCCTTGTTTAGATTGCATTGCAAATTTGCAACCTTAATTCGAAGGATAATATATAAGACAGAATAAAATTAATTGAAATTTACCTTTTTCCTCAGAAACCTCTGCCTCCAAGATATATTATAATACATGTGATCTATATGTAACATAGAGGAATCAATGGTGTTCTATGCAATTAAATTAAAACATATTTTAATTACCTTCTTTTCTCAAAGATCATCACATGCAAATAAAATTGCAGTACTCTTCAAAAATGTAATTTTGAAAGATAATAAAAGATCTAAGGATAGAAAATATCTTATCAATATTCCTATGACTTTTCAAAAGGTGAATCGAACTCATTTTTATCAAACTTGTAACTTGTAATTAAAATTCAAAAGACAATAGAAGCATTCGTATAAATACATTGCTGACAGTCAAAGCTTTGTTGGGCCTCTCATACGTTATCTCCCTTTATCTCATCCCCACCCATAATGCACAAAAATAAAAGAAAATAATAAGCAAAACAAACAAATGATACTCTTCCTGGAAATAATAAGAAAAATTGAGGAGTGCCTGAAGAGTATTGTTGAACAGAGTTTAAGCATCCTGAAGATATATGCTAGTAACACTAACACCCTCATCAGCAAACTGGACGAAGAGAAGGAGATCTTGGAAATTGATCCGAACACTGAAGGTACAAGGGAAGCTCAAGGACCCAGAACTCGGACCAGAGGCAAAAAGAAAGAAAAGAAACCCAACAAGGACCTAGAAGATCTCAAAGCTATTGGGGCCACCTATGACCAGTTGGTGAAGAAGGCAAAGGATCTGCTGAAGACTATAGCTGTGTAGCGCTTTCCTTGTTTCTTTGTTGTTGTTTTCTTTGCTGTCTTTTTGGTTAGCTGGCCTTTTTGCCAGTCGTTTTGTAAGCGGTTCTTAAGCTCTGGACTTTTTATGTCTTATCTTACTCTCTTTTGTTAAAGGATTTGGGTCCTTAAAACCTGTTTTTCTTAATTAATCAGAACAAATGATACTCTTCCTATGTTGTTAAATCATGCTCAGAACCCCGATTTACTAGTTTTTAAAAACAAAACTTTTGATTGAGCCAGGTGATGAAGTGGATGCGCCCTTTACCTTTACCAGATGCCATCACCTCCTTAGCCAAATCAGCTAAAACCATATCATCCTGCAAAACTGTAGAGTCACTTGGATCTCCCAAATCGTGAGCATTGAGGGGCACCCCTTTCTACAACACACCAACTAGATCCAGAATAGTATTCCCCTGCTCCTGCACACCATCCATACCCATACCAGTAGCCTCATAACATCCACTGGAATCTCTTCCTCCAGAGATAAAGTTTCTAGAACCTCAAACTTGTTGAAGCCCTCATCATTTTGACTATCTCTGTAAGACCTCTTCTGACCCCTTCCCTTAGCATGAGGCTTATCAGGCATAAAACCATCCTTATCTAGGTGACCATCTTTCACAGGAGCCTTTTCTTTATCCCCATTATCTCCCTTAGGAGCAGAAGAAGAAGGAGAACTAGCAGCCGCCTTATTAACCCTAGGACATTGATGCTGAAGATGTCCATACTCATGGCAAATATGACACCGAAAAGGAAGAGATTCATAATCTAACTGTTGAACCCATGATGAAGATCCTAAATAGATTTCCAAAGAATCCGACAATGGATTATTCAAATCAATCTCAGTACAAATACGAGCAAAAGAAATTACCTTCTTTTCAAGGTTTGTTGAGCAATAGCAGTTGGCTTCCCTAGAAGAGCAACAATCTGTTGCAAAATATCCTCCCTCCAAAACTCCAAGGGAAGTCGAGGCAGGCAAACCCAGACATGAACCCTCGAGGGAAATTCTTCAACCGAGTTGAAACCCATGTGCCATGGTTTAATAAATAAACCCACATGACTGTAAAAATAGGATCCTCCCTCAAAAACATGGTTTCGGTTAGACATGCAAGAAGAAACCACCATGAAATAGTTGTTTGCAGCTAGCACAATCTCCATATCCCCCTCAACCTGCCAATAATGACGAATCCAAGCTTCCAATGCTGACAGAGGAATACGAATCCCAAGAAAATTACAAATCAAAGCATGTTTGCTCCAATAAGCGACATCCTCTGAAACCAATTTTGGTGGAATGACTAGAACCAGATGATCTTGACTCCTCAGTAGGCGACCATTAACTTTCTAAAGTTTTGAGCCCTCACCCACATAAAAAGAATCAATAGACTTTGCATGCACACCCAAAGAAAATCCATGAGGCGGTACAACATCAGCCACCACCAAGCTAGAAGACAAACGTTGCTCCTCCATCCCCGGAGGAGAAAAACAAACTACACTGAACTCAAAATCACCACCACCAATAGGCCACGACAAACCTCCAACCCCAAACACAACATCAAAGCCCAACTAAAACAAACACACCAACCAATCAACAAAGACAACTTGCAGAAAACAAAGGACGAAGAAAGGAGGGACCCTTGTCCCCACACGCCATACCCCACAGTCTTCACGCACACCCCCAACACAACATTGCACAACAACCAAATAGAAAATGGAGAAGGCTAGGGAATGGAAGCCTTAGCTCAAACACCCAACACAGTCGCACCAAACGCCAAGCATCACCCTCCACTCCCATATATCATTTTATAATATTTATTCAAAAAGTATTAATTTAATAATTTTAAAGATAGGAATAAATATTTTTCATTTTTTAAATTATCATAAATATTTTTAAAATATGAATCTAGAAACTTACTTTAATTATGTCATTTTTTAGGAAGGATATCCTTATCATGAGAATTTATTATTAAATATTTTAAAGAAAATGCATTTTTTGAAAGGATATATTTATCCATATCATTATTATGTTTTTTTAATATAACATAGCTAATAATAATAAAGAAAATTAGAATTTTATTTTATTTGGTTTGACAACAAAGAAAATGCATTTAAAACTTATAAAATTTAAAAATAATAAAAAAAATGATTTTTATTACTAAAGTAAAACAATTGTATTTAAAAAATATATAATTGAATAGTAATAGATAAGATTAAATGCTCCTTTTCTTTAAAAACAATAAAAACTTTTCTTTAAAAAAATATAAAATCTAATAATAAAGGAAATCATTTATTAAATTTGATAATAATAATAAAAGTAATAGTTTTTATTTTCTTTGAAAAAAAAGTATTAAAAATTCTATAATTTAATAATAATAAAGAAAATTAAATGATTTTTGTTTTTATTTACAAAAGCCTTTACATTCATATGTGAGTGTAATACTCTCTAGCGTAATGATGAGAAATGCAAATAAAAGTAAATTTATTTAGTTTTATAATTGAAGATGTTTTTATACTTAATATGGTAGAGTTTTATTGTAATGAATTTTAAGCAAAAAATTTAATGATCAAAATGAGATAATATCCTAATGTAAGCATATAGACATTTCATTTGTCAAACAATATTTAAAAAAAAACCAACATAAGAGAGATATCAAATTTGAAAGTATATAATATTCATAAATAATAATAAAGAGTTTTATTGTAATAAATTTGAAGCAAAATTTTAAATAATGAAAATGAGATAATATCCAAATCTAAGAATATAGAGTGAAATTTTTAATAATCAAAATGAGATAATCTCTAAATCTAAGAATATAAATCTTTCATTTGTGAAACAATATTTCCAAAAAAATTTAACATATATGTAGATTGTCACTTTATCATAACAAAAAAAATTGATGGAAGGTTTCATAAGGTGCATTTAGGCAATATCAATGTTAAAAAGTAATTTAAATAATTTGAAATAGAAGTCATACTTAAAATGGAAAAAATAAATAAAATTAATTTTGCTGAAATTTGTTGACATTAAGGTGTCTAAATCTTAGAGTCCAAATATGCTTATTTAATTATTTATTTTATTTTTACCCACTTCGGAAGCCTTGAAGTTTAGGGAACTAGTGTCATAGGTTGCTATGTTGAGACTACATATGACGAATGTTGGGAAAATGGTGTTGTACACCTTGCATAATAATGTTTCATAGTGGTATTATTCTATTATTGTGTGAGGTGGACATGAAATTATATTGTAGGGTAAGTGCACCAAGATGGTGAACAAAAAGGGGAGTATAAGTGGCCATTTTTATTTTTTTCTTCTAAAAACAGGTAAACCTGAACTTCAAAGAGATATTTTAAGGTCATGTACTCAAAACTAAGAGTTGAGAAAAGAATAAGAATTGTAGTACTTTGAATCTAGTTTCTAAACTACTAAATTGTTTAAAAATTGGATAAGATTAAGAGGGTCAAACCTCTCACGCACGAAAAACTGTTCTTGATTTTTTCAGAAAAACATAACATAGTTGTTTTTGTGCGCTGCACAAAATATATAGTTAGATTTAGTATTTTGCAAAACCCTTTGGTAGGATGATAGGTGAGAGTGAGATCTAGAATTTGTGTATTTTTTTGTAATTTTTTGTAGAGTATTTTTTTTAATGATTTTTTGAAGTGACCGCATCTTGAAAATTTGGTACATGTTCGTGAGCTGGGCATAACTTGCATCAAAATAATAAAAAATGCACTTCTTTTTTAAAAAGTGTATAGAATCTAGTGTAGAACAATAATATGTAATTTATTTTGAATTTAGTCAAGTATATCAAAAGTTATTAAAAAATAGTAGACATATGTCTGTGAGGACTGTCAAGGCATTGGTAAAGAAAATTAAAGTTTACTATGCTAATGTTGTCCAAAAATAGAAAAAATTATATGATCGAAAAATTGAGAAGATGTGTGAGATTATGGTGGTAATTTTAGAGATACCCACTTGATCATTTGTAAACTTTGATGACGATGAAGTCGAGAAATTATGTCGGATGATGAAAAAATGTGTAAAAGGACAAAAATGGGGGGAAAATGGGCTTGCAAGCCTTAGGGTCATTTTCCAACCCTCTTACCAAAAAAAAAAAAGTACTATTCGTAGTTCTACATAACCCTAAAACCATTATTTTGTGTTTCACAAAACTTGTACAGGTTATGTAGATCTAAAACCATTATTTTGTGTTTCACAAAACCCATACGGGTTATCAAGACATAATAATGTATGCTTGTAAAATTAACATTTACTACATATATGTATAGACATACATATACAATATGTGTTTATGTATGTATATATGCATATCTATAGTTATATATATAGATATATGTATATATGTTTGTATATGTGCATGTCTCTCTTTTTTTCCTCTCTCTCTCTCTCTCTCTCTCTCTCTCTCTCGTCTTCCTTCCCCCATCACTGTCTGTGTCTATTCTAAGCTCTAATTATCCTCCTTGAGTTCTATCTCATCTCTCTCACCCTCACACTTCTCTCTTTGTCGAGTCTCTCACCCTTTTCTCTTTCTTGTTCTCTCTACCTCATGTCTCTCACCCTCTCCTCCTTCTCATACTCTCTCTCTCTCTCACACATTATCCTATCCTATTCTCACCCTCTCCCCCTTCTCTCTCTTTCTCTCCCCTCTCTCTCTCTCTCTCTCTCTCTCTCTCTCTCTCATATTCTCCCCATGTCTGCCCTCCCTCTTCCTCTCTCCCAATATCCTCTCCCTCCCCCTCTCCCTATCCTATTCTCTCTCTCTCTCTCTCTCTCTCTCTCTCTCTCTCTCTCTCTCTCTCTCTCTCTCTCTCTCTCTCTCTCTCTCTCTCATATTCTCCCCATCTCCGCCCTGCCTCTCCCTCGCTCCCTCCCCCCTCTCTCTACCTCACCCTCTCCTTATCCTATCTCCCTCTCTCTCTCTCTCCCCCATCTCCTTTTCCCAATTCCCCCCCCCCTCTCTCTCTCTCTCTCTCTCTCTCTCTCCCCCCTCTTTATCCTATTCTCCCCATCTCTACCCTCCTCTCCCTCTCCCTCTCCCTCTCTCTCTCTCTCTCTCTCTCTCTCTCTCTCTCTCTCTCTCTCTCTCTCTCTCTCTCTCTCTCTCTCTCTCTCTCTCAGTCTCTAACTCTCTCTCCATCCCCCTCTCCTTATCCATCCACCCCCCTCTCTCTCTCTCTCTCTCTCTCTCTCTCTCTCTCTCTCTCTCTCTCTCTCTCTCTCTCTCTCTCTCTCTCTCTCTCTCTTCCCCCACTTCCCATTTGGTTCCTAGTTCTACATAACCTGTACGGGATATGTAGAACTAAGGCCAAAACTTCTAGTTCTACATAAACCATATGGGTTATGGGAAA
Source organism: Cryptomeria japonica (assembly GCF_030272615.1). Taxonomy (NCBI): domain Eukaryota; kingdom Viridiplantae; phylum Streptophyta; class Pinopsida; order Cupressales; family Cupressaceae; genus Cryptomeria; species Cryptomeria japonica. The sequence goes on from NC_081413.1 coordinate 487,243,289, forward strand.
ATCTTAATATATTTTAGTCCCAACGGCCTAAAAAATAGCATTGCAAGTTGTTTGAAGGCCCCACTGCTTTTGCACATGATTTTCTTGGACAGTCACATTCAGGTTTTCATATTTTTTTTGTCACTTTTGCTTTGAAATGATTGATTTGTCTCGTATATTGGATTTTTTTAAAGTTATTTTATTATTGTTACTTTAGATTATAACAAAATGATGATCATTTATTGGTTTTTTGCTTTGATCATGATTGATTTGTCTTGTATTTTGGTTTTTTTAAAGTTATTTTATTATTGTTACTTTAGATTATAACAAAACGATGATCATTTATTATTTTTTTGCTATTTGATTGTGGATTGTCATCATGATGTTATGTGTAGGACAATGGGAAGGAACAAGAGAGGAACGAATGAACAAAGAGACTTGCAACAAAGGAAAGACAAAGGGAACGTATGAGGAGATTACGTGAAGGTGCGCCATCTAATGCACCTAATGAAAGTGATGAACATTCAACAATTGAAATTGATATCATGAATGCACCAAATCAAAATGATCAACATAAACCAATTCAAATGCATATGATGAATGCACCTAATGAATGCAATGAACATACACCATTTGAAAATGATTAGGTGAAAGCACATGTTAATGAAATTGAAGAAGATATACCATTTGAATTTGATCTGATCAATGCACATAATGCACCTAATGAAAATGAAGAGCATGCACCAATCTTAACACCTCTTAGAATAATTCGTAGAAAACCAAAGTTCCTAATAGACATTGATGAAAATATTGTGAAGGCGATACATGATAAATTTTTTGAAAGAACTTGTAGAAGAATGGTTAGAAGAATTTGGAATAACTATTTTTAAAACTTAAATCAAAGTGGAAGATGCCAATTAGTTGTTGAAATGATTAAAAATCTGAAATTCAGAGAGACAATGAAAATTTTGGGGTTAAGAACATTCGAAAATAATAGTGAAAGAACCATTGTGAGAAATATTTTTGATACTTACCAAGCCATTGGTTCAAAAAAATGCACTAAAGATGCTAATGTTACTCGTCGTATCCTCACATCAACCATAATGGGAAAGTAAATGAAAAAATATCATTTAATAAGCAAAACAAGCAAGCCATTAAGGATATGTAGAACCACATTAGACTATGCCTTAGAGAGGCAAGATAAAATTGAGGATCCTAACAATAATTCTCTTTGGGCATTCTCGGGTAGACTCCCACGCAAGGACAAGGTTGTTGTTGATGCACTAAGAACATTAATTGAGAAATATTGGCATGACAACACAAGGGTTTCACCCAACCAAAGAGATGTTGTTAGAAGGCCAATTGGAATTAAAAATCATGAGCCACATCCAAAACACTATTTAGATACAACTCAAACACAATTTTATGAAAGGTTTCTTCAAAGCTTTCCTTCGATTAAAATTAGTCAAAGATTTTTTGAGATGACAAAACCATTTTATGTTAAGATTAATCATGCACATACTACATGTTGTTGTAGGGTCCATGTTGAATTTTCCATGCATTATGATATTTATCGTTATATATGTTGTACTTTGCACACTAATGATGTTTTGCAGAAATGTGGTCTACAAGCACCTCCTAAGTCACTGAGAGAATTTATTTCAAGTGTACTATGTACACGAGATGGCGGGTGCATTTACTATAAGTTGATGTGTTTGAGAGGTTTTTGTCCTACATGTGGCGGTTTGCAACAGTTGCATAGATGCCTACATTTGGATAGCACACATGAAATTGGTAAGGAACTAGTTTCTATTGGAAAATACAAGTCAGCCAAATATGGTGTTAAAGATGGAAAAGAATTAAAGAGGTGTGAGTTAGTGAAAAGGGATATATTTGTAGCTGATTTTGTGAAGATGTTTCAAGAGAAACTAGTGTATGAGTACATAGGTCACACACATAGAGCTAGGTGGTTAGATGAGCAATTCAAGTTGTGTAAGGACAGTTTCCCCCCCAACACTATTGTCTCTGTCATTGATTTTGCTGAGAATTATACACTAGTAAAGCCGCAAAATTAAGTACAATCTATGTATTACCACTCTACACAAGTTACAATTTTTGTACACATAGCATTCATGCACGCACATGATAGCACCGAGGAGGACAAAAAGGTTATAAGAGAATATCACTTCTATATCAACGATGATCGTAGTCATTCCTCAGAGTTTGTGCAAGGATGCTTTACAGTCTTCTATGATAGTTTAAGGGAAAGAGATATAAGATACAACCAACACTTAATATGGTCGGATAATTGCGCCGCACAATTCACAAATGCAAGGATGTTCTACTGGTTGACTAGGATGCATGTGATAAGTGGTGTGCAACATTTTTGGAATTTCATTGAGGCAGGGCATGGAAAGGGAGAGCATGTGTGAAAAGAGCTCTTAATAGAGAGGAATTGAAGTACGAAGGTGGTGCAATGTTAATAGATGCAGAACCAATTGTGCAATGGTGTAACGCTACGATGGGACCAGGTAATGCAGGTAAGTCTATCGTTTCTAGATATTTTTGGTTAATACGTGAATCTAACATTGAAAACTTTCTAGATTGTTGTATACTTATAGGATCAAGTGACATGCATTCATTTAGAAGTTCAAATGCAACATCACGAGTTATTTATACTAGACAGATTGCATGCTTTTTCTCTTCGTGTATGCATTTTGTTTGGGATGAATGTGAATCAAAAGAGTGGGTTGACCAATGGTCTTGTAGACCTTTGCAAACCATAGATACATATCAACTTCCTAGAGCACTACAAATGAACCAAATTGAAGCATCAGTGGATTTTGACCATGTATCAGACATAGTTGAACCAGGTAAAGGGTTGCAATTTGTTACTTGGGAAAATAAATTTTAAGCTTAATTTATTAGTATTAACTTATGCTGATTTTGGTATTAACTTATATCCTTCTTGTTGACTCTAAATTTTAGTTTGAAAGCAAACAACCTTTTGGGAAATTCAGTGATGGGGGACCAATTACACAAGACTCACTGAATGACCTCCGGATTTAAGAAGCTGACTCTTCCTTATGGTTTTGGGAAAAGGTGAAGAAGGAAACTTAAAATAACAATATCTAAACTATTGAGGCGATGCGCCAGAGCATTTTATAAAAACATTAACAACATATAAAACCCAAAGACATGCGGTTTTAAAGCCCATTCAACAATCTACATATGCAAATAGAACCACAATTAAGATACAATCAAAATTCCTTCGCGACATAAAGAAATATCAATCATGCATCTACCAAATAATAAGTGCAACACATAGTTTAATTGACAGAATCTTAGATATATATTTCCAAAGTTATCAGAATCACAAGGGAATAGCACATAAAACCATCAAAGCATGCTGAAAAGAGGCATGACAAAGGCCGCAGGCACAATTTGATTAACCTTCTTTAGAAAACAGTAGCAACTAAAAGGCTAAAACTTCTATCTAAGAAAACTTAATTGTTTATTTTTGAAAATTCCGAACCCCCAGAGAAGGGAAAAACAAAGCATAAATAGATCCCACGGCTCCGCTAACAGCTCAAACATCCGATAGCAAAGCACAACCACCCCTAAAACAAAAAAACCATGTCGTGGCACTTCACAGTAACACACCCAACAAAACGACCTCCGAAGTTGTTACTCCCACTCAGTCGCAACGATCTTCATACCCGCTTGAATAGAAAAACCATGTCGTGGCACTCCCTGGCAGACAACACACACTGGAGGACACACGAAAGCTCGGAGGAACCTCCACATAAAAAAACATCCCAACTGAAATACTACTAACAGTGCAAAGATGCCATGTGTCTTCCATCTTTCTCAACCTACAGGGTGGGACCCAAAAGAAATGTCGAGTCACCAAAACTGATCCATTTGTCATCTCCGCGCTCCTTCAGACTTCAAACATAAAACACGGGCCACCAGGGCAATGCCGAGATGACATTTGGCCCGTACATTGAGCGCATCTAGAAAGCTAAAGAAGGAAAAAAAAAAAGGGCATCCCGATCAAAATTTCGCCCGTGGACTTTAACTAAAAATAATGTGAACATTTCTTGGTGACTAAAAAGGGGAATTCTGCCTACAGAATACAAGAACCCAAAATCGTTGGTTCGGAGACCAGACTTCATGCCAGGATAGGGTAGAGCAGGTCAAAGACCTACTGTAAGGAGGTCCAATCTTCCTCATGGGGCAACACTTGCGATTCCAGATTCTGATAATGCTGATCCAAGCAGATAATTTCATCAAAGGGCAAGCCGACTGGTTCATCATGGACCAACTTCAGGAGCACATAGAGCTGAGCTAGGGGGTGCATGAGACGTTCAACCTCCTCTGCAGAGATGGGATCACTCGGGCATTGGATGAAAGATCTGTCCTATTGCAAATGCTTGACCTGACTTAATACTTGTTCCACTCCTAGTACAAAACCATCCGCAGGGAACGGGGAAGATAGGCCTAATGAGACAAACCTCTCTATATGTTGTTTGATATCTAGGATAAAGATTTGCAAGGGCTCAAGTGTCGCCGATACATGCATAATCACCCTATGATGATTGATGAAAATATTCATCTTCTTGATCAGTTGTTGGCGGTCTGCTATCCCTTTCTATCTTAATTCTTCATCTTGGGTTGTGTATAACATTTGGATTAGGTCTTGAGCCATGGGGATCTTAGGATCAAGGATGACTATAGAGCTATTGACAAGGGCTCTCGCCTCGGCGTAGAAGGATTGTACTTCCCGGATGAATCTCAGCATAGGCTGCAGTGAGGGTCTATATTGCTTAATTCTGTCCCAATGGGAAACATACAATTTGATTATAATTGACAAAAAAAGTCTTGAGAAACCTGTGCGAGGGGAGGGATACTTAGCAATTGCAAAACCTCTTCGCTCTTGGAAGCTACTTCATGCTGCAACTCTTTGCACCTATTTTGCTCGATGATCACCTGGCTTTCCAGAGTGAGGATCTTGGCGCTTCCGTCTTGCACTGCTTGTTGGAGCTACATTGTACGATCCCGTTCTTGCTACAACAAAACTTCTATGTCTAGGAATTTCCTTTCGGAAAATTCTAGAATATCCTCCCTACTCCGGAGCTCTGCTTCAAATCTCGCTTTCTCCTCTAAGGGCATAATTTGTGCATCACTCAGCTATCAGGCATACTCTTCTTTTAGATGGACTTCTTCGCCCAACTAAACTTGTAATTGGGTGGCATCTCTCGAAGCTACCCTTAGTTGCTGGATCTCTAGGTCTTTCTCTTGCAATTCTTTTAAGGCCACATTCCTTGTCTCTTCCTGGCCCTTCAATTGGGTGCTCACGTTATTAAGGGTTGACTGCAGCTTTCCCTTCTCCGAATTGACTTGCGTCAACAAACCTTGCAAGCGATTAATTTCTGAGCTTCGTGCCTTGTCGTCCTTCCTCTGCTGGGATAGGGACTCTTGAAGATGCGCATTCTTTGCTTGTTTTTTTTCTCCAGGCGACGACTCTTCCTAATGAAATCAGAAGACAACCTTTGAATTTTCTTCCATCATTTCCACCTTGTGAGATGTCGTAGCATTTTGAAGGCTGACGTGGATAGCATGCAAAGTATAGTCATTGGGTCTCATTTGGGATTCTAGCTTGTTAACCTTGGGGAAAAGATTTGTGAAGAAAAGACAATCTTTCTCTTCACTGAAATGTGTTTGAAGGTATGGATGAGCTGGATGGGTGCCCTCCTTTTCTTTTTGCCTACCCATTCTACCAACACGGGCAATCTTAGATTAACCAACTTGCTGGTGGAAATCATCTAGGTTATCAATAGCCTGACCTGCAAAAGCGGCCCCCAGGGGGACTGCAAAGGGAAACTGGGAAATAGGCCCGCCAAAAGTGGTCTGAATAGGTTGGGCAAGGGTCGATGGGGAAAACAATGGGATGAAAGGAGAGGCTCTAGATCGAAAAGGAATCATGGATGCTAACCCCATAATTTGGGGGGGAGTGGAATCTCCAAAACCAAGCTTACGCAACACGGAGGTTGCTTCAGACATCTGCATGGAAATTATCGCGGGGATAAAGGCGGGGACCGGGAAAGTAATGGAAACCTGCAAGAATGCATCTTGAGGTTCAACGGGCATTCCGGTGGGTGCCAAAGTAAGGGCAGTGGGGACCTGGCTTTGTATTGTGACAAGAGGGATAGTAGAGGAAACATCTTGAGCAGAAGATAAAGGTAAAGAAGGGCGTACCTGAACTGTTGAAGTCACCAACCGCTGTGGATCTGAGGGGACTCCTGGGGTCTAGGGAGGCAGACTCTTCTTTGCTGAACTCGGATGTTGTTTGTTCCTTGGAGGGGAGTCATGTGCCTGCCTCTTAGCTTGCCTCTTACCATCTTGAGAACGGGGTCTGAGGATGAAACCAACTAGAGGAAGAAGGATATGGGGTTTTGGATCCTGCTCTTCGATATTTATAATCCCTGCATCTTGCCACCGGGCCACCTCGGGGGATGAGTCCCCCCGAGGGGAACTATCACCTGTCTCTTCACTTGATTATTGAGTTCACGCCATTCTAGCCCGAAACACTCATCGAAGGGGTTGTTTCCGATGTTAGCCCTCAGTTGACTTACCTCATGCCGATAGATCCAAAAATCTTCTCTCTTTTTCCTGGGCCAGGCATTCGTCATCATGGCTTCTGACATCGCCCGAGGAATAGGATTTGTGGGGTTGTACCTCTGCAAGACTGTGTAAAAGCTTAACCAGGGGGGGCGTTTGAGGACAAGAAAGTCATCGAGGCCCACATATAAAATTGGGTCATTGGCCTTAGGGTTTGTACATCCCTCCCACGAGCTCTGTGGCTCATGCTTCACCGCATTTTTCCTTTTGCTGAGGCAACCGTTGGGGTCATAGCTCCAGGAATCATCGATTACTACCAGCCCAAGTTGCACTAGCTTGGATGTCAAGACCTCTTCCACAATGTTTCTCCATACCAGAGTGATCGGATTGATGGCTTTGTGGTCTTCAATAATGGAGGTATCATGCTCTCCTACTCCAATAGCCCTCTCAATTCTTACCAATTGTCATGCAATCTCCGAAGCAAGGGTCCTCTCAGTCACATAGATGGGTAAGCGAAAAGGTTCCTCAGAGAAACCATGAACTCAGATGAAAGAAAAATCACTGCCTATGAACCAATCACAGGGAGGGTTCTCATTTTACATCCAGTTCATCTAGACTTGCGAAAAATGGGACAGTGGTTCATTGGGGATTGAACCAAAATATTTAAGCACCAGGGTCAGGAAAAGGTCAGATTACTGATACACATCAAAAGAAGCTAGCAATAGGGTGTCCAGGCCAACACCGACATCTTGTTTCTTGATCCATCACAAGTTTCCAACCGCATATATTGGCCGAAGAAGGCCTCATTTTGATGCAAGAGCAGGTGGACTAAGACCAAGGAAAACCTGAATCATTGGAATTGCTGAAATTTTGATTATTGCTTCACCATGGCTCTAGATATACGAACCGAGAAGTCAAAATGGAAGGACTCCCTCTATTTTCTGCATTTGAAAAGAAAACCCATTATAGCAGTCGTGACGTCTCGGTCATTATCATAACCGCATAACCAGGAAAGGGTGGAGGAAATATCTTTGAGATCTTCATGCTTTAGGTTGTTGTGGGACAGGGGGAACTTCGGGAGTCCGGCGGACAGACTCTGGTTTAGTGTACTTTGGCAAAAAGACAATGCATCCCTTCTGGTACCCCAGAATTCCTCCATTGTAGTCTCAGAGAAGGCCTATGTTCCCTAAAAAATAGGACAACACATCATATTCCTAATAGCCTCTGGGGAGATCACCACCCTCAAAGATGAGTCTCTGATTGAACAGGACGTGGGATCAAAACTGTCAGCGCAGACCGCTATGAGCTCGGGGTAGTATGGAACCATGGGGACTACAAATTGAGGTGCACCACTACCCCAGAACCGAGTTGCTGTTGATTGTGGCTCTACTCTATGGTGAAGCATTCTATTGCATGTGGCCTCTATGAGGTTCTTGGGTTGCTTGCAAACCTCTGGTGCGAAGACATTTTCAAAAGAGTCCAACACAGCGGATGTGTTGCGGGTGGTTGTCTTCATCTTGATTTTGGTCCTTGGGTATTCCACCTTGGGAGGATTATTAATATGAGAGGTCTCCAAAAAATCCACCCATTGTCTTCCTCAAGCAGAACCTGAAGACGCGCCTTTGGCTTCCATTTTTCAGTTTGAGGCTCTTCTTCTGCCAACCTTTCAAACTCGAGAGAAAAGCTGAAAACTTAGGCTACAAAAGAGTATTAAGATGAAAAAGGGCAACCACAATCCTTAAAGGCGCTGAGTGCCTAGATTTTCGCAAAAGCAGATGCTTAATGGTAAGAATCCATTTACACGTATGCCATCTCATTTTGTAACCGCAATTAACTTCTAATGAGGACGAGCGCCTCCATTCTTGCTTTCCAAGTGAGCACTTATTTAACCCGTCATTGCCTGAAGCCACTTGAGATGAAAATCTTGTCCGGACAGATCTCCTCCTTATCCAAGAAGATCGGTAGACAACAAGGCTTGCACGAGTGGAGGCAATCCTGCGGAGGCTTCAGTTTAAACGTGATGTAATTACACATACGTGTGGCATTTGCTGGTACAATCTCCTATTTCGAGGCACCGACAGGACATCTCCAACTCTAAATCAAAGTTCATTCCCTTGTGCGATTTAATGGAGAGTGACATGAGCATTGGAGTTTGTGAACATTGGCGTCTCAGTCACTCGTCACCTTGAGCTGTAATTTTGCTATAAATGTCTTTTTAGACATTCTTTTGTACAATGCTAGCTTCAATGACGGAGTTTCCTAAAAAATGGATACTCCCGTCAGACTTGTCAGCAACAAAGCGTAGGTCATTTTCCTTGGGAATATCTTTGATCGGAGGCTATAGCTAATGACACGGCAGAGGAATCCTCTGATAATCGCTGCTATTAAATGGGTGCTCGGAGAGGATTTCATTGACAATGTGAACCACTACCATGTAAACACGAATATCTGCTCATGTTTCTCAGCCTCGTTGTTGGATTGCGGTCTGGTTGGGGTATTGGCTTCGTAGCTCACCAAGGAACTCTTTTCTCAGGACTATCTAGGCAGGTTAGAAGATGTAGTTGCATATCATGTCCCTTTTAGGGGCCTCCCCCCGGCGTCTGATTTGAGACATTTTATTTCATCTGGCGATGAAGTACCCTGACATCCGCTCATTGACGGTTTGAAGATGATGATGTTGTCTTCCCATCGGTTTCGCGTCGAGCTTGTTGTGGAATTTCTCCTGCGGGTTCACATGATAGTCCCTATTCCGGAAGGAACCGAATGGTATTTTGACTTTAGGGACTACATTTTCCCTCGAGTTTTGACGCCGCATATACAACCAGACCTGGTCATCATCTACATGGTTGGGGTGCCTGATGGGGTGCCTGATGGCAATCAAGGCCACGAGTGATCGGAGGGAGATGATGCTCGAGATGATAGCGGGGACTCGGACTTCCAGATGGGGGACAATGAAGATGAGGAGGATCAATGAGAAAATGACAGCCCGACCTGTAGCACTTGACTTATTACGTTTTGTAAAATAGGGCCAAAGGCCCACCCTTGAATATGTAAAACAAAATGTCCATAATATGATAGATTTTTCTCTTTTTTCTTAATATGGCATATTTTGTGATTACAATTACCTTGCTTGGATATGACTGAGAATAATTAAAATAAATAAGGCATGCAAAAGCACTATTTACAATATATACATTTAGGGAGGAAGAAATCTTAATAGAAAGGTTTGAGGTGGAACCCATTGACTGGGATCCAGAGAGAATCTCCATTCATATCTTCGAGGTCGAAAGAACTAACACCCTTACAATTCATGATATGGAAAGGCCCCTCCCACAAACCGTCGAACTTGGCATGCTGACCAAGCTTGGCCACTCCTTCGTTATATTTCAGCACGAGGTCCCCTGGGCTGAAAACCTGATTGGAACTCTTTTTGCTGTCAAATCACCTCTTGATGGTTTGTTGGCATTCTTGTAGAGATGCAAAATCTATCTCTTTGGCTTCTTCGAGCTCCATAATTTCTACCAACCTTACGACCATCGGGTTGTTCTCTGCCACCTCGATAGACTTAAGTAGCTGTAGGACTGGGATCTCTAAAGACATAGGAAATAGTGCATCCTTCCCACAAACCAACTTGTATGGGGAGTTTTTTAGAACCTTCTTAGGTGTTATTTGGTAGGCCCACAATGCGCTCCTCAAGTGGTGGTGCCACTCCCTCTTATATTTTGAGCCTATCCTCTTGATGAGCCTAATAAAGTTCTTGTTAGTGGACTCAGCGAGTCCATTCCTCTGTGGGTAGTAATTGGAAGAGGTTTTGAGGTAGATACCTCTGCTGAGGGCAAACTGGGTTATTTGGGAATCAGTGAATGCCCATGTGTTGTCTAATATGATGGTCTTGGGCAGACCATATCGGCACACCAGGTCTTCTAGGAAAGTCAACACTTCGCTCTTCGACGAATTCCTTAAAGGGACGACCTCGAACCACCTGGTAAAGTAGTCAGTGGCGGTCAGGATCAACTTGTGTCTGGCTAAACTAGGGGGGTTGATCATCCCTATAAAATCAAGTCCCCACTGGGCAAAAGGCTCTTCTATCATCATAAGTCTGAGAGGCATTATTGCTTTTCTGCTCCTACCAGTATAATACTGACATTCCTTACATTCCCTTACCAAAGCATGCACATCTTTGAACATGGAGGGCCAAAAATATCCGGCCTAGGTGATTTTGATGATGGTTGTCTGTGCAAAGAAATAGCATCCTAACAAACAATAGTAAAATTCACGTAAGATTTTATCGGCTTGGCATTGGTCCACACAGTGGAGCAAGACCCCATCAAAATTTCTTTTGAAAAGTACACCATCTACCAGGCGGAAACCACTGTTTTGGAGTGTATAGAAACTTTTCTTTTTTGGAGGGAGATCCTCAGAGAAAATCTCAGTCTTCATAAAGTTCTTTCTGGCTTCCATCCAGCATGTGTTTAGAGACTCAGGGGAAAACATCACAACTTCCTCTGTAGCCATCTCGTCTTCATGGGGTTCACACTCATGAACTATATATTCACATAAGCCTCTGCCACGAACTATTTTGGTTGGCCTGATGTCAACGTCGTACTCCAGGATCTTAGTGATCCAATTAGCCCTCTTTTTCGGTGATATCACCTTCCATGATGTATTCTCGGACTGCAGGATGGGCTACATATATGGTGGTTTTATTGTAGGCAATGAAGTGCCTGAATTTCTTCAGTCCTTTCACTATGGCCAAGGCTTTCTTTTGGACAAAATTATATTTAGCCTCATATTCTTTGAGAGCCTTTGAATGGAAAGCTATGGGATGCTCACTACCCTTTTCGACATCCTTCTGGGTCATGACCATGGCGATGCTATACTGACCTGAAAAAACATACATTATGAAGTCTTTTGACATATCAGGGCTAGATAACATGGAGGCTGAACATATGGCGTCTTTGATTTTGTCAAAAGATCCTTTGTCTTTAGGAGTCCATTTGAAATGTGTCTCCTTCTTGAGCATCAGGGTGATGGGCTTTATTATTTTGGCAAAATTAGAAATAAAACGGCTGACAAAGTTGACCTTTCCTAGGAAAGACTGGACTCCCTTTTTGTTGACCGAAAGGGGAAGGTCTTTTATTGCTTTGACTTGGTCTGGGTCAATGGAAACACCTTCCTTGGACACTATATGTCCTAGTAGCTTACCTTGGGGGACGTTGAAGATACATTTCTTTAGGTTTAAGGAAATCCCAAACTCGAGGCACTTTTGGAAAACCAGTTCAAGATGATCAAAATGATCTTCTCAGTGTTTAGAAAACACTGTTAGGTCATCCAAGTATATCTGAATAATTTTATTAATGAGCTCTTTAAAAGCCAAATCCATAGCTCTTTGAAAAGTTGCTCCAGCATTTGACAACCCGAAAGACATCTTTTGGTATGTGAATGTTCCCCACTTGGTGGTCAAAGTTGTCTTGTGCTGGTCCTCTGGCTTCACCAGGACTTGATTATATCCTGAGAAACCATCAAGCATCGAGAACATTTCTGATCCCGCCACTATGGTCAGCAACTGCTCCATTGAATGCAAGGGTAGTGGTCTTTGAGAGATGCTTGATTTAGATCTCTGAAATCTACACAGAGTCGGACGTCTCCATTATTTTTGCTTACGTACACCAAATTGGACACCCATGTGCTGTGTTTAATGGGGTAGGTAATCTGGGACTCGATCAACTTCCTCAAATCTTGAGCCATGAGGGACTCAATCTTCAGGTTGACTGATCTTTGCTTCTATCGGTCTGGCCTAGCTCCATCAGTGAGTTCGATAATATGTTGAATGACGTTGGGGTCATAACCTTTCAAATCTTCATAAGACCATGCCAAGACGCCCATGTACTTGTCACAATATCGAGTCAAGCATCTCCTATCTTCCGAAGAAACATCTTTTCCTAGTTTAAGTATTCTCCTATCTCCTACTGACATTTCGGTATAATCTCCTTTATCAGTTGTAAGCTTTCGCCTATCTTTTTTGGCTTCATCATGGTCGAACAAATTCTCCAAGGTGATCAGACCATTAGGAAGTTTATTGGATTTTAGCTGGAGAATTTGGTCTTCGTAAGCCTCCTTCACTTTAGGTTGCAGTTGATCTGCAAACTCCCCTGAGTTTTGAAAGAACAATGCAATTTTCTCATCACACTCTAAAACTTGCCATTGGGTGTCGTTATCAGGGATAGCTGGTTGGAAAACCACATAGACTGCTTCGGAATTGGCGAGCAAATCCGCGACAAGGTCGAATTGTGAGCCGATTGTAGCCATCTGATTGGGCAGCATTTATTTTTCAGGGGATACTCTGGATGTTGAAAGTGTCGAAGCTTTCAATTAAATCCACATTCAGGCACGATAAGATCTCATGCGGACGTGTTTAGTGCTGGAAATTCATCAAACCTGGTGTACCACCAGCTCAGAGTTGCCCAGGGCTCTTAGTTGCTTGATATCCATCTTCTTCGCCAAGCTCAGACCTTGGATCAGTCCTTCGTATTCTGCCTCATTATTTGAGCATGCAAACTGTAGATGGAAAGACTTCAAGATTTGCTTGCCCGAAGGCGAAGTGAGGCAAATCCCGTCTCCGAAACCTACTTTGCATCTTGTAGCATCAAAGTGTAAGGTCCAGAGAGTAGATGACAATTCTTCCTTAGAAAATGGCTCTATGATAAGCTTTGGGATGACTTGGTTTTTGTCAAAAATGCAATAGGTGCCTAGGCAGATAGCATGGTAGTTGGAGAATGGATCAAAATCTATATTCATTTAAGAAAACCTCTTGGTTCGGTGGGATCTCCCCGGTCACTTCCTCGTCTTCTAGGAGATCTACGACTTTCCTTTCTTCATTCGAGATGGAAGTATGAGTGGGCTCAAAATTGATCATGGCCTAGTCTGCTATGTTCTCGACATGAAGGGGCTCTGAAAGGATTTTGAGTTTGGCTCCACGTGGAGGATGAGGCAAGACCAATCTAAGGACAGATAGCCTCCTATCTTGGCAATAAAATCCTGGGAAAGGCAGATCCCGAAAACAGGCGGGATATCGATGACCACCACTTCTTGGGGCATAGTAATACTAGGGAATGCGAACAATGTCAGTGGGAGACTTTTGATAAGACCTATGGTCTAGAATTTATCCCCATCTAATTGCATGACTCCCTTATTTATAGGTTCGTACTTGATATTCAAAACCCCAGCAATCTGTCTGGGCATGACAGGAGTGCCAGCTTTGGAATCTATCAAAGAATTATGCAAGAGCTTATCCTCGACTATAAGGGTTAGATAGGATGGGTTGGGTTTAGGCTTACCTTCCATTTGAGCCTTGGGAGACGTGGTCTCATTGGTTAATGCAGTTGGAGAGCATGATTTGTCTGTAAAGGGCTAAGGCTCTCTTTCATTGTACTTTGGAGCTTTGGCGGGGACTCCGCTTACGCTTTCACCGGTGTCGGACAAGGCCTCCTTCAGCCGATTCTTTTGCTCTGGGATGCTAAGGAGGTCCCACAGAGATACATTGGTCAGAGCCTTCTTCAGCTGCTCCACCATATCTGGTATCGTGGGCACCGATGCTTTTGGCTCTCTTGGCTTAAAGGGAATGAACTCTTTCCTTTGGTACACTGGGACAACTGCAGGTTGCTCAGAAGTTTTTTTAGTGGGTGTTCTCCCTGATGTGTTCAGATTCTCCTCGGTGAAACATCTTTTAGAGTGGAGATTATAATCTGATTGTACGAAGAGGGTTCCCTCCTTTGAGGTAGTTGCGTCATTGGTTAACATCACCTCTTCGTCTTCCATCGAAGAGAATAATGCATGATCTGGGGCAATCATTGTCTCTTGTTGCATTGACATACCCTGCATTTGGGCAATGAGAGAAGCATTATCCATACCAGGGGATGTATAAACAGACACATCAAGCATCACGCCTAGGCTCCATTTCTCTGCAATCTTTTGCTGTAGATTTCCTCTTGGGCAATTTCTTGGTGTGTGAGCGTTGTTCTAGGGAAAACACCAAGAGTTAGTATCATCCGCTAGATTACTTTGACCCACTGCCAACTCTTTGCTGGTGTTGGGATAAATGGTCTGCAAAGGATTGGGGATTGGGACTATTTGGGCGTTCGGCTGGGAAAACTTATCGGCACAGTAGTTTGCATGTTGATTACGCTAGTATGGGGGTTGGTTCCCTTGGAAATTTTGCTGAAAAGGGGGTCTAGCGGGTGAGATTTGGGCTCTTTTCAGATTAACGATTTCGTTTGAGAAGGAACTCAACAAGTCTTTCATGTCATTGACCTCTGTAGTTAGGGATGATTGTGGAGGGACATATGCTTGTTGGAGGACGGGGTACACATACATAGATTGTGGAGTAGATGTACTAGGGATGGCCTCTTCAGGATTTTGGTGAGATATCTCAGGAAAGACTGACATGATGCGGTGAGGGGCGAGCTTCCCAGTGTCGATCAAATTATTTTCTGCTTGTATTGCTATGTCGAATTCTTGTGGGAGGGTGTTGCCGCCTAGAGATTGGATCATCACTGATATATCAGAATTGAAAGCCTTTAGACAAAAAATAAATGCCATATTTGCAGGAGGGTGGGTAGATAGGGGTATTCTTTGCCTGGTCCGCTGGAATCTCAAATTGAATTCAGTCAATGCTTCCTGAGGGGCCCTCTTTATTGTGATCAACTGGTGCATCAGTGATGATCTGTCGGCCTTGTTAGAGAATCTCTAAAAGAAATGGTCGCCCAGCTAATCCCAATCTGCTATAGTATTGGGCCCCAAGGATCTGAACCAATTTAGAGCTCTTCCTTTGAAAGAGGCTACGAGCAATCTTAAGGCTACATGTTGCTTGGTAATATCGTGAACCGTGCAAACACTGGCTATATCTTGTAAATTCTCCCTGAGAGTCTTATGACATTCTCCAGTATAGTTGGGTACAAATTTCAGCATGGCCATGGGGATTGGCTCCCAGACTACAGATGGGGTTGGCGGAAAGAGGGGCTCCTGTTATTCTGGGTCACAAAATTTCTGGGGGGGAATGTGTGCCATCGCTATGAGGGTGACTACAAGAAAGACATGTAAGCTATGAGAAGAGGAGGATGCAGCCGAATGAACGTTCACTAGGGGGGAAGGAGTAAACTGGGATTTAGGGTTGTATGACTCCTCGTGACGGGCCTATGAATCACAAACTGGCTCAAGATTTATTCAAACTATGGTCCCACCGGGCGTGCCAGAAAAAGAACCGTTGACTCTAAATTTTACTTAAAAAACATACAACCTTATGGGAAATTCAGTGATGGGGGACCAATTGCACGAGACTCACTGAATGACCTCTGAATTTAAGAAGTCGACTCTTCCTTATGGTTTTGAGAAAAGGGGAAGAAGGAAACTTAAAACAACAAGATCTAAACTATTGAGGCGATGCGCCCGAGCATTTTATAAAAACATTAACAATATATAAAACCCAAAGACATGCGGTTTTAAAGCCCATTCAACAATCTACATATACGAACATAACCACAATTTAGATACAATCAAAATTCTTTGCAACATAAAGAAATATCAATCATGCATTTGCCAAATAACAAGTGCAACACATAGTTTAATTGGCAAAATCTTAGATATATATTTCCAAAGTTATCAGAATCACAAGGGAATAGCACAGAAAACCATCAAAGCATGCTGAAAAGAGGCATCACAAATGCCGCAGGCACAATTTGATTAACCTTCTTCAGAAAACAATAAACAACTAAAAGGCTAAAAATTCTATCTAAGAAAACTTAATTGTTTCTTTTTGAAAGTTTTGAACCCCCAGAAAAGGGAAAAAAAAAGCATAAATAGAGCCCATGGCTCCGCTAACAGCTCAAACATCCGCCAGCCAAGCACAACCACCCCTGAAACAGAAAAACCATGATGTGGCACTCCATAGGAACACACCCAACAAAACGACCTCCGAAGTTGTTACTCCCACTCAGTCACGATGATCTTCATACCCGCCTGAATAGAAAAGCCATGTCGTGGCACTCTTTGGCAGACAACACACACTAGAGGACACGTGGAAGCTCAGAGGAACCTCCACGGAAAAAACATCCCAATTGAAATACTACTAACAACGCGAAGATGCCATGTGTCTTCCATCTTTCTCAACCTACAGGGTGGGACCCAAAAGAAATGTCGAGTCACCAAAACCGATCCATTTGTCATCTCCGCGCTCCTTCAGACTTCAAACATAAAACACGGGCCGCCAAGGAAACACCGAGATGCCATTTGGCCTGTACATTGAGTGCAATTGGAAAGCTAAAGAAGGAAAAAAAAAAGGGCATCTCGATTAAAATTTCGCCTACGGACTTTAACTGAAAATAATGTGAACACTTCTATTAAATGCAAGTCATGTATATGCAGTTATCGCGGATGAGAACGACGAAGAAGGAACACATTACTTTTTGTGTCATTGTATTGAGGCCATAAAGAAATTGACTTCTATAGTGGTTGATGGAGAGGGTATTGAGTGCCCAATAGGATCCGTTGTTGTGATAGGGACATGGCTTAGAAGGTACCATTGTTGTGTTGAGTTGTATTGAGACCTCTTAAACTCATTTATTTATCAGACGTTGTATTGATTTTGGCATTAACTTATACTTCTATAAATTGTAGGTACCCTATCAAAAATTCTAATGGCTAGTTGTTTGACGACTTTGAGACACATAGACATATTCTTCATTACTCAAACCTTCTTGTTGCAATAAATATTCATTTGATTAAATATCGTGGTAGACCTCTTAACAAGGATTTGTTGAAAGTTCGTGAATCTGACTATGAAGCAATACTTGACACACTAAGGGTTAGAGCTTATCTAAAAGGTTCACTTGATTGATTTTGGGCCATCTAGAGGAATAATTCTACAATATGGTAGAATAATTTTGACAATTTTATATATATCTTTTGCAAAACGTTGTAACTTTGCTTTTTTTGAGGTTATCTATGTTCATATGAGCTATAATGTGCATATGTAGATGCCAAATTTTGTATATAAAAACATCAATGATTTGTAATGTGCATATCTAGATGCTAAATTTTGTATAAAAAAACAACAATGAGTTATAATGTGCATATCCAGATGCTAAATTTTGTATAAAAAAACGAGTTGTAATTTGCATATTTAGATGCAAAATTTTATATATATAAATAGTAATGAGCCTGATCATTTATATTAGATGCCAAATTTTATATATAAAAGTGCCCATGGGGCTTATTTGCAAATTTTGAGAGCCCAAATTTGTACCATTTGATTATAAATACATTTGTAATAAATTTGTATCATTTGATTATAAAATTGTACTATTTGATTATAAATAACTGTGTCTAATTATGAAATATGTTAAATAACTTGCAAATGGGTATCTGAATATGCAAAAAAAATTCAAAGTGTCTTGGGAAAGTTTTGAGTTATTGTTGAATTACCCGATTTGAAGGGCTAGTAAGAGTAAGCCTCCTAAGTGCAGTTTTGTGTATTGGGAAGTGAACCAGTCAACTTGGGCATGTGGAACCTTGTGTCAGGGTGTCATAGGTGTGTCAAACCCCTAAGTTATGTTTGGTTAAGCTATTGAAGTTGAAAAGCCCATTTGAGTGGTTGGGTGATGCCTTGAGAGTGCATTGAGACAAGGTGTGAAAGGGTCAGAAGTTCCTAGTATTGGATGATTGGAGTTTGATTCTCTTTAGGTGAATTGAGTGTGATTAGAAGAAGGCACAAGGCTCTGCATCAATAAGTGCCACGACCTCCGAATTACGTGATGTCAAAGTTTGACTGTTTTTTCCACTTTGAGTGCTCAAGGAAAAACGTCGCTACGAGGTGGCTCGGAATGATTGGATGTCTTGGGGAGAGATGAAAGGGAACATCTATTTTAAACCCGGCCATCCGGATGCACTCATGCAGACGGTTCATTCCCATGACAAGAAGAACGAAAGATGCACTATTTTGCCACCTTTCATTGACATTTTTTGACGGTTTTTTATGCAACAAAAAAAATCTCACCACAAGAAAAAAAATATCGAGTTGTTTGAAACCGAAAGAGAATTTTTTAGGAAGAAACAACATGACCCCATAGGTTCAAATCTCTCGTCCATAAGTGCCACAGTCTCCAAGTTACACGACGTCAAAGTTTGACCATTTTTTCCATTTTGAGTGCTCAAGGAAAAGTGTCGCTACAAGGTGGCTCGGAATGATCAAACCTCTTGGGGAGAGAGATAAGGGCACACTTGGCATAAAACTGGCCACTCAGATGCACTCGCACTGACAGTTCATTCCCACGACGAGTAGAACAAAAGATGCACTATTTTGCCACCTCTCATTGGCGGTTTTTGATGCGACATAAAAAATCTTACCACAAGAAAACATAATTGAGTTGTCTGAAACCAAGAGAGTATTTTTTAGGCAATGACAACAGGATCCTGTAGGTTCAAATGACTCATCCATAAGTGCCACAGTCTCCGAGTTACGCGACATCAAAGTTTGACTATTTTTTCCACTTTGAGCGCTCAAGGGAAAGCGTTGCTATGAGGTGGCTCGGAATGATCGGACATCTTTGGTAGTAAGACAAGGGCACACCTAGCATAAATATAGCCACCTAGATGTGCTTGCACTGGCGGTTCGTTCCCACAACTAGCAGAACGGAAGATACACTATTTTGCCTCCTCTCACTGACAGTTTTTGATGCAACAAAAACAATCTCACCACAAGAAAATGGAATCGAGTTGTCCGAAACCAAGAGAGGATTTTTTAGGTAGAGACAAGACAACCCTGTAGGTTCAAACGACTTGTCCGTAAGTGCCACGGTCTTTGAGTTACGCGACATCAAAGTTTGACCATTTTTTCCACGTTGAGTGCTCAAGGGAAAGCGTCCCTACTAGGTGGCTTGAAGCGATTGGACATCTTCGGGAGAAAGATAAGGGCACACATAGTGTAAAATGGGCCACCCGGATGTGCTCACGCTAATGGTTCATTCTCACGATGAGCAAAATGAAAGATGCACTATTTTGCCACTTCTCACTAACGGTTTTCGACGATTTTTGACGCGACATAAAAAATCTCACCACAAGAAAATGGAATCTAGTTGTCCAATACCGAGAGAGGATTTTTTAGGCAGAAACAACACAACCCCATAGGTTCAAACGTCTCATTCATAAGTGCCACGATATTTAAGTTACGCGATGTCAAAGTTTGACCATTTTTTCCACTTTGAGCACTCAAGGGAAAGCGTCGCTATGAGGTGGCTCAAAATGATCGAATGTCTTGGTGAGAAATACAAGGGAACACCTATCATAAACTCAGCCACCCGGATGTGCTCGCACTGATGGTTCTTTCCCACGACAAGTAGAACGAAAGATGCACTATTTTGCCACCTCTCACTAACAACTTTTTACGAAAGAAGAGATACTTGGTTTGATTTGATGTTAAAATGATTGCTTCAACTCTTCTTTTATAGGTGATTTGGATGAAGAGGTGTGTCTCTTACCCTAAGGCTAACTTGTTATGGAAAAAAATTTAAATGAAAACCTTACCTAAGCCGAGTCATCCTTAGATAAATTTCAAATCTGCGTTGGGCGCTCAAATCTTGTCTTAATTGATTCTTGAAATGATGAACTTCGCTCCATAATATCAACTCCCAAAGTTATCTTGTTTTCTCTCAACTCATGAAGTAATACAACTTCACTCTCCTTGTTCAATACATGAAAACTTCGCTCCGAAGCATGAGTTTATGAAATAATAACTTCACTCCAATCTCTTCATGCACGAAGTTCACTCCTTATCTCAAACACATGAAGTAACAATTTTGTTCCTCCTTAGCAACCCTTGAAGTGAATGATTTCGCTCCTCTTATGTCAAACATGAAGTAAAGAATTTTATTTGAAGCTTGCAACTCTTAAAGTTATCAACTTCACTCATAAACACTGATTCATGAAGCAAGAAACTTTGCTCAACTTTTTTGATACCTGAAATATGCATTTCACTCCTAGTTGCTTGAAGCTGAAGTTAGTCATGAAGCAAAAATTTTAAATCCAAGACATACTCAGAGGTGAGGCAAATTATGAAAGAGCTAAAGATTACTTCATTGCACATTCAAATGTTCAAACTCATGCAGCTTACTTTCATCAATCCTCAAAAGGATTGAAAGAAAATTCACTCAATCAAAATACACAATATCAACATTACCAGTGTCGGTACTTGGGTATGTGGGTATACATAATATGAGCAACCTATTTTAAAAGTATACGCCATATGAGTTACATGTAATGAACAAATTGGATCACATTTCAAGACATATACACAATGAACAAGTTTGACCACCTTTCAATAGCAAATAATTAAGTTTCAAGAATATCAAGTTTCATATATATCAATGAACAAATTGGATCGAATATCAAGTTTCATATGTATCAAAATGAACAATAATCGTGTACATATCAAAAAATGGCATAGATGCCAAATCAATAATAGTTACAAAAATGTGGCATGTGCCATGTCTGTCAAAGTTGATATATACATATACAGATGTTGAATATATAAAAATATTGGTCCTTTAATGACCACAACTACAACTATATGTCTCTATCGGTATCTATGACTGTGGTGGATCATCAAAATCGAGCCTCTTCTTGGCAGTATGTGGCTCTGTAGCTGGCTGCACAAGGACAAGTCAAATGTTGAATCAGATATATTTTCTCAATATAACATCAAAATAATTAAATACTAAACTATAAATTGTTTGAAGTTGAAATTTTGATTACCTCATCTCTGTCTTCTGCAATTGGGTGAGGCTGAGGATCCGTGGGATGTCCTGAAGGGGGATGTAACTGGTAAAACAACATTAATACAAGTTAATAACATATATGTCAAATAACACATAATAACTAAAAATGAATAGACTAAAAAACTAAAGCATACCAGAGCCTCAGATGTATGTGCTATGGTCGTAGGAGGCAAAGTCACAGATGAATCAGTTATGACAATTTCCTATATCCATGGTAAGTGATCCAAAAGGAGTTAACAAGAGGGTTTCAACTCCGTTGGGCACTTAGTGAAAATGAGTTGATCTAAGACATACATACATGTTCCCTTTGTTGTGTTGGATCCCATATTATATGTGTAGGACTTCTAATGAAATGGAATGGTAGAACATCAATAAGAAGTTTTGAAGGGGGCTATAATAGGTTAAAGACAATTATACAAGTTAATAACCCAAAGTTGTTGACAAACTAGATAGAACAAATATTTTTAGCATATGTAGAACAAATGCACACTGAAGCCTCGTATAGTTCTCCTATAAACTTAGGAGGCCTAGTCGAATCTGATGCAGCTATTACCATTTTCTGTATGGAAAATGATAACATATGATATAGACATAAAAGGATTTAGTTATTTTGAACAAGGAAGAATGCAATCCAAAGTGAATATGAAGATATCACCTCTTCTCTTTGTTGAACCTCATCGACATCAGGTGCATTCATTAATTCCATAAACCCCATATGTTTCTGTATATAGAACAAATATCAATATATACATGTTTAAACATACTACATTTCAACAAATGAATTTAAATTGTACTGAATCACCTTCTGTCATTTGGGTGTCTGGGAGGATATCTTTTTCTACCTTGGAGTGCTAGAGGATGGCTTTCTCACACGAGAGGTCCTCGAGGCAAGTGGGGTAAACTAACATAAAAAAATTAACATAAGGGAAAAGAGCATGTATTTAATATATCACTTAAGTCAAAAATATATAAATCTAAATGGTACCGCATAGCCATCTTGGCCAAAGTCAATGGCTGAAAGAATGATATCATCAAGTTGGGACATCTCAGCCCCTAATAAGCCCTATAAAACACCAAGTAATGATACATATATATTAACAAAAGATATTTTGAAACCAGTGTATTATTATATTTTTAACAAATTTACAAATCTTTACCTTTGGTGGCAAAACTACTTGTGACAGTGGAGTCGACTGAAAAGTATGTGGTTTACTCCCACCACCTGCTGCACCCTGCAATGTATTTTATTTATATGTCACTTTAAATTGTTCTAAAAATAAAAATTCATTTCCTTTATTAAGATTTAGTCACTTAATTGATAACATGTCATAAACAAAATTAAACACATCTATGTTTGATAGCAAGGGAACAACATACTGATCAAGTCATTGGTGAGGGCCACATCCTCTGTAGTGGAAGCATGACATCTACTCCCACAATATGTACACAAATGAGATGTTGAACCATTCTCATCCGCATTAGTGTCACCCTAGCAGGTGGCACACATATGTTGAATGGGCTGGCCCGTGCCAAATGATGCATGAGGTGACACTGATGAAGGAGGTGCCGCTGATGAAGGAAGTGTCGCTAATGAAGGAGGTGGCATAGGTGTTGGTACATCCTTTGCTCCGACCAACTATGTGCCATGCTGAACAATGACATTAGTCAATGATGCAGCTCCCTGAAGAGTCTATAATTCCATAGACTCCTTCAAGGATATAGGGACAGTGACATGAACCATGGATTTAGGAGTTGTATGCCTCCTATGCTGTGGCTATACCACCCTATGGGTCTCAGGTCTATCCTGTGCAGAGCCTCTCCCTCTACCCTGAAATTTTTGGATGTCAAAGTAATTCAGCTTCTCGCCGAGGATAAACTCACAATACAACTTTCTCAAAATATATAGAGGCACCTACCAATTATTGCAAGGTGGTTTGTCAAAGACCATATACTACCTATCCCAAAAAGCTTCTTTCAGCCTAGCATGAACACACCAATGTATAGGAAACCGAGTCATATTTAGTTCTAGGTTGTTACTAGTAACACGATCAGTGAAATGAGCACATATGTCAGCTATAAGTATGCCCTTTTTTTTTACTTGATCATATGACAACCCATCTGCAAAAAAAGTTTGACATCTATCCCTCCATGAACCCCATTTTGTAACCTCCCTAGATACCTCATTTGTACTATTGGCCATTGTTTCTAGTGTTGTGGCGAGGGTTGAGTGGTGCTCAAGCCTAGATGACCTCAACCTATTCACCAATATAAAATTTTGAGCACTATTTTGTGTAAGGCGATTAATGAGATCCTCTTGCGTGGCATCTACACGATCTAATGGAGGACATGGAGGGTTTCGGGGTGGCGGTGGTTGTTGAGGAGCAACATTTTGAGGCTTTTGTGGTTGTGGAGCAATGTCTTGAGGGTTTTCTTGTTGCTCATGTGCAATGTTTCCAGGGTTTGCTTGTGTTGTTTGTGTAGGAGGAGGTCTTTGTTGTCTATTTTGTTTTTGGGGATTTCTTGAAGAATCTGACATCAAATTAATAAAAACAAAACTTAAATCAATTAAAAAACCCTACTTCAATTAAAATGCACACAAAAATAATCAAACTAATCAAATCTTACCTATTCAACGGGGTGCCATTATTGAAAATTGCTCTTAATGCTGGACAAATTCAAAATGATTACAAACCTGTGCGGGTTCTATGGTTTTTTGGCTTCGTTTTACTACTGTTCCACAGGTTTTGGCGTTGAAAATGGCCAAAACTCATTGGCTACCAAAAAATATAATGTTCCTTAAAGCCCGTACGGGTTTTGAGGAACTTTTGATTTTTTATTAAAAAACGTAATGTTCCTCAAAACCCGTAAGGAACTTTTTAGTTTTTAAATTGTTTTTGGCTAGGCTTGGTGTTACCAAGCCTAGCATATTTTTGAATTTTCAGATTCCACACGGGTTATGAAATTTTTTCAGATTGCACTTACCCTATAATATCATATTGTATTGTTGCACCTACGAGCACCTAGATGGACGTGCAACATGTAGAGATTCTCTTGGAATATTCTTGAAACCACTTGATGAGTTGTACTAACATATTGGTATTATTATATTGTATTTATTTAATATTGGAGAACGTAATTGTGATGAAGTACCCAATATTAAATGTGGGTCAAGGGAAGGTAGAAAAAATATTATATTTTATCATCACATGGTTTTGGACACATGGTTTTTATGTAATACCACTTGGTGGTTTTGTGGGAGCTTGTGTTTATAAAATCAACCACAAGGGTAGTTGTTTGGGTTAGCCAAGTTAGCATTTATGAAAAGAGGAAGCATGGCGTGGGATGTGTGGATTCATTCTTGGTCACATGGAGTTCTTGGTTATGGTTGGGTTTTTGAAGGCTTTCCATAGTTGTATTGTAATGGACACATTGTTGATAATACATGGTGGATGATGCTTTTGGAGGCTAGGTTTTTCCCTCATGAGGGTTTTTCTAGGATATATCTTGTGTCACATTTTCATGGACCTATGTTGTCTATTATTTTCATACGACTTCTATGTGTTGATTTGATTGAAATATTAAATGGGTTGTGTGGAAATTGTCATAAAGATGCCTGCAAGTTTCCTTACAACGAATTTCTATTATGATCACTATGATAGTTTCTAGTTTGGTGGAAGAGTCATGAAGAGTTTTTTTTTTCGTTCACTTTTGACAAGTGGTGTGAGGTAAGGAAGTCACCTATTTTTCTCATGAAAACTTCTATGTTGTACTTACATTACATTTAGAAAGATGACTATTATGGAAGAGATAGGTGTTGTTGTATCAAAAAGTTAATATTAGCAAGGTGTCATAGGATTAGCAAGGTGTTGTTTGTGACACAACTTGCCTCTTGGGCATTGAAGATGGTTTTGGAAACCATGGGCGCATACTTCTTTGTGTTGAACTTTATTTATATTTTGACAGTTTAGTTATTTTTTGTGACACAAGTTGATTATTTTCTAAGGCGTTGTTATGCTTTGGGAATGTTCACAAATTCATAGTTGCGGCTACTCTTGAAGAGCATTTTCTTTGTGCATTGTATTGTAACTATTGGTGTTGCTAATAATACAATCGAGTCTAGCTTTTGGAGAGGATTTTTTTCCAAAAGAGTTTTCTAATGTGTATCTAGTGTTGTGGTTTTATTTTGTTTAAATATGATTTTATAAGTGTTTATCTAATCCACAATAGTTTAAGAGTTTGTAAGAATTTTTTGCATCATCTCTCCTATTGGATTTAGCATTTGGAAGCATTATCACACCCTTGAACAGGGGTTATAGGACATAATAACCCAGCCAAAATAACCTTGGACATAATAACCTGGTCACAATAACTCAAGGACAAAATATCCTGGGGTCATAATAACCCGTGGTAAAAATAATCCATGGAGAATATCCCCGTAATAACATAGAGGAAGGAAAATAAAATTTACAAATTACATGTATAAAGATGTATTCATTTTATGTATTTGCTCCATGTCATGTGTATTATGGTTCTTATGAACTGGTCTCAATGATGCAACATAATCTTTTTTCCTATATAAGTAAATATTATTTTAGTGTTTTTTCATTACATTTTCACTTACTTCCTTTCGACTATTATCTTTGATAAAAATAAAGTCTTCCTCCCCTTATCTTTGTGTGCCATGTCATGTGAGATAAATTATTCCCATTTTATTTTGAAATAAAACACTTTATAATGTCTTATTTTTCATCTTTATTTACCTTAAAAAATACCTATTTTTTTAAAACTACAAGGTCAAAGGATGGATACAAAAATTGTAGTTGCAACTACACATTTGATGAATGACCTTGGTATTGTAACATCAAATTTGAAGTCAATTATCAAACTCATCAATGGAAAAGTAATGCTTGATATAATAAAAGATTGGATTGAAAATGACTTCAGGTCATCTCCTTCATTGACTTTACTTTATCGACTTTGGGATGGGAAATACCTCCATTTACTTTATCGACTTTGTTCAAATTTGACCAAGTGAGTGATTGATGTCATCCTCCCATACATTGTATGCCTTTCATAAATAAGAGAATTGATTAAGTTAATTTGCTAATATGTGTGGTTCTTTTTTTAAGTACCCACTATGTCTATGGCGGGAAGTATTTCAAAAGGTGGAATGAAAATATATGTTGGTGAGCAAAGAATCCTAAGATGCGATAAAAATTATTTGTGCTTTATCATGACTCTCTTGGGAAGACATTGTTCACATGATTACAATATATAATACAAACACAGGAATGAGAAGCATTGAGTGATTGTTTCTAGCTAAAATATGATTTAGATATTCTTCTAACAATCTCAGTAGATCATGGGCAAAATAATAAAAGAAGTGAAATCTATTAGAAAGCATCACTTCTCTTAGAAGAGGCATGTCTTTTAAGGAGATTCTTATTTTGGCAAGAAAGATATGAAGTACAAAATATATAGGTGGGGATCGAAATAGGAAATATAAAGAAATATATATTGGTCATTCTTTGTAGTTTTTAATATATACAATGCCTCTTTAGTTTTTTATAAGCCAAAAAAATAAGAAATTACTTGTTTTAAATGGTTACACATTTTGGCTTCATTAATAAGGCATGAATAAAATGATCTAGTGTTGTACAAAATATATTACAAACAAATGTTCATCTTGGTGCTATACTATGACACAAATAGAATTCGATGATGTGATAAGTATTACAAAACATAAGATCATGCTCTGAAACCCGAGATGATCATTGTCAAACACAAGTTGAATAAAATGAAAGACATGGCATGCTCGACTCAAGATTCTACAAGAAATATCATTGTTACTTCATGTTCTAATATTTCATTACCTGTAGTAGGAGCATTACCGTCAACCAATGCATTGTCCAAAATGATTCGAAGAAAAAGATTAAGATTTGAAGCACCGCCACCAAATCCTCACACATCGAGAGATCTTATCTTACCAGATGAATATACAATTACCGATAGAGGGGAAAAGTTTCTTTTTTTCATGATAGTAATGATAAGAATTATTTTTTAATATTCACCACCACACAAAATTTGCAATTACTGAAAGAATTTGAAAACTAGTTCAGTGACGGTACATTCAAAATAGTGCCAAGTATTTTTCAACAATTCTATATGATCCATAGCTTAAAAAATGATGCAATATTTCCACTCATTTATATTCTTATGACTAACAAACAGGTTATACATGAGTACTTGCAAAATTAAAATAGCTTCAACCTAATCTAAACCCCAAAAATATACTTATTGATTTTGAATTAGGTTTCATGGGAGATATGTCTAATTTTTTTCCAAATGTCAATGTTCGGGGATGTTTTTTCCATTTATCTCAATGCTTGTGGAGGAAATTTCAAGAAGAAGGTCTACAAACACGTTACAATGTCAATGAAGTCTTTGCATTTGAGATCAAGAAACTTGTTGCATTAACTTTTGTGCCTTAGATAGACATAATTGATGCATTTGAAACACTTATACAATCTCCTTATTATATAGAACATAAGGAGATTTTGCAAGGCATAATTGATTATTTTGAAGACACCTAGATTGATAGACTAACTAGAAGAGGCAATAGATGATCACCCAATTTTCCAATCACAATGTGGAATTTCTATTCGACTATTCAAGACCATCTTCCCAAAACCAATAATATTATTGAGGGATGACACAGACGATTTGTGAATTGCTTCAAGCATCGCACAACTCAGTCTGGAAATTCATCAAAGTAGTGAAATAAGAATAGGGTCTCCAAGAGAATAAAATAGAGAAATATATGGCTGGATGCACTAAGCAACCAAGCAAGAAAAAATACCGTGAACTCAAAGAAAGACTAAATGGACTAGTTGATGGTTATGCCAACTGTAACATTTTAGATTATATAAGAGGTGTCGCTTATAATTTAGCATTGTAATTGACAATTTGAATAATAAAGTTTTTTCAGCAAAGTACATGTAATTTATAAATTTTGTTTTCCTTCCTCTACATTCTTACAAGGATATTTTGTCCAAGGGTTATTTTCACCACAGGTTATTTTTTCCTTAGGTTATTATGACCTCGAGATATTTTGTCCTTGTGTTATTGTGATCGAGTTATTGTGTCCAAGGTTATTTTGGTTGGGTTATTGTGTTCGGATACCCTGTACATGCAGTTCAATGAAAATTTGCTTCTTTCGAACACATAGAAACTCGCCTTTGCCTAAGATCGATTGGCCTACAAATGAATAAATCCTGCTTCATGTAAATGCATAACAACTTGCCTTTGGTTGCAATCAATTTGCACCAGCCATAGATGGATGTTGGATCTCCTCACAATGAACTAGAATACAACATACTTCCTCCAAATTGAGTGAATTTTCAACATTGAAAGTGAAATTATGTACAAATTGTAACAAAATGTTCAAAATTTAGTAGACTATACCAATATTTACAAATATTTAACAAATTCTAATTGTAACTACAAAATATTATTCAAACTGCAACACATCTGCAAATAATGTTCAAATTTCACTTTGATCTGCAAAGATATGTGACAAATTCTCAGTTATTTTCAAACCTTTACTCAAATGGGGATGAGATTGTTGCAAATATTGCTAAAAAACAAAGAGTTAAAAATAATAACGAGACAATAATCGAATGGAAATGTACTCATAATTAACTGTATATTAGGTTGATCAAAGTACATAAATATATAGGAAATGAGGAAATTCAAATTTCCTATTTTTCGGAAGGAAAAGTAGATAGGGTAGGTAAACTACTAAATAAGTTGAGATTAATTTGTATTAAACTATGATGCAAATAATATTTTACACCGATAGTTTAGAGTGGGATGAGACCATGGGAAACAAAAAGTCTTACTACATCTTTGGAGAACTTTGTAGTTAAAACTATGGCCAATACTCCATCTCCCATTCTTCAACAATGCTTCTATATTGTTTCTCTTCAACTGCACAAGCAATGTTGTCACCAACACCACCAAGAGGACGAAGCAAATTGTGGTAATGTTTGCTATTGATTTGGAATATGAGCTCTTGGATTTTCTTAACGTAAAGAGATTGCATAGCTCCAAAATCATGAAAGAGGTTGCTCTATTTGTAGTTTGAGTCTTTTGGTGGACATATCAAAAGTGTGGCAGATATTATGTGCCCATTTAAAGCTAAGATTTGATAGAAATATGATCTGATTTGATTTTTAATAAAAAAAAGATATGATTTTCCATGACATGAAAATGGTTTAATAATGACTTACAATTTCTTTTCAAACATATGAGCTTTATGACACTTACCTCATAAGACAATAAATATTTGGTACCTGAGAGATTTATGAGTTTATCATACTCACCACTGTCTAATTTGGTTCCAAAACCATGCTATCGTACAATCGATAACTTTCATTTTATGCAAACACAAAAACTGCAGAATAGACATAGAATGGCTACGGGGCTTGACAGAAGCATTGCGTCCGCTATCCCCACTATAATATAACATGAAAGTTATCTCTGAGCAAGACATTTTTGAAGCTAGAATAGCTACCGCGTCATCAGACAATAAATATTGGTACTTGTATCCATTTAATATTTGTACTGATTTACCTCTCATATAACAACCCAAATTAATTATCAACAGTGAATCTTCATTGAAAGATTCCATGAATACAGTCTTCTACACCAAGCTATTCAAATAAATGCTGTGTACAGACTTTAGTCAAACTATCGCTTTAAACCGGTCCCTTGATCATCAATACAGACACCTACAACCCTTCCTCCATACAGATTTGTCTTGTACCTTTCCTGCACTCCTCTTTATAACTCACTCCATTCACGTCTTTCAGCCTGCACAAATTTGTCTCTTGTACGTTCCTGCAATCTTACTTATAACTCATCACATTTATTCTCTTCTTGTGTTATTGGTAAGTGATTCGTTATAAAACGTTTTTGAATCCTCCACACTAAACAGCACAACAAGGGCAGAGAATCATGTGTTTGTTGTTGTTTTCTTTGTTGGGTTTAGATGGATTTGGAGGCCCAAAGACCAAGGTTCGAAACCTCACAGACAAGCCCTTGTATCTTCAAATTCGTGTGGGTGCCATTTTGAGGAAGGCATACAGAGTGAAGCCTGGGTGCACCAAAACCCTGAGCTCTACCAGCATATGCAACAAGTATTCTCCAAATGGCCACAGCACTTTTTATTACGATGGAAGCTGCGAGCCCTATGTCTGGATTCACACTCCAACTTTTGCTGCCTGCTCTACTCCTAAACAGCAGTATGTGAGCCTCGCTGACTTGGAGGCTTGCAGAGTGCTCAGTGTTTGCCAAGACTCTATGAAAACGGCTTTTTCTGTGATCAGGATTTACAGATGAAAAGACTTTTTCACTCGTTCTGTTTTTTACAGTAGATAATGGATATTCTTTTAAAAGTTTATGGTTGAGCTACTGAGATCATTTTTGTTCTGCTAGTGTTGTTTTTATGTAATGTTTTTCAAGGGAGGGAGATGTACAACGTCCATCAGTTTTTTGTGTATATGTGAAATGATCTTGTCATCCACATAATATGTACGCTATTGTATATGTCTGAAGGGATTTTAATAGGAAAGAAGTTTGCTTATCAGTTGATTTAGCACAGAGAGCTTGAATGATGCATTGCTGAACTCATGGTTATGGAGTAGATTAGTTCAGGTTACATGCATTTTACAAATTACCCACGATCTTAAAATTTAGAGCATGGCATCTTTTGAAATGGACAAGTTTTAGTTCGAAGAGTTATCTCAACATTTTATTTCGTTGGAGTAAAGTTTTAAAATTTCCCTGTTAAAGGAATAGATAGAGATTATTCAATCAAAAATTTGTTTATTAGTATATCTATTTAATATTTTGAAAAATAATTTATAAAAATTAATTTGTCAAAATAATATCTTTTGTTTGGAGGTTGAATATCTGATATGGATCCTGCATAAAATAACTACACAAGAGAATAGTGTTTTAAGTAGTCAAAATATTGTGGAAATTGAAGAACATTGAATTTATAAGAAAATCCACTTCAATGATGTTTGTAAGAAAGTTTGAGGTTAAGAATAAGTCTTGAGCACATAACCTGCCCAAAACAAAACAAAAAGAATAGAAAAAGCAATATATGTGCACTTTGCTCTGCATCTTAAAATGATTTTTATTAGACTTTTGTGTTTTGGGTGGTAATTTTTTGAGCTTGTAATCTATCATATTGTTTGGATGTACATTTGAAACTCAAAAATTAATAAACATACATACTGCTTTTGTTTTTAGAGGTTACGTAATTTGTTCATATATGGTCTAAAATAAGATGGTCACCCTAATGTAACAAAAACTGAACAGCACTATCGGTCAAAAAAGTCTTTTCATTCAGTCCAATTTAAAAGCTCCGTTTAAAAGTTAGTAGCATTTGGAGTTTCATTATATTTTGTGGTTTACAAGCCTGTGTACGGTGTTTTTGAAAAAAATTGTATTACAATAACTAAGAAAAACTTATTAAGGCAATTTCGTGCGGCCATTAATGTCTCTGACGACTATTGTGGATGTATTCTGCAGAGCTTTTGAAATCTAGTTTTATGTATTCTGCAGAGCTTTTGAAATCTAGTTTTTTTTCATTCAGTCTAATTTGAAAATTCTCCGTTTCAAAGTTAGTAGCATTTGGAGTTTCCTTATATTTTGTGTTTTACAAGCCTGTGTACAGTTTTTTTTTATTAAAAAAAAATTGTATTAAAAAACAGAGAAAAACTTATCAAGGCCTGCACGAACTATACGGCTACTGCCAAGACAATTTGTGCGGCCATTATGTCCGTGACGACTGTTGTGCATGTCTTCTGCAGAGCTTTTGAAATCTAGTATTATGTATTTATTTTTCCATTCGTTATGAATGAATGTATGCTTGTTTAGGAGGTCAAACAGTTTATGAGATCTATAGATTTCTAACTAAACTGTTTATATATAAAAGGAGAAAGAAAGTAGGTCGATTTGTCTTCCTAGAAAATGATAGGGGGAAGAGCACCTATTCCATAACCAATCACTCTTTGCACATCCAACTTTCCAATTATTAACTTTAAAAAAATTAAAAAACAAATAACTAAAAGTTCATTAATAAATTTCAGATGTACCAATAGCTGTTCATTTTTCAGCTTTTTTGGATCATAATTAGCCCATTTGTGCACCTTTATTGGTACCCATAACACACAACTACTGGAGCATTTGTGCACAAGTATTGGTGATTTTAAGTGCACAGTTATTGGGGCATCTTTAAGCAAGTATCAGGCAACACTTTGAAAAATGTATTTTTTGACCCTTGCACACATAACGGATCCCACAACATGCATCGTTACTACCCAAAAGCCAAAACAATAGCTATAAGTAGTTGAGTCACATGTAGAGATAACAAAAAAAAAATCGTCAAAATCCGTTGTACCGTTTAGAATTTGTGGGTGCACGAAGTTAGCTATAACGGCTACCAGTACGCTTTCCTTGTGTTGTTTAAAAGTTGTTTTGGTGAAAAGTATGTTACTTGGTCATTGGTCATATAGGATTTGTATAAAACTTTTCATTGATGGTCACATTGTGAGATCAAGTGTCTTGTAAGTAAATTTTCAAGATGTTATTTAGTGAAGTTTTTCAGTATTTTTTATAATATTTTGTTTACTATTAATGTTGATGTAGTGTTGAAGTTATTTTTGGACAATACTGTTTCTATCCTCAATGTGTAGTACCCCTGCCCTAATCAATTTTTTTAAACCGGTTTGACCTTGGTTGACATTTTAAGTGGCCTTCTTGGATGGTTGATTTACCATGTTGTGATGTTATAGTAAGGTATTATGCTTAATGCGTGTACCTGTAAATGTCGATTTCGCATTGATTCTTATGTATGATTAGTAGTTCTTTTGATTCGTGTTATCAACCCCAGGCTAACACTTTCATTCAATATATATGTATGGATGTGTGGTTCATTGTTGCAGGAGATTGTAGGTACAGTACCGCATAGGTATGGGGTTCATCTTCACCCGGCTTTGCAGGTTTGGAGTGTGCCTTATTGGTCCAAAAGAATTGGATTAGGTAGTCGTAAGACCCTATGTTTTACCCTAGTCGAGTTCAAGTGAGCGTCGTCAGTCGTCCGTCAGTTTCCCTTTTGGTTTGGGTATCCGGGTCGTGTATTTGTTTGGTTTTCTTGAGTTGTGTGTTGTGCGTTGGTAAATATTGATTATTAAATCCTAAGTATTTAATTAGATTGAATGTATTTTTTACGCATTCGTAAATTAAAGAAACTAAATTAAATAGGACCCCTTTGTGTGATTAATCAATAATTAGATTGTGAAATTCATATTTGTAGCAAGTTTGGTTAAATGGTTATTTAAAAAAAAAGGGTGAATTAAATGATTTATATGCTTTGTTGCAAGAAAGGTTAATTAGAAATTGGAAAATAGAAATATCTTACCCTCTTTGGCATTTTGAAATAGGGTAAGTGCACCAAGATGGTGAACAAAAAGGGGGGTATAAGTGGCCACTTTTTTTTTTTTTTTTGAAAACAGGTAAACCTGAACTTCAAAGAGATATTCGAAGGTCACGCACTAAAAACTAGGAGTTGAGAAAAGAATAAGAATTGTAGTACTCTGAATCTAGTTTCTAAACTGCTAAATGTTTTTAAAATTGGATAAGATTAAGAGGGTCAAACCTTTCTCGCACGAAAAACTGTTCTTGATTTTTTCTAAAAAACATAACATAGCTGTTTTCGTGCCCTGCACAAAATATATAATTAGATTTAGTATTTTGAAAAAATCTTTGGTAGGATGATAGGTAAGATTGAGATCTAGAAGTTGTGTATTTTTTTGTAATTTTTCAACGAGTATTTATTTTTAATGATTTTTTGAAGTGACCGCATCCTAAAAAATTTGGTACCTGTTCGTGCGCTGAACATAACTTGCATCAAAATAATCGAAAATGATTTTTTTTTTTAAATTGTATAGAATATAGTTTAGAACAATAATATGTAATTTATTTTGAATTTGGTCAAGTATATCAAAAGTTATTAAAAAAATGGTAGATGTATGTTTCTGAGGATTGTCAAGGCACTGGTAAAGAAAATTAAAGTTTACTATGCTAATGTTGTCTAAAAATAGAAAAATTTATATGGTCAGAAAGATGAGAAGACGTATGAGATTATGGTGGTAATTTTGGAGATACCCACTTTATCATTTGTAAACTTGATGATGATGAAGTCGATAAATCATGTTGGAAGATGAAAAAACATGTAAAGGGACAGAAATGGAGGGAAAATGGGCTTCCAAGTCTTAGGGTCATTTTCCAACCTTCTTACCAAGCCAAAACCCGCACGGGTTCTGATGTGCAATATAGCCCGCTCGGGTTTGAAAAACAAAAAGTACCATTCATAGTTCTACATAACTCGTACGGGTTATGTAGAACTAAAACCATCATTTTGAATTTCCCAAAACCCATTATGGTTTTTCATAACCCATACTGGTTATGAAAAATATCATTTTGAGTTTCACAAAACTTGTACGAGCTATAAAAAACCATTATTTTGATTTTCACAAAATACATATATAATATGTGTTTATGTATGTATATATGCATATCTATAGTTATATATATACATATATTTATATAGATATATGTATATATGTTTGTATACATGCATGTCTCTCTTTGTTTCCTCTCTCTCATCTTCCTTCCCCTATCACTGTCTCTGTCTATTATGAGCCCTAATTATCCTTCTTGAGTTCTATCTCATCTCTCTCCCCCTCACACTTCTCTCTGCCAAGTCTCTCACCCTCTTCTCCTTCTCTTCTCTCTCTACCTCATCTCTACCTCATCTCTCTCTCTCTCTCTCGCTCTCTCTCTCTCTCTTGTTATCCTATCCTATTATCACCCTCTCCCCTTCTCTCTCTTTCTCGCCCCTTACCTCTCCTCCTCCTCTCGTTACCTTATCCTATTTCTCTCTCCTCCCCCCTCTCTTGACCCTACTCCTCTCTCTCTATCCTATTCTCCCCATCTCCTCTCTCTCTCTCTCTCTCTCTCTCTCTCTTCTCTCTTCCTCTCCCTCTCCCTCTCTCCCAATCTCCTCTCTCTCCCTCCCCCTCTCCTTATCATATTCCTCCCTCTCTTCTTATTCCCTATTCTCTATCTTACCTCCTCTCCCCCTACTCTCTCTCTAACTGCCTTCTCACCCCCTCTCCATCCTATCACTCCCATCTCTTCCTATCCCCCTTCTCTCTCTCTCTCTCCAATCCTATTCTCGACCCTCTCTCCCTTCTCTTTCTTCCCTATCTCCCTCTTCCATCTCTCTCCTCTCTATCCCCTTCTCTCTCTATCTCTAACACTCTCTCCCTCCCCCTCATCCTTATCCTATTCTATCCCTCTCTTCTTACCCCCCTACTCTCTCTCTCTCCCCCTCCCCATCTCTCTCTCTCTCTCTCTCTCTCTCACTCCTCTCTCTCTCTCCCTCTCTCTCTCTCTCCACTCTATCCTCTCTCTCTCCCTCTCTTCCTATCCCCTTCTCTCTTTTCCCTAACTCTCCCTCCCCCCCTCTCCTTATCCTACTCTCTCTCTCTACCCTTCTCTCCTCTCTCATCTCTCTCTCTCTCTAACCTCTCCCTACCCCTCTCCTTATACTATCCTATTCCTATCTTCCTACCCCCTACAATCTCTCTCTCTCTCCCCTCCTCCTCTCTCTCTCTCTCTCTCTCTCTCTCTCTCTCTCTCTCTCTCTCTCTCCCTCTCTCCCTCTCTCTCCCTCCTCCCCCCCCTCTCTCTCTCTCCTCTCTCTCTCTCTCTCCCCCTCACTCTCTCTCCTCTTTAACCTCCTCCCTACTGCTCTCCTTATACTATTCTATCCCTATCTTCCTACCCCCTACTATCTCTCATCTCCCTCCTCCCTCTCTCTCTCTCTCTAATCCTATATCACCCTCTCTCCCTTTTCTTCTTTCCCTATCTCTCTCCCTCTCTTCCTATCCCCCTCTCTCTCT
The DNA here is from genome assembly GCF_030272615.1 of Cryptomeria japonica. Taxonomy (NCBI): domain Eukaryota; kingdom Viridiplantae; phylum Streptophyta; class Pinopsida; order Cupressales; family Cupressaceae; genus Cryptomeria; species Cryptomeria japonica. The sequence goes on from NC_081413.1 coordinate 487,279,758, forward strand.
GTCTCTAACTCCCTCTCCCTCCCCCTTTGCTTATCCTATTCTATCCCTCTCTTCCTTCTCTCTCTCTCTCTCTCAATCCTATTCTCACCTCTCTCCCTTCTCTTTATTTCCCTATCTCTCTCTACCTCTCTTCCTATCCTCCTATCCTCTTCTCTCTTTGTCTCTAACTCTCTCTCTCCCTCCCCCTCTCCTTATCCTATTCTATCCCTCTCTTCCTACCCCCTAATATCTCTCTCTCTCTCTCTCTCTCTCTCTCAATCCTATTCTCAACCTATCTCCCTTCTCTTTCTTTCCCTATCTCTCTCCCTCTCTCTCTCTCTCTCTCTCTCTCTCTCTCTCAATCTCCCTCTCTCTCCCTCTCTTTATCCTATTCTCCCCATCTTCGCCCTCCCTCTCCCTCTCTCCCAATTTGTCCTCTATCTCTCCCCCCCCTCTCTCTCTCTCTCTCCCCCTCTCCTCATCCTATTCTCTCTCTCTCTCTCTCTCTCTCTCTCTCTCTCAATTCTATTATCACACTCTCTCCCTTTCCTTTCTTTCCCTATCTCTCTCCCTCTCTTCCTATCCCCTTCTCTCTTTGTCTCTAACTCTCTCCCCCTCCCCCCCCTCTCTCTCTCTCTCCCTTCTCTTTCTTTCCCTATCTCTCTCCCTCTCTTCCTATCCCCTTCTCTCTTTGTCTCTAACTCCCTCTCCCTCCCCCTCTCCTTATCCTATTCTATCCCTCTCTTCCTACTCTCTCTCTCTCTCTCTCTCTCTCTCTCCCTCCCCCTCTCATTATCCTATTCTATTGCTCTCTTCCTACCCCCTACTCTCTCTCTCTCTCACACACATTATCCTATTCTATTGCTCTCTTCCTACCCCCTACTCTCTCTCTCTCTCTCTCTCTCTCACAATCCTATTCTCACCTGTCTCCCTTCTCTTTATTTCCCTATCTCTCTCCCTCTCTTCCTATCCTCTTCTCTCTTTGTCTCTAACTCTCTCTCCCTCCCCCTCTCCTTATCCTATTCTATCCCTCTCTTCCTACCCCCTAATATTTCTCTCTCTAACTCTCTCTCCCTCCCCCTCTCCCCTATCATATTCTCTCTCTCTCTCTCTCTCTCTCTCTCTCTCTCTCTCCCTGTCTCTCTCCCTCCCTCTCCCTCCCTCTCTCCCTCCCTCCCTTCCTCTCTTAATCCTATTCTCACCCTCTCTCCCTTCTCTTTCTTTCCCTATCTCTCTCCCTCTCTTCCTATCCCCTTCTCTCTGTCTCTCTGTCTCTGTCTGTCTCTGTCTCTCCTTTTCCCAATCTCCCTCTCTTTATCCTATTCTCTCCATCTCCGCCCTCCCTCTCCCTCTCTCCCAATTTGTCCTCTATCTCTCCCCCTCTCCTTATCCTATTCTCTCTCTCTCTCTCTCTCTCTCTCTCTCTTTCCCTATCTCTCCCTCTCTTCCTATCCCCTTCTCTCTCTCTAACTCTTTCTCTCTGTCCCCTCCCCTCTCCTTATCGTATTCTATCCCTCTCTTCCTACTCCCTACTCTCTCTATCTTCCTCTCTCTCTCTCTCTCTCTCTCTCTCTCTCTCTCTCTCTCTCTCTCTCTCTCTCGCTCTCTCTCTCCACTTCCTATTTGGTTCCTAGTTTTATATAACTCGTATGGGTTATGCAAAACTAAGACAAAAACTTATAGTTTTGCATAACCTACGGTGTTTCTAAAAAGTATAATGTTCCTCAAAACCCTTTATGGGTTTTGAGGAACTTTTCATTTTTTATTATAAAATATAATGTTCCTCAAAACCAATATAGGTTTTGAGGAACTTTTGATCTTTTATTATAAAAAAATAATGTTCCTCAAAACTAGTACGAGTTTTGAGGAACTTTTGATTTTTTTACTATAAAATATAATATGGGTTTTGAAGAACTTTTGATTTTTTATTATAAAATGTAATTTTCCTCAAAACCCGTATGGGTTTTTGAGGAACTTTTTGTTTTTTAATTGTTTTTTGCTAGGCTTGGTGTTACCAAGCCTAGCGCATTTTTGAATTTCCAGAACACGCACGGGTTATGAGAAATTCCATTTCTTTTTGCATGTGGCCACTTTTCTGTTCACCATCTTGGTGCACTTACCCAATAGAAATGTTTGTTTTAATTTAATTGAGAAAATCAATTTTGGGAAGAAAAACAATTTTTGCTTACTAAATTGTTTGGAAAATGATTTTCATTTGGTGGAAAATAATTTCAACCTAAAAATGGACTTTTGGTCCAAAATTTCCTTTTAACTTTGGTTTTAAGAAATTTTTTGGAGAGTTGTTTTTGGAATGAAAAATGGTTGGGCATTTTTGGTTGGAAGAAATTCTTGAGCTTGCAAGTTGGGCTCTTCATCAAATCACTTCCCGGATTGCATATGGATATTAGATGAGAAAATACATTTATTAATGTTTTGTTTTTATGTATTGGAATAGAGGCACGATCATATAATTGCAATTTTGGTATTGAAATTATTATGTAATGGTGATTTTGTTCAAATATTGTATTTGGAAATTTAGATCAATTAGAAAACTTGATCAATTTGTATTTTTAGCGATATGGGAAAATGATTGTCATTACAAATCTATGTCAATGCGTGTTTAAATTTATGTATTCGCATTTGATTAAAGAATGGCAAGTCCTTGATTGTGAGTGTTGGATATTGTCATATGGTTATTTTGTATCTGGTTATGTCCTTAATCTCGAGTATTGACCATTTTCATGTGATGGTTTTGTATTTGGTCATGTCCTTTATGCGAGTGTTGGATGTTGTTATGTGGTTGACTGTAGCTGGTCATGTCTCTAAGTAAGGGAATCGTCAGTCAGTGCACCTCGTGTGAGGACTTGTTTGGCCAAGTGGGTTTTCCTACCATATTGAACTCCATAGGCTTGTCTAGTTGTCCTTGTGTATACCTTGGTTTTAGGAGCTCGTTTGATTGTGGTTTAGTGTCATACAGGAGAGTGGCTTTTGAGTGGGGGTCACACCCAAAGTGGTAGCAGGGTAACCCATCGAAAATGTATCTAAATAAGTGATAACTTAATAGTATATTAGAGAGTTTAGTAGATGAAAACACTAAGTAAGATAATTGTTCCTCATGCATGGGATGAGTGCTAATATAGACTCAAAATGCAGTGAGAAGGCCTGAAATGTCAAACCAACAACCTTGTCTTCATGAAAGGATGTGTTGGGTCCACATGAGACTTGGATGGGCCGGAGGTTCGGGAAAAGGCTGCCAAGATAACCTAGTGGATGGGGTCGGGATCTACGGAGACCTATCAAGGTAAACATACCAAGTTATGTGATGACACTCATCCCTTATGTTCACTAGTGTGTAGGTTGTGTTGTTTTTGCTAGGAGAACTATTGTGGAGTCATATCTGGTTGTTTATGCCTTTGAGAGTACCTGATATTCATGATAGACCATGGCTTGCTTATGATGGGATGCGAGAACTTAGTCCTACTGGTGCTCCGATTGTTCTTTTGTATTTGCTTCTTATCATGTTTTAGATGGATCCTTTTCCTTCTTCTAGGAACATTCATGTATATTTTGACCGGTGTGCTCATATGTATTATTTGTTTATGTGTGCCTTATTGGTCGGATGTAATTGATGTGAACCTTATGTATTCTTCACCCTATTATTTATTAGAGGGGTCTTGCAGTTGAGAAAACCAGAGATGTAGCCCATTAGAGGTGAACTCCGATATCAATTTGGTGTTATGTGGTGTTTGTGTTCATCTAGTTCCTTTTTTATTTGCATGTATGGATGGCATTATGGTTAAAATTTATAATGTAAATTAGATGATATTTATCTAAAATGCATGTGTAGACACCTAAAATTGTCCAGTCTAATTAAATAAATATTTTATTTATTTAATTATCTAAGCTTAATTCTTCTATTAATTAAATAAATCCTTATTTATTTAATTAATTCATTTATCCTCTTCTAGCCTTATTTCTCATTTAAATAAATACATTTATTTATTTAAATTATCATTTTCCTAAATTAAATAAATATCTTATTTATTTAATTGATCCCACTTCTTCTATTAATTAAATAAATCTTTATTTATTTAATTAATTCATTAGCTTTTTCTACCCATGACACATGTCATTCATCTCTTAATTCATACATTACCTACCCCTTTCATTATTTTATTATTTCTTTTACCTACCCTCTAATCCTAGCCGACCTCCTTTTTACACCTCTCAATCTTATCCCTCCATTTCATATTGTGTCTTCTATTTAAGGAGATGCTTCCTTCATTATCAAACCCTAATCACTCAGCCTAATCAATCATTCTAATGAATCATCTTAAGGACTTGACTACACTACGATCCTACTTGCAACCACATTCCGTTCTTTGTTGAGCTCTTGTGCATATAAAATCTGAGAGCAAATATATCAAGCAAGATCAATGGAGATAGGAAGAATGGAGATCAAAACCCTATTGGACATGTGATGGTATAATCTTTGTGATTTCATTTGATTTGCATTGTCTTAGGTAATCTTCATATGTTATGGTGGATCTTTGTTGATTGTTAGGCTAGGGTTTTGTGGTTGAATTCATTTAGCCTTTCAATATTGTCATTATTGTTATCCATTTTCACCATATACATTTTGGCACGCCCAGTGGGCCACTTGTCCCTTTGCATTTAACCTCTTTGTTGCAGATCTTGTGTTTTTGAAGTTGCAAATCGGACATTTTCGGCAGCATTTTTCGGTATTTTCGTGTCTGCATACTTTCGGATCGCGTTTTTGATTTTCTGGCGCGTCTACGACATCTTGAAGTGCGTCCATGTTTTCGACAAAATTTTATTTTGCAGGTTTCCGAAAGGCACGTCTATGTTAAGGAAACGCGTCTGTGTCATTTTAATCCGCGTCTGTGTCTGGGAAGCGCGTCTGTGGTTTTTATCCGCGTTTGTTCCTCACAAAACCGCGTTTGTGTAGCAGAGTCACGTCTGTGATCATTTTAATCGCGTCTATGCTTTGCAGGATTTTCTGTTTTACTTTTTTTTGCAGAAACGCGTCTGTGAGGTGTTAAATCGCGTCTATGTAAAAAAAAAAAAATAAAAAAAAAAAAAAAAAAAAAATTTAGGTTTTCATTTTTCGCCATTTTGTCTTGCATTTAATGTTTTAGATCTGGTTTATCTTTGGACTAACATTTTCAGATCTAGCTAACAAAATTGGTGCAGCTTGTCTTGGAAGCAAAATCGTTTGGTTGAAGGCCCCTATTTTCACAAAGTCTTTTGGGTTTTAAATTCACCTAACTTGTGTGCTTGCAGGAAGGGGTGATTATTTCAAACAACCCAAACTACTAACAAATCTTTGTTGCAGGTCTTTGGCAAGGGTTTTGAATTTTTATTATATGCCTTGTTTTCATAGACTAGCAAACACTTCCATTGGTGCACTAAAATTGAATCATTGTCTTTTGTGTTTTGAGCAATAGGCTCTTTTTGTTTAATCTTTAGAGGGCCTGTCTTCCCGTGTGGTCATTAGGACTACTAGTGAGAAGAGGACGACCCAAGTGGTAGCGAGGAAAACCCACCTCATCCGAACCACTATAATCAAATGTATTCATGGTGAAAACTATGAATAACGTGTGCTGATTAGTTCATACCGACACTATGTCTCCCCATAAACCCGTTTGATCAAATTTATTTGATCAGTTGTAGGGCGTAACCCCTACTGGCTGGGAGCCTTCTGTATTTACAGAGCTAAAAGTGCCGCATGTATGGCCACACGAGCGGATGCCCTTACTAGCACCATTTTGTTTTAGAGGCCCAAATCCTTCTAGTTGTTGGGGCAGGAGGTTGGACCTCTATTAGCGGCCCACACACATACAGTTCTTAGTAGAGATACAAAGTTCGCCAGGGGAGTTTTCATGGGGACTGATGCTTGGTTGACCTGAGAAGTGAGTGCCGAGGGTGGAGCCAGTGAGGTCAAGCATCTAAGTATCCGCTCTGAATAGCGTAGCCTTGGGGGTAAAACCCCATGTGGGATCAACAACTATTGTCTTGGCTAGCCATAAGAATTGTGCTTGACTTATGTTAAACATTCAAACAATCAAGACCAAACAACAAAACATTGTGTCTTTTGTGTCTTCAAGTGTATGCAAAACAATTTTACATCAAACAACATACTTTTCTTGGAGTCATTTTGGAGTCTAAACACTTACAAACATTGAGTCCTCATCAGCATTGTGTCCTCTTGTCACGAAAAATAGTCAAACAGTCAGATTTGGTCACAACAAAATGACTTCACAGATTGGAAAAAATTGCACAAATTTTACAGAAACGCGTCTGTGTCTGTTTTAACAGCGTCTGTGTTGTCTAGGCGCATCTGTGAAGGGTAGAATAGTGTCTGTGTTTATAACAGCGTCTGTGTTTTATATAAGCACGTTTGTGTCGGGTAACCACATCTGTGAAGTATATAGTCGCGTCTGTGTCCGGAATTGAAAAACTGTTACAGTCCAGCAAACATAAATAGGAAAATCTCAGAAGCGCGTCTGTGTTGAACAGAGTAGCGTCTATGTCAGGAAACCGCGTCTGTGAAGTATACAGTCGCGTCTGTGTCCAGAATTGAAAAACTGTTACAGTCCAACAAGCAAATACAGTCAGTTTCGGAAATCTTGAGCTTCCTAGGTCATCTCTCTAAGGTTTCATTTAGCATTCAACCTGTCCTTGGGTCTCACAAAGTCCATCATTGCTTTACACCTTACATTACATTCACATTTGTCTAAACTTGAGTCAAAAGGTCACTTGCTTGTCCTCATCATACTTTGTCAACACTACATACAACAACACTTTGCTAAGTGGTCCCTCATCAAGGTTTCTTACCTTTGGGTCTCATTTGGTCTTACTTAGGGTCAAGGTCAGCTTACCTCATCAAGAGAAACTATCCTCTCTTTGGAAGTCACACCTACTCTACTACATACATACTTGGTCTTACACTTTGGACATTGCAAGTACACCTCAGATTCATTTACATTTCATCCAACTCTTGGTCTTCCGTACTCTTTCCATTTTTCATCTAGTCTCACATATCTTGGTTAATACCTAGTTCATGGTTGAAACCCGTCTTCAAAAATCTAGGAGAGAAACTAAAGAAGCTCAAGAGTCCGCAAACATGAGTTCTTATGAGTATGACAATGATTTATTTTTCAATATTGATCACACTACATTACCTGACATGGAGGCTTATAGAAACATCCCAAATGTTGAGAACATGGACACTCTAAACAACAATGCTACACACAATGACAATTTGGACAACTTATCAATACATTCAGCAGATGTGGAAGAATCCATTATGAATCCCCATTTCAATCGACTGATTGAGGAGATAATGAGGAGGGATAGACAATACTTCTTACACATGATGGTGCAAAGTGGAGCCAAGATACCTCATGATTTTGACATGTCTCAAATAATGGAACATAGACCTTTGCAGCAACCTCACTCCAACATGCATCAAGGGAGACCTAATAGTGGAGGAAATAGAGGACCACACATGGTACCTGAATCACCATCAGCTTTGCTTCAAAAACCAGAGGTCCCACATACACATGGTCAAACATATGATACTCACCTTCGCAGACCATTATGGAAATCTTATGGAGAAAAATATGCTCAATCACATATCAATGCTAAGGATCAACCACCAAAGCAATGGGATATTCCAAGGCATGCTCAAAATTTGGACACAAGGAAACCTCATGTCAAATTTGGGGGCAACACAATAGAACATGACATGCCTGTAGAGTATGGTATACATGCACAAAATAGATATGGTGTTCCTCAACATGAATCTATACCAAGTGCTCCACATATGCAGCATCATTATAGACCTCCTCCATATGAACATGTGTATGATCAATAGCATCCATATATGCAACATGTACCTCCTCCAATGGGTACCTCAAACATAGGATATGGTCCAAGAAGTCGATCTCCACCTAAGAGCAGTTTGGAGCAACAAATCAGGGACTTACAAAAGAAAATGGAGGACATAAATGCACCAAAGCCAACATATACAATGAGAGACATATGTCCTTATCCATTTGACAGGAGCATTCCAATGCCTCCTTTTCCTACACACTTTGTGACACCTAAATTTGATAAGTATAGAGGAAAAGGGGATCCTAAGGCACACATAAGACAATTTTTCACAGCTTGCATTGAGGTAGCAGTAGAAGAGACATATTTGATGAGATTATTCCCACAAAGCTTAGGTGATCAAGCTATGGAATGGTTCTCCCAACTTCCACCTGGAATTAAGTCATGGGGTGACTTAGCAGAGGCATTTATTCAACATTTCTCCTATAACATAGAGACAGACATATCAGTCACTACTTTGTGCAATACCAAGCAAAAAGAGGGAGAATCTTTTGCATCATTTTTACAAAGATGGAGAAATCTAGCCAGCAGATGCTCTTGTGAAATTCCACAAAAACAAATGGTAGAGATGTTCACCCAGAATGTTAACAAAGACATTGGCTATGATCTAAGAAAAGCTTGTTTGTCTACCTTCAAGGACGTTATTGAAAAAGGATTAGCAACAGAAAAGGTCCTAATTGAACAAGGAGTCATTAAGATATTTAAGGAAAACAAAGATGACTATAAAGGAAAAGACAAGCCAAGATTTTGGAATAAAAACAAGAACACAGTCAATGATGGTGTGGTTGATGCCAACACGGTGCGACCCAAATTCATCTTTTCAGGATCAAGTTCTACAAGCAATCAAGTGAATACTCAAACAACTTCTAGATCACGAAGGAAGTACACTCCATTGGGAGAACCACTTGAGTTAGTCTTCAAGAAGCTATTGGCGAACAAGGTGATCACAATTCCAGATTTCCCGCCATATGAACCAAAGGTCAAACCAAATTGGTGGAATGATGATGAGTATTGTGAATTTCATAAAAGCAAGGGTCATAAAACAAGAAATTGTCATCGACTGAAGAACATCATACAAGATCTCATTGATAGAGGTGACATTGAGATTGAGGGACATTCATCTAATCAAGAACATGAGATGTTTAAGGAACCATTCCCAAAACATGACAAGGGAAAAGATAAAGCCATAGAGGATCAAACCAACTATACCAGAGCATCCTATAACTATGATTCAACTATCAATCACATATCGATGGACAATTACGTCTCTACTATTATCATCAAGGACAAAGTGTCCGAGAATTCTACTCAAAGACCCAAGATTGTCCTAAGAGGTGTTGGATCTTCTTCCGAGCCTACCTCTGAATGTCATGTTACAACTCGTCGAGGTAAAATTACTTTGCCAGGTGCTTCAACTAAAAACACCTCTTCTTCATCTACTAAACCTGAGTATGACCTTGTAGAACAGTTAGGGAAGACACCCACGCTCATCTCCATCCTTGAGCTCTTACACATATCCCCCGCTCATAAAGCTATTCTTGACAAAATCTTAAGAGACACCGCCGTTCCTACTGATCTGAACGTGGACCAGTTTCAAGCCATGGTGGGATACCTTTCCATTCCACATTCCCTTACATTCACAGAAGCTGATGACGCCTCCATAAGTCAGCCACATAATGCACCATTACATATTGAAGCCTTCATACACAAACATCGAATAAAGCGAGTCCTGATAGATGGAGGAGCTGGTCTAAATATTTGTACATTGAGCACCATTAAACAATTGGGATATTCCGACAAAGCTTTGAATTCTACAAACAAAATTACTATCAAAGCATATGATGATGAAGAGGGTTCATCCAAAGGCACAGTCACCTTACCTCTCAGAGTTGGGCCAGTTACAAAGGATGTGGTTTGTCAAGTCCTAGACCTAGATCTCACATACAACATACTCTTGGGACGTCCATGGATTCATGAGATGAGCCCAGTCCCATCTACATATCATCGATGTATCAAGTTCCCACACAATGGAGTTGAAGTGACCGTCAAAGCGGATCCAAATCCATTCATATATTGCAACAATCTACAACCTCGGTCAGAAATAACAATTCCAGTCAATCGCGAAGCTGTTCCTTCATCGACATATGTGGATCCTGAATCATTGAAAGCTTCTACATCGAAACAAATAGAGCTCAAAGAAAAGTTCAAGATTAAAGACCTAGGATGTGGTGAGTATATCTTTCATGTTGATCAACTCCTACTATCTCCTAAGGTATTCAGTCAACAAGAACAATGTACAAACAATTTGCAATGCCAAGGAATTGGGTGTGAACCACCTAGTGTTGTGGCTACTAAGTCTGAATGCAAAACTCCTCTAGTGGTACAAGCATCTCTTGATATCAATAGTCGTAAGAGTGGTTCCAACGAAGAATCTATTGAGTGTATCGCCAACCCTCTTGAGAACTCAGATAGCTTTACCATTTCATCCACTCATTCCATTTCCACTCCACTCCTAGACTTGGATCAACAAGAATTACAAAAGCCCTCATTTATTGGGGATCAAAAATCAAGATTTGAAAAGAAAAATCTAAAAGTCAATAATAAAGAAAAGTCCTTTAGTCCAAATCAAAATCAAAAGCTACTGGACTCTGCAAAAATCAAAGTCAAGGATAAAAATCCTATGAAACAAAAAGAACAAGAGTTGATCTCCCCTAATATCAAAATAATTGGGGGCAAAAGTTCTACAATTTCAAGTAAAAAAGAACACCTGTTGATCCTAAGTCTCCATCATGCCATCCTACTTTCACTTCTTTTCGCAATCATAAGCCTTCATAGCTCATCCACTTGTTCCACACATCCATTCCCTTTTGGCGATACGTCATGGACCTTTAATGGAGCTTCCTCAAGGGACTTTGTTATCAAGGTGCCCAAACTTCTTTAGGTGACAAGCATATGGGCCTACATAGTCCACACACTAGTAATTCTATCTCAGTTCCTTCATCAAGGAAGACAGACACTCAAGCTACACATCATTCAGTCAAGGAGCAATGCAACTACAATCACAAGGTAAAGCCTCACACATTTGAGGTAGGTGACTTGGTTCTCAGAGAAAACCCCAAGAATCAGCAAGACAGAGAGAAGAAGGGCAAGTTTGAACCAAACTGGCTTGGTCCTTACATCATCACAGCAGTATATGGATCTGGGGCATATCAGCTCTCAACTACAGAAGGTGAACCTTTGGAGGATCCTATCAATAGCATGCACCTTCGCAGGTTCTACACATAGCTCGTCGGAATATCCTAATTCAAAAATACAAAAAAAATTATAAAACAAAAAAAATCGTTACTTGGTGAAAACCTAGCAAACAGGTGCCTTGTGACACAAAAAACATTGAAAAAAATCCAAAAAGTAAAGAGAAATAATTTTGTCCAATGGTGAAAACCACTTCGGTGGTGCCCTGGGCAAGTACCATGGTGAAAACTGGGTCACCAGCGCCATGCGTAGAGACATTGCTCCTCCCTCCTTCAGGATTCACTTTCATCATTTCACTTTGCACACACTCACGACCAATTCGTTCATAATAAACTTACCCATTCCCATCATGGATTGTTATTGATCTACCCAAGATTGGTTAGCCATTCATAATAAACCTCCCTTTTCACATCCCTTTCCATCCATAACAAATAAAACCCTATCTGTGGCTAAGGCAAATCCTACGTCTAGTGATGGGTGTGGAACTGAGAACATCACATGTTTTGAGGAGTATAGTTTCTTCCAGCTTTCTTCAGTCTATTCGCACACAATCCGCAATAAAGCAACATTTGCATCACAGATCCGCAATAAGGTTTCATCTTCTCCGCAATAAAGTATCAGTTTCATGGATTCAGTCAGTTTCAGATAAGACACAGCAGCAACAATGGGCTTCAACAAATCAAATCTTTCAATAGACTCAGACAACATCGTGGTTCAGTGCTATCTATCCTTTCTGTGAAAGTGAACATTGTGACCACAATCAAATAAGACTTATACAAGTGACAAGAGACACTAAACTTGAGGACTACAGTGGATGTTGGTGTCGAGTCTTGGTTTTCTTTTGATTTTATCTTTTTGATGACATGTCTTTTAGCTTTTCCAGGATGTCTCTGACTAGAGATTCTATCTCCAGGATGTCTTTGACTAGAAAGGCGAGGATGGGGTATCGTCACCTATTTGTATTTGCTGTCTGTGGATTGTCTCTTAGTATTGCTATGACTTGTCCAAGGATATGAGGACACTGTGAGTCTAGTGTGAACTGGGGCATTCCTTGTTTGTGACTATCTTATCTCCATGCAAACAGGTACAATGACTTTCTGGGTCGAACATATGCCTCGATTGTCATAACCTACTTGCCATAATAAAGCTCAATGATGATAACGCACAAGAAGCTCTTTCACTTTCATATCTTCTGTCTTTCATCCCCCTTTCTTGATTGACTTCCATCATCCTTCTCAAGTCCGCGTAGCCTGCTATCACATGACTGAGTATAATGACACACCAAAAACATTTGCATTTCATGTAGCTGCACCTACATTACCACATATAAGCATTTCATACATACATATAGATATCACAACTGCATCACATCCTGCACACAATACCTGTTAGCACAATTTACATTTGCATTATCATATTCATATACATTACATACATTTACATTTGCATTGGCATAACATTTTAAAACATAAAAGAACAAAAATATTGCATTACATACATATTTGCATCCATATCATAAGCATCACATAAGAACATCTCATCACATAGGTACACATGCATATAGCTGCCACAAAGATGAATCATCTCATATATAATCATAGAGTGTCATAATACAATGATGTCCAAATCATATGGCTACAATCACCCGCAGGTGTCCACAAATACAAAAGAATGGTACAACACTAATACAATGGGAGCCCTCTAAGGCTATGATGAACTCCCTCCCTCGGAGCCGCCAAGCCTCGATGGAATCTGAGCCCCTAAAGGACCCACCCTGGGATCATCCCGCCTGCCTCCTCTATCTGGTGGTGGTGGAGGACCCATGACCCCACCGCTAGATGCCTGCCTCCTCCGACTCCCTCCCGTAGCTGTCGCTGTGTGCGACGGTCTATGGAAGCTCCTTGCCCAGTGATCTGCTGGCACTACACCGTAGTAGAGGTCCCTCCAGTACCCTATCTCCTCTCCTGCCCGCAGGACATATGCATAGCCTGCCCCTGTGTCCTCCGCCGCCTGCCTCCCTGCCCTCAGCGCTGTCTCAGCCTCTGTGTAGCGCTGAATCGCCTGATCTCTCTCCCGCTCAGTATCCCTGAGCCTCGTCCTGAGTCGGTCTCTCTCCCTCTCCAACTCATGTATCTCGTCTGCCTGACCCTGGCAGATCTCCCTGAGCTCAATCAACTCATCCTCCTTTGGATCCCCACCCTCTGCCTCGGCCTGTGGCTCTCCCTCTACAGGTGCCTGCCCCTGTATCGGTACCTGTACTGGTGCCTGTACGGGTACCTGTCTCTGTCCCTGCACCTGTCCCTGTCCCTGTCTCTGCCTGGGATCCTGTGCTGCTGGTACTTGTAGGGGTAATCCACCGTGACCCCTCACCACCCGAGCCTGCCGCTCCTCTCCACCCTCTCTCCGAGGTGCAACTCGCCTCTCTCCCACTACTCCCCTCCACCTTTGTCGGCCTCTACCCCCATCACCCCTGCCATCATCATCATCATCTCCTCCTCCATCTCCATCCAATAACTCCCCTGGATCTGTCAGTCGTGGGAATGGATGCTCCGCCCAATATGCTGAATACTTAGCATCCATTCCAGCATCGTTGACCTCTGGCCACATGTCCCAGGGTAGAGGTATCATCTCTGCCAGCTGTGTCAGCACATGATCATATGACAATAGAGGCCCAAACTGCGCCTGATCCCTAACTGTACGGGCATACATACCCGAGCCTCGTGGCATCCTCTGAATCCAGCCAAACTGTTGGCCAACCCTGTCCACAAGCTGCCTCTCTAACACCTAGGGCGTCTGCCCAATCAGATACCTACTCCGGAAGGTGTATGGCAACTCCAATGCGTCATCCTCCCACTCCTCGCATCCTAGATACGGTCTCCAGATGACTACATCAATATCATCCAGCACTCGCCGCCAATGCTCTAACCTGCCAATCCGCGGCTGTGAGGTGATCATGTCGTACAAGTGCACAAAGCTACGTCCATGTCCCCTGCCTCGGAAGTGTATCGGCCTCGTCACTGGCAGATGCTCATAGGCCCAAACCTACAGTAGTGTCACCCCGCAGCCCAATCCCACTGACCTATGGTACACAAACTGGTGAAGCTCATAATATAAGTGGGCCAACACACATGGTCCCCAAGCATATCTGGTGTGCTGCGTCACCAGTGTCTCCAATGCTCTGCCCCAGCCCACTGTCAATCCCCGTGTCGCCCTATCCGGACACAAGAACCCACTAATCACTCCTCCAATCATAGCTGGCAATGCTAACCTTGTGGCTGTCATGGTGTCCCATGCCACATGACCAGTCCTCATCTCTAGACCGGGATCCTGAAACACTCGTCTCAATGCCTCTCTGTCACCATCTCAATCATATGGAATCAAGTCTCCATCAATCGGTATGTGCAGAATCCTGTAGACATCCTCAAGGGTGACTGTCATCTCACCCATCGGCAAATGGAAGGTGCACGTCTCCGAGTGCCATCTCTCAGCAAGCGCAGTCAGCAAACCCATGTTCACCCGAAACTCAGGCACATACAGAATATGTCTCAGACCCATAGCCTCAATGGCAGGTCTATCCTCGAAGGTCAGCTCAGGTCACAATCTCTGCGTCGACAGGAATCTCTCCCGTGACTCTAGCATCGGCAAGTACTCCTGCAGTCAAGCAAATTAATCATGTCAGTCATGGTGGCATTCACTGTTAATCACAAACTGCTACTTTTTATCTAAATGCATATGGTTATCTATCCTAGTGACACTCACTGTTCATCACAAAGTGTTACTTCTATTCTAGTAGTACTCCCTGTTCATCACAAAGTACTACGTGTGTGACACTCCCTGTTCATCACAAAGTGTTACTCACATTTGCACTCCCTGTTTATCACAAAGTGCTGCTCATACTTTGGGTACTCCCTGTTCATCACAAAGTACTCTATCTTGGTACTCACTGTTCATCACAAAGTGCCTTGATCTATCCCAGTCTTCCTAGAGGACCTGCTTGAATGTATCCTCTCAGCAGCTTATCCAATCGATAGCATATGTTTATCACAGAACTGCCGATTTGACCTAGAAGATGCAAATTCATACTTTTCAAACGCAAACGCGCTTGACTGACACAAACGCGCCTATAGACTGCACAGACGCCCCTGTATAACGCAAACGCGCTCATACTGTGCATAAACGCGACTTGGCGACACAGACGCCCCTACATGACGCAGACGCACCCGCAATCGACACAAACGCGGTTCCAGACATAGACGTGCCTGGCACCGACACAAACGCGCCTGTCGGACACAGACGCGCCTGGCACCGATGCAGACGCGATTGCATGTTTTCAGACTTTTTTGGTACCCTATTCCTAAGCGCATTTATTGCTCTAACTAGCATGCATTAATGACAAAAATAAATGCGTCAAAATACGAGGAGGTTTGATGGTACTTACCGGCTCTCCTGCCTCTGCTGGCCTCTGAAATCGGCGAACGCGGTCGAATCTGTGAGTGAAGGCCATCGCTGCTAACTGCTGCTGCTCTATTTTCGCTCTGCAATATGCTCTTGTGGATGTGTAGATGACAATGAGGATGTATTTTCCCCCGTGGTCTATCTTATAGACTACCCCTAGCCCTCGCTTTCGTTTCCCGAGTCAGTCTTCTTTATCCTGTGACTTTGCCACTTTATCCGATCAGTCCATTCTAGCCTTTCTTTCTTATCGAGAGATTGTCTGGGATCTTTCTAGACATTTTCATCCAATCTCTCGAGGGGGCATATCATTCCCATTCTGGGGCAACTCTGTATCAGTTCATCTTATCTTCTTTGAAACAACGCGACAAGCCGCATTGTCTCAAAGAGGGGCAAAATGTAGACACCTAAAATTGTCCAGTCTAATTAAATAAATATTTTATTTATTTAATTATCTAAGCTTAATTCTTCTATTAATTAAATAAATCCTTATTTATTTAATTAATTCATTTATCCTCTTCTAGCCTTATTTCTCATTTAAATAAATACATTTATTTATTTAAATTATCATTTTCCTAAATTAAATAAATATCTTATTTATTTAATTGATCCCACTTCTTCTATTAATTAAATAAATCTTTATTTATTTAATTAATTCATTAGCTTTTTCTACCCATGACACATGTCATTCATCTCTTAATTCATACATTACCTACCCCTTTCATTATTTTATTATTTCTTTTACCTACCCTCTAATCCTAGCCGACCTCCTTTTTACACCTCTCAATCTTATCCCTCCATTTCATATTGTGTCTTCTATTTAAGGAGATGCTTCCTTCATTATCAAACCCTAATCACTCAACCTAATCAATCATTCTAATGAATCATCTTAAGGACTTGACTACACTACAATCCTACTTGCAACCACATTCCATTCTTTGTTGAGCTCTTGTGCATATAAAATCTGAGAGCAAATATATCAAGCAAGATCAACGGAGATAGGAAGAATGGAGATCAAAACCCTATTGGACATGTGATGGTATAATCTTTGTGATTTCATTTGATTTGCATTGTCTTAGGTAATCTTCATATGTTATGGTGGATCTTTGTTGATTGTTAGGCTAGGGTTTTGTGGTTGAATTCATTTAGCCTTTCAATATTGTCATTATTGTTATCCATTTTCACCATATACAACATGTATGAAGTTATCTTATTAAATGCAATAATATGGATCATGAAGAATGTAGGTTAGTATAATGGAAAGTATTCATTGGCTTTTAATGCAATTAAAGTATGTATGGAAATTAAATGTATGGCATATGTTTTAATGTAAGATTGGATGTAATGTATGGTTAAATTGCATGAATGAACTTAATCATGTTATCTATATTTTTTAACCTATCGAATAAATTTAAACATTGTTTAAGTATAATCATGTCATTAAGTTAATCAACTTAATTGGATTAACTAGCGTGAGTTGAGTTGGTGTTGAACAAAGTGATCACGTTGGGAAACCCTTTAGGTGTTAGTTAAGTCTTCTGTTGTGTAATCTGAACTTATTATTAACTCAATGTATCATTATTTTGTTTTAATTTTTTTTTAAATAAAAAATTGTACTCTATTCTTGTGTTTTAGTTTTATCATTTTGGGGTTTCCTAGCGGGGCATTACACAATGTCTAGTCTTCATTTTTAGACCTTTTTGAGCATTTTCTCTCATCTAGAAACAATTTTTAGCACATTTTTATAAAAGTGTCTAATTTCTTAAGTAGAATTAAGATCTTATATTAGAATTATATTATTTTGTACACATTTTTTTCATCTTTGCTCATTTTTCAAATATTGGGAGGTAAAAATTATTTGTTGCTACTCTAACTTGCAACATGGTTGCCAATCTAGCTAAAACATCTATTGGAGTTGTTAGTGTGGTCTCTACATTAACAAATATGGTCAGTTTGACATCTTTATTTTGAGGCTTTCAACTCTAAAGCCACCATATTAAACAACTAAATGAGAGTTCAAGATACATGATGGATCCTAGGATTTTGAAGTGCTTTATAATTGGATTCTTGACATGAAGACTTAGTTCAAGTACCACCAATTCCACAATGACAATAAAGCCCTCTTGCAAAATTGGATCTCTCTAGTGTCACTAAGGTCTTGGTCACTAATTGTGAAAATACTTGGATTCCTATAAAAAATGAATCAATATATCAAAACTTTGAATCCTTCCAATTGTGAATAGGATCAACAAATCAAATAGCTTTGTTTGCAATAAGGATGTTGAATGTTGATGCATGATTTCATCTATCAATTCAATTAACATAGAATGTTACTCTAAATGCTAGACCTAGCTTCCTCTCTTATTCTTGCGATCAAAAACATATTACAATTTAACACTTATTTAGGCAATTGAAGTCTACTCCCCTTGTGATGCTTGATGTAGTGTTCAATCAAATGTAATTAGTAGGAAAGAAATTTACTTTCTAATCCAGAGTGACTCAACCTTCATTTTCCTTCAACGATTCCAAATCATCCACTCCTTATTTGTAATATTTTTCAAGAGAGGAAATGTATTTCTCTTCTCCTAATTCCCATTTATCTTATTTTGATGCCAAGAAATATGGTAAATTTTGTATATTTTCTAAGAAAGGGGAAATAAATCTGATTATTTTAGGTTAAATAAAAATGTATTGGGTGTATGATCTCTTGATGAGGAAACACTAGCCACTGCTATCAAAATTTGTGTTGATTACAACTTATGTTGAGTTGAAATGTTAATCAAAAAATATCACCTAGATTAATTGTCATCCTACTTGAGGGAATTGTGATAGTTTGTCACTCATTCCTGCCTATTACATTACCTTTTAGTGGATTGTATCATTTCCAATGAATCCTAGAATAATTTGTTTCTGATTTTTATTCTTGATAAAATGGACCCAAATCTTAATCCTTATTCTCTTGTATGGAAGGATAAAAGTTTATCTTCATTGTAATGGACAAATATACTATATTTTTTACTTGGTCTCAATTTTATTACCAAATTCACATGCAATGTGAATGATATGGATTGTTACAATGATTGTATCACTTGGTATCAAGCTCTCTCTCTCTCTCTCTCTCTCTCTCTCTCTCTCTCTCTCTCTCTCTCTCTCTCTCTCTCTCTCTCTCTCTCTCTCTCTCACTCTCCCTCTATTTGTCTCCCTATTACTATCTCCCTCTTTCCCTATCTCTCTCTCTCTCTCTCTCTCTCTCTCTCTCTCTCTCTCTCCTCTCTCTCTCTCTCTCTCTCTCTCTCTCTCTCTCCCCATATCCCTTTTTTCTCTATATCTCCCCCTCTCTCCCTCTTTCTCTATCTCTCTCCCTCTCTCTCTCCTAAACCTCTCTCTCTCTCTCTCTCTCTATATATATATATATATCCCTCTTTCTCTCCTAAACCTCTCTCTCTCCCTCTCTATTCCTCCTAACCCCCCCCCTCTCTCTCAATAGCGTGAAAACTCTAATTGGGTTCTGGTCACTATAGAATCTCCTTTTCTCTCTTTGTCTATAGTGTCAATACCTCGTATAGGTTTTTGTGACTATAAATGTTACAATTCTCTCCCTTCTACGATTTTTTTCACTATAGACTCATATCAATAGTGTAAAAACCACGATTGGGTTATTTCCACCATAGACTTTGCAACATTCTCCCTCTTTTTGTCTATATTGTCAATACTCCGTACGGGTTTTGAATAATAAAAAATGTGAACAGGTTTTTGTCGCTACAGTTAGTTTCATAACAACAACAAAAAACATAATTTCTGGTGATGGACCCATTGTAACTGTGTCTTCACTTGTGACATCCTCAGACAATGTATGATTCCTTTTGTTTTGTATGATTTCAAATGATTTAAATACATTATTAGTTTAATTTTTCAAAGTTTTATTTGTTTCTTTTATGCTTTTGATTGTCAAAGTCAATGATTTTCATAGTTTTTTAAAAAAAAATGTTTGCTTAATTTGTATAATATTTACTAACATATATATGATGTTATAAAGAATAATTCATATTCACGATGGGAAGGAACAAGCGAGGAACCATTGAATCACAAGAGGTAGCAAAGGAAAGGCAGAGGGAGCACATGAAAAGACTACGTGAAATGAGAAAATTGGGAGGAGAAGGTATGCCATCTACACCAACTCAATTAAATGGATTAAATGAATCGAATGCAAACCAAGAACGAGTACTAACCAATGATCAAACAAATGTACATAAGGCAAGCCATTAACATGCAACAATATTAACACTTCCTAGAATTATTCATAGAAAACTAAAGTATATAATTGACATTGATGAAAATATTTTGAAGCCAATGCCCGATACAATTTACCAAAGAACCTGTCGAAGAATGGAAAATAAAATATAGAAAAAATATTTTGAGAGCTTAAATCAAACCACAAGATGCCAATTAATTATTGAAATGATAAGAAATATGAAGTTTAGAGAGACAATGAAAATTATTGGCTTAAGATCATTTGAAAATAATAGTGAAAAAATTATAGTAAGAAATCTATTTGATGTGTATCAAGCAGTTGGTTCGACATCATGCTCTAAAGATGCAAATGTTACTCGACATGTGCTTACGTCAATCATAATGAGCAACCAAACTAAAAAGTCTCATTTAATAAGCAAAACAAGTAAGTCATTAAATATTTAAGTAGAACGACACTACACTATGCCTTAGGGAGGCATGACAACCTTGAGGATCCTAACAATAATTCTCTTTGGGCATTTTTGGGTAGACTTGCCTGAAAAGACAAGGTTGTTGATGCATTAAGACAATTAATAGAATTTTTTTGGCATGACAACACAAGAGTTTCACCCAATCAAAGAGATGTTGTTAGAAGGATAATTGGATCAAGAAATGGCGAGTCACATCCAAACACTTTTTGGATATGACACAAACATGATTTTATGAGAAATTTTGTCAAACGTATCCTCAATTTTTTTGAAATGACAAAACCCTTTTATGTTAAGATAAATAATAAATGCACTACTTGTTGTTGTAGAATGCATATTGAATTTTCTATGCATTATGATATATATCATCATATATGTTGTACTTTGCACAATAATGATGTTTTGAAGGAATGTGGTATATGAGCATCTCCAAAGTCATCAAGAGATTTTATTTCAAGTGTATTATGTCAAAGAGATGATGGTTGCACCTTTTATAAGATTATGTGTTTGAAAGGTTCATGTGCTACATGTGTTTGAAAGGTTCATGTGCTACAATGAAAATTATTGGCTTAAGATCATCTGAAAATAATAGTGAAAAAACTATAGTAAGAAATCTATTTGATGTGTATCAAGCAATTGGTTCAACATCATGCTCTAAAGATGCAAATGTTACTCAACATGTTCTTACGTCAACCATAATGAGCAACCAAACTAAAAAGTCTCGTTTAATAAG
Source organism: Cryptomeria japonica (assembly GCF_030272615.1). Classification (NCBI taxonomy): domain Eukaryota; kingdom Viridiplantae; phylum Streptophyta; class Pinopsida; order Cupressales; family Cupressaceae; genus Cryptomeria; species Cryptomeria japonica. Next base: position 487,300,809 of record NC_081413.1, read on the forward strand.
AAAAACAAGTCATTAAAGATAAGTAGAACAACACTAAACCATGCCTTAGGGAGGCGTGAGAACCTTTAGGATCCTAACAATAATTCTCTTTGGGCATTTCTGGGTACACTTCCACGACAAGACAATGTTGTTGTTGATGCATTAAGACAATTAATTGAAAAAAATTGGCATGACAACACAAGAGTTTCACCCAATCAAAGAGATGTTGTTAGAAGGAGAATTGCATCAAGAAATTGTGAGCCACATCTAGAACACTTTTTTGGATATGACACAAACACAATTTTTTGAGAAATTTGTTCAAACATATCCTCATTTTTTTTGAAATGATAAACCCTTTTATGTTCAGATAAATCATGCATGCACTACATGTTATAGAATGAATATTGAATTTTCCATGCATTATGATATATATCGTAATATATGTTGTACTTTGCACAATAATGATGTTTTGAAGGTGTGAGATTTTGCCAAGATCTAGAGGCAATGGAAAGCACAAATAAGAGAGAACAAAATAGATGATAGGAATAAACTGTATTCTATCAAGATGAAAATACTGATCAATTGGATCATCAATCGTTACATACAATGAATATGAGCCTGCTTATATAGGCAAGGCTATATGGATATGTGAGCACACAAACATGACATGTGGCTCAATAAGAAACAAGGGTAGGTAGGAAATAGGTGTGGGTAGGTAGGAGAAACAATATAATATTCCACATGAGGTGGATCACCCACTGAATGTGGAGTGTAACAACAAGATAGGTCCACAAAAGGTGGAAATTATCCTACACACACTATCCCAATGTGGCACAAACACCCAAGTGTCTCATACCCAAACTACTATGAAATGCATTTCCTAAGTAAACTTAAGTAAGGTGTAATAATATCCAAGATGAATAATTATTTACACCAATAGAAGGAATGTGGTATACGAGCACCTCCAATTTATCAAGAGATTTTATTTCAAGTGTATTATGTCAAAGAGATTATGGTTGCACCTTTTGTATATAAGATTATGTGTTTGAAAGGTTCATGTGCTACATTTGCTGATTTGCAAAAGTTGCAAAGATGTATACATTTAGAGAGTACACATGAAATTGTAAAGGCACTAGTCTCTTATGGTAATTACAAGTCAATCACATATGGGTTTACAGATGGAAAAGAGTTAAAGAGATTTGAGTTGGTGAGTCAAGATATACCTGTAGCATAGTTTATGAGTATTTTTTAGGAGAAACTAGTTTATGACTACATAATGCATACACATAGAGCATGGTGGTTGGATAAGCAATTCAAGATATGTAAGGATACATTTACTTATTACAAAATTATATGATTGAAAAAATAAGTTCGCAGTTGGTTCCAATGGTTTAGGTTAAAGTACTTTGTAAAATTTTTGACTCACTACTTTTTACCATTTTTGCATATACTAACAATGTAGAAAAATTATGGATAGTTAAACTACCTTTGTTTACTGTGATGAGTGACTTCTATAGATTCCTTCCATGATTCCTATAAATATAAGAAAATGCAACAAAAAATGACACTTGCACACAAGATAAAGAAAACAACACAAAGTTTTAAAACATGACTTGCGCTTAGAAAAACAACAAAGCCTTTTTAGCTGAAACTTGAAACAACATGAAAAAAAAAGTTCACTTTGCTATGTACTGGTTTGATGAGGACTCATTTCACAATAATTAAACTAAAAATTCAAAATAACCGATGAGCTACAACTTGGATGGCATCACATAGCTCACTTGGTCTAGAATGTTCTTAAACATAGCTTTGTTGTATATTATTTTAGGTTGCAATGTCACATATTTCATCTCATGTTTTTGATGTTAATGGATTGCAAAACATTTGATATTGCACATACACATTATATAAATTAATGACAAAAGATAAGGATATATGACATATGAAATGAATTAGTTTTGGAGTCTATAGATTGGCTAATCATTTGGTTGAAATGATTTGTTTGAGAAAGCTTTGAAAACAAAAATTAAGATTTAAATTCTAGATGGATTTGAAAGAATTTTTGTTCTATTTACATACCATTTATATGCTTATCGTTATTTTGCTAGCAACAATATTAGGATGGATTCCTTTTATTTATTTATTTATTTTGTAGGGAGGAGATTTCAGTGATGGAGTTTGTATCTCAAGAGAATCCAAGCTCTTCAACTTTTTCATTCAGTGAGGAGGACCATACTTTTGGAAATTCTCTTTGACATGTTCTAAATCAAAAGTTTGTATTTGATTGACTGCATATTTTTTTTCTTTTTTCGAGTAATAATTCATCTCATTTATGATTTGTTTCCTTTCATAAGAACTTCATTTTGAATAAGTCAAAATTGTTATGTGTAGGGATTTCATGGTATGGCCAATTCATGATTGACTCTATTTTGGAAGGCTTAATATTTTCTTTTCAAATTTTTAAAACATTCTTAATGTATACAAGAGAAGTTTTTGCAAAATCATAGTTATTTTCATTCAATAAAGAAAACTTCCTCTTGATCAAAATTTTGAACACTCTTTAGAGATGGACATGTTCTTCATAGGTTTTACTAAATACCAAGTGTAGTGTCATAAAATTGTGACCCCTACAATTTTAACCACGTTTTGGGTCCTCACCTTGGCGACAACATCTCTTTCCGTAACCAAGACATATTTCTGCATTCTCACCCCTTCACCCTTCCTTCTTCATGTCTTGTGTGTGCTCTAGACCCTGTCTGGGCCCCAAAATAGGGCAGGATAGGGGCGTGGCAGCCCTCTTCTCCTAGGATAGGGGCATGGCACCCATGTCCCCACCCCTTAGGGTGGCCCTGTGTCAGGTCTGCCCAGTCTCCTATGCACCGTTTGTATTCGGGGTTCACAATTCCTCTTTGTCGGCTTTCAGTGGTTGAAAATTAATCCTTGAGGCATGTATAAAAAGGAATTCAATACCCTCATTCATGGACAAATGGATGACACATAGATAGATGATAAGGGATAAGGAGCATAAGAAGAAGATACAAGATTTCAAGGTCATCATCAAGCATTTAAGCATTCAAGTCTTCTTCATTCATCCATTGGCGCAACATTACAACATTCATTTGCAAGAATGTGTGTGTGTTAGGGTTTTGTCATGTTACATGCCATTTCATACAACATTTGTGGTTACATTCAAGAAGCAAAGCAATCGTCATCAACAAATTGCAGATCTACAAGGTATACATTTCCATTGTTTACATTCAAGAATTTGCAATTACTTTCTTTCAAGGTTGATTCCTCAACTGGGGCTTGATTGAGGCAAACCCCTATCCACAACCATTCTCCCTCTCTTTTATGTGTGTAGGTTGCAGGTGCGCAACTGTAATTGCAGGTCTGGGTTTCATTTGCAGAGACGGAAGAACCCTTTTCGTTTCGCAGATTTTGTGGCAGACCATGTACATTCCCACCATAGTCCCGATGACTTTTCTACAAATTTGCAGGGCAGATCCACATCAGTCTAGCTCAGATTCAAAGTTACAACACGATCCTGAACTGGTAGCTCCTCATTTCACTCATTTCCTCTCTCTTTTCCACATAGTCAACTTTCTTATTTACAAAAGAGGGTAAATCACACTTCAACTGCTTGCAATCCACTCAGAATTCACATCCTTGTTTCCCTCAGATTTGGATCTAGCGGATTCAAGTCCCTCTTTTGAATGTAAAGTTCCTCTCAAGTGAAAATCATCCTAGTGGTTTCCTTTCTCTCTCCTAGGTGGGGAGTCACTAGGATCCAATTTTCCAGTTTACATTTTGGTGAACCCGACGTCTTACACATTGATTCTGATTTCTCATTATCAGATCTGATTAATTACAATTTGAATTTTAAATTTTCATTTTCAAGTTTGATCTATTTGTAAATTTTAGAGGTTAATTGCATAAAAACCCTATTGTTTCATTTTGAGAAAATATTGTTTCATTTTGAGAAAATTAAGCTTGTGAGGTGTAAAATTTTAATTGCTTGTTACAGATCTGATTTCTATTTCAAAATTGCAATTCAAATCTATCTCTTTATTCTAAAAAATTAGTGGTTAAATCATAAAACCCTAATTTTTTAAGATCTTTTCATCTTCGACCTTTGATTGTAAATTTGACCGATCTAGACATCTCCAAATCGGTTGTTTTTTGGATTCCACATTAAAATCATAATCTCTATCATCCCTAAAAATTTCAAAAAAAGTTGGTCGAACTGTGCGTGTTCCTGCCATGGTCCTCGACTTTTTTCTCGAAATTTTGTGGGACAAAATTGACTGAATTTTTCTGCTCAGGTCCAGAAAATCAGCGTGCTTTATCAATTTTAACACTCTAAGGTCAAACAAAAATTCAAAATTCATCAAATTCACATCTTAAAATTAATTTTCATAAAAGGTCCTAATTTCATATCTGCTTTTCCAGCAAATTCAGATTTCACTTAAGAGACTTTGAATTGCAATTAATAAATCAGATTTACTTTCTCTTTCGCATGTGATTATATTAATTTTTGCATATATTTATCATGTGTCGGTTAAGAGTTTCTTCCATTTCATGTTGCTTCTCTTTCTTCATAGCACTTGGTCATATTGTGTTGTTAGGATTTCCAAATTATTTTCTTTTCAGGTAGATCTCAAAGCTTTCATGTATCATTTATGTTCCATTATCGTGATGTTGTTAACAAAATGCATTTCCTATGTTAATCACCTTAAAATATTTTGTAGATCCTAAATCTAAAGATCCTAACCTTGGTACCTCTCCTAGGGTATCTTGTGTGAAAGAAGTGAGATCTAATGCTTTATCCAAAGATCTTTCTACAAGAGAGGAAGCATTGGAAAGCAATATGGATCCATCTTCTTCTTCTACACACACCCTTGAGCAAGGGGGGAAATATGACAAAATCAACATTCTTACATCTTTAGATCCTCCTTATTCTCCTAAGACCTATCTTCAACATCAAAGTCTATGTAGAGAGGATGATGTCATGCATTTTATTCATGACCTTTCTCCTCGCATAGAAATCACTAAAAATGAGCTTTTAGATGATGAAGATGTTCTTCCCCAATCTTCCAAAAAGGATAAGCCTGATAAAGGTAAAAGATTCTCATTCCACATGATACTCCTTCTTCATCTACAAATCCTTTTCTACCTCCTTAAACATCAGATTTCAAATAAATTCATGATCCTATTCCTCCATCTAGTCAATTGCAACATTCTTATAGTCATGGCTTTCATATAATTACAAAACAAGGTTTTAAAGGACAAGGAACTGGGAAATTTGAGCATGGAATTCATGTCCCTATAAACCATCCTACACAAACTACTACAAGAGGCATAGGAAGTGGTACCCCTCTTTCTATGGACGAATTCCTTTAGACTTCAAAACTTTGAATATTACCTTCAAAAACAACAAATCAAGAGAGCCCGCAAGAATGCTTCTCCCTCAAAGTGGCCTTTTTGTTCATTTCATCAAACCCATGACCATAATGCTGACGATTACCCCGATTTTCAAAAATATATTCAAGATGGCATAGATAGTGGAAAAATTAGAGTTGTGAATAATGAAACTTCTTCTCCTAACAAACCCTCTTCTTCATGGCAAGATGATATTTACCATCCTGACAGATTAGCTGCAAGAATCTTTTGGAGGTTGAAATATGACAAGAACATTTCCTTTCCTCCTCAAAATAAAAACAAAAATCTTAAGCAAGTGAAAGGTATTGAATATTACATTTTTCATGATTCATATTCATATTCTCTTGGAAAATGTTATGAATTTAAGAAATTTGTTCAACTACAATATGATCTTACACCCATTTCTCTCACAACAGATCTAGTTGTATTTCTTAGTAAAAACATCGTGCCTTAGCACTTCTTTTCCCTTCATATTTCTCTTCACCCTACGGCATAATTATCCCATTTAACATGAGCTCTTTATCATTAGTGGTGGTATTGTTTCACTTTAACATACTTTGGGGCGGCAACATGAAGTCCATTTTTATTCTTCTTTTTATATATTTATCTCTATCTTTGTGAATTATTCTTTATTAGATCTCTTTTCTTGTATAGGGTTATTCTTATGTGAGCATATAATTGTTCCTTGGTTTTCATCTTTGCTTGGAGAGGGGCATCTTTAATGAGTACTGCACTTCTTCTCTTTCCTTCATTCTCTTGGAAATATTACCTCTTCTATGGTTTCGATTGTTCGTAAGTATGATATGCCCCTTAGCAGGGAGTGATCTCTTGAGAAGTATGTATCTCTTCCTTGAAAGGATTTGTTCCACTAGGATGGCATATCACTTGAAACTAATCACCATCAGAAAATGTGTAATGTTTCTCCTTGTTCTCCTCACTTGGGGGGCAAGGATTTTTCACTCTTTTCCCTTTCTTTCTTTCTCATTTATCATTCTTTCCTTTAGGGGATGCATTTTTCGTATGTGATTATCATTTCTTACAATGGTATGCTTTTATGATTAATACCTCTTGGGGAATATATGATGCTTTTTTCTCTTCCTTTTGAATATTACCACTTCTTGAGACATGTATTTTACATTTACTAATGCCTTTTCTTGCATGTATTCATGTAAGGTCATTGCACATTTGCTTATGTTTAATCTCTCTCTAGTTGATTGTGTAAGCTCTTCTCATTGTCCCTTAGCTTGGGGAGCAATGATCCTTATCTCTCTCTTTCTATCGGGATCTACTTTGCTCTATTAAGTGGATGGTGTGAGTTCTATTAATTGATGCCATTTCTTGTGTGAAATTGTTGTTGTTCACTCAAGGATTCTCTCTTATACAAGAGGTGTTAGTCCTTGACTACAACCTCTTTTACACTTGGTAATGTTCATCTATGATAAATTCACCCATCCCTCTGGGGGCTAAAAGTGAGTCATCCCTCATCAAGAATCCCTTTCATCTAGAAATGGGAGGAAGGATTGCATTCTTGTTCTTTCCTTTTCTTGTTCTAGAAGATGTTATATTTGTCTAAGACAACTCCTCTTGGGGGTAGATGTCTTTTGATCAAATATCTCTTCTCCTCCAAAGATCACCTTTACACTTACAACAAGATATCTATTTTCAACTATCTTATCCTTGCTTGAAGAGTATTCCCTCTCTTGCTTGGGTTTATGACATTGTTGCATGGTGGATATCTTCTTTGTGATGAAGGTAGGTATCCTTGTTCTTCTTTCCTTAAGATATCAACATCAACCTATCTTGACATCTTAAGGGGAGGGCACCCACACTGCTCCTTTGTAATATACTTCTCTCATGCATTGTACAGTGAGACTTTCTTGGAACCAGAGGGAAACCTCTTAGAGAAAGATATCACTTTTCTTGTATAGTGAGACATTCTTGGAACCAGAGGGAAGCCTCTTCGAGAAAGATGTCGTCACTTTTTGTACAGTGGGTCATTCTCGGAACCAGAGCACGGTCTCTTAGAGTGAGATGCCTTCACTTATTCTTTTCTTGTACAGTGGGACATTCTTGCACTAGTACATTTGGGTCTAATTTTTGATGGCTAATTGTCGGATTTGCGACGACACAACATCGGACTTCTGACCAACTTTACCGTTGAAAACTCATTGTCGGGCTTCCCGAAGATGCCATTTGCGTCAGTTGTCCGACGATGTTATGAACTTCGACAACGACGACTATATTTGCACCCCTGGCCACAAATTTTGGCAGATTTCCATCGGAATTCCGATGGATGCTATGTTTGCTCCTCGACGACTATCCGACATGGAAGCGACGTCGGATATACAACATCCTTGTCGAATGCTTCATTAGTTGTCGTCGGAATTCCGATGGTGAGAGATGATGTGGGTGAAACGGCTTTGTCATCGGTGCATGAAAGCATTGAACGAGTTATACTTTTAAAAATTGCATAAAACATTTATTATTTATTTGATTCAGTGTTATTTGCAAAAAATGATTATCAATGATGTTTCCTTTCTCCAAGAATCATCTAGGATCTTTTCTTCAGATAATATGTAACATTGAATGACTAAATATTTTCTTTACAAATGCTTATTTTATTTAATTATTATCTGAGCATGAATTAAAATTTATATCTGTATGGAAGCAGAACATACAAGCTGAAGAGTCATGTGCAAGCAAATTTCGTAAAAGAAAGCAAGCAGACATTATCTTGAATGACATGGAAACAAGCTCATCAGCTTCCTAGAAGAGAGCAATTGGAGAAAAGTAGAGGAAAGTGTTAAAGGGTGATAAATAGATAGAGAGTATGCAATACAAACAAACAATGTCTGGAGTGTGTGATGTGACGTCTCTAATTTATGTCTGGAGGGACTAATTGGTTTTGGAGTTCCTGTGAAACCTATTGGGCCACACTTGGAGGATATCAATGTGTTCATGCAAAGAGCACCTTTTTTCTATTATGAGAATGATGCTTTTGCACCGAAGGATATTTGGAAGTCAATATCCAAAAATTTCTATAGTGTGGAACCAGAGTTGGCAGGCTCGAAGTAATTTTCAGCTTTCAGAAGACCAAGAGGTTATGTACACAATCTCCCAATAGAAGGGTGATTTCAAGCATTACCTCTCCTCCCCATGACTATTCAGGAAGCACTTCCTTAGACAAAGAACTATTGGCCTCCATGGGATCAAAGAAAAAAATTGAAGCATAAACTCTAGACGATGTGATGGTGTCCTTCGTGAAGAACTCTGCACTATAATTGAAAATTCACGAGGGAAACTGCAAGATAGTGAAGAGAAATACATTCTTGAAAAGTGGGAAGAATGGATCTTGGTTTGGGTGGGGCCAAGTCAGGTGGCTCCTGTAGAGGTTGACGAGATAGAAATCATATTAGGATTTGAAAAAGATCACACTCGTGGAACTTCGTGTGCGACTGATCGATTGTGTTGTTTGGGTAATGCATTCCAAATAGATATAGTTGCATACCATTTATCTGTCTCGATTACAGACTTTTATCCTGATGGCATTAAATTAAAGTTCTTTCTCTTCTATCTGGTATTGGTGGAGAAGAGGTTGCTTTGCATCGACCTGACCTGCCACCTATCGACCTCTTCTCCACCAATACCAGATAGAAGAGAAAGTACTTTAATTTAATGCCATCAGGATAAAAGGCTTTAATCAAGACATATAAATGGTATGCATATGTATCTAATTGGAATGCATTACCCAAACAGAGCAATCGATCAGTCACACACAAAGTTCCACGAGTGTGATCTTTTTGAAATCCTAATATGATTTCTATCTCGTCAACCTCTACAGGAGCCACCTGACTTGGCCCCACCCAAACCAAGATCCATTCTTCCCACTTTTCAAGAATGTATTTCTCTTCACCATCTTGCAGTTTCCCTCATGAATTTTCAATTATATTGCAGAATTCTTCACGAAGGACACCACCACATTGTTTAGAGTCTATGCTTCAATTGTTTTCTTTGATCTCATGGAGGCCAATAGTCCTTTGCCTGAGGAAGTGCTTCCTGAATAGTCATGGCAGGGAGAGGTAATGCTTGAAATTGCCCTTCTATTGGGAGATTGTGTACATAACCTCTTGGTCTTTTGAAAGCTGAAAATTACTTCAAGTCCGCCAACTCTGGTTCCACACTATAGAAATTTTTGGATATTGACTTCCAAATATCCTTCGGTGCAAAAGCATCATTCTCATAATAGAAAAAAGGTGCTCCTTGCATGAACACATTGATTTCCTCCAAGCGTGGCCCAATAGGTTTCCCAGGAACTCCAAAACCAGTTAGTCCTCCTGACATAAATTAGAGACGTCACATCACACACTCCAGACATTGTTTGTTTGTATTGCATACTCTCTATCTATTTATCACCCTTTAACACTTTCCTATGCTTTTCTCCAATTGCTCTCTTCTAGGCAACTGATGAGCTTGTTTCCATGTCATTCAAGATAATGCTTGCTTGCTTTCTTTTACAAAATTTTCTTGCACATGACTCTTCATCTTGTATGTTTTGCTTCTGTATAGATATAAATTTTAATTCACACTCAGATAATAATTAAATAAAATAACCATTTGTAAAGAAAAGATTTAGTCATTCGATGTTACATATTATATGACGGAAAGATCCTAGACAATTCTTGGAGAAAGGAAACATCATTGATAAACTTTTTTGTAAATAACACTTAACCAAATAAATTAAAAATGTTTCATGGAATTTTTAAAAGTAGAACTCGTTCAATGCTTTCATGCAATGATGGCAAAGTCGTCTGACCCACACCATTATCCATAATAGAACAAATCAATATAATAGGCTATTATAAAGAATATATACAAAAATATGAAAGAACATTAAACTACCATTACAAACCCATAAACCATTAAATAGTGAAAATAGATATAAATTTGTAAATGTCTCCCTACAAACACCACAACCATAACCAAAACAAAAAAAATTATTACCCGCAAAAACTAAGTAGCTGGTGAGTTGCAAGTCTACAACATCTCTCAGATGATCAAACTGTTTCTTAATTTTGTTCTTCTGATTAGTCAATGGATTTAGTTGCATGTACAAGTTTTCTATTTGAAGCCTTCTGTTTCCATATATTTGAGACTTAATAAAATTCTTGTGAGTAGGAAATTTATTCAGGAGTTACGTGTGAAGAATTTGGCAAAGTAAATGATGACAATCAAACTCAAATTTTATCTGTCTTGAAAGCCTTTTATCTCGATGGCATTAAATTAAAGTTCTTTCTCTATTTTCTGGTGATCTCTGGAGCAAAGGTTGCTTTGCATCGACCTGGGATACATTTAACTTGTGTTGTATCTGCGGAAATATGTATCATAGGTCGATGCAATGCAACCTCTACTCCACCAATACCAAATTGAAGAAAAAGTACTTTAATTTAATGCCATCAGGATAAAATTCTTTCAAGACATATATTAGGTATAAAAGGAAGCCTACCTTGTCACTTGAAGGGGTCTACCTAGAATTCAAGTGATCTCTTAATTATAAAATCAATTCAATTCCAAGTGAACAAGCAATCAAGCATTGAAGGAGAATTTAAGTTGGTGTAGGTGCATTTGGAAGACCAAAGGACTCAATAAAGCCATTAAACACTTTTGAAGGTCTTACGAGTGAAGAGCCAATCAATTATGATGTCTTAAGGTCCATTATGGCTTTTAATGATGAAAATTGTAATAAGTTTGTAATTTGTCCTAAAGGGCCTGGTAAGGACCTTAGGACCAACAAAAAGATGTAATAGGAATTTAAGAGTTTTTTTATCAAATGGTTGATGTAATGCTTTGTATGGTAGAGAATGTTGGTGTACGGACTAGGACAAGCAATAACAACAAATTTTTGTTTTCTTGATTTTTTTGGGTGTTTTGGCTTATGTCACTAGTACATTCGGAGCTAATTTTCGACAGCCGATTATCGGAATTGCGACAAATTTTCATCGGAGTGCCGACAAAAGTAGTCGTCAAAAATTCATCATCGGATTTGTCGACGATGCCCCTGACCATCGGAAATATGACAATCCCATGGACTCTGTCGACGGTGGGCATGATCGCTCTTTTGGTCAAAAAAGTCATCGGATATGCAGCATCCCCATTGGATGCTTCAGTAGATTGCATCACAAAGTCGATGACAATTTAGAACTTCGCACCTACGGTGATGGTGTTTGTTCGGCCCTTGTGTCGTCGGTCCATTCGGAGGCATCGACGACCATTCGACTACGAAGTGTCATCACACATACAACATCCTCGTCGAATGTTTGTCTAGTTTGAGTCAGAAGTACGGTGACTCCAGAACCTTTTCACCGACGAGAACGATGTATGTCCGCCGATTTCATCCTCAATGGAAAGCTTGGTATTAGTCGTAATTCCGATTATGATAATATTTTTATCAAAAAAAAAAATTATTCAGTCATTGATATGTACAGCGAATGATATTCTATCCCCACCACCTACCAATAGGGGGAATAGGTTTGAGGATAATATGAGGTGCACTGGTTTCAAGCTAATATGATCAGGCACACCATGGTTGAGATGGTCCAACTCCCTAGTCTCAGTCTAGGACTAAGCTCATGCCATATCTAAATGAAAGACATCTCAAATACATCGTTGGTGGAAAGCTGCAAAATGCCATTTTCATACATAAGAAAGACATACACAATTGGGTACAATCACCAAGAGAACAGTAAAAAGTGTGTTTGAGATCATTGTCCTAATTGTGGTGTGGTCACCAAGAGATCACCGTAAATTTGTCAACCTTTCCTTCATTTAAACCAAGTAAACCTTTGTAACAAAATTATCCTAAGTGCGTTTAAATGAAGGAAAGGTTGACAAATTTCTCCATGTAGTTTTAGCTGACTCTAGAATTAGTCAGTTGTTTAAAACAACTCATAACCATTGTAACAAAATTCACACTAATAATATATTTCCTAACAATTTTTATCCATGAATGATATTTGGGTTTACAATCTTGAATTCAATACATGCAATATCATTAGAACTCAGACATCAATAAACTTGTTACAAATCAGAAACACTGTGATCTGAATTGCAAGCAAAATATTTAATGTAATGCTTGTTGTTTGTATTTTGGAAAAAAGGGTTGGTTGCAGAATTTTGCAGAGTATACTATTTGAGTAATTTACATGTCAAGTGTTTGTTATAATGTCTGAAAACTAAATCATGAAAAAGTGAAAAAAAAATTGGTTAGCAAATCAGGGGTGCACTTTACATTCTTGTTGTTATCCAATTCTCTTACTTTAGCTCTATTTCTTTCTTCAGATTTGGGGTCTAGAGCTCCTCCCTAAGCAGAGATTGTTGGTTTTGTCTCCCCTCCTTTGGCTTGAGAGTTTCTTGCTATCTCTAGTAGTTTTCCCTCAGAGTTCAGCTTCTCTATTGGTCAGACTGCTATTTTCCCTACCTTCTTCTCCAAGTGCTCCTCCTCTTGTTTCCAAGATTTTTCCTTTGCCTTCTACTCAATGGCCCTTGGTTGTGCTTGCATGCCCTCTTAATGTCTTAACTGGGTTCCCGTTTCCTTCAAATGATGGCTTCTCTATGTTATGCAATATCCATCTTGGATCTTGCAACATCAAATTTTGGCATGGTCGATGTTGATGCGAGTGATTGGACAATTGTTTTTTATTACATTTTTTCTTTGAGTAAGAAGATCCTTCTCAAGTAGTTTGGTGCTGTCAAAAGATAAATAAGTTGTCAAGAAAGGTGAGGGCTAAAAGAATCTTTAGATTAATGTTTTTGACTGTGTTGGTTATTGTTGATGTGGTTTTTCATTGATTTTCTTCAGTTATTCTTCACCAATAGCCTACTTATAACAACTTTATCTGTTTGGAAGTGGGTCCTCTCTATAACCTACAACCAATCTATCAAAAGAAAATACATATTGGAACATGCCATCACAAAAATATGTCATTTTTATATGTAAAACTAGAATATTAAGGTTTTCTTGAAAACAATCAAATTGAAATTCTCATCTTGGTCTTACAAGTATTGGGGTTCTTACCTAGCAGAATGCTCCTCACAAGGACGATTGTATGTTGTCCAAACTAGCTCGCCCTGGAAAAGCCTCAGGATCTGTGATAAAAGTCAAAGAAAAAATAATAATATCATCTAGTTCATATAAGAAATGATTTATAGTGAGTGTCCTTGAGATAAAAGAGCATTTACATTAATGTAGTTGTTTGTGTCGAGGGTAAATCGATGATAGATTCCTCCTGGGAGGATAATCACATCCCCCTTCTTAACCCATATTTGTATCCATCGATCCTCTTTATCCCTTACATCAAAGGAGCCTATAACAAAAGAAACATAAAACTTAAGCGTCAGTATATGTCATTGACAACTCCTGTTTTATGAATTCTTTCAAATTTGTCTTCGCTAGTCAGCTTGCTAATAGGCTATTGCTATATACTAAGAATTAAATTGCTGAAATTTCATGACTTCGACCATAAAGACACATAGACTGGGTTCAAGTAATGTATACGAGAATTAAAAGACAATGGAAACTTTTCCATTGTCTATAATAGATAGCAAGAAGGAAATACTGTTATCTATGTAACATCTATTCAACAATTTTGGATTCATAACTTTACGTATAAACATATACAACCATGGTATATTGCAAAATGACATAAAAAATCCATTTCATGTAATCAATAATTTTGTACAAAGGGGAGGATGCTAATCATGTCACCCTAAATATTCACAAATAGGTATTGAAGGAATGCTGACAATAAATATGATAAAATAATGCTTGGTTTAGAGGATATAGCTAATTCACCCCTCAATTTAAAAGAAATATCAGGTAAAATTTAGTACTTCTTTTCAGTTGATCACATTATGATGTAGCACATTAATCAATACTACAACACTGCCACTGGAAAAAGGCAACAATTTGTCAAAAATAAATAGTGATAAATGATAGGGATATAAACTGTGCTAAAATGGTTTTGTAATATTTAGCTCTTTTAATATAAATCCAACTTTTATTTAGCAAAAAAATATATTGACGAGTAAAATGGTTAAAAAAACAGAGTTTTTTCTGTATATTGAACATGGAACTTTCAATGATGGTGTTTTGAGATGGATAATTGGAATCCCACTATTTTCCCTAGATTGTTTTAACCAAAATTTTGGACATGATTCCATTTAGTTTGCACTCCATGGTTCACAAGTTATTAGGATTAATGGTTATGTTTCCATGGTGTTTGGATCCAAGCAAAACAAGTTCAATGAATCAATAAATGTAGTTTACTCAATACAAAATGTTTGTATATAGATATGGTATACGACATACATGGTGCATGGCAAATCACAAGTTCTTTGATGATTGATTGACAAGAAATGGCAGATCTACTAACAAGTTTCTTCTTGTTCTTAATGGTCCACAAGTTTACTGTTTGCAACTTACATTTCATAGTCACAGGTTGATGGATCACATAGATCATTAATTATAGATTATTTCAAGTTGTTCATGGTTTATTGTCACCTAGTTTCTTACCTAATTTTGCATTGTTTTCTACTTTATTTCCTAGCATTCATCTGCACTTGAATCATTCCTGTGTTGCTTCAGATATGTTGTTCATGATTTATCCTCAGCTTCCATGGTTAGTACCGATTTTGCATTTGACTCAACATAATTCCTAGTTGTGTATTGTACTTCACACATCACACAAAAAGGGTTATTTTAGGAATTAGGATACGATATAGTATTTTACAGTCCTAATATCTAGGTCATTAAACTTTCACATATTGATGTATCATAGTTGGTTATTTTATAATTCGATGTGTGCTTAATGTACCTAGTTTATGGAGTGATTACATGTTTGTTTGATTGGAGAAAATTAACCAATCCAATTTGTAGGCTAGGACTGTTATATTTTTGGTAATAGGGTTTAGTACATACATTGAATTAGAGACATCTTTTATTGATTAATATAGATTCTAAAGATATTTATGAATTCTGGTGTCTTATTTAAAAAATCATACCAAGATGTATGCATTGGAGCCAGTGTTCCACAAGGACATTTCCTCCCCCAAAACTGTTTGTTTTTGAAATGGGGACACCTTAAGAATACAGGGACTTGGATGGGACGTCCCCCTACCACCCCAGTGCAATCCAATGCCATCATCTTTGAGACATCTCAAGGACATCCTTGAGACGTTTGAGGGACTCCCAAGAGCCTCCTGACTATCTCAGGGACATCCAAGCATCTCCCATGGCCAAACAACCCATAAGTGATTAAAAAAAATCAGAACTTTTTTTCAAACTCCATGCCCAAGGTCAAACCCTCACAGCCTATGGGCCCCACCCAAACCCCACCAACTTTATAAAAATGCCTCTTATTTTTGTTTCAACTCACAAAAACAAAGAGCAAGAAGCTGACAACTGTGAATGTGAGAGTGAGAGTTGCAGGTGCCAGGTGAAAAGGTGAGAGTGCAGAGCAAGAGGGCTGAGGAGAAGTAAGAAGAGAAGTGATGCCAAGTTGCCAATTTGTAATGGTCTACCCCTGTTTTGAAACTAATTTCTTTTGCACCTTTTCAACTATGCTTCTTGACAAACAATTTACTTGAATGCTCTACTGCTAATTTTCAGTTTGTCTTTCTTGATTTTGTGAATGCCAATGTTTGTTTGCTAATACTTTTGAGATGACATTTTGGCAAACAACATGCATGCACTGAAAGGGTTTCAATTTGGAATTGATATTGATAGTGCAGATATCACTTTATAATAATCAAGATTTGCATTCACTGAAATGATTTTAACCAACTAAAGAGCAATATTCATGACTTACAAGTAATAAAAAACTTACAAGGATAAGGCATATTCATGACTTACAAGTAATAAAAAAACTTACAAGGATGAGGCATATTCATAACTTTTGTAGTCCTGCCTTGGATATCAACACTAGAAGCAACTCATATTGTTCATGTACATACAAGACAATATGGGAGTTCATTATACCCAACAACTTGTGGTGTTGTTGTTCATGTTGGCTCTGTTGGACCCTGCAATTAAGATTCAATATACATTATTCAATAAGATTAACTATGCAACATAATGACATATTGAAAAGTGTGTTATCTTGTTGAGCTTCGCTTGGTTTTGAGAATAGTTTAATATTCTCTACTTAACAGGGCCAACCACGTGAAGGTGGAAGCTCATTTGGCCCCTCCCCCCACCTAACATCACTCTAAATTCCCCGTTAACATCTTATAACATTCATTCATTCATTCATTCTTTCTTTCTATCATTAATAAGATATAGCATTCATTCATTAATATCACATAACGTTCATTAACACATAACATTGATTAACATTAATTAACACACAACATTCATCAATATTAATTAACACATATCATCCATAACTATTAATTAGCACATAATTGCATTCACTAACACATAAAAATCAGTCATTATCAAATAAGTTAGATTACAACCATTTCTTTTTTCTTTGAAGCTATGAAAAGACTAAGTGGAACATCGGTTTCTTCATCATTTCCCCCCTCTGCAGATGTTCCGCCAACTGCTCGTGATCTCAATGTATGCCTAGTCCTATACTGAGGATGAGGACACTGAAGCGAAGGGGGGTCCTCTGCAATAACAAAGAAATGGGTTAAATTAAAAAAATAAATAAATTATTTTTACAAGTATTTCATTAATTTAGAGAACATAATTGTTGTGCTCTTTACCTGATGGGGCCACATCATTTTGTGTAGCCTCAACCTCAACATGGTGAACACCCTCTAGATCATCTAGAGTTGAAATACTAAAGGTTACATTAATGTTGAACACCAATTGCAATTATATTTGTTTAAAGGAATAACATTGGTCCTCTTTACTTGAGTGGGGAACATCACGTTCCTGATGTTGTGTACCCAGATCATGCTCCACTTGGTTACCACCGACTACATGCTCTAAAATATTAACAAAAAAGGTTACATTAATTACTACTCTAATTACAAATTAAGATGTTTAATTGTAGTAATAGCTAAATAAATAAATTTGAATAGAAAATGAATACCTCCACTACTGGGATGCACATTCGGACCTTCATGTGCAAGTGGTGTTTCATGATTAGCAGGCTGCATTCCAATGTCATGCACATTGTTATCATTTCTTGCTTATTTAAAACAAATATAGTCACTTTATTTTGGAACTCAACATTAATTAGATTATTGGTAAAGTATTCAATTTGAAACAATTTCCATTTAGCATATTTACTTGTGTGACGGATGCACTCGAATGTTGTGTATGCCCACTCAATTCTCATAGCCGATCAGCCATGGCTGAATAGCCTTGCTGGTAGGAAATGCTCTTGTCATCTTCTGTGGGTGCTCTATTGAATTTAGAGCCCTGCATTTTTGCTTGGTATCGTGAATTTTTCTTGCATTGTTTGATTAAAAAAAAAACGGTTGTAATTTATTAATATTTTGATGCAATATTTCGTTTACATGAGATACTTACAATTAGTGTAGCAAGTTTCATGTAACCACCAGAGCCGATTTTGTGTTGCCTGTGCTTTTCTTGTCTTGCCTTGGTTGCCTTTGATGTGTCACTCAGTTTATAAAAAGTTTCAAATATGTTAGATTATATAAATATAAAGAGTAATTAATTAGTACATAATTACATTCTTAATAGTATCTCGTACCTTCTTCTGGCGTCTAGTGGTGTATTTCCATTTTTCCTTTTAATTCTCTCCTTGGCATCCAAAATCAGGTCCTTCCACTCCCTCTCTGGAATCATGGGGGGACGCTCGTACTTTAGGTTCCTCTCTAAATGGGTCCTGTATTGGTCCCTCACATACTTTAGATATGTGCCAGCTTGTTCAAGGAGCTTGGTTTTGTCAAAGGTGTCATTTCCAAACCACCAACCATTTGGTTTGTCAAATCATCTTTTAACCTTTTTTCTTGGTCATTCCACCCTTTAAAGCAAAAATAAGATGTTAGATTCAGAAATGAACTGAAGCTACATTTATTACACTTCAAGAAATGGATCAAAGGAAAAATATTCTAGCAATGATATGAAATCAAAATAGTGGATTAGGGTTAGTTCACATATGATGTACCACCTTATACGTATGGTGGGTCCAAATATCTGCAATGCAATGTCACTAAGATGTTTATAGAAACTATCATTGCCTGCAAAAAATTCATGGGATCATTAGTCCAAAACAAGTGATCATAAAGTAAATTACAATTACAGTATATATAATAATAATTTTAAAGTACATGGAACCTTTTGTATCTTTAAGGGAATCATTTCTTTGTCGCTCACCACCAATGTGGCCTGCAACATTCCCGTACTAGCAATACAAGAAGATCTAGGAAATGATGGTATGTTATCAGCAGTAGTCACCTTTGGCACATCCTCATGTGCATCTCCTCCTGCAAAAAATGAATCCACTATCAAATGGCATTAGAATTCAAGAAAGAACGCTTGAAGGGAAATAAACACATGATAGAAGATAGAGAAAAAAAGGCATCTACCAACAGTGGGCGGGCCAATATGACGTGTAGTAGAGGATGTCTGCATGCTACGTGTTGCCGACATTGCAGTCATCAATACACATGAGGGTAACCTCTGATGAGGCAGCGGTGGCATTTGCACCGGAACATTGACAACACCTAAAGAATAATACATTAAATATATCAAACATTAAATATATAAAAAGTGCAAGAATTGTTGTAGTCACACAAATCTGTCCGGCTTAATTAAATAAATATTCGCTATTTATTTGATTAAAAATCCACTAGCCATCAGTTAATTAAATTAACATTTTATTTAATTTATTCCCAAACATTCTTCTATTAATTAAATAAATTATTCAATTTATTTTAATTAATTCATTAAATCAAATTCACAATCAATTAAATAAATAAAATCTATTTATTTAATTAAAATCCCCTTTTCCTTTTTTAAATAAATTAAATAAAAACATTTATTTAAATCATTATCCCCCCCCCCACTTGCATTTTCCTACAAATGCAACTTGCACACATTTATTGAAATAAATGAATTTTTATTTTAATAAAATCCTATTTTCCCTCACCCACCAAATCCACTTGCAAAATCTAATCCCCTTCTATATTCTTCTAACCCCTTCCTAATTAGCCTAATCTATCCCCTAATTATTGTCACATTCCTAAGCAAAATGGAGTCACTTCTCAAAGACTTCAAAAGTCTTTGAAAAGCATTTAATGCTTTGTGTGTTCAACAAATTAACCCCCAAAGTCTTCCAAGACCACTAATGGCTCTTACATGACCATTTATGGCTCTTACATAACCATTTATGGTTATTTCAAACTTGTCTCCCCAAACATTTATTGTTTTGACCATATTCATCCTTTTCACATTTGCACAAGAGTTTATCCATTGGATAAAAGCTTTATTCTTTGAATAAAGAGTTTATTTACTCAGCTAACCTTGACTCTAACTCTCAAAGTCATATCAAGCATTTAATGCTTATTCCCTCCCCTCTCAACCTATCTCACATTGACACTTGTCATCCTGAGATTGGGTTGAAAGCCCTCACATGGATTTGAAATCATTCAATCCTGACCCTTGTTGAGATTACTCAATCTCAACCATCCATTGCTCCATTTTTCCTATAAATAGAGCCCATTTCTTCATAATCCAGATCCTGAAAACTTGTATGCATTTAACCTATAGGCATTTTAGAGAACATTTAGCATAGCAAACTAAAATCTTGTTGTTTTTGGGTTAAAATCAATCATTTTATTATCATCTAGTATTTTAGCTTTTCATTTTACATTAAGAGCAATATTTCAATCTCAAACCTCCATAAGCATCCATAGTGCAAAAAGCTGCTGAGAGCTACACTATTTTGGAACTTGGAGAGGAGAGGAACAAGGGAGAAGGAGCTAAGAGCATGCTAAGAGGCATTTGGAGATGCCTCATTATCTTTGTTTCGTTTGTTAGATATATTAGCATGATTTTAGCATCTCCTTTGATATGCCTGTTTAGATTAGCTTTTGGTTAACTAACACTAACAATTTTCTGATTTCTTGTGTTGTTGGTCATTTGCTAACCTTGTCCATTTTGCAGAGCATCAATTGTAAACAAGGATGAACCTTTGTTTTGAAAATTGACAGTATAAGCCAAGCAAGCGATAATACAAGAAAATTGTCATCACCTGAAGATCCTGCAACACCCTGATCATGGCAACGAATTTCATGAGGGTGGATAAATTGATGTAAAAATAATACGTACATATTTAAGTTAATGACATAAAGGAGAATAAAATATAAACCATTATTGAACTTTTGTTATAATTAAAGCTTTCATTACTGCTTACTTGCAAGTTTTCTACTGTTCGAAGCAATAATTCCGCCCTCTCTCGTATCTCATTAGTAATAGGATGCACGGTTGCCAAAGCAACAATCTCTTTTCTAATTTTTCTAAGAGGCATTTTAAAGAATTACATAAGGTGTGTGGAATCTTCAGGGCCATCATCGCTTAACCCTAATGATTCCACATCCCTAGAGAGGTGCTCAGGTACTGCAACTCCCTTTCCATTTCCTCGAACATCTGTCTGTGTCAAGAATATCATTAACAATTACAAAATTAGTATAAATCACTAAAAAAAGAACATAATAATGTAAAAGTTTGCTTCTCTCTAATTTGTACAATTACAATGAGGTTTACCTGCTCGGTAGAAGTGTCACAACCTAAATCCCTGTCTGCGATATGTGATGGATCCTTGTCGCTCTATGACAAAGAAAAAATATAAAAAACGTTAGCGAAATTAAACCAATAGACTTAGCAAAAAAACTTCATAATAAAATGGTATATTGGATTTATTAATTGGAGGTTGGTTAATTTAAATGGTATATAGTATGTACCACCCCCATGATATTAACTTTGTTTGTATCTATACGATTCAAACTATAATCGATTAGAAGCTCTTCGCCTGCACTTATTGATTTTATTGCACATACAAATACACGATTTCCCTTGCGCGCCTCAAATATGCAATTGGGTTGTTTATTAGTTGACCCATGTCGTGTACTATTTATAAAACTTGTAATATTCCCTATTGCTTTTGGCCGACCATCAATGTATAAAGCCACTCGTTTACTTTGATCATTATCTTTCTGTTGTATATAATTTGCTGACAGTGCATACCTACGCATACCTTTTTTATATTTAACAATCTGCATCCAATTATTGTACTTGTAACAAGGTCCAACAAACTCCATCAATTCAACAACTCTATTGTAACAAACATTTATGTCGTCCATGGAAAATAAGCCTAAGCCATGTAACGACGAAGGTGCTATGTGATATATCCTATCGTTAACACAAAAATCAGTGTTTATTGGAGGAAGTTCCTTGGGCACCCATTGTTTCTGTAGATGTATGTACCTCAGTGGCACCTCAATGTCACCTTTGGTCTCATCATCATAAGAACATGACCCCCCTTGAGCAAGGAAAAATTTCATGTGTTTATTGAATTTTCTTCTAATCTTTTGACCTCTTGTTGATCTCCCTATTGTAGACCTACTACATGTGTCACTTTCATTTTCTATTCCTACATTTTCGTCACTCGACGAAGACAAATCTGACAAATACCTATTTGGGGGTACTTGCACTCCATGAAATGAGAGAGTTAATTGGTAATGAGAGATAAATTTTGCAAATAAGGGTAATGTTGATGAAGAAGTCAGCCCTAAAGTTGATTTTGGGATTCAAATTGGAATAAGTCCAACTGGGGCCTCAAGTGTTGATAATTGTATTAGATTTGCTACTAATGTCGAGGTTTGAAAAACTGAGGAAGTTTGTTTTCCAAGTAATTTAAAAAAATAAACTGTTTCTATAGGGTGTATTGACTAGTTATACCTGTCCATCCATGAGATTGTGCAGGATCCTCGTCAAAGGGGTTCAGGGTCCTGTACAATGTAATTCAATTATCTTATGTTAGCTAAAAATTACATAGTACACAACATGAACAACATGAACTTTGTAGACAAAAAGAGTATTAAATAATAAAAAGATGTTGTCATCAAAATCATTGTAAGTTTTTTAATTCCTTACCTTTACTTTATGTAGACTATGCAGGATTCTCAACTAAATGGTTGACGATGTCTGTAGTCAATGACCTATTCCCACCAAGGGTGACAACATCACACAGGGACTATACCTAAAATCAACACCATCAATTGAGCATCATAAGCATTACTACATTTGTAATTTGATAAACAATAAATACATACGTATCATAAGCATCACATGATGTGTCATCATATATGTAATTGAGCATCACAATTAGAATCACATATGTGTCATCATAAACATGTAATCCATCACATATGTATCATAAATCACCATCCATCACATAGGTAATAAACAATCCACATTCTATAAATAAACACAAAGTTCAAAAAATGTCACATGCATCATCATAAACATGTGATCCATCACATATGTATTTTAAATCAACATCCATCACATAGCTAATAAACAATCTGATTTCCATAAATAAACACAATTTAAAAAATGTCACATAAATAGTCACTCTCCCTATCTCCATCTCCATATTAAAAGGTGTATCATGAATTAATTATGTAATGGCATTAGAATTCAAAACATAATGAATTAATTATGTAAAAAAAATCTATCAAGAAGTCAATATTAAATAGATAATATACTAATCGCATACCTCATACATTTCATTCTTCATCATCATGAACATCAAGGTCATCATCATCATCATCATCATCATCATCATCATCATCATCATCATCATCATCATCATCATCATCATCATCATCATCATCATCATCACCATCAACGTCTTCGCCATCATCATCATCATCATTATCATCATCATCATCATCATCATCATCATCATCATCATCATTATCACCATCAACGTCTTCGCCATCATCATTGCCATCATCACCATCACCATCACCATCACCATCTTCTTCTTCTTCTTCTTCTTCTTCTTCTTCATCATTATCATCATTGAGAAACTTTCGATCGTGATCATCATCCACTTCATCTTCTACTTCTTCGGTATCTTCTTCTTTGGTATATTCTTCTTCTATCACATTATACTTTATCGGCCTTCCTCTTGGATCATGTCTAACAACAAATGACCAAACCGGTTTATGTGAAACCTCTGAGTAAAATACTTGCTCACATTGGCTTGGAAGAACATAGGGCTCATCCCCAACTAGTTCAAATGAGCTTGTATTTAGCATTGTAAAACCATTATCATGTTCAATAACAGTTCTATCAAGATCATTTGTATTCAATCATAGCTTATACCATTTGACGACGAACAAAACTAATTTGAAGGAATTAAGGTCACACTCAAGTATATCATCCAAAATGCCATAGTATCGATTTTGAGACTGTTGAGGATGTATGTCATTTCTCAATGAAATATTTGTCACCTCAAAGACTGCAGTGATGCTAGAATCACAAGTTTTCTTCGTGTCATCCAACTTTTTTATGCAAAATTTATGACCATTGTAGCACATAGCGTTGTTGTGTTTGACCTGCGATATGTCAAACATGTAAAATTTATTGTATTGTGAGTTGATAAACATATGGGTGATTAATAAATTTATACGTAACTGTTTATCTCTTAAACTATATGCTAAATAAATTTCTCTTTGCGTAACATTGGAATCTCCATTATGATGTGCTTCTTTAACCAATGAAGTCACACCTTCCCATGTTAACGTGTGTCCAGAATGTTGACAACGTTCAATGCATACTGTCATCCAATCAAGATTGTTTGCAATATACAAATGTAGTGCATCCCACTCTCGACCAACTGTACGAAAAATAAATAGACGTCTTACAATCGATTTATTTTGAAGATTAAGAATTAATTAACTACAATAACATCTTATAATTACCTCTCACTTTCCTCAATCTACCTTTCCCCGTCAAGTACTCCCCTTTTAATTTGTTAATGGGGTTGGGATCCCAAATGCAATCCACATGGATCTTTGCTGCAAACTTAGGAAGATATTCAGAAATGTACACCATAGTCTGGTATACCATATATCCCTTCACCATAGAAGCCTTAGGATGTGCTCTTTGTCAAACCAAAGCCTTCAAAAATTTCAAGTGCCTCTCAACCATCCACATTGACCTAGTGTGTACAGGTCCACACAATTCAATCTCTTCAACTTGGTGTATGAGGTAGTGTTCTTGTGCATTGAAAAAAACTAGAGGTAGACACTTTTGCATTTCACACATTAAATGAGGAATTTTTCTCTTCCAATATTTTATATCGTCTTTATGGATTTATTTACATGACAACCACCTACAAGATATTCAAGACGCAAAAAAATATATTACATAACAAGTAAAACAAATAGCAAATATAATATCTACACAATGAACTGAGTAAATATCACTACTTACCTCATTTATTTTCCAAGATCATATATGACTTGCTTGACATTATTGTCGAAGTCGTCTAGGAGAGATAGAGGTAGAATGTACTGCAACAATTATAAAATTATCTTTTCATTTTTTTGTAACATAATACAATGAAAAGTAAATGTACGCGCAGTACTTAAATACATACTAAAAACATAAGAACATGAATTACCTTAATGAAGGTATGCCAATCATGCGTTTTCATCCCTGGCCCAAATTCACTTTTCTTTGATATGAGATTGTTTATGTTCGTAGCAAATCCTGTGGGAAATCGAATTTTTTCTATGACTTCTTTTATAGCATTGCTTTGCTGGTCCGTTAATAACCAAGGAAGCTCACTTATATTAATCTGGTCTCCATGGCTATTTGATTGAATGACATTTATCATTGCATGATTGAAATCCTGAATGTCACTACATATTTTGACAATTTTTTCTTTGTCACGCCTTCCATCCAATATTCTCCATATTGTCTCTATTATATTCTTTCCAATATGCATACTATCAAACAAATGAACAATTTGTAACTGCTCATAGTAGGGCAACCTATTAAATTGTTGGGGATAACTTTTTAGTCCCTTAGGAAGGTGGTCATTTATGCCTTCATGACCTTCATGATCATCAATCACATCATCAGTAAACAAAACAAAATAGAAAAGATGTTTTATGATAAACCAATAGATGGAATGGTATTACCTTGACGATTAATTCTATTATATTCCAACTTCCACAGGTGAGGTGTCATTCTTCATGGCTTTGATGTATTCTCTTCTTTCCCATTGAATATATATTTTTCAGTATTTGGATACTTATGATTTTTGTGGAGAAAGTGCCTATACTCATCAAACACCTGCTTTCCTAAACTTTTTGAATGACGAGATTTCATCTTTGGACCACAAACAAGACATGCAAATTTTCTCTTTGTTTGAAGACCTACAAGATAATGTATAATTGGATTACATATGATAATTTTTTGAATTATAATGTTCATGCATAACTTAAACACTATAACATACCACAAAAATGTGTTAGCCCTGGGGCATCGTGTATTGTCCATAAAAGCATCGCATGGAATTGAAATTGTCTTTGTCTTATTGGTCTAGAGATGTCATACATAGTGACACCATTCCATAACTCCAGCAACTCGTCGATAAGAGGCTCGATATATACATTCATATCTTTAACTTGGTACTTACCTAATCGAATGAACAAAAACATTATATAATTATTATGACCATTTTACTGCAATATTTATAATTAAATTTAGAATATATTTAAATGATAAAATACCTAGAACAATCATTGCCAACATTATGTGCTCCCTCTTTATTGACATCCATGGAGGAATGTTATTGTTGATAACAAAAACAGGCTACACTGAGTAAACATATCTCATCTCTCCAAATGGATTGACACCGTTTGCTGCCAATGAAAGCCTGAGATTACGAGGTTCTTCTTTAAAGTGTGGCCACTTTTCCTCTATGTCCATAAATGTTGAACCATCCACAGGCATTCAAATAATGTCATCTCGACTTCTATTGCATGCATGGTAATCCATAAATTGTGCCAAGCTAGTGCACTTGAATAATCATTGCATACGTGGAATAATGGGAATATAGCGAAGAACCTTGCGAGGAACCCTTTTTGTTATTTGATCTGTTCGATATCTATTGATATGACATTCAAGGCATTCAGTTCAAAATTCATGTTGTTTGTGATATATAATATAATCATTGGGACAAGCATCTATTGCTTGATACTCCATTCCAATATCTTTCATAATGACAAATAATTCTCGGTATGAGCGAGGTAGAATATTTGATGGTGGTAACAAAAACTCACCTATCAATCTACAACAAAAAAATATAATTTGTTAATATAAAGAATATTAATGGTACAACATGATTCACAGTTTATTATGACATATATGACATACCTTAACATACGTGACATTGTTATGTTGGATAAACCATTCATAACCTTCAAGTTCACCAACAACAATACAACGAAGAGAAGAGTTGTCTGCGATCCTTTCGTAAAGGGCCTCAGATGCCTTCTCAAGTAGAGGGACATCATGAACAACATCAAGGTCATCTTCTTCTTCATCATCAGCTGCACGAGTACTAAATGTGTCATGGATCAATGTATTTGTACCATCATCTTCAATTGTGTTTTCACGCTCATGATCGTCATCTTCCATGGGATCATTATCTTTAGCTTCGATATTCACACCTCCATGTTCGTCCAATTCGAAAACCATATTCTTCGGGTTGTGTTGATCCATACCATGTGCTCTGGGGTGCTTGACCTATATAAAATTGTTAAACATAAATAAACCATGATCATGATCTCATCATCACATGATTTATTATGTGTATAAATTGTTAAAACAATATAATGAAAAACTTACCAATGGATGATAATCATGTCCACCTTCAATGTGACCATCTAGCCTACAATGTTTCTTTGTTGTTTTGATTAGAAGTCTTCTAGTCTTTAACCCCTTACAAATTTTGCACAGATAATAACATTTTCCATCACCTTTTCTTTTCAAGTTAGACTACAATCTAGCAATTATCTCCTTATTTTGTTGTTTGTTGATATTGTCTAACATGGTCTTTCTTCACAGGCAAGAAAATCGGGCTATAGAACTAGTTATATAGAAGTTAAAATGTTAGTTATGAAATTACGTTTCAGTATAATATACCAAATTAAATTACTTGAAAATAGAAATTATCATCATTGAACCAAAACCATTTAACTCTTCTTTTTCATCTCAAAACATTTCTAATGGCTTTGTGGTATGCAAGCCTTGTATAATATATTAAGTTGACTAATGTCTAATTGGGGTAATCCATGAGTGTCTAATGTGAATTCAGTATCCTAAACATTGGAGAGACTTTATCTGACTTGCCTAATCAATGTGGTTGTTGTCCTAATATGAAATATCAAGTTCTACCCTTGCCTCTGCATCAAACTTCTCACATCATGTTTCTTCAACAAAACACACTAATATGAATTGAGCCAACACCATGAGGATAGGGTCAAGTACCATGGAAACTAATCATAATACGTGAAGACAGGGTTCACACATAAGTGTTGGCTCTCAACAATGCCACACTTCCAAAATTGTTAGTCTCAAGACTTGTCCTATTGGGTGAGCACTCACTGATGGCCACAAGGCCAAATCAATGTATGTAGGCTTCGAACTCCTAACTCTAGGCTAGGAGGACCCTACAGAAGGTCTATGAACACTCACTTGGTATTACAATAGAAAGAGCCTTCCTCTAGAACTTTGTTTGCAACACACATATCAATATTGGTAATAATTGTTATGATGGATGGTCTATTAGGACGGTAATAAAATGCTTATTCTTTTTCCACCCTTTGAAACTACAACAAGGTATTTGACTTGGCAGGGTCCCCACACATCACTTCAACAACAAAGATTAAGCAATTCAACCTTTTTCCTTCTCAATGCATTTTTTTTTGTCTTTCACTGGTTTTCTCAGTCTGATACATAGGGATATCAGACCTTTCATGGCATCATCACACGCACCTTCCAATATGCAATCCTTTCATATTTTAGGTGCCTACACACTATGTTGTTGTTAAGTATTGATTTAGTCTTAAGACATCTCATGACTCCATTACATGTCCACACTTGGGTTCACAAACACAACTCTGTCAAAACAAAAACAATATCAGTAGTAAAATGATGACTGTGACAATCAATACCCTTAGGATAGTCATAGAAATTTAATCTATTTCATTTGGTTTTGATCGAAAAACCCTTCCGAAGGTTGCATAGGGTCCCCTCACCCCTCTCTCTATCATCAACCACTTCAAAATACCAATCGCTTGGTCTTCCCACCAAATTCTTCCCTAATATGATACATAGCATGAAAAAAGGTCTATCATCAAGCATGATATGATACATAGCATGAAGAAATGCACATAAAACCCCAATTTCACTTGGATGGCATGCCAAAGGCCTATTTATTCCCATCTAAGTGTGTTACAACCTCAAACCACCATAAACTAACTTTCCAACCATATTTTTAATGTTTCTACAAGAAATGCAAAAGTTGTCATGGCAATATGACAACGTTTTTCCCAATGGACCTCAAAATTTCACAATTAGGTCTCTATTTGTTGTTAGAATGCGATCGATGACTAAGTATTAGAGGATCTTACTAACTTGGGTATCATGATTTTATGTGTCTCTGACATGACTCCTAGTAACTATAAAAGGATCTTACTAGTCCTAGATCTATGCCTTGTCTTTTTGATATGGTTCCTAGTGAGAATACATGAATCTTACTAGTTCTAAATGTCATAACTTTGTGTTTTGCATGCTCCATGTGTGTCACCAATTTTACTCATATTACTCACTTTCTACTTCCCTTTTATCTCAATATTGTAGACTGACAATATCATAAGTCTTGGGAGCTACCATCTTTCCAAACTTGTAGTCATCTTGACTCTTCAATATCTTGGTGAAAGAATATTTGGTTTCTCCATATTTTCCAAAGAGTAAATGAGCATAATTTTATACTCTTGCTAAGATGGGGCTAAATATTGCATCATAAGTTGTATCTCTTTAAAAATATACACTAAGTTTGGACTCAATTTAAGTGGTTGTGCCTTATGTATGCCTAATTGTACATAGGTTTGACAATGTTTCCATAAATTTAGTTCATTCCCTTATTCATGATGTTCCTCATGGCTCAATTTTATAGGAATAGGGTCTTGGGAACCCTTATTCATGGAAATTGGACCTAAAATTTGAAAGATGAATGTTGGATTCGCAAATAGTAGGAATTTCCTCTCCAAATTTGGACTTTTACAAAAGTTCAATTTGAAAAGGTGCAAGGACCATCCATATAAGGTCCATCTTGAAAATTAAATGATAATGCCATCCATGCATATTAAATGATATAGTCAAGTAATAAAGAAGGAAAACCATTTCCTGGAGTTGTCAAATGATTTTAAAGATGCACAACAACCCACTAAATGCAATTCACTAAAAAAGAAAACAAAGTATGCTACAAGATAGTGGGTAAGATGCAAGCAATGAAGTTAAATAGACAAAGAAAAACCATGAATATTACCAAGTCAAAAGGAGTAGCTATGACCTCTTAGGTGTTTTTTCACTTGCATAAATTAGACTTCTTAAGGATAGAAACACATGTAGATAGTAGTATGAAGTCTTTTTGACAATTTTTGAAGTAGTTGAAGGAATGGCTTATTTTAGTTATATCTAACCCAAGACAATTTCAACTCAAAGTAAGGAATAAAACCATATGTTCTATAAGTTTGGGAAGCTAATTGAGTAGCTGGATAAGGTAGAGCATGACTATAGGGTAGTCTTGAGACTCTTTTAACTTGATTAGAACATGTACCAAGTATCTAGGAGCTTACAAAGTCAATTCAACCATATTTCAAGTGAAAATGCAACAAAAGGAGTAAAAACTTTGAATACACCTCAAAAACCACTCTGGTGGCCAAGTAGGTGGAAATAGTCTTTTCCAACATTTTTTTTGTTCATAGATGCAAACCTATATTCTCTTTATTATTTGAGATGAGAATTACATTGTTGGTGGTTCTGTTATTACCCAGTCCAATATCGATCTAATCTTGATACTGTCATAAAAGGAGTGACTATCCTAAGTGCTTTATACTGTCACAAAAACTGAGTGTTGCAGTAGTGAATCTTCCTTTGACCTTTGGGTGGTTGGGAGGGTAAAGACCAATGGTGGTATATGTTTAGTGGTTCTTGTAAGAGTATCCTAAAGTACATTGGTTTTTGGATATCTAGAACATTTTGTGAGTTGAGTACCAGAGGGGATTAGAAGACCCAGTTGAAGGAGGATTTGCGTGAATAAGGGTTGAGGGTGTTGGTGGTGATTGAATGTTGGAGAGTTGGATTGTGACTTAGACATGTTTATTTGTCCTTTTGAGTAACTTGTGGCCTTGTGAGGGGTCTTGTGAGTAAGTGAAGGGTTGACACCTAATTGAATAGGTGAGTTGGGAGAAATATCTCCCTTGTTGGTTGAGTTTATTGGATTCTCTGCATCAACATGCCTTTTCGCTATCAATCTATTCAAACTTCCACCCAAAGATTAAATCTTGTCAAAGTTCAAAATAAATTTCCTTGTTGTCCTTACTATCTTGCACCAACTTTCATATCACTAGGTAGTCTTTTGCTTAGAACTATCATCTTCCATGGTAGGATACCATCTCAGTCCCTTGAGTTAAGCTAGCTTACCTTTAGAATTTATCATTTCCTAATCAAGTTGCTCAAGGGGAAAATGTCACTAATCAAGTTGAAATGTTGATTTCTCAATCTTCCTAAGCTAAAAGGTTAAAATAAATTGCAAAAGATAGAGCAAGGCTATGAGAAAATGAATCATCAGTATTACCTAAATCCACATTATCAACAAAATCTAGAAATAACCTTGTATGTAAATAATTTATCATGCCAAAATTGCCAATTCTAACATGAAAATGAGACCAAGGAAAGCTCTAGAACAACTACTACTATTCATTCACATGTTCCTTATTAACCTCAATCACCATGAAAGATGCACAAATTGATTATAACAAAGAAAATGTTTCATAAATGTAAATATTAATTCAAGACTAAGGAAAATGAAAGAAATAAAAGAATACCAAGCAATAAAAAATGACTACCAATATCGTTGCAAACTATGAACTTCATTTCCATTAATTCTTCAAAATATACTAGCAAAGCACAAGTATTCAATCTACAACCTATTGCTAAATGTCTTTTGAAAGAAAACGCACTAATGAGTGTTACTAAACTTGGACCTTAAATAATCAATTATTAGACCCTCAAAATTAATTTTGAAATTATATTTATAGGGAAACTTTTTCCTCAAAATTAGAGATTAAATTCAACCCAAAACCTTATCAAACTAAGAGGTACAATCAACACACAAGATACTAGCCTATAACTGAATTAAGAACTATAAGTTGACTCATGAAAATGAAATATAAGTCAGAAGGAACTTAGAATATGGAGTCAAAGAAGCATGGAGAACAAGAAAAAGAGGATTTATCTAAGTCCCCACCCCCAAGATGACTCCTCTAGAATTTTAAACTTAGGTGCACAAGCAACAAGATGAAGAACAAAGGCCAAAGTAGGTTGTAACTACCATGAACCCATCCATCCAAAGTGATGAGAATCTAGATGTTCCTAAGTGGCTACAATTCAACTTTGAAAGGATAAAGAAGAGAGTATTGAAGAAAGTAAGTTTCCAAAAGATGATCATTGAGGTTGAGGCCGCAAGGAAGCCAAACAAGGCAATGACTTTGTATGCCACCTAAAACTATGCAAAAGGAGAGATAGTTGCCAATACCCTAATATAGAGAAGATTTAGTAAAAACTGCCAATACCCTAAACTAGGGTAACCCGAGACAGTAAGAAAATGGTTCGGGGTCATATAGACTAACTTTATACTGTATGTTAATTACAAAGTGATAAGTTGTGTGGTTGGAAATTTTCAATCCACGCCTTCTAGGTTAGGATTGTGTTGAATTGTTTCTCCCTAGGGCTTCTGGGTCGGCTGTGTTAGGTTGGCTGGCGAGAGAAAGAAAGGCTTGCCCAAACAACACTGAATGAAGGTTGCAAATCATTGGAATAATATTTATTCCCATTGTTTTCTTGTGCATTGGTTTGATCTCCATCGATTCAGCAGCTAGAGGCAAACACCACCCTATATATTAGCTCGTACAATAATGATCAATCAACATGTATATGGGAGGAAGGGATTGCTTCGATAAAATTGAACGCTCACTCCTCAATCACAGTTCTATGCTTTTACGAGGAGTGGATTCCTATAGGGTTTTATGCATTCAGGGAACCACACCTTTGACTAGGAGCCATCTGGCTTGAGATTGGATAATTAATATGAATACAAGATTGACCAATTTGCATCAAAAACTAGGGCAATTAACCACTGTATACACCTAAAAATGGTCTAAAGATAGTTAATTAAATATGCAGTTATTTGATTAATTCCCCTTCCCAATTAATTGAATTCACAAGCAATTTAATTAATTTCTCTATTCATCTACTAGTAAATAAATCTAAATGATTTATTTATATAGTTCATTTCATATCCCCCTTTGATTAATTAATTCTAAGTTAATTAATGTCTCCACATATTAATCAATTCTTCTAATCCCTAATTAAGATTAACAAACTCAAGTTTGTTGAGATTAATTACCATTTTCCAATTATTTGAATTTCTAAATTCAAATGAGCACATGGCTGCTAACTTTAACCACCCAACCTAACCATCCCCTAACTTAACCCATTCAATCTAACTTGGGTCTAACTAATCCCATCCTAACCTCCTTATCCTAACCTCCCATGGTGTGGATATTCTCTCCTTGAGACACATGGCACTTTTGCCACATGTCTCCTCCCTTGGACACTTGCCCTCTCACGAGCAAGGCTCCTTGACACTTGTCACCATAGAGATGACAAGTGCCCCTTCCACCAACCTCTTCTCCAACTTCCTCAATCTTGGCCCTTGATATCTTCAAATCAGATCTGGACCGTTGATTCCTACCACCTCAGCTTTGGCCTTGGAAATCCTATAAATACCCCTCATTTTGGAGCAATAATGATCTCATCTCATATCAATTTAGGCATTGTTACTATAGGAATTTGCATTTCAATTATCTAGTAATTAGATTTTAGATTTATCATAGCATGCTAATCTAGTTTCTTAAATCAT
Source organism: Cryptomeria japonica (assembly GCF_030272615.1). NCBI lineage: Eukaryota > Viridiplantae > Streptophyta > Pinopsida > Cupressales > Cupressaceae > Cryptomeria > Cryptomeria japonica. Next base: position 487,334,495 of record NC_081413.1, read on the forward strand.
GCATTTCATATCATCTCCATAGTCAATCATGATCAAATAGCTACTCAACTCTTGAGTTGTCACTTTGGAGGTCATTTCTCCACTGAGAGCCCATCAATCCAACACTTTCAAGGTCCTCAAGAATAGAGGAAAATGGGACATTTCAAGGAAGGCTTATGGTTTGCATCTTTGATTTAGTTTTGAAATTAAGCTTTTCAATTATACTTTATTGTCTCATTATATGTGTATGCCTCTTATAATAACAACATTTTTAGCATCACAACCACCACATGTCTCATATCCTAACATCTTTTGCATAAAAAAGGAATCTCTCATACTCCAAGAGTTGCTTCCACAATCGGTCAATATCCCACAAGAATGCAGGAATAGCTAGCATGTATAAAAGGAAAAGTTGTAGAATCTCTTGAATGGTATATTTTTTGCAACATGAAATTAAGGTGAATAATCTACCTCCTGCGTGGGATTGCAAGAAATGCATAAATTCCTTCGATGTGGGTTTGATCTTGTTGGGGGTTGAAGTCGCCACAAACGCCTACGTGGGATTGCAATGCACAAATGACTTGCCCTCTTCTTTTTTTTTAAGTAATGGTCATTGTCGTCAGAATTACGACGAACTCGAGCACTTTTTTGAAAAAAAAAAAAACATTGCTAATGCCTTCTTCATCGAAACCAAATGGCAAATGTCCATCATAATTCCGACGAATTCATGCATTTTTTCAAAAAAAAATCAAATTTGGTCACAATATACCTTCTCCGTCGGAAACCTCAATCAGAAATCTAGTCCAAATGTATTAGTGTGGTAACTTTGTCTTGAGTGTGTATTCGAATTCCTAATGCATTGAAGAGACCTTGAACATCTTATTTGTAGGGAAGAAGCACTGATAATCTATTTGTCTCAGACTTTAGACTAGTTGCATTGACTATTCTAATAGATTTGTGCAATTTGGCATTTGATTTGGTTGATTTACAATGAGAATGGTCATTCCATGAAAGTAAAAGGCCTAATATTCACGGGATGACACTCCTCTAACATGTACAATACATTACTAATAGATTGATGTGCAGATTAGGTGGAGAACCGGGGTGCTCACCAAAATAGCAAATGTAAGAGTGGAGAAATTGCTTGCTAAGGAGCAAAAGTAGCAAATCCGCCTTAAGGAGGGGCAGTGTTTGGAAGAGGGGTATATGAGAAACCCTACTTTTAAGGGTTTGTGAGAGGCTAAATAAGGGATTTTGCATCTAAGAAGGTTAAAACTTGTAAATAATTGCATTTCCTTAGTTTTGAATCATATACTTTCCAAAGAAACCTTTTGATAGTAGATTCTATGTACCATCCTAATCCAAAAAGCATTCATTTTGTCTACATCCGATAGTCATTGCTAAAATCAGTTTAAAGTGTATTCATTTAGGGACCTTTCATAAAATATTCTCAACTTACACATCATAAAAGGATCTTAAAATATTCATTGTTTATAATGATAAGAATTTGGTTGTTCCATACACCTTCCTTTACTATTTTAAAAATATCATCGACCAAAATATTGTGCAGCAGTAGTATGGAGTGTATTTCATCTATTTTATGCCTAAATATTTCATCATATCACTTTCTTTTCAAAGGCGACTGATCGATTGCGTTGTTGGGGTAATGCATTCCAAATAGATACAGTTGCATACCATTTATCTATCTTGATTAAAGACTTTTATCCTATTGGCATTAAATTAAAGTTATTTCTCTATTTTCTAGTGATCTCTGGAGCAGAGGTTGCTTTGCATCGACCTGGGATACATTTAACTTGTGTTGTATCTGCGGAAATATGTATCCTAGGACGATGCAATGCAACCTCTGCTCCACCAATAGCAGATAGAAGAGAAAGTACTTTAATTTAAAGCCATTAGGATAAAATGCTTTCAAGACATATATTAGGTATAAAAGGAAGCCTACCCTGTCATTTGAAGGGGTTTACCTACAATTCAAGTGATCTCTTAATTATAAAATCAATTCAATTCCAAGTGAATAGGCAATCAAGAATTCATCAAGAATTGAAGGAGAAATCAAGTTAGTAGACATATTTAATAGAGGAGATATTTAATAAAGATATCATCTTTTAAATTAAGAAATGGGCAAGAGATTAAGAATACAAACCTTCCATATTGCACACTTCAAGGTATATTCAAATTACAAGTTACACTTATAGGGTCTATCCTATTCGAGCTAGCTACTATTTCAACACATTCTAACACATGTATCTATTTCTATGCAATAATTAGTAGTAGCTACATAGACTAGCATGGTACATAAGTTCTTTTCTAATAGTGCCCTTCATATGCAATTCTTTCAAGATTATTTAGTTGTATCTACCTTCTTAGGTTATGCAAATGGAGATTAGATTAGGTTATGTATCTACTTTCTTGCTCTGTAATTCTCGTTGTGTTTAATAAATTTTTATCCCTTTGGTGAAAAAAAAGGAGGTTGATGATAAATATCTATGTTGTCTATTAGTTGATTCCCATGACAATAAGTGGTTAATGCTGATACAAAGTAACACTAACAGGAAACTTTGATGACAATCTAATAGACATCACTGTTGAACTTACCATTGTCTCATATAACCCTATGTTGGCTAGGCCCCACAATAATTAGAAGATCCTAATTACTACTGTCCTAAACCTTGCATTGACCGTCACAATTTCATAGTCAGTTAGTTAATTAGTCCATTAGAGAGATTGGGAAAGAGTTTGGTATTGAGTTAGGTGTTGGTGGAAGGTTTAAGGAGGTACACTATCATCATAATTAATGTTAGCGAGTGTTGTGTGAAGAAGAATGGCCACGAAAGGAGTGATTGTCCTAAGTGCTTGAGACTGTCACAAAAAGTGAGTGTTGCAGTAGTGAATCTTCCTTTGACCTTTGTGTGTTTGGGAGGTAAAGACCCATGGTGGTATATGTTGAGTGGTTGAGAGGATAAAGACCCACATATCAACTATCTACTTTGACATCCTAGGATGGTGTCCACCTACTCTAAAACCTTGTGGGAACTCTCTATCTGATACTAACATATACATAATATGTGTCTCTCATATAACCCTATTTTGGCTAGGCCCCACCATAATTAGAAGATGCTAACTACTAAAAACACTAGATTCTCCCCTAAAAGGTTGTTGAGTCATAGAAGGCCTAGCTTGATAGCCCTATAGTCTCTCATACCTAAAATATTCTTGTGTCGATGATGGTCAAATGCGACTACCCTATGGCCCCTGCTATGCTCTAGACCTTTGTCCCTAATATTGATACTATTGGGTTTTTCTTTGTAAATCATATAGTAAGTCCAAATTATCCTTTGAAGGATGGGGAGGCCTATGGACACTTTAGTCCTTCATCAAGGTTACAAACTTCTCTCATGCCTCTTGTGTCCTCCCATGTACCTCATTTTCCATAAGAGACTTTTCCATAGCAACCCTAAAGTCATTTGGATTGGCCATGTGTAGGAAAACTGAAATTTTGGGCTTTCCACCCCTAATGAAATCATTGACAAGTAACTTGTCTTGAATGTAATCTACAAATTACAAGAACTCCAAAAACTAACTCTCATGTTGAGCCACTATGAAACCTTATTATGTAAATTTTGAAACTCATCTATGCATCTCTATCAAAAATATTTTGAAATAGAACACACTTTGAAGCACTCCAAAATGGTATCTAGAGAGGGTTTCCAATGTGAGTTGGTGCATTTTATCCTCCCAGTACCACAAGGTGGAATCAAGTCCTCTCAAAAATTGCATTGAAAATTATGCATTTAGGTTGCTCACATATAGATGCAACCCAAAGCATAAGTCCAAGCTAAGTAACCAAGACTTATCCTCAACCCCATTTGTGGATCTTAAAAATGTAGAGGATTGGAGATGAAGCAACTCTCGAATATGATCCTTTGGCTCATGATATGTGCTTTCTATAGTCTATACCTCTTGTATTGATGCATGATGAGGCTAGGTAATGTATATTGATCAATATTCTATCACCTCTATGTGTATTTCCCAAATTCAAGGCGAACTCCTAATAAGCTCCCAAGATGCTAGTATATTCTCCTCTACTATAAGTGGAACTTCATGGCTTGTAAGATTTGAGGTCCATACTCGGGCTACTCATCTTGGTGAAAACTCTCAAAGTGATATGACCCTTCCTTCCATTTCCTACACTCTATTTTCTAACCCACACCTCATAACCTTTACCTCACTTCCCATCATTATTACCTTCCATCTACCTTTCATATCCCCTATCTTAACCTCCTCCACTTTCCTACATCCTATCCTAAACCTTAACCTCATACACACTTACTTTTACCTCACCCACCTAACCCAATTCCATCCTTCACATCCTTTTATCTCCCCCCATTCACTTTCCTACCTTCCAAACCCCTAACATATCCTAACTTACTCTTTCACCATTACATCCTTCATCACTTACCTCCCTATCTTATCCTAACCCACACCTCATAACCTTATACCTCTCAGCTTCTATTTTATACCACCTTTCTAACGGTACACTTATGCTCCCTTCCAAAACACCGACAACAAATAGCACTCGATCACTACACAGTGCTCTCACGGTTCTACAATAGGGATTTTCTGTCACAACCATATATACCAAACTCCATAATTAGGATATATTTTACATAATGGCACTCGATCACGCAGGTTTAGGTTATCCCTCTCCTTAATTGGGATATATTTTAAATATGGAAAGTAGTGTTAATATGTTTTAGGCTAACTATATTGTTCATTATTTAAAATGCAGTGTTTAATTAATACACAATTGTAGGATTGTTTAACGGTTTAGGTCTTGTAAGAAATTCTTCTTTTAAATCGATCATGTCATATTATAGAAACCTCTCACCATCTCTGCTATTGGCAATTAATCTGATAAATCTATAATAAACTTTGAATCTAAATATTTGAATATGTATAACAATGAATTTGTTGATTAAACCCTACCTTTTTCCTGTAGTGATTAAACCATTCCTACATCCTGCATCAATTAAACCCACAGGGAACCTATGTCCACCTCCCTCCTTCGTGTTCATTAGGGGATGGCCCAACAATAACTTCTCGACTTACTAGACCCCCACCTACGACTTCTTGAGCGCGTAATCGATCCAGATTATTTTGCTAGAATCGGCATGGGAGGAACCACTTGATGGGGAGGCTTCAAGAGGACTAAAACACATAATGAGATGTGAGGGAAAATGAACAGGGGAACCTACTGCAATGACATGGTGTTGTTGAGCAAAATCTTTAGACTGACACAACAACTCTGCAATCTATCAAACTTCAATCTCCAATCCCGAACTCATTCCCACACAACTCCCATTCATACGCACTCTCACGGAAAGCAGATAGAGATGCTTCCCTACCATGTGCGTGCTTCTTCTATCCACGGCCCATTCCTGCAAATGACCATGAGAATGATAATGTGATTCTTCCTACGCGCACTCCACCACGTTCAAGCCACTTCACATGGTAGACACGCGTGCAGGAGGCATATTTAATCAAATCTTCAATTCCTCCAACCCACATCCCCAATCGATTTGGAGGGAATAAGAAGCAAAAAACAAACAGTTACTTAACTATTCTGCAAACACCAGACTCGTAAACAGTTTTCTAATGTTGGTTTAAACATTATACACTTATAAACAAGGATTTAGTCTGGCAAAGGCTTTTAACTATTGTTTAAATCTTAAACCCATACACCCCTAACAAAATGCCAAACGGCTTACAAATGGGCCCAAAACATGCCCTTATTACATTAAATAATGCCCAAACTTGAAAATACTCCCAAACAAACGACAAACAAAAAAAATAACAAAATTCCTACCATGAAGCTGGAAAGTTTCCCGTCACTTGGTATCCTGGTATAGCTGCTCCTGCAACACCACTTCATTCCGTGACTGGAGCACTAGTAGTAGATAGCTAGGGTAGCTGATGATTAAACCCACAGGTTCCCTGCAAAAGCGGGATTTTGTAAAGGCAGAGGCGGGACGAAGAGGCAGGATTTTGTAATGGCAGAGGTCGATGGGAGGAAGAGGCGGGATTTATAAAATGACTTGGTCTTTTTTTTAATTTTTAATGTATGCACGCGGTTGTCGGAATTTCGACGAACGCAGGCACTTTTTCTAAAAAAACCAAATGTCATTGCCAATTCCTTCTCCGTCAAAACCAAATGTTGCATTATCGTCAGAATTCCAATGAAATCAGGCATTTTTTCAAAAAAAATCAAATTTGATCACAATATACCTTCTCCGTCGGAAACCTTCATTGAAATTTTAGGCCAAATGTATTAGTGTTGGAACTAGAGGGAAACCTCTTAGAGAAAGATGTCATCATTTTTCTCTTGTACAGTGGGTCATTCTCGGAACTAGAGCACAGTCTCTTAGAGTGAGATGACGCCACTTTTCTTTTATGTGGGGTAATTATTCTCAGAACCATAGCACGGTCTCTTAGAGCGAGATATCACACCTTTCTTAACACTTGTACTACACATTCTATACAGGTTGTAGCATACTCGGGCATAGACTCCTATGAGGTGCTTCAAACCTCACTTCCACACACGCACATGAGGTTGAGCGGAACTAATGGTGTTCTCACTCTCTCTCTTTACATGGATCACCTAGACTAGCTCTAGGGGCAAGATTTTCCATGTCCTTCTCTCCTTAGATCACCTAGTTTTAGGGGCGAGACTTCCATGGTTTCTTTATTTTTCACCTTTCTTATCATGGATCACCAAATGTGTATTCAAGCCCTCTCTCTTCTTCCTCTCATGAACTAATAGATTTACTATTAATAGTTCATGGATGATGTCAGCTTTTCTCTTTTATGTGATCACTCGTGTTTATGTGATGGCATTGGTCTTTTTGTCTGGATTAGTTGTGGAGACATCTAAGCTCGAGATCTCTTTGACTAGTTAGTTTGTCATCTTGTGTCTTGTTATTGTCGTGTGTCTTTTTGCGCTTTGTATTTGTTTGGTGTGTCTTGTCCCTTTTTGTTTTGTGTGATCTTGCATATGTTGTCGTGATTTGATACCCTAAGATTGGGGGCTTTTTGCTCCTAAATATTAGTGGTGTCTTATACTCCTTGTGGCATTGCTCTACATCTCTCATCTCCATCTCTCTTTTCTTCTACTTTACCAACAGTAGTGGCATAAGCCATACTCCCGCTAAAGTGGGGGCTAATTGTACTGTCATAAAATTGTGACCCCTGCAATTTTAACCACATTTTGGGTCCTCACCTTGGCGACGACATCTTCTTCCCTAACCGAGACCTAATTCTGCATTCTCACCCCTTCACACTTCCTCCTTCATGTCTTGTGTCTTCTCTAGACCCTATCTGGGCCCCAAAATAGGGTAGGACAGGGGCGTGGCACCCTTGTCCCCACGCCTTAGGGTGGCCCTATGTCAGGTCTTCCCGGTCTCCTATGCACAATTTGTCTTCGAGGTTTGCAATTCATCTTTGTCGGCCTTTGGTGGTTGAAAATTAATCCTTGAGGCATGTATAAAAAGGAATTCAATACCCTCATTCATTGACAAATGGACGACGCATAGACAGATGATAAGTGATAAGGAGCATAAGGAGAAGATACAAGAGTTCAAGGTCATCATCAAGCATTTAAGCATTCAAGTCTTCTTCATTCATCCATTGGAGCAACATTACAATATTCATTTGCAAGCATGTGTGTGTGTTAGGGTTTTGTCATGTTACATGCCATTTCATACAACATTTGTGGTTGCATTCAAGAAGCAAAGCAATCATCATCAACAAGTTACAGATCTACAAGGTATACATTTCCATTGTTTACATTCAAGCATTTGCAATTACTTTCTTTCAAGGTTGATTCCTCAACCAGGGTTTGACTGAGGCAAACCCCTATCAAAAACCATTCTCCCTCTCTTTTTTGTGTGTAGGTTGCAGGTGCATAGCTGTAATTGCAGGTTTGGGCTTCATTTGCATAGACAGAAGAACCCTTTTTGTTTCGCGGATTTTGTGGCGGGCCATGTACATTCCCGCCATGGTCCCGACGATTTTTCTCCAAATTTGCAAGACAAATCTGCATCAGTCTAATTAGCTTAGATCCGAAGTTACAACACGATCTCGAACTGGTAGCTCCTCATTTCACTCATTTCCTCTCTCTTTTCCACATAGTCAACAAGTCAACTTTCTCGTTTACAAAAGAGGGTAAATCACACTTCAACCACTTTCAATCCACTCAGAATTAACATTCTTGTTTCCCTCGGATTTGGATCTAGCAGATTCAAACCCCTCTTTTGAATGTAAAGTTCCTCCCAAGTAAAAATCATCCTAGTGGCTTCCCTTCTCTCTCCTAGGTGGGAAGTCACTAGGATCCAATTTTTGACTTTACACCAAGATATTGTCTAAGTAAACAATCACAAATGAATTAATGAGAGGCAGCAACAACTCATTCATTAGGCACATGAAAGTTGTAATGACCATATTTTAATAAAAAAAACTATGAGAAAAAGCAAAAAAAAAAAAAATTCACATGCTCAGACAATTAGATCACCATTAAGAAGCAATGCACACTAACAAACCAATTATGATGTTGCAAGTGAAAATAATCACACACAATGATTAAGATATGCAAAATATGTAGATGACTTATTAGTATGGAGATGTTTTCATCTCAATTTTCCAAGGTATTTCGCATAACTATGTTTTGCAACTAAATAGAGAAGTTATAATAAAAACAGATAAGTATAAATATATTAGTTGATTTTAGAATGTCTTATTTCAAATTAAATTCAAACTTATATGAAATTTAATCCAAATCTTTATATGAGAATACCTTTCAAATGCCCTCTAAAAATGGGTGACTTACTAATTTTTATTTGCTATCATTTTGCATTCCTATCTAATAATTATTCAAATACGGTTATTTAATATTGAGACTTTATCCTAGATTAGGATGTATGCAAAAAAAATAGACCACCTTTTTTTTTAATTGACCTTCCACACCTATTTGACGTACCCATTGCACACCAAGGTACAATTGCTAGTAAATATTTGTAACATTTTGAATTGTTGTTACATTAGTGGAAGCATACTAGTATCAATTATAGCTAACTTCGTGCACCCATGGAATCTAAACGGTACATCGGATTTTGATTGATTTATTTTTGTTGTATCTGCATGCGACTTAGCTGCTTATTGCTATTGATCTGGATTTTGGGTAGTAATGATGCACGTTGTGGGATCCGTTATGCACACAAGGGTCAAAAAGTACTCTTTTCAAAGTGTCGCCAGATCCCTGTTTAAACATGCCTCAATAACCAGGCATTTAAAATCGTCAATACTTATGCACAAATGCTCTAGTAGTCGTATGCTATGGGTACCAATAAAAGTGCCTAAATGGAGCCAATTATGGTCCAAGAAAGCTAAAAAATCAGCAGCTATTGGTACATGTGTAATTTATTAATGAACTTTTAGTTTTTTGTTTTTTGACTTTTTTAAAGTTAATAATTGAGAAATTGAATGTCCAAGGAATAAACAGTTATTGAAATATGAACGATAACGGATACTCTTCCCGTACTGATTCATTACTGCCTAAAGCAGTTCTCAACAGTCGATCTTCAAGCTTCCAATACAGTCTTCCACACCAAGCCATACAAATAAATAAATGACATGTAAAGACTTTAGTCAAACTATTTATTATGATGGAAGCTGCGAGCCCTATGTGTGGATTCACACTCCTACTTTTGCTGCCTGCTCTACTGCTAAACAGCAGTATGTGAGCCTCGCTGATTTGGAGGCTTGCAGAGTGCTCAGCGTTTGCCAAGACTCTATGAAAACAGCTTTTTCTGTAATCAGGATTTACAGATGAAAAGTATTTTTCTCCCATTGCAGGATGATCCCACATTTTTGGCATACACATATGATCTCTATTTAATTGCAATTATTTAAATGTGTAAAATTCTATTGGATAGTGCTTACGTGGACTTGTATGAAATTTTGACATTTGAAAAAGGTAATTTCTTAAATTGTTTATGTGAAATATGGCTTTTGGGTTGGTATAGACATGGTTGGGATCCTCTAGAATTTTCTAGAAGACCTTAATAGGTGGTCATTTTGATATGAATATTATGGCTTTTGAGTTGGTATAGACATGGTTGGGATCCTCTAGAATTTTCTAGAAGACCTTAATAGGTAGTCATTTTTACAAGAATATTCACCTAATTTTATTTATATATTATAATGCTAACTCAAGGATAACCTTGAGGCTCATGTGAATGTCACACGACATGAAAAAGTTGTCCCCCTCAAGCTGCATTTGAATTAGATGTCTTGGACAAAGGAAAAATATCTTAGATTTATCTTATTATTGGAATTAAAGTTTTTTATTTTTCTCAAATTTGTTTTATTGATTCATTAGCTCACCCTGTAGAGAATGGACACATGTCAACCTATCATTTGTGAGAATGGTAAATTAGACTTGGTTCTATTAAATCATATTAGATAGTTCAAAGAAAGGGTTTCCTCTCTGTGAGTTCATTATTACATTTTGGAAAAGGAAAACCCTAAGGTTTGAGTTGGAAAACAATTTGTAAAGATTGGAAGAATGTTTTCAAATTTATAAGGATGATTTGAACTTGAAAAATATTATGTGGATTTGGGAACATCACCATCTTGTAATTCTAAAGGGAACCTTTAAAACTTGTAGGATATGGATGTAGATTCTTATTTTATTTATGTTCATTCTTCTTGTTTAACTCAAGTATTCTTGATGAAAACAATAGGCTTCTTTTTATGACTACGTATAAAAGGTTAAATGCTTCTACTTCTTATGTTATTCATTTTTTTTAAAATCATCCATTGTGAAATTATTTCTCCTCTCTACATATTATGTTTGGAGTTTTAATAAATATAATTGTATGCTTAAATGGTGTTTTCTTACGTTGTTATAGTCTTCATCTTTGGGTAGACTTTCCTTAGCATGTGTAGGAAATTGTCATGCAATGCAAGATGCAATCAATATGTTCTAGCTCAAGAGTGAGCTTATTTATATTTTGAAGGAACATAGAAAGAAGATGAGATGATTTTATAAAATTCATTATATCCCTCAAGAAGATATTATGCTTACACTTGAATATTCTTGAGAGATTCATATAATTATGAGCCTCGTTAGAGAGCTCACTAGCTCCTTCTACTAATAAATTTGGATATCCTTGGAAATAGATATTATTTCGATTTTATGAGCATATAAGATTAAATATTCAAAAAGGAAGTGTGAAGAATGGGGGGATACAAAGGATGATAGTCAACTAAGGTTCAAACCCTAGGTGAAATACAAAGAGTGCAATGAGAAAAAAAATCTATAAAATAATGAAAAAAATACATCACACATATATACACCTCAAAAAATAGAAATATAAACCTAACAGATAGACATGTAAGTTAGGGCTTCATCAAAATGAACGAGATTAAAATAACCTTCAAATGTACCTAAAGAGCTTAGTGGGTGGACATAAATTAAATGTCAAAAAAACAATTGGATATGAGAGTTGAGTTTGGTTAAATAAGTAATGTAAGCTAACAACGTTAAAATTTAATATGTGTTGAAATAGAAATAAGATAGATTGCAATTGTGTATATTGAAATCAGTGGAGAGTGAACTAGATTGCAATTGTGTATATTGAAATCAGTGGAGAGTGAACTTTATTAGATTTTGTGCTACATTAGAGAAATTTAATTGAGAATTTGATATAAAGTTTTAGATCAATGAAGGAGAGACAATATAGATCAAAGAATATGATCCTATCTCCATTTGGGGTTAGTGCAAGATCATGGGGGGGCCGAAAAGTGGCGATGTGAAAAAAATAGCCTTTTCCACTCGCCTAAAAACCCAAAAATCCGTGTTGACTTTTTGCTTGGCCTGGGTGTCAGACCTTGGCTTGATTCCAAGAAATGTTTGGGATGTGGTGTCAGACCTTGGCTTGATTCCAAGGCCCTTTGTGATATTTGCAAAGGTGGATGTACTTCACACAAAATTTTATACAACATTGTTTGGCTTGATTCCAAGAAATGTTTGGGATGTGGTGTGCGGTCTCGGTTGCCGATTCTTAATTTCAAAACGCCCTTTACATTGGGTGATACTTTAGAATTAGAGTGCCAAAATTGTTGAATCTCCTCCTTCAAATTGTCAGTCAACTTTCTATCAACACGTGGAAGCCTCCCACCCAAAGCCCATGTATCATGTTGAAGTGGATCGTCAAGTCTTTGTCTTCGTGCAAGTGCTCTATCCAAAGTTTTACGGTTTATCCAAAGTTGTAATCACTCTTTGAGTGGCTCTCTTATCTTTTCCTTGGTATTCTTTCCAATAGGATTGAGAGCATCAAATAGATTTTTGACAATAATAGAATTTCTCTCCATCTTCTTGTTCATACGAATCTTCAATTTGTTTAGCAATGGTACAAAAAGTTGGGATTGCTCAGTCAATGTCTTATTGCTAAAATTTTGGTCGAAAAAGTTGTGTAGCCCACAATCAAATGGTTCTTGTTGACCTCTTGCCTTCAAAATTTGCAATAATGTTGTCATCAATTTCAAGTAACCATTTTGGGGTTCTTGAAGGTCTTGGATTTGGAATTTGTCTTTCATCCATGAGAGGGTCTTCATTTCTAAAGTAATTAGGTGTTACATATTGTTCACTTGGTTGAGCAATTCCACCTTCAATGTCAAAGTTTTCCACATTTTCACCTCCAATGTCAAAATTTTCCACATGTTCACCTCCCATGTCAAAAATTCCTACATTTTCACCTCCAATGTCAAAAAATTTCATATTTACACCGAAATTATGGACACCTTCATTGTCAACTCCCAAATTTTCACTTTCCATTCTCATGTCATGGTGAGAATTTTCATTATCACTTTCAACATTTTCAACATATTCAAAATTCACTTTCAAAATCTACATTTTCATTTTCAATAACTTGTTCGAAATTTTCAAATTCAATTTCCTCTTCACTTGAAGTAACATTAGCAATATTTAACATACCTTGTCTTCTCCTCCAATGACCTTCTCTATCTCTTTCTCTATACACTTCAATTTGGTCATTTGAAAGTATTCTTTTGCGTTTAGACTTCTGACAACTAGTACTCCCCATTTACCTCCACAAAGATGCTCCTAAATGATTGACAATGTAAGATTTGACTTTAAGAATCTCTCAAAAGTACAAATTTGTCTCAACTTGTCTGAAAACCCGTGATTGTCGACAAAAAATAGAATGTGAAGAATGTGGGCCGTTGGAATCCACAAAATGGCCCGCAATGCTCTTTTTTATTTATAAAAATTGGATATCCAATAAAATAGGATATCGGATTATATCAGATACCTGATTTTAATGTATAAATTTGTGGTCCCAAAAATTATTCCCGTTGACGCTTTTTTTATTGTTGCAACATTAATGGCAGTGGCAAAAATCAGATATCCAATTTCAATACTCATATTTTAGAGAGAGAGAGAGATGAGAGAGAGAGAGAGAGAGAGAGAGAGAGAGAGAGAGAGAGAGAGAGAGAGAGAGAGAGAGAGATTAGGGGAGGGGGGTAGGGGGAGAGAGAAAGATTAGGAGAGAGGGGAGAGAGAGAGAGAGAGATTAGGATCATAAAGGGTCATATTGTGTCCTAAGGGGTCATATTCTCTCTCTCTCTCTCTCTCTCTCTCTCTCTCTCTCTCTCCCTAATATCATATACTAATTTATTTATAAATTAATATATTAATATATCAATAAACAATAGATTAATTATGTGCAAATTTAGTTATTGAGTTTACATATTAAAATCGGATATCCGATTTTTGTTGTACAAATTTGAAATTTGAAATTTTGGCTTGGGAATGCTTTAAGATTTGGCTTGGAAGTGACAAGCTTGGAAAGTCAACTGAAAAAACGTATTTTCCAATATTCCTTGATTTTCTAGACTTTATAGCCAAAATTGATAAAACAAAAAGGGTTTTTTAAGGACACTCTTAACTTTCCAACAATATAAGGGTTGTCTTATTTTGACTTTAATAAATAATTATTATTATTTTCTAATTGAATTCTGACAAAAGTCCTGATTGATAGACTGATTGAAAAACACTCATAACTTTCAAACGGTATAACATTTTTTGAACCCGAAACATGTGTCACATCCTATGCTTCGTCTACTATAGGGAATTTTTTTTAAAAAAAAATTCATAAGGTTTTGACCAAGTTAAGGTGGTCAGACGTAGGAGTTTCTGAATTTCTGAAAAAGTTGTAGTAAAAAATTCATAAATAATTATTTACTTTATAAAAAATTAAAAAATATGTGTCACATCCAGACATGATTCTAATACATATTATAAAAAATATTATGATTTGATTGCGATTACGACGGTCAGACATACGCCTACTTCTTATCTTTTTCCTGAAATTTTAGTACCACTCCATTGAAATTTGAATTTTTCATCAAATATGATTTTTTTTTTTCAAAAAACAACTAGTAGCTTAGAAACTAAATTCAATTTTCTATAGATTCTCTTCTTACATATTATAAAAATAATGTTCACAACTTATTCAAATTTTCATGTCAAGTTGCATAACTCTGATTTTCTGAAATTTCATTGCCACTTAAGGGCCTGTTTTGGCACACCATGATCCTGCACATACCCTTTGTGCAATTATATCATAGACAAATTTTGATCTATTATACTTGTAAAAATCATTTACCTAATGATGCCTAGGGTAAGGAAAATAGTGGTGGTTCCAAGGAGCATACTAGGGTCACTACGTAAGGGTTTGAAGACCAAGATTTCCTTATATTTTAATTAAAACCAAAGACTAAGTTAAGGATATTAAAGGAGACTAAGCATGGTAATGAATGCCATTGAGATAGTTATTAATACCTTCTTATTTAAGCGTAATGCAAACTAATGAGTGACAGTGTCTGAAGATGATTCAAAGTGTAGCTTGTTAATAAGTTTGTTACTTGTTGATTATTGAGGGATTGATTTTTATTGATATGCTAAAATAACATGATTGATGAATGATTACCTACAAAAGGAGAAATGTTCTTTGATGTTTTGTTATTTCTTTATATGATGAAGTGAAAATTTCTTAGGATTGTGTCTTTACATACACCATATTATATGTATGATCCAATATTTTGGTGCCCATGCCAATTAATAAGGATCACATCCTATGATTATTAGCCTTAGAATTAGAATTTTAAAATTTAGAAACAAGGGTATGTAATTTTTCCCTCGATAATGCCTAGGGGACATAATCACAATTGCAATCTAGACAAATATATAAAATCTAATGGAAATAACTTCAAAAAAGTACTCATAGTGATATATGAGACCTATAATAAAGTGCTGGATTGAGTCTTGGGTGAAGAAGGATAGAATCAAAATTGCAATCTAGACCAATATATAAATTATAATGGAAACAAGTTCAAAAAATACTCATAGACATATGAGGTATAACAAACCATTGGATTGAGTCTTGGATGAAGGAATATGTCAAAATATTCAAATTATATGTTAAAACCATGCATCTAAAAAATTGACACAAATGGCATAAAATGAAAGTAGAAAAGTGCAAGTTATATACATTTCTCGTCTACAATAACATATCTATATCATTAAAAGGAAAAAGAAAACAACCCACACCCATCAATAATCCATATTTTTAAAAAGGTCTAGTATATCTATATATCTTAAATACGTCTATATAAAAAATACTAAGAGATATCAATATAATACACTAAATATAACGCATTAATTATATTTTAAAATATGCAAGATATTTAAATTATATCATGTTAAGGTAAAATTAGTAAACTCATGCTTAATCCTATTTAGCTTTATGTCCAATTTGATGGTCCGAATTTCCTAATCTGATAACATATGATTAACAAGTAACATACTCTTGAGTTAGATTTGACCTCATCTTGAAATCAAAATTTTATCTATATTTAGATATTTTCTAAGTGGCATAACATTGATCTAAATCAACCTTGAGGACCGTAGAAGTGACCCTTGAAATCTAAGGCATTAAGGTCAAATTTAAACTTTCCCACCCCATTTACTAGTAGTTGTGATTCAACTAACACACATTTCATATGGCATGTTGTTATCCTATGATATTTAAGGGCATTTATGATGCACTTAATTTCATAAGAAAAATGCAAGGTGAATCGATGAAAGAAGAATAGTAATTAAAGCACAATTCAATTTAAAAATAATAATTAAGAAATCAAATGTGAATCATCAGATAGGCCATCTACATGTCTACAAATATTATCTTTGATATTTTTCATCATCAATATTTCAATCTACCAAGGGGTTTGACCTTGGAGAAACCCTTCACTTATTGATTTAGCAAGCTACTTAGTGGTGTATTTAGACACCATTTTAGTCATCTATTAATTTTAAATTAAAATTTTAAAATATTTCAATTTTCAACAGATAGAACATGTACATGTTTTTTAATTTTTAAATTGTTTAACAAGATTATTTGGTTGTAATATTAAATTAAATATTTTTTTGATAATTCGTGATAGCTTCTAAATTTTTAAACCAATCATATTCATGATAAATATATATTTTTTAAATTTGAAAATAATTATCTTGCATCTCTACTTTACACAGTATAAATATTTCTTTCTTGAATACAACAAATAATAAATTCAAACTGAATGAGTATAGAACATTTAGAAAACAAAAATGCACCATATTAAAGAAACAAAGATACTCTCATATTCAATTGCTCGTGCATATGTTGTATTTGATTTTGGATTGTAGGAGGAAGGAAAAATTTCTTGAAGTTTTGGATTGTCTCTCTAGTTTATGACTGGAGTTTTGTTGCATTGCCTAGAATTATTGAATTATATATGTCCAGTTGAAATACATTGTTTTGAATAAAATATTTTTCAAAACTTAAAGATGAATGCATTGAAAGGGTGTTTAGCCTCTATTCAGTTCTCTATGTCTACTATAAATCAAAGGTTGTTTATTACTTAATTTTTTTTGGGTTGGTACTATTCATAGCTCCTTATTGGCTAAATTTTTTGGCTAGCACTAGATCAATCATGTTATATTTTTATTGTATCTTGTAATTTGTGCCCATCTCAATCGACATTGACGACTTGTCAAACTCCAATCTTTATTTGATAGATTAACAATTATTGAAATTTGTATCGTAGAATTTTTTTTGAGATACATATTCTAACAATTTAAAACCAACTTACAAAGATTAGTAATGATCATTTTTAATTTTATAAAACAAAATTATTTGATAAAATTCAAAGAATGCTTATGATATACCATTTGCATACAATGCCTAAGATACTTTAAGCTAAACTAACTTTCTTCAAATTCATGTTACAATTATATATTACATGGCCAAATTCCCAAAATTGAGATCAAAAAATATCATCTTGAAGTGCTGTCACATTACAGATCTACCTTTCATATACCCAACTACCCAAAGCAGTTCTAAGAGTGAATCTTCCTCCCAAAGCTGCCAATACAGTCTTTCACACCAAGCCATACAAATAAATGGCATGTAAAGACTTTATTCAAACCGGTACCACCTCAGTAACAGCAAAGACAGCCAACCTCCAATTGACAATGTTGCTTTACTTTCTTGACCATCGCGCTAACCCTTCCTCCACACAGATCTGTCTCTTTCTCTTGTACATTCCTGCACTCTTATTTATAACTCTTCAGCTCTTGTTTTCTTACAAGGTGGTTCGTTACAAAACGTTTTTCAGACCTTTTATAGCTTCAGAGCAGGGCGGAGAATCATGTGTTTATTATCGTCTTCTTTGTTGGGTTTTGATGGGATTGGAAGCCCAAAGACCAAGGTTCGAAACCTCACAGACAAGCCCTTGTATGTTGAAATTCGTGTGGGTGCCATCCTGAGGAAGGCCTACAGAGTGAAGCCTGGGTGCAGTAAAACCCTGAGCTCCACCAACATCTGCAACAAATATTCTCCACAAGGCCACAGCACTTTTTATTATGATGGTAGCTGCGAGCCCTATGTCTGGATTCACACTCCTATTTTTGCTGCCTGCTCTACTGCTAAACAGCAGTATGTGAGCCTCACTGATTTGGAGGCTTGCAGAGTGCTTAGTGTCTGTCAAGATTCAATGAAAACAGCTTTTTCTGTAATCAGGATTTACAGATGAAATGACTTTTTCACTCATTCACTCACTCTGTTTCTTTAGTAGATAATGGATTCTCTTTTAGAAGTTTTTGGCTGAGCTACTGAGATGATTTTTGTTCTGCTAGTGTTGCTTTTATCTTATGTAATGTTCTTCAAGGGAGGGTGATGGTACAGCGTCCATCAGTTTTCTTTGTCTTTGTGAAAGGATTTTGGCATCCACATGTTATATAAGCTGTTGTATACATCTCATGGGCTCTTAAGACAAAAAAAAGTTTGTTTATCAGTAGGTTTTGTCATTCACATAATATACACATTGTTGTATACATCTGATGGGATTTTAATACCAAAAGAGTTTGCTTATCAATCTTTTTTTTTTCGAAAGCATGGTCTCTCAAATTCATGAAGCTTTCACAGTTCATAATGATTTGATTTTATTCTTCTAAATTCGACCCCATAAATTTTTGCATTGCCTCTTTTAGAATCAGATTACATAAATGTTGAGGATGGTGAATCTAGCACGAGTTTTGCTTATGCATTATTTCAAATATTGCTTTTACAATCAATCAACTGTATATGTTTTTATTTCAACTTGTTTCGACCATATTCAGCCATTCATCCTAAAAAAAATAGTTAAACTTAGATAATAAATATTGTGGGATACTCAAATCTGTATTGTTTATGCAGTTAGCATTGTGCATGTATGTATCTGTCCAGATACAACGTTGACCAATGAGACACTCTGGCTTGTATTTTCAGAAAGACTTGTATGCCACACTATTTTTTAGTGTTGTGGAAGAATCTCTGCAAAACACAGTTCAGACAAATAATAAAGAAAATGTAAGTCAGAAATGTACGTAGACTAATAAAGGTTCATGGATTTGACTTGAGGTGGTATGAATTAGTTGAACTAATTTCCATGTGATTAGCGTGATCTTATCTAAAAGAAAAGGTTTACCCACCTACTATTCAAGGTTAAGCTAGTATATACATATTCTTATATATAAAATACAATGACTCATGTCCTTCTCTTGGCGTCTATTTGACATTAGGATATAAAGTTGATTAAAAATAGGCGCCTCAATATGAGTTGGTGTATTTTATATATAAGAATATATATATGCTAGTAGCAGTGGCCACACAAGGTGGAAGACATTAAAATAGTAGATAAAATATAAATTGCTTGTTGTATTATTAGGTTTAGGTTTAATTTTTGGGGTTTAGGTGTAGATTTAGGGTTAGGATCAGAGTTAGGATTAATTAGTTGTTAATGTTAATTCGATTGATAATAAACTAATTGAGTGAGCGTTATTGAAATATTTTGAACAACTTTCATATATTAATAAAATACATTTGTAAAACATACTCCAATTTCGGAATGATTTTTATATCACCATAGTCATCGTACATGTAGCGGACATGAATCCGAAAAATTATAGTGTGTGATGATCAAATTTGAGAACACTGAGTGAAGTGTGGTTTGTTCCAACATGTGTACAAATTCATTCAACATCTATACAAGTAGAGAAATATAAATTGGAAGGGTAATACAATTGAGGCAGTGATAGTCAATGCAATACATTTTACATTTGGTACTTATGAATGTAAAAGTTGTGTCCACGTCTTTGGGTTTATGTGAAGCACCTGTTAAAAACAAAAGCAATTGACATTAATATTAACATTTTACAATATGCCAATTTAGAAGTAAAATTGTTTATAATTAATGGTTGGAAAAACTGAAAAACCTTATTCTATCATATGAAGGGGGAGTAATGTACATTTTCATTTGTACAGAGTGATATTGATGTCATAGAAATTTCATTGTGTTGTCCATGTCGTCAAATTTATGTTAAGGCCCTGTGAGAAGAAAGCAAATTACGATTAAGCTTGTCATTCTTATTATTGAAAATATTGATTGTCATTACCAGGTTTTAATTTTCATAATATAGTAGTATTCAAGTAAGTGGAAAATAGATGTACTTCATGAAAGCAAAACTTACGTGAATTGTTCTCGATGGATTGAAGCCTTTCTTCTTCTCTTTTCCTGCTGACGACTTGTTTGCCTTTGTTCAACTTCTCAAACCTATCATAGTTGAATGGTGGCATGATCCGTAGTCCATGTAAGCTTTTCACACGAGAGATTGCCACAAAAGTCAGACCGGTTCTTTCTGTTGGTCCTATATCGATGGTAACCTTTTGAAGACTGAGCCCTTGAGATTTGTGTATCGTTAATGCCCATGCCAATGGCAATGGTATTTGAGAAGAACCACTTCTTTCAATTGTTGGAATTGGAATTGTGGATGGATGACGATCATCGAATGGTAGTCCAAAGTAATAGTCAAATTCAACTAACACGTATGCTGGTGGTTGAGGTGGTGCACTTCCGGGTTTATAAACAATTTTTCTAATATTTCCTAAAGCTCTGTCGACAAGTACTGCTTCTATCCACAGATTTGATGTCAACATTACTCTGGCATTTTTGGATAATAATAATTCTACATCAAGTTCATCATCCATTCCACTTTCGTTCACAGTAACATTTTGTACTTTTGATGCAATGTTGCGTGCAACTAGATTTTTTAATTATTGTAATTTTTTCTTGCTGTGGTTGTGAACATTGTTGTTTGTTGAAAATAAATGCACACAACTATCAAATTCTTGGTTGCTTGTTGTATCAATTGTCGTAGAAGACCTTGTCATAAGTAATATCCAATCATCCAATGTTGGTTTTGCATCTCTTATGTTCATTAATAGTTGTCAAAAGCGTTCTTGGTCACTGTCTTGGCCTTCTTGTCGATAGATATGATGCAAATTAATAATAGTTCTAAATTGTTCCCACAAAATTTTTGCTCGTCTTCTACTATTATATGGCGGCCTATCGTTCACCGGAGGCATTTGTCCAAGATCGCCAACCAGAATCATAGCTATTCCTGAATATTTTTTAGAACTCTTAATTATCTTAATTTGTATGTATCATGATAATCACATTTAAACATTTCTATAGTACAATAGTTGAAATAGAATGGAATAATTATAATTTTAAAAACTTTAATAGAAGACATACCTGCGAAATTTTCATTAGCTTTTGAAGGAAAAGCTTGGCGTAGACGTGCATCTATGTTCTCCAATAACCTTTCGCCAATAAAACTCATTTCATAAATCAACATATATCTGACATGTGCCATCTCCTCTTGGAAGGTTGTTAGTCTTGTTCCCTGAAGATCTGCAAAATCTCTTATGGGTATTCTTAGTCTTGAATGAATGGTCGATGCTCCTATATTGAAGGCAACAACTCCGGTTGGTGCAAGCACAAGTAGAGGAGATCAATTTGACATGGAAGCATTTTTTAGTGCTTCATTTATAGCGCCTATTAAATAGGATTTCCCTGTTCCATTCGTACCTTGAATTATCATGAATAAAGGAGGCTTTGTTCCATCTGTGAGGTAGTGCGAAATGATAATATTGAGTGCCTCTTCCTGTTGATTGCTAAGGTTGTGATAGTTGACAATCTGTGGTATATCATCATGGATGAGAGAACCAATACTTTTCATGGTGGCAATGAAATTCATGGCCTTGTTAGTATATTCTTCACCTTCATAATCAGTCGACCAATTTGTCTCTTTATCTAAGTCTCTCCTGTCGAGCATTTCTATCTCTGAAGTTTGCATTAATTGGACACGGTGAAGCCTAGATATTATCTCCCACTCATTTTTTGTAGTTTCTTCTTGCCTGGTATCATTTTCTTCAGTTTCTGAGACTTCAATGTTTTCATCATTCTCTGTTTCTATTCTTTGTTGCACATGCCATTGATTGTAATTGAAGTTATCCCAATTTGTCTGTATTGTATCATCATTATTCCCAATGTCCCTTTGAATGTTGCAAAAAGGTTTGTATAGTAGCAATTCTGAAAAACAAAATGTGATCCATTTCTCGGAGCCACATGTCGGAATGGATGTGAACCTAGAGAATACTCTGACAATACTTTTTTTTTTCGCGGATTCCATTTGTTGTCACTTTTTCTTTTCGAATTGTATATCCATGATTTTGCTACATCAATCAATGATATAGCTTCCATAGAAAATGGCCTGTTTTGATATGCATCTATGAATGAAATTGTGTGTTCTTCATCATTGTTTTCAACATCTTCTACCACGTGTTTGAAAACTTCAGTTGAGACATTCAAATTAATAAGTTTTCTGCTACTTTCTACCAATGGCAATTCCAATAGCATGTGGCTCATTTCTTGTGCTCCAATGTCTCTCTCAATTATTGTTTCAGTTAGTAGCTTTCAACAAGCTTTTGTTGCAGAATCATTTGGTTTTTCAATATTTGCCAACCGTAGTAACATCTGTTGGTATGTTTCTGAATTTTTCTTTGATTTTGATGCATACTTTGTGATGTATTTAATTACTGCTTGTCTAGAGAGAATGGGTTTCTAGTCAATGTTTGCTCTCCAAAGTTGTAATACATACTTGTTGTGTGTGTTTACTCTATCATCATTCTGTGCGGGTTCAAACTTCTTCTCACCCGTCTTTGGATCATAGTACATTTTTGAACCATGCAAATTAGTTGGCCACGGAGCATTGTATCTATTGGTTAAAACTGTCAGATGGTTGTATAATTTATCAATGTATTCTATTATGAAAATTGTTGTCAAATTGCATTTCTTACCAAAAATATTACCTACAACCAGTCTTCCTTTTTTCTTACGTAGACATGCTCCTTTGTACATCGTATGTCTTTCAACCATGTTGAGTATTTCTTCGTAGTCATTGTCAAAATCAGCTTTTGCAAGCTGTCTTATGTTTTTGAGACATGGATGGAAGGAGAAATCTCGAAATGGCTGCAAATAAATTTTGAATTGATTAATTTATGATTTTATAAGGATGTTAATAATGAATTTTTTTGCAAAGATCAACGAATAGTTGCAAACATACCTGTAGATTTCGTTGATGTCTATCTTCTCTAGGGTTCCATGCATGAACAATGCTGTCAAAATATTTTTCTGCACTTTTTCGTTGTACATCATTCGACCAATCAATTTTATCCATCTCTAGTGATCCATGTATCAAGAGAAATTCATGTACATGTGCAGATCCTTTGCGTTGCCATTCATATCGATACCAATAATCTCTAACATTAAATCCTTTCTCAATGACATGTTTTCTAAAATTGGAGTTTCGTAGATGCATGTATTGTGCAATAATATGTGGATAATCAATAATATTTTTTTTTTGCCATAGTTGAGCTTCACGTGGATGTGATGGTGTTATACTTGGCATGAGTGCATGTAAGTCTGGCCAGTACAAATCAGTGGCACTTAAAGTGAAAAATATAGTCGACGTTCCAATCTGATGTAGCATGTCTGTTAGTTATGCTCGACATTTTGTCCAGTAAGATCTTGTACCTCTTAGACTTGTACCAAATCGCATCAACCTATCAGCCAAATGTGAGTTTGGAATATTCTCCATAGGCTCACGTAGTTCCATTCTAGTGATTGGCAATTCGCCTAGATTTCTTTTGATGAAAACACATGTTGACGTTTGTGCTCGATGCCTCATAATCATATTTGTAATGTAATATCAGAACCTGGGATGCTTCCCAAAACGGTTATCTCTGTATCGAATTAGATGCTTTGCATATTCATGAAGATGTACTTGTTTGATCTGAGGCTCGAACCAGTCATATTTCCCATCGGGAAATAATGTCGGGAATGCCATATCTAGTAGTCCCAATGTAGTATATTCGTTGATTGGAGATCCACCAATTGCTGGCCACTCCATAAATGATGATGGATGTGTGTTTTTGTTGTTAATCCATGCATGAATCAACTCCATCTCTCTTTGTGCATTTGGTGGTTTTGATGCCATCGATGTCGTGTGATCAATAATGTTATCTTCTTTAGTTTCCAAGAGGGGTCCAACAAACAGAATTTCATTTGTATCAGAATCTAATTCCATGTTTACAGTTTTCAGCTGTTCAAATATATTTTTATCATCTCCTTCTGATAAATTTTCAAGTGCACATGTATCAGTCGTCTTGTCTACATAAAACTTGTCATTCTGAATTTTGTACTGCAGTGCTCTATACACACGCTCTCTATTTACTATAAAATTGTAACTAGTTCTGCGTTGATCTCTCCTTCGTACTATAATTATTGGCAAGCTTGTAATACAATGTGGCAATTTTTCCGCTATTTTTTTGATGTGTTGCGGAAAGCTAATTAAGTGTCCTTTATATTTGAACTGACCACCTAAGGAATGCGTAACTTGTAATATTGGATTTACGCGTGCGATAAGTATTTCTTCTACTTGCATCAAACATGCTAGTTCGGGTGGTTGGGCTCCGGGATCCATATTATTCAAAGCTGATAATCTGTTTATTTCTCTCTCTTGCTTGCATATGTTGCAAATAGGTCCTTTCGGATTTTGAAATACTTTCATTCCAATATAAGATTCTTGGCAAATATGACACATAGATGGTGATTGGTAGGCATCTAAATGATTATGAAATGTCATTTGCACCTTTTTAAATTCAGTGTGAAGTAATCCATTTGGATTTGCAGTGTTTTATGTATTGAAATCGATTGGTGGTTTGGATTCCCCTTCTCGAAAATTTCCAACATTTTTTGTGTTATTTTAATTCAACGTTGTTCGGAGAGGTTCCTCCTGAAAACCGATTTCTTGTGGTTGTGCATCTCGAACTGGTTGTTGACATGTAATGAACTGTAAAATTTGAGATTCACTATGTTGTGCCGGTAATTCTTGGGTTGATAGTTGTAATCTTCTAGATGCATATGTAGCTCTTTCCGTTTCATTCCTTTGCCTTCTTCGATCGACCCATTTCTACAAATTTGTAAAACAAATAAGACATATATGAGTCATATACATTGATATAATTAGCATTCATAAAACTATCTAGATTTTATCAAGTTATCAAATCATTATTAATATTGTCAACCTTTTTCAAGTTTGTAACTTTATCAATATTAATATCAATATATTCATTTTTTTTTGTAATTTATCTAATTATTGTAATATTATTAGTTGATTATTAAATATAGTTGAATTCAATATTTTTGTAATGAATGTTTAATTAAATTTTGACACTGAATTTTCCTAATTCAATTTATTTAGTCATTGTATAAAAAATTGAATTCAAACTTTTGTAGTTAGGTTGATAGCCATTGTTTGTGTGACATCATTAACACATAGACTCATTGTTTGTATGACATCAATTTTATATCCTAATGTCATATAGGCGCCAAGAGAAGGATATGAGTGGACATATTTTATATATAATAATATATATAATAATATATATATATATATAATAATATATATATATATATATATATATATATATATATATATATATATATATATATATATATATATATATATATATATATATGCTAGTAGAATATTACTGAATTTTCATAATTTGATTTATTTAGTCATTGTATAAAAAATTAAATTCAAACTTTTGTAGTTAGGTTGAGTATATTCAGTTTGAACTTGCAATGTTCAAACTGTAATGTTCAAACAAAGCCTTCTTTGATTTCCCTGCAATGTTCTCCTTGAAATTGCAATCATCATGTGCGATCTCTTTGAAAAAACGGTCCTGAATGTCACGGACTTGTTGCATGTCACGATCAGTAATTGTTGCTATCTCAACAGTAATATTTTCTAAATGATCAAGAATCCCATGGATATGACGTTCGATTCCATATAAGGGTTTACATATAGTTAGGGTTAGTATTAGATTTTAATTAGGGTTATGATTCAATTGCATTAGGGTTATAGCTAAATTAGGATCAATGTTTAATTAGGGTTAGGGTTTGAGCTATAATTCTATTATTTCTCTCAACTGAATAGTTGTTATTTAAAATTAGGATTAAAGTTCAATACTTATGATAACTCTTAAGCGCCCATCCCAAAACAAAGAATTTTTTTTTTTGAGATCAGTGGTATATGCTTTTTTAGAAGTATTTAAACAATTTTTTTGAAAAGTTAAGTCTTGGAATCGTTTCAATATAATATTTATTAATTATTTAAAATTTAATAAATATGTATTAATGAAAGTTACATAATTTATTTATTTAATGATCTAAAATAAAAGAATTAATGACCAAAAGTAATTATGGATAATATAAAATAATAAAAATAGAAGTTGCTGTGAAGATCATCATCCGTCAAAACCATATTTCATTTACCTAGTCCAATTTAAACACACTGTTTCAAAGTTATTAACATTTGTAGTTTGAAAGCCTGTGGAAAGTGTTTTTTATTTAAATTGTTTTCCAAAAATAAATAAAAGTTTAAGGTCGACATGACTGTACGGTTGCTGCCGAGGTAATTTGGTGCGGCCATTAATGCAGATTGGAGAACATGTACGCCATTCTTCTGACTGAGGAGACGCGTGGCAAAAAAAAACGTCTCTAAAGCTTTTAAAAATTAATTTTATGCTATTTTAAAACTCAGCACTTGAACACGGTTTTTCAAAATCATTCCTTTAAAGTTTATCACTTGTACTTAAATCATGGTGAATGTAAGGAGGGATATCTAATTAAATTGTTTACACCTATATAGTAGGTGCCTCAATCTTCCACACAAAGACACACAAAATGAAATCTTCATCCTAAAATGCTTCCAATTTGAAACCAGATCCCCAATTATAACCTTCCGAACTGTGAAGGTTTTCATTCTGAATCTTTCACTGGAAGACACGCTGTAAAAAATCAAATCTCGGAAATCGATTCAGGGTATGGGCCTTAGGGCAAGGCTTCCAGTCAAACTGGCGCTGTTAAATTTGAGCCTCGAAAGCTGTAAATACGGCCAATTCCCACAATTGTCTTTCTTTCTTGATGGTGAAGCCGCCAACAAAGCTTGTGGTGCACAGATTTGTCTGTCTGGCAGCGAAAATTGAGCCCCTTTGTCCCCTGCTGCGCTCCTGGATGAGTAAGTGCTCAACATTTATGGGGGCTGCTTTGAAGCCTAACAGTACAAGAGGACTGCTAATCATGCGCGCATTATTTATTGGCTTCGTCAGTGCGTATGGGAGCCCAAAGACCAAGGTTCGAAACCTCGCACACAAACAAATAAGGTCTCGCCGCCGTCTCTTTTACAGTTGATTACATCAATGATTTGATTGATGGTAGACAGGTTGTTCGTTTTTTTTTATCGCAGCTGTACAAGAAATAAAAGATCTTATTAATTGTCACAAAAAACACAGCTATACAAGAACTAAGAGCTGAAAATTTGAATATATGTAGATTTTGAAATAGATTATATTAGCACTTGTGTCAAAGGAGGCTTAAGCGTAGGAAAGTATTTGGAAGTAAATATTGTGTTTATAATTGAAAATTATTTGAATTATATATTTGCTTATAATTAATTAAAGGAAATAATTGTAACATTTTCAATTGTGAATATTTTGTAATTGAAGATTGTAAGTAGAATTAAATCATACTTTCAAACAAAGTTGCAAATATCTAAGTAAATTTCTCTATATTTTGTTGCAACAACTAAAAAAAAATCTGTATTTCATATTTGATAATATTTGATTGAAGATTATTTTTTTGAGAATTTCAATTTTCATGGTTCTAAAGCTAATGATTCCTTGTGCTTCTATAGAATGATCCTTATTTTATTTCATTCCTACACATTGAAAAAAGAAGTTTGTGGATTTTTATAAGGAATGCATGGATGGTCTTAATAAGTAATACAAAATATAGAAATGTGAAAGTTTGAAAACTAAGCAAATGAATTATTAAACACTTTAGCAATATAGAATATCAATAAAACAACCAATAGTATTAAAAATAATAATTAAAAAAATCATATGGGTAAGCGCACCAAGATGGTGAACAAAAAGGGGGTATAAGTGGACACTTTTATTTTCTTCCTGAAATTAGTTAAACTTGAACTTGGAGGAGCAAGACTTGTCCACTCAAAATTTGAAGATACCCAAAGAACAAAGATTGTGATACTCAATCTAGTTTCCAAACTACTAATTTTTTTCAAAATTGGATAAAATTAAGGGGGTCAAATCTTTCGTGCACACAAAAATGTTCCTGTTTTTTCAACAAAACATAACATAGTGTCTGACGT
The DNA here is from genome assembly GCF_030272615.1 of Cryptomeria japonica. Lineage (NCBI taxonomy): Eukaryota > Viridiplantae > Streptophyta > Pinopsida > Cupressales > Cupressaceae > Cryptomeria > Cryptomeria japonica. The sequence goes on from NC_081413.1 coordinate 487,362,792, forward strand.
TCACATCAAAAAAGTTATAGTTGTGTATTTTCTTGTAAATTTTTGTTGAGTATTTTTTTTAATGATTTTTCAAAGTGGACGCATCCTGAAAATCAGGTACATGTTCGTACGTGTCACATAACTTACACCAAAATAATCAATTTTTTTTTTTTTTTTTAAAGTGCAAAGAATGAAGTATGGAACAAAAGGGGACTCAACAACCCCCAAAAGCAATTTGCTATAAAGCAATATATCTTAGATATGAAGATTGATAACTGTTTACTGCAAGAAGTCAAAATGTCCTACCAAACTTTTGCAATCACTGTTGGCAAACTTTGGCCGGGTGTTGCGTTTTTGTATGTGGAGGCTTTGGGGGTGTTTGGTGGAATTGCTACCCTTTGGAATCCGTGCAAGCTTCAAGGTACTTTACATGTGAGCTCACATAACTATATGTCGATGACATTCCAACTTGGTAAACTCTGTTGGCACTTGTTTAATATATATGCCTCCAATTCTAAGATGGGAAGGCGTCTGAATGGGAGGAAATTGTTTATTGCATCCTCAAGGATCAAAACACTCACTACTTGTTGGCAGGCGACTTCAACACTCCCCTCTACCCTTTTGAGAAATGTGGTGTTCTTATGGATTATTCTGATAGTATGGGGGATCTGGGCAATCTTATAAATGATACTAGTCTTTTTTATTTAGATCTTTAGGGTGTCCCTTTCACCTGGTCTAATAATAGGAAAGGAACCACCTAAGCCAAGTCAGACTCGACATATTTTTAGTCTCTACTAAATGGGATATTGGTCACAACTCCTCTCTAAGGACTGCCTTTGATCATAGCCCTCTCCTCCTCCACTGGGCCGACAGACCCCCCTTGGGACCCTCTCCTTTTCGATATGAGATTATGTGGGCCCCGCACCCATATTTTAGAGAATAGGTTAGGAGGTGGTGGGCCTCCCATGTCCAAGGGACTACTATGTTCAAGATATCTGAGAAGCTGAACCTCATCAGGCGGGAAGTGAGAGACTGGAATAAAGCAACTTTTGGTGACATATTCAAGAAGAAGAAGGATATGTGCTCCAAACTAGACCAGATTCAAATAATTATGGCTTGCGATGATCCTCCTTCCTCCCTCCTTCACGCAGAAGAGGACTGCAGAAAGAAATGGAATGACATTCTATCTAAGGAGGAGATCTATTAGAAACAAAGATGTAGAATCCAATGGTTGAAGGAGGGAGACATGAACTCTGCCTTCTTCCACTGCTCAGCTAGTATTCAGAAAAAGAGAAACACGATCAAAATACTAAAGTATAACAATGGACAGGAGATCACGACTGAAGCCCAAATTGGTCATACTACTACTGACTTCTTCATCCGTATGTATACTGAGATTGGGGGAGGAAGTGATGCTATTCAGGACAGGCTTTTGAGTAAACTACCTATTGCCATTGGTGAAGAGGATAATAACCAGCTTCTATCACCCATTTCTTTGGAGGAGGTCTATATTGCGGTCTTTGCTATGGGTGCCCACAAGACCCCAAGTCCATATGGTTTCCCCCTAGCTTTTTTTAGGAATTCTAGGACATTGTCAGCTTTGATGTCACTCGAGTTGTGAAGGATTTCTTTAGGACTAGTAAATTGTTAAAAAAAATTGAACACCACCTACATTGTTCTGGTTCCCAAGTCTCATGACCCTAAATGCATGATGGATTTTCGGCCTATAAGTCTCTACAATACTATTTGATGCTCTGCAAAAAGGGTGTTAGGAAACACAAACACAAGACTCAAGAATCAAACGTTAGTGTTAGTAACATAAACGAAATACGATCCTAAGCAAGCATATCAAGACAAATATCAAACATTTAATGAAAAGCGTGCAAAAACAAAAGAAAGATACTAGACCCCTCCAAATGCTTGCCAACATCCTCATAGCTTCTCCTCCCTTGTTCCTCTCCTCTCCAAGTTTTACATGAGTGTAGCCCTCAGCTATTTGCACTACTATGGAAGTCTTATGGAGATTCAAGATTTATGAAAATGATCAAAAGATTATGCAAATGAAAGCTAAATAGATATGAGAAAGCACCTAATTAAGCTATATTGATTTTAACCAAAATAACAATGTAGATTAAATGGCTCCTAAAATACTCTCTTAAATTTCACTATAGATTAGATGCATACAAGATTCCTGGATCTAGATTATGAAGGAATGGGCTCTGTTTATAGGAAAAACAGAGAAATGGATGGTTGAGATTGAGTAATCTCAACAAGGGCCAAGATTGATGGGTTTATGATCCATGTGAGGGCTTTCAACCCAATCCCATGATAACAAATGTCAACATGAGATGGCTTGAGAGGAGAGGGAAGAAGCATTAAATGCTTGAGATGACATGAAGGTTAGCTTGGGAGGTAAGGTTAGTGTTGGTGTAGTCCAGTCACTGGTATTTCTTATACTAATCTGAGAGCAATCTTATACTCGCATCTTTTAGAAGGCAATTGGTTGATTTGTAATGGTTTTATTATTCATTCTTATATCTGTCTAACCATACATGTAGTGACTTAATTGAAGTGTTGTGTCTTGCAGCTATCAAACTTATTCCAATTTTTCACACACACATCTCTAGTGCCCACCGTGGGGTCGAAGACTACTATTTTTTTGGCCTCCAAGACTAACTGTTTATTTTTTTATTTTATTTTTTCGGATTTTTAGATTTTTTTTTCCCATACATTTTTTGCGTATTATCGTACGACATTTCCTATATGCCAGAACGACAAACTTCAATTATCATACGATCCTATACGAATTATCATAAGAGTCAGTGAGAGTTGTCGTACGATTCTGTATTTTTTTGGGTTAAAAAGCAAGTTTCATTCTTCAGGTTTTCTGTTCAATTTTGATTACATGCACTGACATTGACCATGGCTGGTTATTTGTTTATCTAAAGAATTTCACAGCCTAACCAGTTTTTGCATAACGCTTGTCGCACAAAGACAATATGACTATTGATTCATTGTCTTTGCAAGTTGCCCGAGGAGATTCAAGAAAACATTGTGTATTTCATTAAATTCATTTTTTTTAGGCACCTAACTTGCTATCTGGTTAAAGAACAAATCTGTATTTCATGTTTTAAGAAAATTCTGAGAGGTAGGAGAGTATGCTCTTGTCTATATAGACAATCAGATATCCAAACCCTTGAGACGTTTTCTTTAAGTTTGAGATTTGTATATGTTTAGTGGGCTTGCCCTCTCGAGAAGCTAATAAATCTATAGCCATTACGGTTGGTGAGAGGGGAACGACCCAAGTGGGAATGACTAAACACCAAGTACTCCAACCCACTATAAAATAAATGTGATTTGATGAAAATCAAGTCAATGACAATGCTCAGGAATAACTCTCCTCTGTACCCTCGGGTATATTAAACCTTGATTTTCAAGGCTGGGAGACCTCTTAGTTGAGTTTATACTTTGATGCGCTGAATGGATCCCTTACTAGTTCCAATTAAAATTAGAAGCTACTCGGCTCACCTTCGAAAGGAGGGATAATCTTTGTGCACGAGAGATAGTAACTCTCCCAAGATACTTGTCATTTCGTGCCCCCATTAGCATTTGGAGTCGGTTAATATGACGTTGAGAATCCATTGCGTGAGACTCAGCAGCCGTATTCTAATTAGCTATTGGGTGTGTGCCTGAGTCTACAAGTAAAGGTTTTCTTCTCTCACCAATTTCCGTAGGGTTTGCATGTTGTGATTGGAGTTATTATTCATATTACGTGTTTTCATCCCTCAAACTAAAACTGGAATACCAAAACTAGAGAAAACAAGAAACAACTCAGTGATCAAAAACTTTGTCTGTGTCAACACTAGTCTATCCTAGTCAAAACTTTGTCCAAAACTAGTCTATCCTAGTCGAAACTCTATTCGTGTCACAAACTAGTATACCTTAGCTGTCAAAAACTCAGTCCACCTCTAAACTGGTCATTGTCAATCAGTGATCAAAACTCAGTCCATCTCAAATCTAATCATACTCAGTCATTGAAAACTTAGAATTTTGCCTCTGTCCAGTAAACAGTCGTACGAGTATTCTGATTTATCGTCCTGTTTCATATTTTGTGTCATACGAAATTCCATCAGTTCTAGCAATCTGTCATTTAAGCCTTCATCCTGTGTCAAATGAGTCTTGATTGTTTATCGTCTGGTTCTAATAATTGTCATTTTATCCTGAATTCTATGTCGTACAATAAAAATTTTCACTAAACAATCCGTCATTCCAGACATACCCATTTGTCGTATGGTACTAGGCAACAACTCGTATGAAACACTATTGTCATCGTCCTAAAGCTATTAAATTGTCGTTTGGTCCTGTAAAATCTGTCGTACGAATATTTGATTTTGTCAGTCCGGAACAGTCAAACTTGCCTAAAATAGTCTACAATGAGCATTAAACTGGTTATCATCATCATGAGCATAAACAGATCAAAATAGTGTACCTCTTCCATTTGTGTTGCACGATTTTGTCAATAATCTTTCAGCTAGTTCAATCAACTACTTATCAAACTTAAGTTACTTAGATAAAACATCTTATACAGGATAGATCTTTCCTCAAACTAGATTGAGCCTTAGTCACTTCTCTCGAATCAACTTAGATAAACATCTTACACAAGATAGATCTTTCCTGAAACCAGACTAAATCTTAGTTGCTTCTCTCAATCAAATGTTAAACGAACAACTAGCTCCCAATTTGATCTTGACTTCTGCATCACAAACAACTCTAGGTCACATCAATCAATAAAAATGCCTACTCAAGCCAGAAGCTCTTCTAAAAATTATGACAAAAGTAAGAAGCCCATGGCTACCTTGGCCCAACAAACTCAAGATCTCAAGAGAGAAATATATGACATTCAAGCTCAACGAAAAGATTCAATGACCCCTCTTGAGATAAAATTTCATGATCTCAAGAACACCAAACTTCAAGAAATGCTAAAACAATTACATAAATTAGAACAGAAAGTAATTGGAAATCAAAATCAAAATCTCATACAAGATCACAAGGCATCTTCACCAAGACAAAAAGATAGACAGTTTACACCTTTGGGGCAATCTATTGAGTCAGCTTTGGAAGAGCTTCTTAAGAACAATCTTATCATATTGCCTAAAAATACTACATGGGGATGTGAAGTTTTTAGTAAATATTGTGCATACCATAGACAAAACAAACATAAGACTTCGCATTGTATAGAATTAAAACATAAGATTCAAGATCTCATTGATAATGGTGCCATTAAAATTGAAGATCCTAATGACTCACATAAAGAAAAAGAAGGAACTACTTCTAAACATGATCAAAATTATGAACCTGTGTCTAGCAATGGCTCACATGTCGCCTCCATCTCTTCCATGATGCCTCCATCTCCTAAGGCTTCTCAACAAAAATCCATATCATATCTCTCAAATAATAAACCTAATGATGAAACTTTTCACGTTGATCCTCAAGGGATATCTCAAGGGCCATCCTATCCAATGGTTGAAAAAGATTCTATCTCATTGGAATCCCATGATGATTCCCTTATACCTTTCCATTTATTCCAAGATGATCCCCTTCCATCTCAAGAGCAAAGCATCTTTCCTAAGCAAGATCATGATGCCTCTTCCACCTTTTCAAATGATCATACTCAAAATGAAGAGTCAAGCACCATTCCTACTCTATCCAATGACCATCTTCCATGTCAAGATCAAAGTATACCTTCATCTCCTTGTCATAATCCTCCATGTTCACCTCAAGGATCCGTCATGCCTAAAAATCCCTCTCATGATCCTACAAGTCAAAATATTTATAAACGCAAAGGGGTAGACCTTCACAAGCAAGAACCCCTCCATGTTAAAGACAATATTAAGGGTCATGGCCTCAGTGACATTCCTCAAGATGGTGGTATCCCTACTAAACCAAAATCAAGGTACACACCTTCCCCTTCATCTCTTCCATCCATTTTAGGACCCTATATTCCTCCATCTCTTGTGCAGGATCAACAAAGGCATACATCTTCCTGTACCTTCCATCCACCTAGAAAGACACAAAGGTTCACTGAGCAAAAGAAAGCAAAATCAAAAGCTATATGGGCTCCTAAGGAACTTGTAGAAGCAATGCATTCCAAGAAACTGCAAAAGCATGAAAAATAAAAAACCATGTGGATCCCTAGTCATCTCCTTGAAGCATAACTATCTAAAGAAAAATCCAAATCAATAGCCAAGATTGTTGTTCCTCCATCCAAACCTTCCAAATCTATTTCTCCATCACCTCCTTCATATATTTTGGAACCTTATGTCGCAAAGTCCCTGATTGTTCCTCCATCCAAATCTCAAAATCTGAGATCCACTTTTCCTCCATCAATCCACCATCCCTCAAGATGTGTGCCAATAGTGATACCACAAATGTTTCCATTCGCTCATGCACCAAACTTTCAATATCTGATCCATTATCCAACACCTCTTTTTCATCCTTCCATTCCCCTTATCTGATCCTTTGCATAAGACTTTACCCTAGTTTCATCGCAAAATCCAAAAACTAAGGAAATCAACATTGGAGATGTTGGACATGTACACTTAGTTGAGTCCTTCTTGGAAAGACATCTTTATGCTAGACCAATGAACTACCGACACAAAAATCCTTGACCCTATGAACAAAATGCACCTTCAACGATGTCATATCTAAGGGTTGGGTTAATTTATCATTTTCTTAAAAGCACTGCATCACATATAGTTTCTTTTTCAAATGCATCTCATTCATACAATTTCTGCATTTGTATATAGTAGCATCAATAAAACAAGGCAACTGTCCAAGTTTATCATTTGTTTGCATTCAAGACAAACAAGGGATGTCTCCTTTCTTAGATATTCGGACATGAAGTCCTTGAGGTCATAAGGTCATTCATTTTTAACATTACCTTGTGACGATGCTTTACTTATGGTTGGGTAGTGATTTCACTATTTGAGACTTGTTAACCCAAAATCTATCTGTAGACACCTAAAAATGGTCAATGCTTGCAGAGTCATACTTTAACATTTGCGCATTGCCTCATTTTAGGTTTTTGCGTCGCATTAACATTTCTCCTATGTCACACACTTGGTTTTTATCATTTGCGAGCATTGAGTCCTTCTTCTACATTCTTCATTGGTCTCGCTCTCAAATTTGGTCTTGTCGACAACAATCTTCAGTCATGATTTTGATCGATCTTATCCTGTCGCATCAATGTGCATGCTCATTTATCATCATTTTGTACATCGTCAATCCTAATTAGGGTTTTGTCCTCTTATCAATCTTATCATTTGGCGATTGATTTGTCATCGATCATTGTTATGTTCGATCTTGTCATTTTGTGATCAATTTGTCATTGATCATTGTCATTTTCAATCTTGCAATCTATTTTGTCATCGATTCTTGTCCTCTTGTCAATCTTGTCATTTTGCGATCAATTTGTCATTGATTGTTGTTTGTCTCAATTATGTCAATTTGGATCAATTAGTCATTGTTCCTCGTCAATTGGCGCATTTATCAATCAAATCATTTATCACACTGGTCATTTATCAATTCAAAATCATGATCGAATCGATATCAACTATCCTTCATCAAGACCTAATTGTCATCCTTGCATTGCTAATTCATCTTCTAGGGTTTAGTGATTTAATCATTTAACCTTGTTTGTCATTTCTCCTTTTAGGATTAATAAATTATTTATTTATTCTAAGTCTTCTCATTGCAATTAAATGTTCATTTAATTGGCTAATTATTCCTCTTTTTGTGAATTAATTAATAAATGACAAATTATTAATTAATTCACCTAATTTCTTATTTCCTAATTTTCCTCTTTTTTTCTAATTTTCTAATTTTCTAAATCCTAATTTCAATTCTCTCCTATTTTTCTCCTAATTTCATGGGAATGACATTTCAATTTGTCATAATTTGTCATAATTGACAATCAATCAATTTTGACATAGAAGTTTGTCATAATTTTGTCATAATCATCAATCAATCAAATTTTGCATAAGAAAGTGCATAATTTGTCATAATTGACATAATTGATTTGAATTTCCATTTGAATCAATTTCATGCTAATCTTGTCATTTCTCCAATTTGTCTATAAATTGGATGAATTTCTTCAATCTCAATCTAATAATCAGATTATCGAATTTCTAATCACATTATCAAAATAATCACATTATCGATCTAATAACCACTTTGTCGAATCAATCACGCTTCGAGTATTCTTGCGCTACTATCTTGTCTACTTGCTTTCATCTCATGTGTATGCACTTGTAGGTGAGATCCACAACAAAGCTATTTGAAGGAGAAAGAAGGACAATGGAGCCACATGAAGGAGATATTCAAATCTGCATTTGGTTTGCTTAGTTTTGATCTTGAATATCTTGTTTTCATATCTCTATTGGATGTAATTAGGATTGATCATTGCATTTGTGCTTTCGTGATTGAGCTATGACTAATATTGATTTGCTTTGATGATTTCCGATTTCCTAGCTACATTAATTGGTGAACCCGACGTGAACACTAACCATCTAACCCCTTAACTGTGTTTTTGAGTGCTTTTGAGTTAATTTGCAGGTCAAAAACCCCAAAACAGGGTAGTGCAGGGTTTTCTGGGGACTTTCTGCGCCTGTGTAAGACAACTTGCGCCTGTGTCAAGCAACCTGCGCCTGTGTTAAAGACATTCTGTGCCTGTGTCATGACTTCTGCGCCTGTGTCATGACTTTTGTGCCTATGTAAAGTCCAGAAACAGAGGTAAAAATGCAGTGTTTTACTTGAAAATTGTTTGTTTTGCATTTTGTTTTCTGCTTTTTGGTTTTTGGTACTGATTCTCTGTGCAGCACCTTGGCATACGCATGACAAAGGCAATAAATGAAACTAGTAACATGTTTTTTTTAATGTCCTAGTCTTAGGTTAATCGACAGAGCACATTACATGTCCTAAGCAGTATCAACCAAATCAACTTTATGTCAGTGAAATCTAGTCGTCCAATCTGAGTTAGTTACCTGTCTCCTAACTACTGAAGATTTTTATCACTGAGTACACAACTAAAACAACATAACTGAAAACAATCACTAAAAATTTTGAGCTATGAATGAAAATTTTCTGTGTGTGTTGTAATTTATATTGGTTTTCGATTATTATCCCTCTGAGTAACTCGAGGAAGTCTATCTTGACTAAGAGGAGCAAGGATTGGGGGCATAATATTTACTTTGTTTTTTGCTTGTAGGAATGATTTTGATGATCTGGAAACATCTAATAAGTTGGGTGTCTGTGATAAGAGCCTTCACATTAAGGTGAAATCGCCACACATACCTCGACTCCGCTTATTTATATGCTACAAGGAGGTTCACATCATTTCTTTGTCTGCTTTGAGGGAATTTCTTTATCATGCAATTCGGGTCCTTGCAAAATCTGTCCAAGGATATGAACGAAAAATAAGGGTCATTGTGGACAAGATAATTAATATTGCACATGAAAAGAAAGGAACTCTAATCTACCTGCTATGTTTGTTAACGCTCAGTGATGAAACTTAAGCATTTCAAATCCAGTGACTAGGTTTAGGTTGCATTTCATTTTGCATTTCATTCTACATTTTGTGAATTTAGATTGATTTCGGTATGGTAATAATCTCTTTATCTTCTGAATGAGAGTTGGAAGCATCATCATTTCTTAGCTAAGTGGTCTCTTTTTCATGATTTCTCTGATCGAGTACTTGTGTATTGAGATGTTAGCTGCATACATAAGCATCTTATATAGATTCATACATTCATTTACATTCATCTTATTACATAGAAAAAAAAAATTTGCACTACTCATTACTCATTTTCATCATTTATTTGCATATGAGAAAAGAAAAAAAAACAAAAAACATTCATATTAATTTGCATTACATACATCCATACTGAAAAGATATGCATACATATAGAATAAAGCATATAGAAAAACATCTCATAAATCGATTGACAAGTAGAATGAAGTCAAATCAAGATCTCGTATATACAATCTCCCATCGGAGCAATAATCGTAAGGGCTACAAAAAATGGGTGTGTCTACAAAAAAATCTAAGAGCTACACAAAAAGATCTATCTCTCTGCCTCTCCCTCATCACCAAGTGGTGGAGGAGGAGGAGCCTGCTGACCTGGATCCTATCTAGGTTCCCAAGCTCCCTCTGATCGATTCATATACTGAGAATAAGGTACAACCTGATGTGCTAATGGAACTGCTACGCTGCAAGCCACAACATAATAGGTTGCCCGACTCGTCTGATGAAGTACCTCCTATCGCAAAGCGTCTGTCTCCACCCTCCTCTTTGTGATCTGACGATCATGCTCAACCCTCATCTCTGCTAGCTGTCGATCTCACTCCGCCAGCTGAGTTTGTGCCACTGTCAGCTATGACTATAAACCCACTAGGCGTTCTCTCATCGACTGTGTTGTGTCAATCCCCTAATCCCTTGTAGGCTCTCCGCCTCCATCTCCGTCTCCATCACCTCCTCTATCTCCACCTCTGACTCCACCCTGCTCATCTCTCCTCTGTCTGACCTATCTCAGAGCTACTCTCTCCTCCTCTCCATCACCCTCGCTCCACTAATTCTCACCCCAACAGTCCCTAGGGATCCACCCTCTCCTCTCTGCTGCTTCCTACCACCAACTAGCACCCTGTTGCTGCTAGTGCCAGGATCGCCACCTGTCCACCTTGGAGCCTCGACTCTTGGTCCCTGCCTCTATCCCTATCCTTGTGCCTTTGTAGGGACATCATCCTCAACCTCCTCTATCAAAGGTGCCTACTTTGCTGGATCAGTAAATCATGTGAAAGGGTGCTGCTGAAACCAATCCTTATACTGGGGCTATACCCCCGCATCTGCAATATCATCCAGGTAATCCCATCTCAGTCATTGTAACCCAGTCATCTCCTACATGCCTAGGGTGTATGATAGCCTCAGTGCCCATTCCTGCCTCTCCTCATCTGCATAATGCGCATATGCAGTAAACTCCTGCAAGATCCCCTGAGGTCTACCATACTGCCTCATCACTCGAGTAACAACAAACGGCTCGACCACTATCTGTGATCTGCCTATGAGAGGCCGCGTCATGAAGAGGTCTTTGCGCACAGCTCTCCAATAATCCCAAGGCTCTAGACTCCTGTACGGTCTCCATATCATGACTATCAAGTCATCCAGCTGTCGTCTCCAATAATATGTCTTGCCCAGATGGAGCTACATAATATATCTAGAATATCGGTAAACAATAGGCTGTTGTGGATCTCTAGCATCATCCACGATTGGTCTGCATACTGGGAGGTACTCCCAAACCCATATTTGTAGTATCAAAACTCCTACAGCCATACTCTTTCCATCCCTATATACAATCTCATGCATCTTGCGATACATGTGTGCCAATACACATGAACCCCATCCTAATCTCTGGGGGTGCTCCACAAGTCTCTCCAACATCCTACCCCATCCACATAAAAACCCCTGTTGTCTCCTGTCCGGCATAAGAAAGCAGTCGATGAAACCTGCCAAGATGCAAGGCAATAGAAAGTTCTCACTGTACCTGGTCATCATCACGTCCCAACTGATAGAACGTAACAAAATGTTTGCATCGTGAAATACCTGTCTCACAGCTAGTAGACCAAGATGTTGTGCTGCATCATAATCTACCTTACCCCTAGCAAAAGGGATACAGGGAATCCTGTATACGTCCTCGAGAGTGATCGTCATCTCCCCAACTGGCAAATGAAATGTATTATGCTCTAAATGGAATCTCTCAACTAATGCAGTGAGCATACCATGATTCACATGAATATTAGGCAACTTGAGAAGATGAGTCAATCCGTACAAATCTATATGAGCCCAGTCAACATCAGATAACTGATGAACTAATGCCATGGTTGGTGGATATACACATCTGAACAACACATGGGGCAATCAAACTTGGAAAAATCAAACAAACAACACATCAGGAAACATTTCAAATTAGCCTATAAGAGAAGGAAAACATCATGCAAATCCAACTACATCAATTGCAAAATCAAAATTTCAAGTTTGCGCCTTCAAAAAGGCTTACTGTTTTTCAAACGACAAAACATCATAGAGACAGTAACTCATACGATTCAGGAATAGGTCTCGTACAATAAAACAGTTTGATATGACACAAGACTAGCCTTAGAATGACAAAATGGGCTCTTTTGAAGGTACTCGTATGACAGAAGGGTAGTTGTAGTACGACAAAACTAATTACCTTAAACGATAAAATAAACTTAATCAATTTGTTGTACGTGATAGGATCCTGTCTCGCACGACAAAATGATAATGCGCGACTTCTACATGCCAAAAAAAGAAATGATTAACAAGTTTAAGATTGATCACTTACCGTTGGCTCATAGTTCTGTGGTCGATTATGTCGTCTCTGGCACTTGAATCTATGCACTTGAGTGGGAACCACCATTTTTTCTTCACAGAAGGCTTTTTGATTTTTCAAACTTGGGAGGTTTAAATGAATTGAAAATGACACTTTTCCCCATATATAGCCAAAACCCTAATTTTTCAACTTGCTCCGATGGACATGAAAATTGTACCCTTAGCTAATTTGCTCGTCCTGAAAACATTTTCGGGATCGAAATAGAAATTCAAGATCATTTTGCTAGTCAATTTCCAAAATTTGAACCACTTAGCGCTTTCATCAAAAGCTCAATTCTTTCTTCAAATTGCGCTCATTTTCTAATGAATCAATGTTGAATCTCAATTTTATTCTACAAATCAACTTTGCACTCAATTTATCATTGTTAAATTTCCAAATGTTCCTTTAAATCATTTGTGCTCAAATCACTTATCATCGCCAAAAATTGCCTATAATCATGTACCCTCGCTATGTTTCAATTTCGCTCCCGAGGGGGCATACTGATGACCTTATGACCTCACATCTTCAAAGTTGATAAAATTTTCAAATCTTCATCAAAAGACGAGCAAAAATATTTTTCAACTAAAGAAAATTAAATTCTTATTGCTAAGGGGCATCTCAACTTCATCGCTTCATATCAAGTTGAGATCTCTCAATCATCTGAATCAAATCAATCGCTAGGGGCATATCAGTTTCATTGCTTTTCATCAAGCTGATATTTGTCTTCATCTGAATCAGTCTCTTAAAGTTAATCAGTTTCATCACTTTTCACCAAGCTGATTATTCCTTTAAACTCAATCAAAAGTTTAAAGAGTATCTTTGATCACACGCTCAATCTAAGCAGGTGTTCAGTTTCATCGCATCGAATCAAGTTGGACAGTTTATCTTCGCTCATCGTGTCTTGATCCATCAAGTTCAAGATCGATTTTATCTTCGCTCACTATGTCGAGTTCAATCAAGTTCTAGATCAGTAAGATCCGCTTCTTGATCAATCAAGTTCAAGTTCTATATCTTTTCTCTCTATCGTTCCTAGTTCAATCAAGTTCAGGATCGGTTTCGCTTTAATCAAACTCTATTCACCTTCATCGCTTCAAATCAAGCTAAACACCTCGCTCTTCATCTGGTTCATGATCAATCAAGTTCAGAACTGGTATCTCTTAGACATCAACTATTCTTTGAACCAATGCGCTGCTCGCATATTAATTCAAAGAGGGGCAAATGTAATACCCTAAAAATGGTCATCTAAAGCATGGGCCCCTAATCTCAACAACATCACCAAGGTCCTAACCAAAGGCAATTAAATCTATCTTGAGCACATTAATTAATTCTTTAATCATCAAATGTCACATGGCAAATCAAATACTCAATATTAATTAAATATTTATTTAATTAATTGAATCATTCCAAGAATATCATTTTGATCAATTATCCTATTTAATTTATTAAATATCCTAGCATATTTAATTAATTAATAAATTTCCCATTTAATAAAAAAAAAGGAATTAATTTATTACAAAAGAGGAATTAATCATGAAGCAAGAGTAAAATTGAAAATAAAATAAAAGAATTGAATTGAAAGAGAAATCAAACTTGAGATATTTTTTTTTTCCTAAATTGAGATTAACTTGAAATCAAAAAAACAATTAAAGGAATTTAATCATTCTCTAAAATTGGAACTCAAAGCTTTTGAGAAAAAGAAGTTCAGTTGCATTGAAAAGACACTTTTCTTGAATAAATCAAAGAATTGCCTATTTTTATCACAAGTGCATGCAATTAAGTAAATTATGTCTAATGTAAACTCAAACTTCTTTTTTGAATGCATTTCAATTAAACTATAATTGGAATCTATCTCAAGGTTAACTGAATCTGATTTCTCAATTATTTCAATTATCCTAAATTGTGTTTTTTATTGATCTCTCTTGTGATCCTCTATAAATTCAGTCTTCAGATCTCATTCAAAACACCCTAGAGATTTATTATTACACAATTTTCGCTCTGTAGTCATTGAATATATTGTTCTTTCTTTTTGAGATTATTGCATCTTAGTTTAGCTTTTTGTATATTTAGTTTATTCATTATTGCTTGAATCCATATTGCTTGAAATCGTTATTGCTTGAATATTTCATCCATCTTGCATCCATTTAGCTTTATCTCATGCTCATATAGATTAAATCCTTCATCTTGGTCTGAGAGAAATCTTATACTCACATCTTTTAGAATGCAATTGGTTGATTTGTAATGGTTTTATTATTCGTGTTATATATGTCTAACCATACATGTCATGACTTAATTGAAGTGTTGTGTCTTGCAGCTATCAAACTTATTCCACTTTTTCACACACACAGGGGGGGGGATTCAGTGTTAGATAGAAGGTATGGAGGACCTAGGACCCATTCCTATGTAAGAGGAGCAAAATAGAGTATACATTGTCATGACTATGTATGAATGATATGTAACTATATGGATTTATGGATGGATGGAATGCAACAAAATGCAATATATACACATGAGAAATGACGATCTGTAGATTATTTACAAGGCTTAATTTTCATCATCAAGCATGGTAGTATCGTTCTTGACCGAGGTAGAAGGAATTGAGTTTGAGCATTTTACCTGTAAGCAAGCATTTATAGACAAGGAAAAGTTACCCTCCATTCTGGTTCATGCACAAATGGTTGAGGTATACGTTGTAGTCAGTAAGCCATAGTGATCTATGACTGTATTTTGCATAGGATCACGTAGCTTAGTGAACTTCCCACGTAGACACCATTAGTACATGCCCCAGAACTTCATTGGACCAATCCACAGACAACAAACACAGTGATATTTAGGAACCATCTCAGCTACTCTAATCACTTGTGCATATCTCGGAGTAGCATAGGAACCTGATATAAATGAATAAATAACTAGCAAACCAACCAAGTACTTGATAGCTTAAACATAATTTTCTTGTCAAAGAAAATGTTAGCATGTCTTTGTTTTTGTAAGGAAGGATGCATCCTTGTCAAGACAGTTGTGTGCACTTGTTTTGATTGATTGGTTGATTTGATAAGTGATCATCGTTTGGGTAGCTCAAAATGTTTGTTTGGTGTATGTTGCGAGGCGTATGTGCAAAGAATATTATATGCGTTGCAAGGTTTTTGATTGATTTTTTATGTTTTTGACATGTTTTTGGATTTTGTGAGTTTTTATGAATGTTTTTGGTATTATTTCCAACCAATTTTGAATGATGAACTCAATGAATCACAAGTAATGTAGAATCCACTTACATCAGTAGGTTAAGAGCATTGCCCCCAGTTTAGATGTCACTATGAAAAGCAGGATGCAGGACACATGAAATACTAACCCTGATTGCAGATCAATAACAAGCCATGGTTTGAATGATGGATGAATGGATGCAATGGATGTGATCGCAACAAGGCTGAAAGATAATGGAGCCACAACCTTTACGAGTGGTGCATATTTGCTAGGTTTTCACCATCGTACTTACCCAAGGTGCCACCGTGGTGGTTTTCACCGTTTGGATGCATGATTTTTCTTGACTAATTTGACTTTTTTTGTATTTTCTTCAGGATATTTTTATGAATGTTTTTGGTGTTTTTTCTGGTATGTGATGGAGCCTGATGCTCTGTACAGCTTATGTGTAAAACCATTTGAGGTGCATGTTGTTGATCGGATCTGCTAGTGGTTCCCCTTTGGAAGTTGCCAACTGATATGCCCTAGACCTGAATACTGTAATGATAACATATAGACCCAACCAATTTGATTCAAACTTTCCCTAATGTTCTTTGTTTGGTTGGTTACGAGGGTTGTCTCTAAGAACAAGATCACCTACCTCAAATGTATGAGGTTTAACCTGATGATTATAGCTTCTTCTCATTCACTGCCGATAGGCTTTGAGGTGGTTATATGCAGCTTGTCGCCTTTCATCAAGTAGTTCCAAGTCTTAAAGATGTGAGACACGGTATGCTTCATCATCTATCATATTGTGCAAGGAAACTCGTAGAGATGGTATCTCAACCTCAATAGGAAGGATAATGTTTGCTCCATAGACTAGTGAGTAGGGGGTTGCACCTGTAGGGGTTCGAATGCTAGCTTGACACGCTCATAGTTCTGGATTTAATTGAACATGCCAATTACGGATAGACTCATTGACCGTCTTCTTGAGGATTCTCAATATGTTCTTGTTTGATGCTTCAACCTGACCATTTCCTTGTGGTTAATATGGGGTGGAAAAGCGGTGTTGGATGTGAAACTTCTCACAGAGATCACAAACATCCTAGTTTTTTAAAAGAAGCCCGTTATCTGTGATGATGGACATGGGTACACCATACCGATAGATGATGAAATTAAGGATGAATGAGGCAATCTGATTGCCAGTGACGTGGGTAAGTGGAATAGCTTCAATCCACTTTGTGAAGTATTCAGTGGCACTAATGATAAATTTGTGGCCATTGGATGAAGATGGATGAATTTTACCCACAAGGTCAAGTCCCCGTTGACAAAAGAGCCATGGTGTTGTGATTGGTTGCAATTCCTGTGCTGGTGCATGTATCAAGTCTCTGTGAATTTGGCACTTCTTGCATTTTCAGACAAAATAATAGGAGTCTTTTTCCATCGATGGCCAATAGTATCTAGCACACATGATTTTATTTGCTAAAGAAGGACCGCTTGAGTGAGCCCCACAAATGCCTTAATGTACCTCTTCCAAGGCCTTTGTTATCTCATCTTGTTCCAGACTTCACTGGTATAGGGTTTCGGTAATGATGGTGTATCAAGCAGTTTGGCATATGAAAGTTTTGCGTTGGTTATTGGATTGGTTGGGAGGAAGTGTGTGATCAAGGAGGTAAGTGAAGAACTCACTGTACCATGGGGATCCAAAACCGACTAGGTGACATATCATTTTAGTTTCAGGGATATCATAGGCAGGATCCAAAGTTGTTCTACCAAGAACTTGTAGCGTGTGGAATTTTGCAGAAGATCCAGGAGAGATGCAATTGTAGCCATTGCATCGGCAGCTCAATTCTGATATCTGGGTACTTGGTCAAATGTGATAGTTGTAAATGATTCTTTGTAACTATCCACCATCTTTTTATACGACATAAGCTTATCATCCTTAGTTTGATATTCATCGGTGACTTGTTGGATGACTAGCTGGGAATCTCCATATACCTGTAGCTCTTTTAGATACCATTGTATAGCCAATCTGAGTCCTGTGATCAAGGACTCATATTCAACTATATTATTGGTGCATGGAAAAGTGAGCTTGTATGACTTCCGAATGCTGTCACCTTGAGGTGTAATAAAAAGAATGCCTCCCCCTCACCTATGTCTAGTATATGAGCCATCAAAATAGAGCTTCCACGGTTGTGCTGTTGTGATCACGAAGATCTCTTTGTCTGGAAAATTGGAAACAAGAGGATGGTCACCTGCGAGGGGTTCATCAGCCAACTGATCTGCAATAGCTTGCCCCTTGATAGCCTTGCGGTCCACATACTCAATGTCAAATTCACTCAGAATCATAACCCATTTGGCCAAGTGGCCTATTAATGATGCCTTGCTGAGTAGGTACTTGAGTGGATCAATTTTAGCAATGAGTTGTACCTTGTGTGTCAGCATGTAGTGCCTAAGTTTGGTGGCTACCAAGATAACTTCTAGGCAAGCTCGCTTAATAGGTGTGTAATTGAGTTCATAGCCTACCAATGTGCGAGATATATAGTATACAACACATTCTTTTCCTTCTTCATTGTGGTGTGCTAGAAGTACTCCTAATGTCGTACTTGTAGCTGAAATATATAGCAATAGAGGTCTATTTGGATCTAGTGGGATCAGCAAGGGTGTATTCATCAGGTAGACTTTAAGCATTTGGAATGATTGATGGCACTTTGTATCCCATTGAAAGCGGATATTCTTGTGTAATAGATGCGTGAAGGGATGACACTTATCAACCAATTCCACAATGAATCTCTGAATTGATTGTAGTCGCCCTTGTAGTGTCCTTAACTGAATGATGTTCTTGGGAGGTGGCATGTCCATTATTGCTTTGACTTTCACCAGAGCTACTTCAATTCTCTTGCTTGAGACAATGTATCCTAGGAGCTTCTCAGAGGTTACTCCAAAGACACATTTCTTTGGATTAAGACATACATGATATTGCTCTAATATGTCGAAGATTTGACCCAGTATTTTTAGATGACCTTCTCTTGTTAATGATTTAGCTAGTAAATCATCGACATAATCTTCTATTATAGTGTGCATCAGGTCATGAAATATGGTATTCATAGCTCTTTGATAGGTTGCCCCTTCATTTTTTAGACCAAATGTCATGATCACATTCCAATAGTAGGCTCCCCATGGGCATGTGAAAGTAGTTTTATGTTGATCCTTTGGAGCGATCTTGATCTGGTTGTACCCTGAAAAGCCATCCATAAGAGAAAGAATTGCATGACCCACTGTGAGATCGACGATCATGTTGATGTTGGGTAAGGGGAAGTCATCCTTTGGGCATGCCTTATTCAAATCTCTAAATTTTGTACAGATACGAATGCCCCCATTAGGCTTGCTGACAGGTACAATGTTGGAGATCCAATCGACATAATTGATTGGTCGGATGAAACCAACATCTAAGAGATTTTTGAGTTTTGCCTTGACAAGAACAACAATCTGTGGGTGCATCTTTCTGAGCTTTTATTTTACCAGTTTATCTCCTTCTACCACGGTTAGGTGATGCATGACCAAATCAGGATCTAAGCCAGGCATGTCTGCATAAGACCATACAAAGTTGATTTGATGCTTCTGGAAGAAGTCCACAAATTTTGGTTGTTCCTCTAGAGTTAGTAGAGATGCCAAATGTATTTGGTGAGGAGTCTCAGGGGTCCCCACATTGATTTCTTTTGTTTCTTTGATTAGAATCATTGATCTCTCCTGATTTGTACTAGAGGGGAGGATGACAAACCTTTCATCCTCAGGCACCTCAATGAGGTTTTCACCTTTGGATACGTTCTTTATTTTTACATTTTTGGGATCAACAAGTGCCACTATGTGGTTTTCACTAGAGGATCCATGTTTTATTGTGATATTTTTGCAGTTGAAAGGTTTGGCATCTGCCCCAAAGTACGTTGCGCTATTAAGTTCGATGGCAAATTCAACTTTATGATCTCCACTTGGTATGTGATCCAGTATGTTGAAAAAGTCGATGAGAGCCTCATCATTTTGGAAGTGATCAAGACATGGGGGATTTGGCTGGTTCTAGTCAATAAGTTCAGGGTGGATGATAGGTATGACCTCATCGATTAAGTTGAGTTCAGAGGAGGCGTCAGTGGGGGTTAATATAGATGAGTGAAGTTCGTCAATGGTACTCTCCTTGTTAGGTTCTGGTGTCGGATTTGATGTAGGGCCTGTGGAAGGTTCTTCTTGCTCACGAACCCAAAAGGCTTTAATCCATACCTCCTCGTAAACTGGGATATCTTTATGAGGTGGGTGAGGCAATGTGTCTTCCTTGTCTGAATGCGGGGAAGCTCCAGCTACTTGCTACCTCCCTCCAGGTTATCCCTGTTTATTTCCTTTCCCTATTCAAAATTTTGGGCTCTATGGGAGAGAAGCTTGAGAAGATTCAAAGAACCTTCCTTTGGATTGGCATGGAAGAAAAGAAATGCCTCTCACTAGATAACTGGGATACTATTTGCTTGCCTAAGACTATGGGTGGCGTAGGTATCAGAAAGATAAATATCTTGAACAAGGCCTTAATTGCCAAAGCGAGCTGGAAAACTTAGCTAAAGGGGAGGTAGATTGGTGTAACATTATCAGAGCTAAGTACTTGGAAAGGGGAAAATTATGTTCCAACTTGAATTCCATTCGCCTACCTCCTAGATCTAAATTATGGAAATACATACTTAAGCTTAGACCTATTATCACAAAGGGACTAAAATGGCAGATTGGAAATGGAAGAAAGATCATATTTTGGGAGGATACGTGGCTGGAAGATAAACCTTTGGCTGAAACCCACTTCTTCAATTAATGTACATCCTAAAGGACCAGTTTGGTGATTATACTGTTGAATACATTGTGCTGAGAAGAGGAAAGTGGAAAAACATCTCTCTGATCTTCATTGACTGGCCTGACGTCTTGCCTAAAGCTTTGGAACTTCATGCCCTCATGCACACGTCGCAGGTACCTTTGTCATTCCAAGAGGATAAATTCCTCTAGAAGGGGACTTAGTCTGTGGATTTCTCCGCCAGGTCTGCTTACAGACAACTTTTGAGATTCAATGGGGATATGGAATGCTGGAAAAAGATTTGGAACCCACAACTTATACCAAAGATTATTTTTTTCTAGTGGACTCTCATGCATGAAAAAGTGTTGACTTAGGATAACTTAAGGAGAAGAGCTTCCAATTACCTAACATGTGTATCCTCTGTAAATCTGAGGAGGAATCTATCATCTTTTCATCCACTGCTCTTTTGTTAGGCACTTGTGGACCATTATCTTTGGAAAATGTGGCCTCCAATGAGTTTTCCATGGTGACATACACTAGTTTGAGAATGGATGGTCATCACCTTCTCACCACCCCCTGGTTATACAGCTGTGGAAACAGATCCCTCCTCATATATACTGGAGTGTTTGGAAAGAAAGGAATAACAAAATCTTCAGAGATGCTGAAAAATTCCCAGACAATGTTTTTAATTGCTGCTTCAAGATGATTATGGATAATATCTCAGTGACTAGATGGAAAACCCCCTCCAATCCCCCTAACTCGGCTGACTGGAGGATTGTTGAACATTGGGAACTCCCCCCAAAGTTTAAGTTGTTTAACAATACTAAAAAAGATCAACAGAAAAATGACCAAATGGAAAGCCCCAAGCCCCTCATAGCACAAATTAAACTTTGATGGCACAACCCACGATAATTGGCAAGTCGAAGGTGGTGTTATAAGAGATCATCAGGGTGGTCTTATCACCGCCTTCGCTGGAAGCTTGAGGAACCATACTGTCAACCAAGCTGGGGGAATGGCCCTTTTATGGGGAATGAAGTTCGCCATTTCTATAGGTATTAGACAACTTGAAATTGAAGGTGATTCAAAAATAATTGTGGAGGTTGTCAGTGGAAGAAGAGCGGTGGGTTGGAAAGTGCAAGTGATATTGAGGGATGTCAAAATGCTTCGAGCTAACCCTGACAGTTTCACTATCCCCCATATTTACAAAGAAGGGAATACGGCTGCCGACTCCATGGCTTCTGTCGGCATGCTTCAAGAAGGCTTACGGTGTCAGAGGAATGCTGATTTGCTGCCAGTGATCACCAAGGAGATTCTGGAGAGAGAAAAGATTAAGTGCTAAAATGTTTTCTCCCCCTCTTCTTTACCTCTTAATCATTTGTAATCTGATGAGGATTATAAATCATCAAATTTTGAATTTGAAGTCGGAGTCCGCCAATTGCGGGGTGGATATGCCACATGGCTGCATATGGATTAGTCATCATTCCCAAAATAAATCAAGGGGATTGGATAATGGTTTTATTTCCTTGCGGAGTACCGATATTGGGAAAGGTAGTATTTTTTTAATCATCAGGATGAGTGACATTGGTGGTGATGGAGGCAACAACCTGTCTCATCTAAGTAACATTGGGCAGATTGATGGTTCACACGAGTGGAATAGATGTCAGTCTTGGGAGATTTGTTTAAACACATCTTGCAATAATCAAAACGATTATTGCATTGCCTTATTTTGAAATTTGTTGGGTTTGTTTCTGGACTTTTCTTTAGCTCTTGAGCGGCTCTGCATTTCCATTTCCCCGCTTCTCACTACTACCATTAAGCTAGAGGAAGTGGATATGGTGGGTGACAAACTGAGACTTGAACTAGATAAAATAGATGATTTCAAAGACAAGACGACGATTTGGTTTGTGTGCACAGAAGAAGGGATAGATAAGTTCATAGAGAGTATGAAAGGCAATGACTAGACACTACCTAAACAGTTTGTGGCTTCCTCGATGGATAGAAGGGTCACTATGGGTGGCATTCCATTTGAAGTGAATGAGGAGGTTATAGCTCAGGCGACGGGCCTTTCCATGGAGGGCCGAAAATGGAAAAAGCAGAGCTGTATCTTCGACACTACTAGTCTGAATCAATTCTTCTAAGATGGTGAGAACCCTGTGAAGCGGGCTGGTGAGTTCAATCGTGAGGAGCTTCCACCATCGTGGGACAAGGTGTGCTACATCATTATGAAATATTTTACCCTCGAAGGGTGGTATGGGGTTTTCTATTACTACCATCTTCCTTTTCTCAATCATCTTAGGAATAGGGATCTTATTTCTATTCCATTTTTTCTTTTGCATTCTATGGCTGCTAATGTGAAAGATGTTGCTGAAGCTAAGAAGAAAAATAAGGATTATTCTATTCTCCATCAAGGCCTTATCCTTCGCCTGTATAATTTCCACTGGCTCTTTGCCCTCCCCACACAATTACTGTCCAAAATGTGCCTAAAAGCGAGTCCCCGCCCATGGCCATTGCTAACTGAAAAAAACCATTCTTTTGCACGAACCTGGCTCCTCCAACAAGAAATGCAAAAAGTGTGCTTGCCACTCAGAGGAATCAAAACCCTTTGAGCCCAACAAGGTGAGAATTTAGCAAATTGACTTCGATGTGGAGATCACTGATGAAGCTAACACTCCCCGTCACTTTGTGAGACTGGCATCCAAACCCCCTGAAAAAGATAAACCCTTAATGGATCCATCTTCATCCCATGCAATGGGTGATTATGAGAATGCAGGTGATGATACCAACCCCTCTGGCAAGGTGGCCCCATCCCACTCCACCTCAACCCCTCATCCTGAAAGCTCTACCCATGTCTCTGAAAGCCCTAACAACTCTGTGAACCCAGCTGTTAAACCCAAGTCCTAGGCCAATTCTCCGTCCCCTACCCTTAGGATTGAGAAAATGGTTATTGTGGAGGAAGCTAGCAGTATCAAGGATGAAGTGGATGGCAAGCTGCTGGAATTGGGAAAGAAAGTGGACACCCTCAATGAGAAAATGCTAGAAATTGTCAGGAGAGCGGATTTTACTAAAAAAAGGCTTCATGAGGTCACCAAGTTCACGCTGAAAGCCATGCAAAACTCTGCGACCACCATTTGTCTTTTGAAAGAGAACACCCAGAAAGGAAAATGGAAGGAGGAAGAGGACTACAAAGGCCTCTTTAAATTTCTCACCAAAGAATGGGCTAGGAGGCTCCTACCCAAGATTAGTCATGGCAAAAATAAATATGGATGTTTGCTAAGTTTGGTGGTTTTTTGAGTTTTTCGGATGGCCTCGATGGCCTTAGTGTTTTTAGTTATGATTATGATCCTTGCTGGTTAATCTCGGACTTTGTCATCTTTAGCCCTGTGTGGCATATTTTACTGCTTACTATGACTATGATAAACTTTGTTCATATTGTGAGTAGGTTTAAGTTTTTTGATAGAGGAAAGTTTTTGGAGGCTATGACTTTGTTGTTTTTCTTCTAACAGTTGCTCTTATGCTATTATTGTGTCTGTATCTAGGTCAACCCCCTAGTTCTAGCTGCTTTTAATATCAAAAACAGTAATATATAGTTTGTTTCAAATTTGGACCAAGTATTTCAAAAGTTTTTTAAAAAATGGTACACGTTTGTCTCCATGCTCAAATACAAGACATCTAGTGTCTCCAGTGTCTCTCTAATCCTTCAATAATTCATCAAGCTTTGCAGAACTGGCCTTAAACTTGTCTTTGTATTCATTTGTAACATCCAGATCTCCTTTTAGGACTGTCACCATTCTTTCCAACTCTTTCTCATTATTCTGTGATTGCACCAATTCAGTTCTCAACACATCATTCTCATGCACCAATCTAATGCATTCCTTAGATTTGTCTTTCAGATATATGGCAAGTTTTTCTTCATTCTTCTTTCACTCTTCAATCTCCTTGGACATCCTTATGGTTAGGGCTTGCATCTCATTCTTCATGACATTATTCTCCCAACTCAGCTTTTGACCTAGTTCCTTAAGGGCATTCTTTTCTTCATCATCCTGATTTTGTAAGAGTTCCTTCCTTTTAGCTTGAGCAGGTGATAACTTCTCCTGTAGGGTAAGGATGAATTATTTTGCAGAATTCAACCCATCTTGCAACTTCAAGTTCTTCAATCTTGTAGAATCATAGTCTTCAAGTGCTACTTCAAGTTCTTTTTCTAGACTCATCTCCATGGATTTCGGATACATGATCTTCCTCAAGCTATTACACTTATTCCAAGGCACCAGGCTTTGATACCAATTGTTGGAATCCAAGAACACTGAGAGGGGGGGGGGGGGGTGAATCAGTGTTCTATCAGTTAAGTAAAATTTAATTCCTTTATATACTTTACCAATTAACAGCTGGTATGCATATAAACAAAAAACAATGAAGAACAAAGCAACCACAAAGATCAACACCATAACACCACAGATTTATATGTGGAAAACCTCAAAGATGAAAAACCACGATGGGATTTGTGACCCACAATATCTATCCACTGACCATTTAAATAAATATTACATAAGATGGGGGTCTACACATGCCATAAGGCACACTGCCTAGAGCGCACTGCTCACCACAAAGGAGACTCACTGACTACAGATGAAAAGTACTGAATTACAAATAAAATTCAAAACTTTGAGTGTGCATCAGATATGTTGGATGAGTTCCGGTTTAAGCACAGACTGTATTGGTTATCACTGTCTCCTTCCTTACCAGTAACCTTGTTTTCTTTCCAATCCTTTCCACAAATAACCAAGACTGACAACAGATCATTACATTCATATTTTGTCAATCAATATCTTGCTCACATAATATCACATAACCTATCGCATCTATATCCCAAAATGACTTAGCTAGACTGACTTATATCCCCCTCCCACTCAGCTGAACTCCTCCCTATATCAATGGTCCCTGTGATATCTGTAGAGGCAGTCCACCTCTCCCTCTCCGCTGACTCCGCATCCCCAATCCCCCACCTCCTCCTCCTCCTCCTCCTCCTCCTCCTCCTCCATCTCCTCCACCTACCCTCGGTCCTTGACCTCCTACCCTCCTCCGTCTCCGTCCCCTCTCATCCTCAAAATCTGGGATCGGCTCTATTGGATCAGAGATCCGTAAGATCGGGTGCACTGCCCGGTACTGCGTGTACTCATCTGTAACACCTGCATCCCCGACCCTCGGTCGTATGTCCCATGGTCTTGTCTACAGTGTCCGGAACTCTGCCAATGCCTGATCATAGGGTAGCACCGGCCCCCATGCGTACCTCTCCCGAATAACTTGAACATACTCTCCTGATCCACTAGGCAGTCCCTGCTGCCGCCCAAACTGTCTCAGCACTCTCCCAGGCACTTGTCTCTCCACATGGTATGCGGTCCTCCCAATTAGGAATCGGGTCATAAAAACGTAAGGCAATGCCTCTGCATCATCATCCCATGGCTCACACTCCAAGTATGGCCCCCATATAACTGCATCCAGATCATCTAATGCCCACCGCCACCACTCTAACTTCCCCAGGTGGGGCTGACTCATCATGCCGCTATACATAAACATGTATGGCTGGTCTACTACGCGAAATCTCAGACTCACCAGTCGAGTCACTGGTAGGTGCTCCCAAGCCCAAATATGCAGCAGCGTCATGCCCACTGCTAAGGAACCTCTCTCCTGGTACACCACCTTATGGAGCTCCTGATACAAGTGCGCCAACACGCACGACCCCCACGCAAATCGGGTCCCTTCGGTCATCATCATCTCAATCACCTGTCCCCACCCCATGGCCAAACCATGTGATCGCCTGTCAGGACAAAGAAGACCTCCCACGATACCTGATAAAACTACTGGAAGAGGCTCATATAATGTCGCTATCTCCTCCCAAGCAATGGAGCCATCATCAATGAAAACATCCTCATCAAAAATCCTTTGCACTGCAAGAGTCCCCCAAGATTTGTCGTATGTGACTAGCTCCCCCCGAATCGAAATCCATAGGATGCGCCACACATCCTCTAGGGTCACTATCATCTCCCCCTGTGCCAGATGGAAGGTACAGGTCTCGCAGTTCCACCGCTCTGCTAATGCTGTGATCAATCCGTGATTCATACGAATCACGGGCATGTGCATCACCTCATATAGTCCCGTCGCGGCAATGTAGTCTATCTCCACTTATGTCAATCGATCCCGCAACCTCTGTGTCATAGGATGTCGCTCGCGTAACTGCAACACACCCAGCTTCTCCTGCACATGGACATTCATCAATCACCATCAGTTGTTTTGTTTTCAAATTTTCTTAAGTTTAAACCTAGACTATCAACAGATACTTTGATCAAGTATCTTCGGGTCTCAACAGGTAAGCAATCATGGCCACCTAGACTTCAATGGACATTTATCCTAACAAATGACTTAAGTCTCATCAGGCTGCTATGGTTCAAAACAACTCCCACTTCACATCGCCATCCATCCATCATTGGCATCGGGAGATTTTTCTTCATCCAAACTGGGGCATCTCTTTATCCTAAGGCAAAAGCGTTATTTTACCAACAAAAGCGCTAGTTTCTTAACAATAGCGCTACAACCCTAACAAAAGCGCTCAATCGGCTATCCCATAGCGTTCAAACTAGAAATGCGCTCAAACAACTACACAGTTGCGCTAATAAAGTTCAAAAATGCTCAAACATGCCCTCAATAGCGCTTATTCATCAACAACGCTTAAACTTGCATACAATAGCGCTACAACAAAACAACAGGCTCAAACAATGGGGCAATAGCGCCATTACGGTGCAGCAGCGCTAGTTCATGGAGCAAAAGTGCCAAAACCGTAGTTCCAGTGCTCTTGCTCCGACTCGACTTAGACTCAGCTAAACACGTATAAAAAGTGCATACAAATTAAAATTTCGAATTTGCGTACTGCTGGTCCATAGTCGTCTGGGCGATGGAACCATCAGACTCGCTCCAATCTGTGCTCCGCAATCAGTATCGACATCCTAACTGCTGCTCGCTTCTCCAAAAGTCATTCTCAGAGCTCTGGTTTCACACTAGTCGTGGTCACAAATGATCTTGTTTTCACCCCTTTCACCCCATTTATACCCTTCGCCGTCACCGTAACTTCCCCCCGCTCATCGCCGTGGTCCCCGTGAACTTCCCAAGCCCCCCATTTCTCCATTTTACCCCCGATTTCTTCTATTTTTCACCCGTAAGGCTAACTCCTTCTCTTCTACCACCCTGCCAATTTTCATTCTTTTTCGAGAGATCGCCCGATTTTTTGAAATTTTCCGGCCCATCTCTTGAGGGGGCATACCACCCATTAAATTAACATTTTATGGGGCATTTTCTTCACACCAGTTTTTTTTTCTTTGAAACGATGCGATAAACCGCACTGTCTCAAAGAGGGGCAAATGTAGTCACACAAATCTGTCTAGCTTAATTAAATAAATATTCGCTATTTATTTGATTAAAAATACACTAGCCACCAGTTAATTAAATTAATATTTAATTAATTCATCCCCAAACATTATTCTATTAATTAAATAAATTATTCAATTTATTTTAATTAATTCACTAAATCAAATTCAAATCAATTAAATAAATAAAATCTATTTATTTAATTAAAATCCCCCTATTCCTCTTTTAAATAAATTAAATTAAACATTTATTTAAATCATTATCCCCCCCACTTGCATTTTCCTACAAATGCAACTTGCACACATTTATTGAAATAAATGAATTTTTATTTTTTTAAATCCTATTTTTCCTCACCCACCAAATCCACTTGCAAAATCTAATCCTCTTTTAGATTCTTCTAACCCCTTCCTAATTAGCCTAATCCATCCCCTAATTATTGTCACATTCCTAAGCGAAATGGAGTCACTTCTCAAAGACTCCAAAGTTTTTGAAAAGCATTTAATGCTTTGTGTGTTCAACAAATTAACCCCCAAAGTCTTCCAAGACCACTAATGGCTCTTACATGACCATTTATGGTTATTTCAAACTTGTCCCCCCAAACATTTATTGTTTTGACCATATTTATCCATTTTACATTTGCACAAAAGTTTATCCATTGGATAAAAGCTTTATTTTTTGAATAAAGAGTTTATTCATTCAATTAACCTTGACTTTAACTTCCAAAGTCATATCAAGCATTTAATGCTTATTCCCTCCCCTCTCAACCTATCTCACATTGACACTTGTCATCCTGGGATTGGGTTGAAAGCCCTCACATGGATTTGAAATCATTCAATCCTGACCCTTGTTGAGATTGCTCAATCTCAACCATCCATTGCTCCATTTTTCCTATAAATAGAGCCCATTTCTTCATAATCCAGATCCTGAAAACTTGTATGCATTTAACATATAGGCATTTTAAGAGAGCATTTTAGCATAATTAACTAATATCTTGTCATTTTGGATAAAATCAATCATTTTAGTATCAAATAGCTTAATATTAGCTTCTTTATTAACATTTAGAGCAATATTTCAATCTCAATCCTCTATAAACATCCATAGTGCAAAAAGCTGCTGAGAGCTACACTATTTTGGAACTTGGAGAGGAGAGGAACAAGGGAGAAGGAACTAAGAGCATGCTAAGAGGCATTTGGAGATGCCTCATTATCTTTGTTTCATTAGTTAGATACATTAGCATGATTTTAGTGTCTCTCTTGATATGTCTGTTTAGATTAGTTTTTGATTGAATAACACTAACGATTTTCTTGTGTGTCTTGTGTTATTTATCTCAGACTAACCTTGTCCACTTTGCAGGGCATCAGGTCCTAAATAAGGAATACCCAGACCATTTGCGCTATAACCATCGCCATTATATCCACTCTTAGCTAAAATGTGAAAACCCAGACCATAAAGGGATGCCAAATCGGAAAGAGATGGTGGGGCCTCATAGGTATCAATGCCATAATTAAATTAATAAGAAGAGGATTCTGAAGAATTGTTTGAATTAGAAGCAACCACAAAATTGTTACTTAGTTGTTTAGACAAAGTGGGTTTCCTTTTTAGTTTCCACCATATCATCTTCCTTTTTAGTCTTAGGCTCTCTTCAAGTGACTTTATATTCTCCTACAAAGGTAGGTGTCAAATATAAGGAGCCCAAATTATCTTCTAAGAGCACTTGTTCTACTGAAAAAGCATCTTTAGGAGGAGATGGTGATTCAGTGTGAGTGGAAGAAGAATCAAGAGTACTTGAAGAAGTGGGCATACTTGAAGATGTGGGAGTATTTTCAAAAGAATTAGAAGTAGTTGAACAAGAAGATGAGGTTTGCAATGGAGCTTGTAAATTGGTATCAACAAACAAAGTATACATATTATTGTTGTAGATGAACTTTAGTTTCCTATGCAAAGTAGAAGGGACAACTTGCATACAATGAAGCCAAGGTTGTCCTAATAGAAGATTGTAGGTAAGCTTATTGGGCATGACATGAATAGGTGTAGGTTAAGTAACAATTACCACCTTAATAGGGAAAGGTTATAATACCTAAAGAATATCTAGCAACATTATCAAAGCCATGGATAGTTAGAGACTCTGGTTTAATAAGAGAGGTACCCACATTGATCTTATGTAATAAATTAACGCTACAAACTTTAAGGCTAGAGCCATTGTCAACAAGGGTTCTTCTTATAGCATTAACATTGATAAGAACAAAAATCATAAGAGGATCATATTGGTGTTGAACTTCACAAGGAGGTATCTCATCTTGGGTGAACATAATTTGAGCTTTAGGTGTTGCCATGGAGTCAATCAAAGAAGTCATGTTATTAGGTGTCACTACATCTAAGTTCTTTAAAGCATCTTGTAACATTCCATGATGAGTTGATGAAGTTTGAATAAAATTCCAAAGAGATATCTTGGCAAGAGTATCTTTAATTTGTTCAATACGATCATACTCCTTACCAAGACCTTTTTATACATGAGGTGCTGGTGGAAGAATAGGTTGAGAAGTGGGAAGTGAAGAAGGAATAACTAGAAGAGGATTAGTTTGCCTATTATTTCATGTATTATATGTGTGGGCAACTGAATTGTAACTCTCTTAGGTTATTTGTTTAGCATACTCATAAGGACTCTTAGTGGGATATCATCCTTGCACAGTAATAATGGGTTTGTTAGGAGTGCAAAAGGGATCATTATTATAACCACCTTGAACCACAAAAAGAGGCTTGTTTAGATTTGGAGAAGGACTAGCACCTTGGATTGTGAAGAGGGGTTTATTAGGTGCTTCATGACAATTCACATGCACCATATTGATTGAAGAAGGTTTAGGAACATGTAAAGAGGATCTAGTAGAGATAAAGTCATGAGGTGGCTCATAAAGAGACTTATCATCCTTAAACATTTATTCATGCATAGTTTTTTCTTTGGATTGGATGAAAGGGAGATCCTCATAGAAGGGAGTATTAAGGATATCAAGCCCTTGTGACCTAAGATCATTTTCTTGTTCCAAAGTATCCTTCCAAGAGGTGTACATTTTAGGAGAAGTATCACCATCATTTATATGGTAAGAATTATTGAAAGAAGTGTTGATAGTCTCTTCTTGCACCAAAATGTTATCATGGGTAGGATCAATTTTGGGAGATGGACCAGGAGTACGAATTAATGCTTCATACCTATAAGGAGGGTTATTGAAACAAGGCATAATGTGACTAAGAAAGGTATCTCTAATATCCTGCTCTTCCACCAAAGGATCCATATGGGTGAGGTATGCTCTAGGAGAAGGATCAACATTACTTTTCAAAGGTTCATCCTTGAGAGGGAGATCTTTGAAAGAAATATTAAGAATATCTTCTGGTAATCCTCATGAGTAGAGCCAAGTTGGGGAGAGAGAGATGCTTCATCTTTAGAGAAAAAATGATTTAAATAAATAGAAGGTGAGGTGTTATTAAGGGAATTGTCAATCATATCACCCTCTTTTATCATAATTTAATCCTCTTTGACCAAGGTACTCTCATCAAGGAGAAACAAATTAAGAGAATAATCAACATCATCATACAATGGTTCATCCCAAATAGTGAGATCATTAGGAGAAGTGTTAAAAAATATCTTCTTGCATAATGATGTCCTTATGGGTAGGGTCAATTTTAGGAGAGGGAATAGCACCATTTATTAATGCTTCATCTTTAAGAGGGAGAACATTAATAAAGTTGCTATTGAAATCATCCTCTTTGCCTCAAAATGTCCTCAATAGGCTCATTAGGAAGCGGGTGAAGTGTTAGAAAAAGGTCTAAGAAACTATCATGATGCAAGGACAAGTCGACTGAAGGCCGACATAGGTAAAGTGGGGTTCGAGGCAACAACCCAATTTTTTTTTTTTGGCATGAAAATATTTGAAAATGTCTTTTTTTTTTCACAAAATGTAATGAAAGAAAAGCAAATAAACTAAATATGTAATCAATGAAGTAGTTATGTGATTAACTATGTGCAAAACATAAAAGTGCATGAGCTATATGTTTAAAAAATGAACACACAATGCATATAATAATATTATTTAATATTTTTATATTTTTGATAGAAAAGAAACATGCAATAACAAGATCTAATCAGAAAATGTAGATCTAAGAGGGTTGGATTCACGTCAGGTTCACCAAAATGTGATGGATAAAATAATGGGACTGGGTAGTTTAGGACCTAACCCCACTTTCGTCCACACATTGGAATACGAAAGAGCCAAAGGAGATGATTCACTTTGACTACTTCTTGCAAGAGAGAGTCAAGGAATATCTATAGGGTTTCTATTCCTTTACTGCAATGACGAGGAGATGTGCAAAATGCAATGCAATGATCAACTATGCTAGGAAATGAACAAGGATGCAAACACAAACTGAAAATACATAAACTTGAAGATTTGAAACTGAATGACTGAGTACAGAGTTAGAAAATGAACTCAGATGTGCACATGTCACTAGAATTTGATGTTGATTGTGTAGGACTAGGGCATCACGCCTTGGTCCTTGATACCATAGGATGTTGAACCTCTGGAATCTGGGTCTTGAGAGTCTGAAAGCCTGAATTTCCAAAAAAAGTTGCAAAACTTAGTGGACCAAGACACCATGCCCTGGTCTTAGAAAATTGAGATCTATCTCTAAGGCTGAGTCTGCACTTGTGTGTTTCATCGGTCCTGAAATTCGTGCGTGTGTCAGATTCTTGTACTAGCACCTTGAAAAATGGTGTCTAGGTGGCTATTTAGGGTTTTGCCTTAGTCGAACCCCTTGTTTTAGTGATTTCCACCTCCACAAATAGTCAATAATGTATTGAAAATGTATGTGCAATAATCTTGTGTGTATGCAAGATCCTAAAGGAACAAGAAAGTAGATCTAGAGTTCTACCCTACACTTTGGAGAGTAAACCCTGAATGATTGTAAATGTCAATATAAATGCTTCAAATCACAAATGGAATAATGGATCTAAAGCATGATTGTAAATTTGAAAATGAATGTTATGAAGCTCATACAAAGACATGAAAATAACATGAAACCATACCAAACCCTAAGGGTGAGGTACAAGCCAATCAGTGATCTCCTATTATTCTTCAATGTCTTCAAATCTCCTAATTGATATGGAAGATGATTGATGAAGACTTGATAGATTCTTGATCTGCTGATGAAGACTTCACATAACTTTCACTTTCACCTCATAAGAGGTTCCTTCAATTTCTAGAGTGTGGATCCTTCAAATGAGGAAATGAAAGGCTATATATATGAAACCCTAACTTTTTTTTGGGTCATAGGCCGACCTAGAAATGATATTTTTCATCAATCTCTTGGATTCAAACATTAAAATACCACCAAAACATACTCCCAAAATTTGGGGAGAAAATTTTGGGAAGAGGCCGCCTCTTGGGCCGACCAACTTTTTGCCAAATTTTTGAGGAAGCAAGATATTGTGATTCTAAAGTCAATTCCAGGAGTATGTGAAGATTCAAGGTGTCTAGATATGTGAAATCGAGCCTTGAAGGTCAAAATAGGACATAATTAGAGTTTTTGATGAAATAATTAATTGGAAGAATAAAATAAAAAGGGGCGCTTATGTTTAAGGGCCCAATTTTATGATATGTAGAGTGATGAAAGAAGACTTTAGATTTAATTAAATTAATTAATTAAATGCTTAAAGATAATTTGAAATGCAAGATGCAAATACACTAAGGCAGGTGCTAACCTAAGCATGGAATTGTACCACCCAATTAAGGGTGTACAATTTACAATGCTACAATTTATAATTGATTGATTGGATGATCAATTTTTGTGCTTATGGAAGGACTTTCATGGATGTATATGATTGGAAGGAAAAGTTGGTATTTATTATCATTTTGATTTAGTATCAGACTTTGTATACATGAATGTTCTAGTTAGCATTTTGGATTTGTGGATGGTTATCCTTCCCTTGTTATGTGTTACATTTTTAGGGTGTTTAAGTCAAAGTTAGGAGGAGTGGCTCTCAATGGGGGTCGGGGCCCAAAGTGGTTGCTAGGGTAACTCATTAAGAGTTTGGTAATCAAGTGATAACACTAAATAAAATTAATTCAGGGGGAAGGGTAGATTTTCACATTAAAAAGATAATTATGTTTTGGTGCCCCACTCATGGCCTCATGTACTCGCATAGATAGAGGATGATATCTCATGGCCTGGAGTGCTCATATAGACTCATGATGAGATTGGGAAGGCCTGGATGGCATGATTGAACTTCCTTGTCTTCATGAAAGGATTTATTTAGTTCCGCATGAGTCCTCAATGGGGGCCGAGGTCTAGAGTTTGTAGAGGGGTTAGATTGTTAGGGTAACTCATGTGAGGTTATGTGATGAAACTCATCTCTATTTGTACCATAGAACCCTAGTCTTGTGAAGCCTCTGGTATTTCTTGTGGTGATCCTTGGTGGTAACTTTTATGATGTGTTTGTATGTGTAAGTGGTCCTTTGTGTCTTCTTCCATGTTGGTATTGTTGGGTTGTTTTACTTGTGTTGTGTGGGGCCTTGTGTCTATCTCCTAGCACGAGGGGTGGGTCTTCGGGTTCCACATGGTTAGGTGGTTGTTGCCTTACCTCCATTGGGGACTAGTGGCCTCGTTCGTGAGCATCATATCTTGTATCTTCTTTCGGTTTTATCTCATTTCTTGTTGCAGATAATTCAGTGATGTTTTAGTAGATATTATCTATATTAGATATCATTGTAATTGTAACACTATCATTGTGTATTGGATACTCCTTATGAAGATTGATGTAATAATAGTTAATGCATTGGAAATATTATGTAACCTTGAATGATGCTTAAGTAGTGCGATGTTGGTATCGACTACTCTCTCATAGATGAATGCTTGTTCATATATTACATACTTAAGGTTATCATAGGAACACTCTATTTAGTGTTTTAAAATGAACCTAGTATTAGATGTGAATGTGTTCTTACTTTGCATAGTGTTATCATTAATGTAATATGGTTTAATAATCTTAATCATTGTTTAGAGCATTGCTCAGATAGTGACATTAGGGAACCCACAAGAGGACTTCTAGAGTAGGTGAATGTCTATCTTCTGCATTTACAAATGTTTAAATTAATTTTCTAATGAGTTGTTAATGTAATTTGTCTTGTTTTTCTTTTAAAAAAATTGCTATGTTTCTTAAGTTTGTTTGTTGTCATCCTCTAGGGTTCCTTAGCAGGGTATTACACGTTACCTGCGTTTTAGGCTTGTTTGGGTGTGTGGCCACTTTTTTGTTCATCATCTTGGTGCACTTAGCCTCTTATGCTATCACATCCCCAATTCTATTTCTAAGTACTCTATCATATCCCCAATTCTAACTTTTATCATTTCTATATGTTCACAATAAGGAAATCTCCTGACCTGCATTGCAAAAACCATTTCACTCATAATGGTGTGTGTGTGTACACATGTGTATGGCACATGCATTCTTACATACACAATTATATGTATATATTTAAAAATGTAAACATACTCACACATACATACATATACCTTTTTCTATTATAAATGAATGGTTTATCAAATTTATAAATAAATAAATATATCCTTAATGTGTCATATGTATATGTATATCGTACATGCAATACATACATTTATAGTAAAGAAAATTATTATGATGAACTTATAAATTGATACCACCATGTGTTTGTACAAATTCAATTGCTTTTGAAGTGTCCATGATACCAACAACAAGATGGAGTTTATATAAGGTAGAGAGGACGATGGTGTTGCTGATAATATTGTGTGAAGTTTACATGGTCGTGGAGGATACACAGTTAGCCAAAATGTAGGTGCATTAAACCCTTAACAATTACATTTATTATATTTCAGTGTACCATATAGTCATTTGTTAAGGGTTTTAAGCACTAATATTTCAGCCGTATTTCAGTGTACCATATAGTCATTTGTTAAGGGTTTTAAGCACTAATATTTCAGCCGACTATGTCGAAATATATTTACACATGACTGAAGAAGACACCTCACCTGTGGTGGTCGAAGATAAATATTTTTCTTATGGCTCCAAAATGCAATATGTGTCACCATCGATGGCTCCAAACCTCTACGTCATCGGTCTTGAAGTGCACCGCCACTGGTCCGTCAGTGGATGCTACTATGTGGAGGCATGAAGAGTGAAAGGTTTTTTAGAGACCATTCAAGAAACCCTGCTTCGCTGCCACTTTTTGCCTTGTTAGGAAGCAAGTAAGGAAGGAGGACATGTCCACCTTTGGTCGCTACCACTTTTTGCCTTGTTTTAAACACATTTTAGAAACCATCGAGTTTTTCTTGGGAAACATGCATGAATTTGGCAGGGATATTTTTTGAGTTGGCAACTGGACCTTCTACACCATGACATTTACTATTTTGACTGGCGTGTCTCTACTGATGTGAAATCCTCACACAACATAGCCCTCACCACCATTGGGCCCTCTCCCTTAGCAAGCAGAGTACGCCTAAACAACAGCTAAAAATACCAAGTTTTACCCAAAACTATGTCTAGATAGGAGTGAAATAAACTAGGTTTTGCCCTCATGCGCCCAAACAATAGTAAAATGCGCTAGAGTGAGCAAGTTTTGTTCTTCTACAAATTGCCCAATTATTTCTTTAGGTAGTTTTTTCCACACAACAAAGATCATACCCTTGGATAGACATATTTGTGTGAGGTTGCATATCGCGCCCTTGCACATGTAGTTCAATGAAAATTTGCTTCGTGCAAACATAAAGGAAGTCATCTTTGACTGAGATTGGTTGGCCTACATATGAATAAATATCGCTTCATGTAAATACATAGCAAGTTGCCTTTACCTGCAATCAATTTGCACCAGCCATAGACGGATGTTGTATCTACTTACAATTAACTAGAATACAACATACTTCCTTCAAATCAATTAATTTTCAACATTGAAAGTGATATTATGAGAAAATTGTGACAATATGTTCAAAATCTCAACATTATTTGCATCTACTTAGTGGAATGTAACAATATCTGCAAATACTCATTGAATTGTTGCGATGTTTGCATATATTAAATAGATTCTAATTTTGTAATTGCAAAATATTAGTCAAACTGCAACAAATGTGCAAATAATGTTCAAAATTTACCTTGATCTAAAAAGACGAGTAAGACATTCTCAATTATTTTCAAACCTTTACTCAAATGGGGATGAGATTATTACAAATTTTGCAAAAAAAAAAAAAGAGTTAAAAACAAAATGAGACAACAATCGAAGGGAAATGTAGGCATAATTAATCAGATATTTGGTTGATCAAAGTACATCAATATATAGGAAATGAGGAAATTCAAATGACCTATATTTGGAGGGGCAAGTAGGTAGGGTACTTAAACTACTAAGTAAGTCGAGATTAATTTGTAGCAAATATGATGCAAATAATATTTTACACCAATAGTTTAGAGTGGAAAGAACTAGTGGTATGAGATCATGGGAAGCAAAAGCCTTACTAATGGTAATGTTTGCAATTGATTTGTAGTTCTTGGATTTTCTCTATGGAATGAGATTACATAGTTCCAAATTCATGAACGAGGTGGCTCTATTTGTAGTTTGTGTATTTTGGTGGATATTAAAGGTGTGATAGATATTAAGTGCTCATTTAAAGCTAAGATTTGATAGAAATATGATCTGATTTGATTTTGATCAATGATAACATGCCATTTGATTTTAATCAAAGATAAGATGTGATTTGATATTAAATGATAGTATATGATTTTTAATGACATGAAAACGATTTAATGATGTCTTCAATTTTTTTTCAAACTTTTGAGATTTATGACACTTACCTCATAAGACAATAAATAATGATACTTAAGAGATTTATGATTATATCATACTCACCACGAAAAATACTAACAAAGAGTATATAGGCAAATATTTATGACATTGGACGCATCTATTCTGGCTCCAAAAAGACAGTACGGATTGACTAACACGCGTGTTAGTCGTGCGTTTTACACCATCAGTTTTGCAGTTAACGGTTGCGATTGACTAACCTGTCACTAACACGATGTATGACAGGTTTGTTTTGGAGCTAGAATAACTGCGGCATATGACACGGCTGAAGCTATTTTGGCTCCAAAACAGACCTTTCGTACAGCGTGTTAGTCGACGATGTAAAACGCGCGACTAACACGCATGTTAGTCAATCCGTACTGCCGTTTTGAAACCAGAATAAACATGTCCCTATGACACTTACCTCATAAGACAATAAATATTGGTACTTATATGCATTTAATATTTGTACGATTAACCTCTCATATAACTACCCAAATTAATTCTCAAACAGTGAATCTTCTTTGAAAGCTTCCAAAACAGTGTTCTACACCAAGCCATACAAATAAATGTTGTGGAAAGACCTTCGTGAGACTATCGCTTTAAACCAGTCCCTTGATCATCAAGACACCCACCTACAACTCTTCCTC
This sequence comes from Cryptomeria japonica, assembly GCF_030272615.1. Classification (NCBI taxonomy): domain Eukaryota; kingdom Viridiplantae; phylum Streptophyta; class Pinopsida; order Cupressales; family Cupressaceae; genus Cryptomeria; species Cryptomeria japonica. The sequence continues at coordinate 487,401,115 of NC_081413.1, forward strand.
CACACAGATTTGTCTCCTGTACCTTTCTGCCCTCTTATTTATAACTCACTCCATTTACTCCATTCACGTTTTGATTCTGCACAAGCAGGGCGTAGGTCTTCTTTGTCGGGCACACATTTCTCTTTTGTACGTACCTGCACTCTTATTTATAACTCCTCACCGCATTTATTCTCTTCTTGTTCTTATTGCTAAGTGATTCGTTATAAAACGTGTTTCAATCCTCCACACTAACAACACAAGCAGGGCGGAGAATCATGTGTTTATTATTGTCTTCTTTGTTGGGTTTAGATGGGATTGGAGGCCCAAAGACCAAGGTTCGAAACCTCACAGACAAGCCCTTGTATGTCCAAATTCGTGTGGGTGCCATTCTGAGGAAGGCCTACAGAGTGAAGCCTGGGTGCACCAAAACACTCAGCTGTAGCAGCATATGCAACAACTATTCTCCAAATGGCCAGAGCACTTTTTATTACGATGGAAGCTGCGAGCCCTATGTGTGGATTCACACTCCTACTTTTGCTGCCTGGTCTATTGCTAAACAGCAGTATGTGAGTCTCGCTGACTTGGAGGCCTGCAGAGTGCTCAGTGTTTGTCAAGATTCTCTTAAAACAGATTTTTCTGTAACCAGGATATACAGATAAAAATATTTTTTCACTCGTTCTGTTTTTTCAGTAGATAATGGTTTCTCTTTTCAAGTTTTCAGTTGAGCTACTGAGATCATTTTTGTTCTGCTAGCGTTGGATTCATGTAATGTTGGTATCAAGGGAAGGAGATGTACAACGTCCATCAGTTTTTTGTGTCCTTGTGAAATGATTCTGGCATCCAGTACATAAATATGTATTGTGTTGTATATGTCTAAAGGGATTTTAATAGGAAAAAAGTTTGCTTATGAGTTGATTTTAGCACAGAGAACTTGATTGATGCATTGCTGAACTTATGGCTACGGAGTAGATTACATCAGTCTCTTTTGAAACAAATTAATTAGCTCAGCTAATATACATTTTACAAATTACTTAAGATGTTAAAATGTAGAGCATGGCATCTTTCCTGTTGTATATGTCTGAAGGGATTTTAATAGGAAAAAGGTTTGCTTCTGAGTTGATTTTACCACAGAGAACTTGATTGATGCATTGCTGAACTTATGACTCTGCAGTAGATTACATCAGTCTCTTTTGTAACAAATTAATTATCTCAGCTAATATGCATTTTACAAATTACTTAAGATGTTTTTGATATTAAAAGCAGTCAAAATTAGGGGGCTGACCCATATACAATCACATTAACAGCAGATGAACAACTGTTAGTAGAAAAAGAGCAAAATCACAGCCTCCTAAAACTTTCCTCTCTCAAAAACTTTAACCATACTACCCCTATTAACACAGTTTAAAAGAGTCATAGTAAACAGTAAAATATGCCACGCAGGTCTAAAGATAACCAAGTCCAAGATTAACCAGCAAAAAATATAACTCATCTTGGGTAGGAGCCTCCTAGCCCATTCTTTGGTGAGGAATTTAAAGAAGTCTTTGTAGTCCTCTTCCTCCTTTTTTCCTTTTTGGGTGTTTTCCTGCAAAAGACATAGGGTGGTTGCAGAGCTGTGCATGACTTTCAGCACAAACCTGGTGACCTCATGTAGCCTTTTTTCAGTGAAATTTGCTCTGCTAACAATATCCTGCATTTTCTCGTTCAGGGCATCCATTTTCTTTTCCAAATCCAGCAGCTTGTCCTCCGCTTCCTCCTTGATACTGCTAGCTTCCCCCACAATCACCATTTTCTCAAACCTGAGGGTAAGGGACGAAGAATTGGCCCGAGACTTGGGTTCAACATCTGGGTTCACAAAGTTTTTAGGGCTCTCAGAGACATGAGTAAAGCTATCAGTATGAGGGGCCGACGTGGAATGAGACGGGACTGCATTACCAGAGGGGTTGGTATCCCCAATATCATGGGATGAGGAGGGGTCCTTTAAGGGTTTCTCTTTTTTCAGGGGGTTTGGATGCCAGTCTCACAGAGTGACGGGGAGTGTTGGCTTCATCAGTGATCTCCACATCGAAGTCAATTTGTTGGATTTTCACTTTCATGGACTCGAAGGGTTTTGAGTCCTCCGAGTGGCAGACACGCTTTTTTTTTTCTTGCTCGAGGAGCCAAGTTCGAGTAGAAGAGTAGGGTTTTTTTCAAGGTTGGCAGCGGCCATGGGCGGGGATCGGTTTTCAGGCACATTTTGGACTGAAATCGTGCGGGGAGGGCAAAGGGCCAGATTGAAATTATACAGATGAAGGATAAGGCCTTGATGGAGAATAGTTAATCCTTTTTTTTCTTCTTAGCTTCAACAACATCTCTCACATTAGCAACCATAGAATGCAATAGATAAAACGAGATAGAAATAAGATCCCTATTCCTAAGATGGTTAAGAAAACGGAGGTGGTAGTAATAGAAAACCCCATACCGCCCTTCAAGAGTAAAATATTTATAATGATATAGCACACCTCGTCCCGTGGCTGTGGAAGCTCCTCATGATTGAATCCACCAACCTGCTTCACAGGGTTCTCACCGTCGTGGAAGAATTGATTCAGACTAGTGGTGTTCGAGATACGGTTCTGCATTTTCCATTTTCGACCTTCCATGGAAAGACCCGTTGCTTGAGCAATAACCTCCTCGTTCACTTCAAACGAAATGCCACCCATAGTGACCCTTCTATCCTCCCAGGAAGCCACAAACTATTTAGATAGTCTCTCGTCATTGCCTTTCATACTCTCCATGAACTTATCAATTCTTCCTTCCATGCACACAAACCAAATCGTCGGCCTGGCTTTGAAATCATCTGTTTTATCCAGTTCAAGTCTCAGTCTGTCACCCCCATAATTGCTTCCTCTAGCTTGGCAGTAGTAATGAGAAGCAAGGCAAAGAAAATACAGAGCCGCTCAAGAGCCAAAGCAGAGTCTAGAAACAAACCCAACAAAATTCGATATAAAATAGTGCAATAATCGTCATGATTATCGAAAGTCGTGTTTAAACAGATCTCCCAAGCCTGAGATCTATTCCGCTCATGTGAACCATCAATCCACCCAATGTTACTTAGCCGAGATAATCTATTGCCTTCATCACCACCAATGTCATTCGTCCAGATGATTAAAAAAATATTGCCTTTCCCGATATCGGTACTCCGCAAGTAGATAAAATTATTATTTAATCCCCTTAAATTATTTTGGGGATGATGACTAGGCCATATGCATCTACGTGGCATATCCATCCCATAATTGGCAGGTTCCAACTTAAAATTCAAAATTTGGTAATTTATGATCCTCATCAGATTACAACTGATTAAAAGGTAAAGCAGAGGGAGGGGAGTCATCATTAGAACTTAGTCTTTTCTTTCTCCAAGATCTCCTTGGTGATCACTGGCAGCGGAATTGTACTCCTCCAACACCGTAAGCCCTCTTGCAACATGTTGACAACAACCATGGAGTCGGTAGCTGCATTCCCTTCTTTGTAAATGTGGTGGATAGTGAAACCATCAAGGTTAGCTAGAAGCATTCTAGCATCCCTCAAAATCGCTTCCACTTTCCAACCCACTGCAGTTCTACCACTGGCAGCCTCCACAATTATTTTTGAATCACCTTCAATTTCAAGTTGTCTGATACCTATAGTAGTGGCGAACTTCATTTCCCATAAGAGGGCCATTCCCTTGACTTGGTTGACAATATGATTCTTCAGGCTTCCCGCAAAGTCAACGATAAGACCACCTTGATGATCTCTTATAACACCACCCTCCCGCTTGCCAATTATTGTGGGCTGCCCCATCAAAGTTTAATTTGTGCCATGAGGGACTTGGGGCTTCCCATTTGGTCCTTTTTCTATTGATCTTTTTAGTGTTGTTGAACAACTTAAACTCCGAGGGGAGTTTCCAATGTTCAACAATTCTCCAATCGACCGGGCCATAATCATCTTGAAGCAACTATTAAAAACATTGTCTGGGGAGATTTCAACATCCCTGAAGATCCTGTTGTTTCTTTCTTTCCAAACACTCCAGCATATATGATGAGGGATCTGCTTCCACAACTGTATAACTAGGGGGTGGTGGGAAGGTGATGACCAAACATTCACAAACTAGTGTATGTCACCATGGAAAACCCATTCGAGACCACATTTTCCAAAGGTAATGGTCCACAAGTGTCTAGCAAAAGGGCAGTGGATAAAGAGATGGTTGATAGATTCCTCCAATTTATAGAGGATACATCTGTTAGGTAATTGGAAGCCCCTTCTTCTCAAGTTGTCTCGAGTCAATACTTTTCCATGCATAAGGGTCCACAAAAAAAAAAATCTTTGGAATAAGTTACCGGTTCTAGATCATTTTCCAGCATTCCATATCTCCATTGAATGTCAAGAGTTGCCTGTAAGCAGACTTGACAAGTTTTATTAAAATGTAGAGCATGGCATCTTTTGAGATAGACAAGTTTTAGTTAGAAGAGATTTTCACACTTCATGTAGAATTTAAAATAATGTTCTCAACATTTTATTTTGGTGGAGTAAATTTTTTAAGATTTCTTTGTTAAAGGAACAAATAGAGATTTTTCAATAAAAAAATTGTTTATTAGTATATCTATTTAATTATGTGAAAGATATTTTTTAAAGATTATGTGAAAAATAATTTGTCAAAATAATTATTTTTTATGGAGTATGTATCCAGAGAGAGACAATTTAAGTAGTCAAAATATTGTGATCAACATTAGAAATTGAAGAACAATTCATTCCAATGATGTTTGTAAAAAAATTTGAGATTAAGATTTATAATAAGCTATGTTCCACAACATTTCGAATATGAGAATGGGGGATGCCAAGGGATGCGTTTCTGGGACATCCCTTAGAGAGCCATTTTTAAGGACTATATATATATATACGTCTCTTATTTGAAAGAGACGACCTCAATTTTTCATCGAACGAAAAGCAATGTTGTAGAAGAGAAGCTAGAGAATCAAAACGATCTCATGTGTTCATATTTTATCAATGCTTATTCATTTCATAGAAGATGATAGAAATGATCATGCACATTCATTTAATCGCCACGTGTTTGTACAATGATCATTTATCGCTAGTTATTGTGGAGCATACATTTGTATAATTATCATTTTAATTTCACAACGATTGTTTGATAGCACCTTTAAAAGGTACGTATCCGATGTATGCTTCATAAAAGACATCGATTAAGGAGCTCAAAAATCCGATTTGGAAGGGAGATTCGTGCCTTCCTCTTTTTCCTACAATATTGACCAACTATTGTTTAATGTGCATTGCATATTTATTTGAACAGTCATCACTAATCAAACTGCGTATTATTCAACTACTCAAGTGATCGATGACAACACACTCGATGGTTATAGGACATCCAAGAGGAATTGACAGTTACAGGAACATACGGGAGGAATTTATTTTACTAATTACATCTCACAAGTTATTCACATCAACATCTGTCTTCATCAACATGAATATAAATAAAATTTTGCAAGTCCCCATCAACATCTGTCTTCACATCATTATAAGACATTTATAAAGCTCAACAAGCAAAAACAAGATATGTTTGATATTTGCGATGACTCCTTTTCTGAATATACCCAGAAGCCAGAAGCCTCTTCTGGGTATTTGGGGAAATTGCTCAACGAATCTAAGTCCGATTTAAATTTTGTCAGATCAATCAATGGTGCTAAGAAAGAGTTTTCTCCTTCAGACATCTCATAGCCAAATAATATCCCTATTCAAAAGGGTTCTCCATCATATGCTTCTTGGCCAAATAACATTCCTTTACAAAAACCATGGTATATATCGCTGCCTAATGATATTCCTCTACAGGAGAATGTTAAGCAATGCTTGTCCAACAATAGAGCACCCTTCAATCCAAAAAGCAATCGGCAGGTCTTGGAGTAGTTTTAACATGACTCTATGAATTTGTAGACAAAAGACAAAACGAGTCGAACTTTGCCTCAAACCCTTCAAGTCTGGAGAAGGAAATCGCAGGATCCTACACCTATGCACAATAATGGGGGTTTTGTCATGCAACATTTTAAGCTTTCTCTGCCAGATCATTTACTCATGCCTCAGGTCACACATCTTAGGGAAAGAGCCCTCATTAGTAAGTTCTGGAATTTTTCCCCTTCTCCCTCAGAATTATCTTCATGGGCTAAGGACTTTTTTTTATATTGATAAAACTCAATCTTTTGTTGTTATTTTTCAATCTAGAAATCAGAGAGATTTAGTTCACAAATTTAAAGGATGGTTTTGTAAGGGTTATGCTCTTTTCACGATGCTATGGATCCCGAATTTTAAGGTAGATTCATTCCCATCCCTACCTCTGGAATATAGAGATCTTGATCTAATTGAGCTCTTTGCAAATCAGCTAGGAATATTCATCAAGCATGATCTCATTCCGTTTGAATTAACACATCTTCCCATAAGGGTTTGCTTACTGTTAAATCTCCTCAAACCTTTACCAAAAACTTTATCAATCATTTCTAAGTTTGGTACTTGGGATTAGAGTATTATCATTGAAGACAACAAATCAGTGGAGGCTCACTCAAATTCCTTGAGACATTTCAACTTTCAGTGTCAAGGATCTGAAGTCCTTCCTATAAAGGTATGTGATGAGCATTCCTCGGATCCTTTACAGTGTCAATTTAACATTCATCCCGTTCAACATTGTCAAGTTGATTCCCAACCAGTTAAGGTTAAACAAAGGGAACCTCAGAGTGACAACATGGTTTTGGTTGAAAATCAAAACAAGCATAATACTATAGCACTGAACTACAATATGCTTGATATAAATGTTGGAAAGCAAAAGAAAAAAATTAGCATCTCCTTTCAGACTTCTGCATTCAGTATGGGACTCCAATTCTACAACTTCAAGCCACTGGGCATTCTTAAACTCAATAAGCTTCTAAATGACAAATCTTGTAGTCATTCCAATAAGTGCTTGGGCGAAAACATGAAGTTATGTTCATTACCAAACAATAGTGTTAAATCTATTTCTATTTCTGCTAAGAGTTTTGACGACTTAGTGTACAAACTGATGTTTACTAGTCAGTCAGCTAATTTTACGAAGCAACAAGAGATAGTTAGATCTTCTGATAAACTTGAAAAAATGGCTGAGGATTTGTTGAAGTCAATTGGATCTAAAATGTTTGATGAAATCGCAGAAGAAGTAATGAATGAGGAGGAATTGGAGTCCACTCAAACAAATATGTTAGTACTTCCTCATAATCAACAGGAGTACTTGGTTGATACTCATTTTTTAGCTGACCTTGTAGATGAAGTAATGATTGAGGATGATTTAGTGCCCACTAAAATGAATATGTCAATATCACCTCTGGAGAACTTGCATCATGTTGTACGCTCTCCTTTCCTAGATGAAAGAATTGAAGGATAAATAAATAAGGGAGAGATTGATCATTCTCATATAACTCTGCATCAGACAAGATCAGGACATCAATAAGGAAGATTTTGGAAAAGAGAAATCATTAGATTTTGACTTCTCCTAGGTCCTCTCAATTTCATAGTCTCCCAGCCTTCAACAAGGTACACCGAAGATTCCTAAATCAAGAGGTAGGAAACCAAAAATATGCAAGATTAAAGAGGAGATAGAGGCTGGCATCCAAACCACACTAGATGGGTTCCTTTTCCTCCAACAAGAGACCACGGAGAGCCTGTCGCTCTCCTCATGCACAATGAAAATAATCTCGTAGAATGTCAGAGGCATTAATGCTTCTGACAAAAGAAAAAGAGTTAAGCAACAACTTGACTCTTTAGGAGCAAATATTGTCTTGCTTCAAGAAACCAAAACTTTGCATGACACTTTCCAAGCTACAATCCACAAATGGGCAAATTGGAAATCTACACATGTGCCGACACAGGGAGCTTCTGGGGGTATTGTTTCATTATGGAATCCTAAGACTTCAGTCGTAGGGATTTGTAAGCAAGGTAACAAATGACAAATGCTAAATGTTTAGAGCTTTGATCTCTCCTTCAGTTTGATTAATATTTATGGGCCTACCTCCACACATGATAAAAAGACTTTGGGACTCTTAGATAACTCCTATCATTTAGCAGCAAGAAGACCATCACATTATACTTGGGGGAGACCTCAATGCACTTACTTCACTTCAAGAGAAGAAAGGAGGTATATGCCCCCCTCCAAAGGCAATTGAATATTTTTTCTCATTCATAGCAGATAATGCTCTAATAGATGTTATACCCAAGAAGGGTTTTTTCACATGGACCAACAAAAGGAAAAATTTCTTACAGATCGTAGAAAGGTTGGATAGATTTCTAATATCAAACTGTTGGAAAATTTAGAATTATAGCATTGAATCTGATGTCTTGCCTTTAACTTACTCAGATCATTGTGCTATATCATTACTTATCACCAAGGCCATTCCTACACCAAGGCATAAACCGTCCTTTAAATTTGAAAGAATGTGGTTCAGGCATCCTCTTTTCCTCCCCCTCTTGCATCAATGGTGGGTTAGTGCTCCCTTTTGTCGTGATACAAAAATGTTCCAATTTTTCAAGAAAATTCAACATGTGAAATCCCAAATTAAAGAGTGGAATATATAGGTATTTAAGAATGTCTTTATGAGAAAAAAAAGAAATTGAAAAGGAATTGAGAGAAACACATGAACATATCATCCAGCATGGATTAGACCCAATGACTTATGACAAGCAAAAACAATTACAATCAACTTGGGAAGAATTATGTAAGATGGAAGAAGTCTATTGGCGTCAAAATTCTAGAGAATTATGGCTAAAAGAAGGAGATAAGAATACTAAATTTTTTCATGCATCTACTAAAGCCAAGTGAGTTGCCAACACAATCTTTCTATTAATGATGTTGTCTTAGGTAACAAAATTACAAATGATAAAGAAATTCAAGAAGAAGGTGTCAAAATTTTTAAAACTCTTTTGGCTCCTCCTCCATCACCCTACTCAGATCTGACTCGAGAAATAACTTTTAGAAGCCATTCCACCAATTAAAACACATCAATAAAATGAAGATTTAATGAATCCCTTCACCTTAGAGGAGGTTAAGAAAGTGGTTGATGCAGAGAGTCTTGGAGCTTGGTTCTATACACCTTCTTGAGTGACTTGTCCTACTCAATTCTTCAACTACTCAAGTCCATGCAATGACACTTAGTAGGGGTTATTCTAATGAGACCTCAAAGGTCTGAACCTCTTTGGCTTTCCTCCTAGGTATAGCCAATTGTTTTTGGACAATCAACTCCACCTCTTGTGGTTGCCACCTCAAACACACACACACCACTCCAGGGCTCCAACCACTCCTGCAAGGATCTCAACACACAACCAATTCCAATGGGCTCCCAATGCATCTACTAGGTGTCTTTGAATTATTTTGAGGCTTTAGGATCACCAAAACCATCTCTTTGGCTTCCTAACGTTTCTAGGCCTCTACCGGGCTCAAAATAGGCCTAATTGCATTAGCCCTCCCTCGGCGGTTTTAGGGTCTTAGTTCGTAAAACTCCCAAACAAGGCTAGAATTAAATAATGGATTAAAGTACCCTTTTTTAAGTTACAGACAATACTGAAAAAGTGCATCTGGGTTATCCATAAAAGTGGAGTTTCCAATGCTGCACTATTTTGGAGGGTTTAGGCCTCACCGGGTGACTTCGCAAGATGTGTCTGAAAATATTCACCAATAAAAAATCCTGCTCCAAAAAATGTAGGATTATTCAAGGGTACTCAGAGGGCTTTCCATTCATGTGTCACTTGGTCCTATACCAATCCCTAGGTGCTCATAAATCACACTTTTCTTGCTGTCCTAACTCACCTACTCCCAACGGTGAGCCTAGGGCTTCATTGTTTCTCCTCCTCAAGGACTTGCAAAACCAAAAATCCTATCCTAAAGCTATGTAAAGACCCTAACCTATCATTCTTAATGATTTCAATAGGTTCCATCAAAGAATGCTTAGGTTAGAGCCATTTTCTTGCTCTTAAACCCTACTTGCAAGGGTTTTGCACCTAGTTGCAAACAATGGAAGAAATCTCTGCAACCTAGGACAATCAAACCTGCAAATAAAACTCAATGAAGAAAAATACAATGGACACTCATGCACTGCAATGATTTTACACCATCTAATTCGTACTGGATTGTACAAGCAATGGAAACAAGTGGAAAACTATCAAAAACCGATGAAAACAAGTTTGCTTCACAATCCAAAAACTTGCTCTTGCATTTCCAATCCTCCAACTCTTACAATGAAGTGAATTTTGGATTTAATGTTCTTGTTTCAGTTGGTTCAACCAACTTTTCAACGTCTTCAACCAAAAATGTAACTTTTGCAAGAAATTGAAAAATGTTGCTCAACAACTTTTTACATCTTTTGACTCCAGGATGCAACTTTGTATTCTAATGCATTTTAAGACTCTTAAAGGTCCTCAAACACCCTATAATAACTAAACACAACACAAATGACCCCTAATACATGAATACATTCATCTGGAGTACTTCACCTGTGAACTACCTAAGCATCTCACTTCTCAGGCTACCGACATCCTGAACACAACTGACTCAAACCAAAAGTTGGACAACTCAACCATGGCTCTAATGATTCCTAAATGGTTTGTCCATTATTACATCACAAAGATAACTCACAAAATTGAAAGGAAACAAAAATTTCATACTTGGAGTGTTAGGTGCCTTGCACCATACTCCCTCGGGACAAAGAATTCAAGTCCCTTGAGTTAAAAGGTCTGCAATCTCCACTCCATGCTGAAGTATATCTGCCTCTAACATCCACATGGAATCTAAATCAGGTAACCCTTCCCACTTGACAAGATAGTGCTTGTAGACTCCTTTCCTTGTCTTCTTTACTATCTTGGTATCTAAGATACTCTCCAACTTAACCGGTTGACTAGGTGGCAAATCCTTTATCCAATCTTCATGAACCGGTGATGGCATGTCCATTTGATTTGTTGGTGACTCTCTCTTGTATGTATATAGATTACATACATTTAAAATAGGAGATATCCCCAAGGTAGGAGGAAGTTCAACTTCATAGGCATTCTTCCCATACTTGTGCACCACCCTGAGAGGTTCAATTTTCTTCATCATGAGCTTCATAGGCTACCCTTTTGGAAGTCTCTCCTTCCTAAGGTATGATAAAACTAAGTCTCCCACTTGAAATTGTACATTCCTCATTGTTTTATCAGCGTGAACCTTATACTGCTCAGATTTGTGTTGTAAGGATTGTCTTACCTTATCATGCACTTCTTTAATACCTTCTGCAAAGTTCTCCCCTTGTGCACTCTTAGGTGCCATTAAATTGAGATCTTTGAGCTCTAATATGCCCCTAGGATTGAATCCATACACTATCTCAAAAGGACTTTTACCTGTGATACGGTTTACTGAGTCATTATATGTATATTATGCATGTCCAGGTACTAGATCCCAAGTCTGCTCATGTTGTTTTGTAAGACATCTTAGCAAGTTACCCAATGATCGGTTGACTACCTCTGTCTAACCATCTGATTGAGGATGATAGGAAGATGAAAAAGATAACTTGGTGCACAACTTCCTCCAAAGTGTCCTCCAAAAGTGGCTCAAAAACTTCACATCTCTATCACTAACAATGCTGATTGGAAGACCATGAATTCTGACTATCTCCTTAGAGAAGAGGCCTACTATATAGGTGGCATCATTGGTCCTCTTGCAAGGTATGAAATGTGCCATTTTGCTGAACCTTTCTACCACCACATACACACTATCAAATCCTCTTGGGGTCCTAGGCAAGCCTAACACAAAATCCATGCGCAAACATTCCCAAGGCCTTTGAGGTATGAACAAGGGTTGATATAGACCTACATTACTTGGTGTTCCTTTTTCTCTTTGGCAGATGGTACATTGCTCTACAAACCTTCTCACTTTTGATTGCAACTTGGGCCAATAATAAAGCCTACCAACCCGCTCCAAAGTCTTATCAATGCCAAAATGACCTCCTAGACCTCCTTGATGCTTCTCTTGGATAATATTTTATCTCAAAGAACATTGAGGTATGCAAAGAAGATGACTTTTGAACAACAAACCCTTATGTATCATGTATTATAAATAAGAGACATGTGAGGTGTTAGAAAAATCAGAACAAACATTATATATCTCTGCAAAATCCTTATCATCCTTGTAGAGGTCTTTTAACTCACTCAAACCCACACTTTGCAATTGTATCTCCTGCATAGTCATGACTCTCCCACTTACTACATCATCTACCTTGTTACCTATCCCTTTCTTGTGTTTGATAGTGAATGTATAGGATTGTAATTACTCAACCCACTTTAGGTGTCTTTGGTTCAACTTCTCTTGCCCATTGAGGAAACTAAGGGTGTGGTTGTCAGTGAAGACTATAAATTCTTTGGGCAATAAGTAATGACGCCACTTTATCAATGCTTGAACCATTGCATACAACTCCAAGTCATATGTGGAGTACCTTTTCTTAGCTTCATTTAACTTTTCTGAGAAGAAAGCTATAGGATGACCCTCTTGGCTTAAAACTGCCCCTATTGCCCTTTGGCTTGCATCACATTCTACTATAAACAACTAATTGAAATTAGGCAATCTAAGGGTTGGCAAATTTTCTATCTTTGTTTTCAACATTTCAAACCCCTTATTGGCTTCCTCTGCCCGCTTAAAGTGACACTTAATCCTTCCTTTAATGGTATTGAGAATAGGAGCACAAACATGGCTAATGTTTCTCACAAACTTCCTATAAAAAGATGTCATTCCATGAAAGCTTCCAATTTCACTTATGCCCCTAGGGATAGGCCAATTAAATATTTCTTCTACCTTACTTGGATCCATCTTTAAACATCCATGAGAAATAACAAAACCAAGGTATACAAGCTCTGTTTTTAAAAAACTCACATTTTTTAAGGTTAATCTTGAGTTGAGCCTCTTTTAACTTCTTCAAGACCATCTCCATATGCTTGAAGTGTTCCTCCTTTGACCCGCTGAAGATCAAAATGTCATCAAGATACACAATAACAAATCTACCAATAAACTCAACTAAGACTTCATTCATGAGCCTTTGGAAGGTACTAGGTGCATTGGTGAGGCCAAATGGTATCACCAACCACTCATATAGGCCTGCATTAGTTCTAAAGTTCGTCTTCCATTCATCTCCAAGTTTGGTTCTGATCTGATGATAACCAAACTTCAAGTCCACCTTTGTGAACTAGTTTGCACCTGCTAGATTGTCCAATAGGTTCTCAATCCTTGGCATGGGAAACTAGTACCTTATAGTAATCTTATTGATTGCTCTGGAGTCGGTGCACATTCTCCATTTGCCTCCCTTTTTAGGCACTAACATAGTAGGAACATCACATGGACTCAAACTCTTCTTGATAAACCCTTTGTCTAAGAGTTCTTGCACTTGTTTGGTGATCTCTTCATTTTGACTAGGTGTCATTTTATAGGCAACTTTGTTTGGCAGATTGGCCCCTGGTATTAAGTCTATTTGATGATTCACATCTCTCATTGGAGGCAAAGAATCGGCCATGTCATCCCCTATCACTTCTGCATATTGTTTGAGTAGACCTTGCACCTCTCGAGGCACTTCACTCATTGGATCTGCCTTAGCTTCATCTCTAGGCTTCAACACTATAGCATGGCCTTGATGTCCTTCTTGCTTCAACACTTTGAGAAACTCTTTACCTCTCATCAACATCACACTTGAGCCTATTTTCTTTTCTTCCTTTGGATTAGGTAGTGGATCCATTTGGTACTTCTTCCCATTCTTGGTGATAAGATAGTTGTTCTTTTCTCCATCATGAGTAGCTCTCACATCATATTGCCATGGATGTCCCAACAGTAAATGACAAGCATTCATAGGCAATATGTTACATAATAATATGTCCTTACACTCACCAATTTCAAAATCCACCCATGCTTGTTCATCAACCAAGACATGTTGACCCCAGTTGAGCCATGATACCTTGTAAGGAGTGATATGAGGTAATCTTTTCAGTTTGAGTTTGTCTACCATTTCAACTGAGACAATATTCTCAGTGGAACCTGAATCTACAATCACCTTACAAATCTTCCCATGTGACCTACAAGTGGTCCTAAACAAACTTTTCCTCTGTGGTGGCTCTTGAGCATTGTTCTCCTCATCATCAAGTTTTCTCCATCTGTCACTGGCCCTACCTTACTAATTGAAGAAGTTACACTCTGTGTGTCCTCCTCTTGCAACAATTGAGTTCTTCTTTCCCCCATGTAAGAGCTTGTTGAGCTTGAGGCTTTTCCTGAGCACTTACTCATGGTATGCCCAACTTGATTGCAATGATAACACCTATCGGTGAAGATTGTGTTTCCTCTTCCCGAGTTTCCAAACCTACCCCTAAAATTGCTCCTCTCTGAGAGTCCCTACTGCCTTCTTGGCCTTGCTGCTCTTCATTTCTTGGTGATTTCCGCCCTCTACCAAAGCTTCCTCTACCTCTAAAATTCTTACCTCCCCTATGTTTTTGATTTTGCTCACTCCTCCTTTTGATATTCTCTTCTACCCTTAGGGCCAACTGAAAACACTTATGGACAATGTCTAGTGTGAGGATACTTATCTCATCTTGTATATTCTATCTAAGGCCATTCATGTACCTGGCCAACTTCTCCACTTCATTCTCATGCTTCCTAGCCCTCAAATTGAGTTTGTGGAATTCCTCAATGTATGCATTGACATCTAACTCCCCTTGTTTTATATTTTGTAGTCTCTCATGGATTTGAACTTCATAATCCCCTGTAAGGAATTGTGCCTTAAGTCTGATCTTCATACACTCCCATGAAGTTATCTTCTTCTTGCCTTCTTGTATCCTTTCTTCTTGCATCATATTCCACCAAACTAATGTTGATCTTTGCAATCTTGATTTGGCCACATTTACTCTTTTCTCTTCTGCTACCTCTTTGTGATGAAAGCAATTATTGAGAGACTCTATCCAATCTAGCAACTCTTCTCAATTGAGGTTTCCTCCATAGGTGGGTAATCCATCCAAGTTGTCTTTGGAAATGGATTGGACTGCATCCAAGAATAACTTTTGGTCTTGAGGCATGGCTACTGCTGTTGGTTTCTCTCCACCTTCCACTTCTTCATCAGTCTCATCACCCCACTCTGTCTTCACCTTCCCCTTCTCCTTCTTAACCTCTCTGGTTCCTCTACTTCCTTTTGCATCCTTCAATCCTTCTATCATCTCTGCCACCAACTATCAGATGGCTTCTGGAGTCACTGCCTTTGGAGGCATTGAACTTGCTTCTGACTCTTCACAATCTAACATACACCAAATCTTTCAAAGAATGGCTCTGATACCAATCTGATGCAAAGAGTCTTGGAGCTTGGTTCTATACACCTTCTTGAGTGACTCGTCCTACTCAACTATTCATCTACTCAAGTCCATCCAATGACACTTATTAGGGGTTATGCTAATGAGACCTCCAAGGTCTGAACCTCTTTGGCTTGCCTCCTAGGTATATTTAATGGTTTTTGGACAATCAACTCCACCTCTTGAGGTTGCCACCTCAAACACACATGCACACACCACTCCAAGGCTCCAACCACTCCTGCAAGGATCTCAACACACAACCACTTCCAATGGGATCCCAATGCATCTACCAAGTGGCTTTGAAGTATTTTAAGGCTTTAGGATTACCAAACCCATCATTTTGGCTTCTTAACCTTTCTAGGTCTCTACCGGACTCAAAATAGGCCTAATTGCATTAGCCCTCCCTCGATGGTTTTAGGGTCTTAGTTTTTAAAATTCCAAAACAAGGATAGAAATAAATCATGGATTCGATTACCCTTTTTCAAGTTACATACAACACTGAAAAATTTCATCTGGGTTATCTGTACAAGTGGGGTTTCCAATGCTACACTATTTTGGAGGGTTTAGGCCTCACCGGGTGACTTGGCAAGATGGGTCTGAAACTCTTTAGCAGTCAAAAATATTGCTCCAAACAATGTAGGATTATTCAAGGGAACTCAGAGGGATTTCCATTCATGTGTCACTTGGTCCTGCACCAATCCCCAGGTGCTCATAAATCACACTTTTCTTGCTGTCCTAACTCACCTACTCCTAGCGGTGAGCCTAGGGCTTCATTGTTTCTCCTCCTCAAGGACCCGCAAAACCACAAATCCTATCCTACATATATGTAAAGACCCCAACCTATCATTCTTAATGATTTCAACAGGTGCCATCAAAGAATGCTTAGGTTAGAGCCATTTTCTTGCTCTTAAACCTACTTGCAAGGGTTTTGCACCTAGGTGCAAAGAATGGAAGAAATCTCTGCAACCTAGGACAATCAAACCTACAAATAAAACTTAATGAAGACAAATACAATGGACACTCATGCATTGCAATGAGTTTACGCCATCTAATCCATACTAGACCATACAAGCAATGGAAACAAGTGGAAAACTGTCAAAAATCGGTGAAAATAAGTTTGCTTCACAATCCAAAAACTTGCTCTTGCATTTCCAATCCCCCAACTTTTACAATGAAGTGAATTTTGTCTTTTATTCTCTTGTTTTAGTTGGTTCAACCAACTTTTCAACGCCTTCAACCAAAAATGCAACTTTTGCAAGAAATTGAAAAATGTTGCTCAACAACTTTTTACATCTTTTGACTTGAGGATGCAACTTTGTATTCTAATGCATTTTAAGATATCTTGTTAGTTGCGAAGTTTTCCTTGTTGGCAGTATCTACCAAAATATCTTTTAAGGCACTCTAAAATAATTCTTTGTTTGATTTTTTTTACAAATGGGACACTTCCTTTTGATCAATAATATATATATAAACATGAACATAAACAAATCAAAAATTGCATTGTCTAATAGATCATTGCCAAAGTAAAGTCCTAGAAAGAGAAGATTGAAAGATAAACAATTCAAAAAATGCATTTTCTACTAGAATTTTTTCTAATGTGAACTAAGTGTGTTTCTTGCAGCCATATGAACTAAGTGAGAATTTTAAACAAATTGAAACATAAACCATTCACAAATTGAAACATAAACAAATTAGAAATTGCATTGTCTACTAGATCATTGCCAAAGTAGAGTCCCACAAAGAGAAGATTGAAAGATAAACAATTCACAAAATGCATTTGTATGCGGGAAAAGCGGTGCAATGAATTGGAAATTATAAAAAATATTCAAAGAATTGCCCACACACCAATGGGACTCTTGGTGCAAGTTATGGAGCTATGTGGAATAGCTCAACTTCCAAAGGGGTGTTCCATTGTTCTCTATCTCACAAGACCCCTCAAGCCAATGCCTTTGCTCTCAGATCACTGAGCAAAGTGACTTAGGGATGACAATTGTAAGAATGAGGGATGCTTTAGATCAATCTTAGTATGAGTGCATCCTATCTATGCATGATTCTTAGCAAATGAACTAAACTAGTGATGATAAGATGGCAAGATTAGTAAAATACTATCCTAACATGATATACTAGTTTATATGATTTAACTAAGATGATAGAAATGCTTCTAAAATGATTATTAGATTTATTTCTATTCCAAAGAGAGATTAAATGATTTGCTAAAAATGAGTATAAGTGTGATGCTAAAGACTTGGATGATGAGAATGAGGGATGAGGGCTCTATTTATAGGAGAAATAGGGTAATGGATGGTCAAGATTGGATGATCCTATCAAGAGTCAGGATTGAAAGTTATCAATCCATCTTTACAATTCTCACCAATGAAATGGTGACAATTGTCAACATAAGACTACTTGAGAGGGGATGTAAGAAACATTAAATGCTTGAGAAGACCTCATGGTTACCTTAGGAGGTAAGGTTTAAGGTTAGGTTAGGATTATCTATTGGATAAAGCTTTTACCCAAAGGATAAACTCTTGTGCAAGGGTTAAAGGGATAACCATGGTCAAAGCAGTGAATGCTTGATGAGACCCCTGGGTTAGATTGGGGTTGAGTTAGGCAAAAAGCCTCTAACCATGCCACAAAGGGTTAGTTAACCATTAATGGTTTGAAAGACTTTGGGGACAAATTTGTGTAAGTCCTTCCAAATTTGGGGGTATTCAACAAGTTAAGTTGTTGAAGGCATAAAGGCTTTAATGCCTTTGGAAGACTTTACTCCAAATTTGAGAAGTGACATCCTCAAATTTAGGGAAAGGGGATAATTGAAGGATTTAGGCTAATTGATTAGGATTAGATGGGTTCTAGAAGAATTTAGGAAGGGGGTTTAGGAGGCAAGTGGGAGATGTAGGAAAATGCAAGTGGGTGAGGGATAATAGAATTTAATTAAAATAAATTGCTTTATTTCAATTGTGGTTGCAAGTGGAGGATTTAATAAATTAGATTTATTTATTTGGGGTGAACTATTTAATTAAATGTAAATTTAATTAAAAGTAGAGAGAAGGGATTTAATTAAATAAAATGATTTATTCAATTAAATGATGTGAAAGGTTTAAGTGAATTTAAATAAATAAATTCAATAATTTATTTAATCAAATAGAGGAATGTGGATGATTTAATTAAATTAGATTTAACTAAATAGAGGAATGAGAATAAAATGAACATTAAATATTCATTTAGGAATATGGTCAATTTTATACGTCTACAACATTTTCTACTAGATTTTTTTCGAATGTGAACTAAGTGTGTTTCTTGCAGCCATATAAACTAAGTGAGGAATTTAAACAAATTGAAACATAAAAAATTTAGAAATTGAAACATAAACAATTCACAAATTGAAACATAAACAAATCACAAATTGCATTGTCTACTAGATCATTGCCAAAGTAAAGTCATATTGACTCTACCTGAGAGGAAGGCTTGTTGTCTTTGACATAGTGACTCCTTATCATGTTTGTAATTTCCTGTCATAACAATCACAACAAAATGCAAAACAAACTAAAGTGTGTTAAGAAACACATTTAATAAGAAATGAATAACTACCAAAGATATCTACATAAATTAATATAAAATGTAAGCATTAAAGGCATAATCTCCAAAGAATTGAAGTGTGTTAATAAACACATTTACACCTGTAAAGCGAAAAAATCGAACCCTAGTTGTTCTCCCCTCCCCAACTCCAAGGAGAGAGAAGGGGGAGTCACTAGGGTTGATGGTTTTCACTTAGGAGGGACTTTACATTCAAAAGAGGGGTTGAAACCCACAAGATCCAATCCCACACAATGCAAGATTGGATTCTAAATGAGTTTCAAGGGTTGTGACATCAAGGATGCCCTCTTTTGTAAAGAATGTAGATAGAAAGATTGAACTAGGAATGCATGTAGAAGCAAGAAAGATTCACTTATAAACAAAGATAGGGATATGGGATGAAGCTGCGGACCTGGAATTAGCAGTAAAATGTCGAGACGGTGCTGTTCTGCAAATTTGAGCGAAAGTTGATGGGACGATGGCGCCCGGCGTGCACACGGTCCTCCAAAAAATCCGCGAAACGAAGGGGGTTCTGTTCGTCTCTGCACAAGGATTCCAGATCTTCAATTACAGCCGCATACCTGCAACCTACACCCAGAAAAGAGAGGACGATTGGGGGGTTAGGGATGAGGGGTTTGCCTTTAGGTCAAACCCCAGTTTTGGAATTAACCAAGAAATGAGAATGATGTAAGTGTAAATGTTTGTAATGTAAACAAGTGTAAATGTTTGTAATGTAAACAAGTACTGATACCTTGTTGTAAGAATGTTTGTATTCTTACATGCGAAGGTGTAATGTATGTAGTATGTTGTATGTTGTATGTGATCTCCTCTTGAATGGTTGAATCCTTGTCTTGAATGCAACACCTAGCCTTGAATGGAGACTTAGAATGCTCAATTGCTTGAAGGAATGCTTGAATGCTTGAATGTTTGAATGTTTGAATGTTTGAATATCGCTTTCGCCTCTTGCTCTTTCTTATTTCCTTCCTCCCTTTCTAGGAGAGGAAAAGTAGTTTATATACTTGTCAATTAGGGCTGATAGACTGATTTTCCCGACCTTGGGCCAACCAGGAAACATTATTTCCCAATTTGCAAACTTAAAGACCCGATGCCCAAAAGAGACCGGGCCCAAAATAGGGCCAGGGACCAAGGCACTGGGCGCCATGGTCCTGGGGGACCAGGGCACTGGGTGCCCTAGTCCTGAAGGACCAGGGCGCTGGGCGCCATGGTCCCACCTCCCGGGACAGCAGGGTGCAAGGAGGGGTCAGGCCAAGGTGCAGAAAAATGCAGTTTTTGGTGTTGTAAACAGGTTTCGAGGTCTCCATTCAGGTTCAACGTTGCGCCGCCATCGTGAAGACCCAAATGTAGTCGAAATTGCAAGTGCCACAATTTTAGGACGCTACATTTAGCCCCCACTTTAGCGGGAGTATAAGCGTACGCTCATACTTCCGGTAAAGTACAAGGAAACAACATTGAAAAACTTTCACCACGTCAAGGAGGCAAGATACACCAAGCCCCCAGTGGACTAAGGATCTTACGACTTCGATTGACAAAGTAAAAGGGAAGATCACGAGGGAGAACCATGACTGTCAGTAGTAAGGTTCCCTCACTATGAGTCATGCAAGAAAGATATCAAAAATTCTCAAGGCAAAGCTAAATTTGTCAAGAAATTTTCAAGTATCTTGAAAAGATATGAACGGGATGTATGTCCCCCTACGTTAAAGTGATCGCACACGCCTCACCAGGGGCGATTGCTTTAAGGTAGTGATACATATAAGAAATGAGAAAGGAGCACGTTATCACAAGGATTTAGCCCCCAAGTGTGAGATAAGCCTAAGGATAATAGACACAAAACACAAAGCATGAGGTGACTTCGCTTTCCTCGGGGTCAGTATGCTGTATGATAATTCATGTATATCATATGTATGTATGCATAATTGTTCTTCATTCTCCAATCAAGGAAGGTCACCTAGAAGAAGGGAACACATGTGTCTTTTGAGTCAACATGAGAGAGACCAAAAGAGATCTCAATGTTTTGCATCGTCCTCAAGTAGACAACACTAAGGACAACAAATAGAAGAATGAGAATAACACATAGAAGAAGTAACAAAAGAGATCAAGAGAGGAGGAGAGAGTCTGCTATGCTAATGAACTAGTCTAGCACGTCATCTACCCCCCGATCTTGCTGATCAATATTTCGGGAAGGTAGGAAACACGCTAGAGGAGGAACATCCAACACAGCAGATGGAGCTATCACAAGATCCAAACAAGGGCTATGTTCATATCCCAAGCCACATTGTTCTTGTCTAGGAGCTAGGATAAGTGCTTTAGAAAATTCGTTAGATAAATGCTTATCAACATCAACATATTCATATTCACTATCAGAATGAACAGGAGTAACATTTTCATCATGAATAACATTTTCATCTATATCATCATCAAGATTTATAAAAATAGGATCTTTAACTCGCACAGGATCAAGGCCATCATGCATCTTATGTTTAGGAGATTTCGGCTCAATCATTGGCTGAGGAGAAAATGGAATAATACTGGCTGAAGGTGTTTTTGGGGATTGCAAAGTTTGATCTCTAAGATGACGCTTTCGTCGGCGTTCACGTGCAGAACGATTTCGTCTAGTCTTAGTAGGAAGTTGAGAAGATTGAGAAGGAGGAATTTTCTCATCCTTATCACTTGGGTGTTTAGGTTGTGGTCTCTTAGGTTGAACAATAGGAGAAGAGGAAGGTATCTTCTCTCCATAAGAAGAAGGAGGAGGAACTGCTCCATATAAGGGAGGAATATTCAGTTTAGGAAGGAGACCAAGTCCATCATGACGAGGAGGTATAGGTCTACTTTTAGGAAGTTTATTAGATATAGGCATAGTCACATTCATAGGAATGGGTTGGGAATCTTCTTGAGGAAAGACATTAGTTTTATCTTTCAAAGGAAGAACTTCCTTCTTAAGAATGATAGGAATGTCAAGTTTGGGTGTTCTAGGTTCACTTAGACATAGGATCATATCTTCTTTCCACTTTTGATAAGATTTGAAAAGATGATCACTTCACGGAGGAAGAGATTGGAATTGTTTAGGCCAAAAATAATCAATAGGAACGCTAGAAGTTCTTTCAGCTGGTTTAAAGAGACTATGATTGACAGTAACAACTTCACCATTATGGGGAAATTTCAAACACTTGTGAATATGAGAAGCAATAGCTTTCATGGAAGACAACCAAGGATAGCCTAGCTTCACACGAAATTGTTCAGACGATGGAATAATAGCAAAGTCCACATCAAGGGATTTGTTATGGACCTCAATAGGTAATGTAATAGAACCAATTGCAGGAGAAGAAAATGCATCAAATAGTTTTACAACCACATTTGTTTCATCATAGATCACTTGATTCAATTGCAAAGTAAAAAGAAATTCTTCAGTAATGATATTAACCATACAAGAAGGATCAATAAGCACTCCACGGCAAGGTGTATTCTTGACTTTTGCAACTATATATAAAGGACCATCAAGTGCCCTGATAGTTTCACTGGAATCAAATGTGATGGAAGGTTCTTTAGGGATTTTCTGTTGCTCTACAAAGTTAATCACATTCAGAGTCATAGACACAAGATCATCAGGTGAGACAGAGGAATTAGTAGTATCAATCGCATTAGAGGTATGAGAAGGCAGTGGATCAGTAAAAATCTGAAGATTTTGGTTAGGAGGAGCTATAGATGTATTGCCTTTATCATTCACACCAGAAACAGAAATAGTATATTTATCAATCAAATCTTGAATTTTACCCTTTAAAGAAAACATTTTTCAGTATCATGCCCAGGATGACGATGAAATTGACAAAAAGATTTGTTATCAAAATAGGGTGAATTAATCTTTGCAGGATCTATTTGCCTTATAAGAGGAAGAGTAAGCACATTTTGTTCTAATAACTTATTCATAATACTATGCAATGATTCATTCAAAGGAGTAAACTTTCTTTCTTTCTTGAAAAACTTAGAAATAGGAGGCACACCTGATGCCGCATTCACATTGTTGTTGATGATGTTTTCATTGAATTTAATGGACTCTCTGTTTGGTTTAAACTTCCCAAATGGTTGTTGACTACTATCACCCTTATCACTCGGAGCCATAGGATTTGCTTGTTCCATTTGACTCACAATCAGTTGATAATTGTGAAGAGTTGCGCACAACTGTTGGAAAGAAGTAAACTCAAAAAACAGAAGTTTTTCTCTAATATCTTTTTGTAAATTAGAAATAAAGATTCTTTGAATATCATTATTAGGTACTGGAAAGGAAATTTGAGCCTACAAATGCTTATATCTACCAATGAAATCACTCACTTTTTCTTTAACACCTTGTTTACAATGCATTAAATCAATCAAAGTAACTTTAGGACTTATATTGTTTTGAAATTGTTGAATAAAAGCATTTGCAAGTTGTTCGAAAGAAGTAATAGAATAGGAAGGCAATGAGCAATACCATTGTAGGGCTTTATCTCTTAATGTTCTAGTAAACAGTTTTGCAAGCAACCTTTGGTCATAAGCAAAATCAGTACATATTGTTTGAAAGGTCTTAACATGTGTTAGAGGGTCACCCTTACCATTATAAAGCTCCAAATGCGGAATTTCAACATGTTTAGGGGGAATAGCTCAAACAATGTCAAGAGAAAGTGGGCTCGCAACATCAAATGTGGGCACACTAAACTTAGATTGATTCATAGAGGCAATTTGTTGCTGTAAAGAAGAGACAGTTTGTGCAAGATTGTTAATGGTCACTTCAGTTGAAGAGTTCATATTAGACATGTTAGATTGTGATGGAGGTATTATGTTATTGAAAGAAGGTATAGACTAAGGTGGTGGGACACTATGATAGTTAGTCATAGGAGATGATTGGAAAGGAGGAACACTACAAGGAGGAATGGAAGGGTTAAATGAATTGCCCCCTTGTGTCATGTTTATTTGTGGAGATATAATAGGAACACTCATTGAAGGAATGAATGAAGAAGTTGGATTGAATGAAGGAAGAGGGTTGATTGAAGAAGAGGGATTGCCCCCATGACTGGTGATCATAGGTGGAATGTCTTGTATTGAAGTAGTCATTATGTTTGATGTAAAAGTAGGTATACTAGCAATAGGAGTTTTCAAAGGAATAGAATGATTAACTTGAGTAGGAGGTTGTGTATAACCTAAGGTTTCGGCACAACTCTTCATAGGCATCACATTCGAATCCACAATGTGTGCAATACCACGCAAAATATCAATTCCATTCTTATCACTTTGAACCATACGTTTTAGACCCTCAATTAATGAAAGAGCTTCGCTATCAGGGTATTCTTGAGACATCCATTGTCGAAAATCATCAAATTGGTTATCCAATTTTGAAAGTTGTTCTACAGAAACCTCATGGAGAGCTTCTTCATCATTAAGAGGATTAGAGGAATGACCCATGTCCTCGTTAAAAAGGCCATTCAAATTAGGTTCCATCTCCTCAGTAATTAAACCTTGGAAGGACTTAATCCTAAGGCTTCGTCTAACGAGAATAGTGTAAGTAGGACTTATTGTTGTAAAACTCATGCACTAAAGAGAGAGAGAAGATTTTGAATTTTAGAGGTAGCAAATTTCAATAAAATCAGCCAATCTCCTAGATTTAAGCTGTTAAATGCAATCAGGACAATCTCCCAAAATTTTGGAAAAAATGTCCGGGACCGTGGCGAACGGAGTGCACATGGTCCTCGCAACTTTTTTCAAAATTTTCAGGGATGAAAGTTATGATGATTTTAAAGCTAATCTAAAAAAAATTGAGTGATTTTATGATCTATAGATAGGCCAAATTAAAGTTGCAATCTCAAAATTGAACCCTACCAAGATTGTTGAAAAATGTAAAATTTGAATTTTGAAAAAGAGGGGGAAACTAAAATTTTGAATTTTATGATTTTAGAAGGAATACTGAAAGCAATGCAAGCTTTGAAATTTAAAAGTTGACTCGATTTCATGCAAAATTTGAATTTGAAAGTGGAAATCAAGGTTGTTACAATTAAACACTTAATTTCAAAAGTCACAAACTACAAAAATTTGAATAAAACACTGAAATTTCGAATGAATGCCAACACACTTTTCAGATTTAGGACTGTAAGAAACACAATTTTGATATGAATTTTAATTTCAACAATTTTTGAATGATTATAAGCCTTAATCCAAGCAATCGCTAGACCAACTTTGACTTTAATTTTGAAAGTGTTAAAATTTATAAAATCAGCCAAAATTCTGGATTTTAGCAGAAAAATACAATAAGATCTAGCTCCCGAAATTTCGGAAAAAATGTCGGGGACGATGGCGCTCGGGGTGCACACGGTCCTCGCAAATTTTTTCCAAATTTTTAGAGATGAAAGATATTGTGATTTTATTGCGGAATCCAAAGTTACAGCCGATTTGGAGGTGTTTTGATCAGTGAAATTATTAGTCAAAGGTTGAATCAAGAAGGTCTTTAAAAATTAGGGTTTTGACATTTAACCACTTAATTTTTAGAATTAAAGCACAAATATGAATTGACAATTTGCAATAGAAGGGTAGATCTGAAACAAGCATTAACAATTAAACATTTCACAAGTTTAATTACTAAAAAGAAAATTTTAGGGTTTTTATATAATTAGCCTCTAAAATTTGCAAAAGATCAAACATGGAAATGTAATTAAGGAAACAAAATTTTCAGATCTAACCATGAATAATCAGAATGAGGATGTTCACGTCGGGTTCACCAAAATGTAAAGTGGAAAAATGGAACCCTAGTTGCTCTCCCCTCCCCAACTCCAAGGAGAGAGAAGGGGGAGTCACTAGGGTTGATGGTTTTCACTTAGGAGGGACTTTACATTCAAAAGAGGGGTTGAAACCCACAAGATCCAATCCCACACAATGCAAGATTGGATTCTAAATGAGTTTCAAG
Organism: Cryptomeria japonica; assembly: GCF_030272615.1. Taxonomy (NCBI): domain Eukaryota; kingdom Viridiplantae; phylum Streptophyta; class Pinopsida; order Cupressales; family Cupressaceae; genus Cryptomeria; species Cryptomeria japonica. The sequence goes on from NC_081413.1 coordinate 487,426,985, forward strand.
GGTTGTGACATCAAGGATACCCTCTTTTGTAAAGAATGTAGATAGAAAGATTGAACTAGGAATGCATGTAGAAGCAAGATAGATTCACTTATAAACAGAGATAGGGATATGGGATGAAGCTGCGGACCTGGAATTAGCAGTAAAATGTTGAGACGGTACTGTTTTACAAATTTGAGCGAAAGTTGACGAGACGATGGCGCCCGGCGTGCACACGGTCCTCCGAAAAATCCGCGAAACGAAGAGGGATCTGTTCGTCTCTGCACAAGGATTCCAGATCTTCAATTACAGCCGCATACCTGCAACCTACACCCAGAAAAGAGAGGACGATTGGGGGGTTAGGGATGAGGGGCTTTCCTTTAGGTCAAACCCCGGTTTTGGAATTAACCAAGAAATGAGAATGATGTAAGTGTAAATGTTTGTAATGTAAACAAGTGTAAATGTTTGTAATGTAAACAAGTACTGATACCTTATTGTAAGAATGTTTGTATTCTTACATGCAAAGGTGTAATGTATGTAGTATGTTGTATGTTGTATGTGATCTCCTCTTGAATGGTTGAATCCTTGTCTTGAATGCAACACCTAGCCTTGAATGGAGACTTAGAATGCTCAATTGCTTGAAGGAATGCTTGAATGCTTGAATGTTTGAATGTTTGAATATCGCTTTCGCCTCTTGCTCTTGCTTATTTCCTTCCTCCCTTTCTAGGAGAGGAAAAGTAGTTTATATACTTGTCAATTAGGGCTGATAGATTGATTTTCCCGACCTTGGGCCGACCAGGAAACATTATTTCCCAATTTGCAAACTTAAAGACCCGATGCCCAAAAGAGACCGGGCCCAAAATAGGGCTAGGGACCAGGGCGCTGGGCGCCATGGTCCTGGGGGACCAGGGCACTGGGCGCCCTAGTCCTGAAGGACCAGGGCACTGGGCGCCATGGTCCCACCTCCTGGGACAGCAGGGTGCAAGGAGGGGTCAGGCCAAGGTGCAGAAAAATGCAGTTTTTGGTGTTGTAAATAGGTTTCGGGGTCTCCATTCAGGTTCAACGCTGCACCGCCATCGTGAAGACCCAAATGCAGTCAAAATTGCAAGTGTCACAATTTTAGGACGCTACAACACTGATATGATGATCTTCCACAAGTATTGTTCTTCCCTCGATGCTCTAGCACGCCTATAAAAAATAGTAATAATCGAGGGTAGCATAATGTTGTCACAACAAATCATCCATACATTATTGAATGCAAAACAAATTTTTGACCGTCTTTAATATTTGACAACATGCATACAATCCTTACACATTCATGCATACATATTCAAATGCTAAGTACATACATATACATATCCACTTACATACATATGCACATGTACATAGAATTGCACATATGCATATGCATATGTATAACATACATACATATTACAAACAAATAGTTACATAAGGAATGTGCAAATGGAATTTGCAGAACTTAGAAATATGCAATGAATTGGATTGTAATGAAAGTGACATAGAAAATTTTGTTTTATAATATAATTTGAATGTGCAATGCATTCGATTGTGGTATCTAGCTATTTTCAAATTTGAATTTTTGTGGGAAATAGTCGGTCATGTCATATTAAATATGCAATCCTCCATTGCTTCGAATTGTTCAGTTTTCTATGCTTTAAATTGTTCACACTATAATGAGTCAAGTTCACACTATATATATGTATGTTGAAACAATATAACGAGTCAAATTCACACTATAATGAAAAAAATAATGTGGAGTCAAGTTGACACTATAAGCCCTTAAGTTGACACTATAATGAAGCAAAGAAACTTGAATCAAGTTCACACTATAAGGAAGCAACTAATTTAGAGTCAAGTTCACACTATAATGAAGCAAAGAAAGTGGAGTCAAGTTCACACTATAATGATTAAAAAGCAAATCCATATCTGTATGTACCAATGAGTACAAATCCATCATTGAAAACCTTTGAACAAAAAAAAATGTTAGTGTGTGTCTACACACACACGCACACATATATGTAAATGTGTGTGTGTGTGTGGAAAATAACCATATATGTATGTGTGTGTGTATGGACAATAACCATATAGGGACATTAAACTGTAAGAGAGCATTGAAATGAAACTGTAAACCGCATACAAAGAAATCATCAATATACAAAGCATACTACTACTACGAAGGAGCCTGAATCATCATTGGACATCCAATATGGCTGTTAATATTATTTACAGTGACTATATTGAAAGAAATGCTAGTTTACTGAAAACAATATAATTTAAATTGAAAGATTTATAACATTTAACATTGACTGCATAATGAATTTAGTTATTCAGTGTGTACCAATCTGAATGAGCGCTCTTGAATAAGGAATATCTTGTTGATTATAGAAAGCTCTATGGCTATATGGTTATTGTCCATATACATTTACACATTTATATAGACAATAACCATATAGCCACATAACTCGAAACAACCATCATTATAGAACATATTATGCTATTGTGTGTGTACATGTATATGTACATACATGTACACATGTATATATATGCATATACATATATATGTATGTGTGTGTATATATATGTATGTGTATACATACATATGGACAATAACCATATAGGCACAGAACTTGAAACTATATATAACAAGGAGACAAACTCAAAGCATGAGATGCAGGAGTAAAATATGTAATTGTGATGTGATTGAAAATTGGATATTGCTGATATATTTTATTAGATACTAAAATATTCCATCATTGAACATCTTTCAACAAAATAAAAATGCTACCACGTGTGCTTGTATAAATATATATACATAGACAAATCATTGAAATGAAACCCTCAATACCATTGAGATAAATGATGAAAAAACAAATCAATTTCTGTAGGTACCAATGAGTACAAATCCATCATTGAACATCTTTGAACAAAATAAAATGGTGTTGTATATATATATGTGTGTGTGTGTGTGTGTGTGTGGAAATTAACCATATAGCTACAAAACTTGAGACATTATATATCAAGGAGAGAAACTAAAAGCATAAGATGCAGGAGTGAAAGATGTATCTGTGATGTGATTAAAAACTAGATATCGTTGATATTGTATAAAGATACAGATTCATTTCTCAAATGACTAATAATTGAATGATGTTGTTGTATTTCTCATATGAAATTTATTAGAAGTAATATAGTGTATGCCTGATAATATTATTTACAATGAGTATATTAACAAATTGAAGGCAGAGCAAACAATAAAAATACCTCAAAAAATCTTCATTTCTGAAAGTTTTTAGGGCAATGTAGTTGGCAGTAGTTCGTGCCAAGTGGCCCATAACGTGTATGTGAGAAGGTTGTTATATATCGACAATAACACACACACACACACACACACACACACACATGAGGACAACAACCTTATAACTAGTATCAGGCATACACATTATTGTAATGATAAATAATGAAGGTGTTTCGAATAATTTTGTTTTTTGATTGGTAATAATTGTATTTTATTTATTTGAAATTTAAACATTACAACTTTAGCAAGATAATGAACTATCAAGAAGTTCCCAAAAAACCTCCACAAAATTGTCCAAACCACCCACCCAAAAATCTGGAATTCAAACCCAGTAGACAGTGCCCACACACCCACACCCCCATGTTATGAGTATGAAAAAACATATTACATCTTTCCAATCAAAATTCAGGCATTTCTACTTGAGAAGAACTAAACGGAGTCCAGAAATTGAAGATTTCAACTGAAAAATTAACTGAAATAGAAAAGCAGAGAAAGATGGCACCTATGGGTACCATGCTTGTTATGACCTATTCATATCTCTTCCTTCACACCTCTTGCAGCCGAGGCACTCGATTCACCAACCACCCTAATACGACTAGAGCCTCCTCTTCCCGCATGTGGACATCCCCTCCCCCCATCTGCAACCTTACCCACTGCCCCCCGTGAGCCTAGATTTACCGCCTCGCCACCACAACCACCCTCTGCATCACCCCCCACAAGTTTTGCCAATTCTGCAAATAGCCTCCTCATTATCGGCCTCCTAGGGCTCAAATTATCCACCACTCCCCCTCCACCCTCTTGCCTAATCACATCTTCAATGTCCACGATCTGGACAAAAAATAGCAGTCATTCCAAACCTCTCTTTGCATCATCCTTGAAGCGCACTCTAGCTTCTTCACGACGGTGAAGAAAGTGAATACACGAGTGACGTGCCCTCAACTCCTCATTCTCCTGCAGGATACCTTCTGCCAGATTAAAGCCCCATCCTGGCACCACCCACTCCAGCAAGGATTCCAAATTTAAAAGGCACTCTCTTGGAATTATTCTCTGTAATACTTTCCTCACCTCTTCAATAGTGTGTCCAAACTCTAGACCCCATGCCATGAGGAGCGAGTAAATGTCTGCTTTGCATCTATAGCGGTGACCGATGATAGCCACCTCTTCTCCTAAAACCAACTAGATTGCTTTCAAGAGTAGAGGGTCCTTAGCAAGAAAAATTTTCTTGAGCTTCTTTGGAGGGACAGGACCTCAAAACGCCAGCATAAGTTTGGAAGATTCCAAAGTAAAATTGGCTTCCATTTCTGAGATTGCCGGAGAAATGCAGAGTTTTCTAATAAAACCAGATTTAAGTTTGGATTTACCAACTTGTCAAGTTTATTCATTACCAATGCAGGCATTACGAAATTTGCATTTAATGCATGGCCCTCCCCCATCGCCACCAATTCAGAGCATGTCGCAATAACTGCTCATTAACTTCATACTGCGCAAGAAAAGCCATCTTCTAACAAGGAAATTGAAGTAATTGTCGTACCAACTTTGCAAAATGTCTAGTTCCATTTAACGGTTTCATTTCTTCCATTCCCCCACCTCACCTCCCCTACCTCGAGACCGCATGCTTCATTTGACATCCCATCTGCAATAGTATTTCCCTCTCTTTTCACATGTGAGATGCAGTAATTATTAAACACTTTCAATTTTTCACTTATAATATTTACATATTTGTTCAATTTCCAACACGGTGTATGCCCTCTAACTAGAGCCTGGACAACAATTTGGGAATCACCTTCCAGATGTAAATTCGTCACCTTCATATTTGATGCTAAAGCAACTACAAGTAAAGCCGCCTGAACTTCCGCCTCATTATTAGTGCCATCTTGAAGCCTTCTATTCCCTGTACATAGGATCTTTCCTTCATCGTTACAAGCCACACATCTCGCTCCTGAAATCCCTGGATTGCCTTTCGAAGCTCCACCAAAATTTATTTTCACCCACCCCTTCTCTAGTTTTGACCACTTTATCATCTCTCTATCCAAATGGTCACTAGAAGGACTAACCTTAGGAAACCCATGAACGAATCAGGCGTTTTGAATAATTATGAACAATAATCAATTTTTTTTGCATTTTCTATAATTATTTTGGCATTATAAATAGAGAGACACCATTTAACAACGCACCGATAAAATGAAATGATAAATAATGAAGGGGTTTCGAATAAAACAAATAGATAATCATTTTTTTTGCCATTCTCTATGAGGATTTTGACATTATTATACTGTAAGGATTTCGACATTATTAAACTGTGATAGAGAATTGAAATGAAATATCGAATAATTATGAACAATAATCATTTTTTTTTGCACTCTCTGTAATTATTTTGGCATTATAAACATAAAGACACCATTGAACAACACACCCATAAAATAAAATGATAAATAATGAAGGGGTTCCGAATAATTATGAACAATAATCATTTTTTTTGCATTCTGTGTAATTATTTTGGCATTATAAACGGAGATAACCATTTAACATCCCACCCATAAAATAAAATGATAAATAAAGAAGGGGTTTCGAATAATTATGAACAATAATCAATTATTTTTGCATTTTGTGTAATTATTTTGGCATTATAAACAAAGAGATGCCATTTAACAACCCACCCATAAAAAAATGATAAATAATGAAGGGGTTTCAAATAATTATCAACAATAATCAGTTTTTTTTGCACTCTCTGTAATTATTTTGGCAATATAAACAAAGAGACACCATTGAACAACACACCTATAAAATAAAATGATAAAAAATGAAGGGGTTTCGAATAATTATGAACAATAATCATTTTTTTTTGCATTCTCTGTAATTATTTTAGCATGATAAATAGAGAGAACCATTTAACAGCCCACCCATAAAATAAAATGATAAATAAAGAAGGGGTTTCGAATAATTATGAACAATAATCAATTTTTTTTGCACTCTCTATAATTATTTTGGCATTATAAATAAAGAGACGCCATTTAATAGCCCACCCATAAAAAAAATGATAAATAATGAAGGGGTTTTAAATAATTATAAACAATAATCAATATTTTTTGCACTCTCTGTAATTATATTGGCATTATAAACAGAGTGACACAATTTAACAATGCACCCATAATATGAATTCATAAATAATGAAACCCTAACCATTCTCTATGAGGATTCCGAATATATCAAACTATAACATACCATTGAAATGAAACCCTAACCCGCATACAAAGAAATCATCAATAGACCAAGCATAATGCAGCTACGAAGGAGCTAAACCATCATTGGACATCGATAACGCATGAAGGAAGAGCGACGACTGTTACTTGGAGCCGAAAGGAGGTGTTGCAGAGATAGAGCGTCAACGATGGGGAGGAGAAACCATGACGGGGAGGAAAAATCAGACGAAAATCCGCCCTGCAAACTTGTTTTACCTAAGTTTTAAGGGAAATGTAGGTAGTGGTCATTTGTGCCACATGGGGCTATGAGTGGTACGTAGGAAGGCGGTCATGGGTGGTCAACGAAATATTCGACCACCTATTAAAAACTTTATTATATTCAAACATATTATTTTAATATTCATTACATATTTTAAAATCTATTTTTTTTGTGTTGTAAATATATGATAAATATAGTATTTACTAGGCATATAATAAACATGTATTAGTGTTTTCATGTGCGGGTATTGGTGCAAAAGAGGTGAAGTATCGGTCATCACATCGAAATGACCACTTTTTTACCTTTTGATGCATAATGACCTATAGAGATTGGATCGTTACTACCCAAAAGCTAGATCAATAGCTTTAAGCAGTTAAGTGGCATACAAAGACAACTAAAAAAAAACTTTGAAATCTGAACTACCATTTAAGATCTGTGAGTGCGTGAAATTAACTTTGATGGGTAGTGGTGCTCTTCCCTGGATGCGTCTATTCTGGCTCCAAAAGTGACCTGTCGTACCAACGACATGCATCGATAGCCCATCGGCATACATGTTCGAGACATGCATACCATGCCAATTTGGCGCAAGCGCCAGACCCCAGGAAAATGACGTGGAGTTGTCCTGGACTCGGCTGTTTCAAACGTCGGGGCCCATGCGAAACTACGTGGACATGCCGGAGGACGGCGGATCCTAGGCCGCGGCTAGCGCCGATGTGTTGTGCCTAACATGCACATTAAAAGCCATGGAAAACAACCAACTGACGACAAGTGTATATGATCGCGTTCGAATGCCAAAACGGCGGGAAAAAGAGGGCGTGGGCTTCCAAATCGTGGTGGCTCCCTCCAAAACCTCTCGTACGTGCTACTGACAGGTGGTGTCCTTACTCAATCAATCGTAGCCGTTCAGTGAAAAATCGACCATGTAGAACGTGCCACTAACACGCGTGTTGGGAAACCGTAGTATGCCCTGTACCATTTCAACAGAATACCAATGCCATTTTTCTGCGACCTCATGTGAAAAAAATCGCAGCCGATCATTGAAAAATGGATGATGTAGAACGCGAACACGCCACTCCCCACTAAGATGCATGTTAGGTAAACTGTACGACAAGTCCTCCCGCCATTTTCTGTGTGTTGTGGAGAAAAGGGAGAATAAAGGGACTAATGCACGATTAAAGAAAGTGTCTAAAGCCCTCATTGTTAAAGTGTTATGCTATTTTTGAAGGCAAAGAAAGGTTTCAAGAAGGAGGTAGCGAGGAGTTACTTTTCAAGGGCAGCCTACGTTCATTTCTGAAGGTTGACAGGTATGTTGAGTAGCCATTTTTTTTTTGGTTGTATACAGTGGGAAAATTTGCATGTTTTGGTTTATACGTAGTGCGAAAATTTTATTGTTTTGTTTTGCTTTGGTTATTCTTGTTTTGCTCTAGTTTGAAATTATTCGCGTAAGGGTTAGATATCGAGTTGGACGCGTGTTTGCTAGCTCCAAAAAGCCGTGGTAAAATGCTAGACAAAAACACGTGTTAGTCTCTCTGTACTGCCGTTTTGGTAGTTGATTGGTGTTAGGTTGCTTGCATCTATTTGGTCTATCATTTCTGGGTGAAGCTATTCGGACTTTCTTTTCGCTACAACCTTCACATTTGGCAACATTTCCACTATTGCGCTTTTTGGTATGAGTCTCACCAATAGCCTCATTGGTTATCGGCAAGACAATATTATGCTTTTGTTGCTTCTCCGATGTAACCGTCATTGCCTTATTAATTTAATCGACGAGAGTAATGCCGATAGGTCTGACCTTGGATTTCCATGTGTTGTTATCGGTTTTGCCGCTTCTCCGATGGATTTCAATACGTTGTTAGTTGTGCAATAGAAGTGGCCTTGTGGACTCCGTCGTACGCATTGAGTAACATGCGATTACGCATGTTAGTCCTTGGGTGATTAAGAATTAACATGCGTGTTAGTCCTTGGATGATTAACATATTGAAATTATCTTCAAATGATTCAAATGAATATGTAGAAATACCCATATGAATTTTACACAAGGTTTTTTGTCTTCTTTTTATATTATGATTTACTATTTATTACATAAATAGTCTAAAATAACAAAAAAAATGTTTGTTTTGGAGCTGTGGCCCAACGCGTAACCTATTTTGTAATTAATGGTTGTGATTGAGTAACCTATCGCTAACGCAGGCAACGACTATTTTGGCTCAAAAAGGACAATACGGATTGACTAACATGCGTGTTAGTCGCAGTTAGCGTTGTGTTAGTCAATCGCTGCTTGCTCATTGCAAAATCGACGCTATAAAACGTGCGACTAACAGGCATGTTAGTCATTGCGTACTACCGTTTTGGAGTGGTCATGGGTGAAAGCGCATAACGCGCCTTGTTAATCGAAGAAACTTTTGATTAGTTGTGTGCATCATATGAATCCGAGGTCTTCTTAGGATAGCATGATATGGAAATGTGTAAGTGTACAAAAATGTCCACAGACTATTGTGCAGAAACTTAGATTGTAGAATAACATGAAACATGTGGTAGATGAACTTAGTTATTAGAAAGCACTGAAAAATTAAGACATAGGTTGATAAAAATTTAAATAATTTATAGATGTCATTGTTAGTTTGACAGATTTGCATGTACGTTTTGGAATCACAGGTATCTCGATTTGAAATATGGAGGCCAACTTTTCTTTAGAAACAAGCAAAACATAGATCGCATTTGGGGATGAATAAGCGATGATAGGTTGATGAACCTGTTTATCTATGAAGACATTGCATTCCTGTCCATGGTGAAGTTGATCCTTAGGCCTGAGTATGTAGACGATGGATGGAAGTACAAAATGAATGCGGACATAGTTTCTCTATTTATGGCATGGTGTCTGGAGCTTCGACCTGTTTTGAAAGTCAGAGAAATCATGAACAAGTGTGTGAAGAAGGAATGGCTAGGCGGAATGGAAGCTTTATTAGGTTTGGTGCGAGACATGGACGGCTTTGAAAGTGTGGGCGGAGCGTGGATTCACGTGAGTGAATTCACTCCTCCCTTGCGACCGTTCTTGCTCTGGAGTGTGACATTCGATAAAGAGGCCAGAAGAAGTGTAGCACAGGCTAGGATGTATGCTATTGTGCAATACCTTGAGACGGTCAATGTCTGGGAAGCGCGTGTGGAGATGGTGAAATGGGGACCTTGGTCGGAATATAGAGCACTTGTGCAATGAACGGTTCCTGCATGCACAAAATGATGGGGTCAACCTTGTGGAAGAACAAATAAGAAGGGTCATGTGTTGTAGTGTGATGAAGGCTCCAGCAGGGAGACAAAAATTAACCAAGTTAGGAACATGGAAATGCTGGATGTGGAAGAGGGCATGGTCAGTGTTCACGTGGCGTAGCGAGATGGCACATACAACCTTTTTTGAAGCAAGGACTGTTTTTTTTTTTAAATGTTTTTGAATGTGTTATGTATGGACCTTTATGTATACCGTCCACTGACTTCGATGGTCTAGTTAGCTAGTCGTCGAGGTTTATCTTTTAGAATGTAATCATTTTTAGAATTAATATAAAATATAGCTTTAGCGGACAAAAACAAAATTTGTTGACACCAACTGGAACTCTTATCTTCTCTGTTTTGAAATTGTTGTTAACATTTCATTATATACGGTGAAAAAACAAATGTTTTTGATTGTATGTGCATGAAATTGTTGTATAACATCAAAGTCAAGCATTTCAATATATATGACTACAAATAAAATTAAATTCTTGTAGCACAATTGAGTTTCTATTCTGGTCATTTTGGTCATTCTCATAGCATTTTATATGCCATTTTGGTCATAACCAATACTTCATCGGTTGCCTAACCACCGATTTGCTAAAAAAATGCAAAGTTTCTCAAAAAGTTGCAAAAAGTTGTCAAGCAACAATGACAACTTTTGCTCAAATGTGCATTTTTCCCTTTTATGCATTTTTACTTATACTGAACCTCCTAGCATGACTTCCTAACATTAAACCGATATGCCTAAATTCCTAATGAGGCTTTAGAAGTTGTTTTAGATCATAATGCAAATTTATGCTATTTTGGGCTTACAAGGGCTCATAGGCCAGATTTGAGAAAAGTAACAACCTAGGGGACAATCATCCTTGAAATGACTATCAAACACACATGTGGAGCTCTGAGTATTCCATTATTCAAACACCTACTCCAAAATATGGACCATCACCTCAAAATGTGGAAAATACATAAAAATTGGTAAATAGTTTCCTAACACCTCACTTGGTATGATGAATATCCTTAACATGGTCTTAATTTCCCTATCTCTTTCATTTGGTTGAACAAGTTGTTGGTGCCCAAAACCACAGATTGGAAAACAAAAAGACTCGCCAAACCCTGAAGTAGTGCAATCAACCTTGGCCAACGAATAGGGATGGTCGAAGACCAATTCCCTCTGCACTTTAGACTCCACTAAACCTAGGTGGATGTGCCTTTTCCTCTCAAGCACAAAAGAGGTTATTTATAGTGGATTTAAACTTTACTAAGATAGTTCTTCGCAAGATAATTTCCTGCTGCTGCTGACTACTTTTAATTGAATGCTTTTAAAAATTGAAAACTGAATGAAAAGATAATTGTGTACAAAGATTGTTATATTTTGGAAATAAAATGGTTTTAGGACATTCAAGAAATATGCAATAGAATAATTCAAAAGGTTTCAGAAGAATACTTCTCTCTCAAGGACTTAATTAATATTAAATCAGGATTTCAAAGAATTAACAACAAAGTAGTGCCTCTATCTCAGAATATAATGATACTTTGTGGACAGATAACATTATCAACTCAAGAGACAATATGAATAATCACTATAATGGTCAGTATATCTCACATAAACAATAAGAACCCAATCTCACATTTAATGTAACAGAATGTGATTCACATTACAACAAATTCTTAAACAAATTTATGAAGAGGACAAAGCATGTTTCATCAACAAAGAAAGTAATCAGTACATTTGAAGTAGAAACAATGAATCTTGTATATTAATGTCTGAGAAATGACAGTACACAGAAGTTACACTTGGAGATACTTCATTGCATTTGCTTACACAAAATGACACTTCTACTTCCTATAAAATTTCCTAATACATATGACTTTCAGTCCTTACAACAATGATGTTCCAAACCCCCCCACCAAAAAAAAATCCCTTTGTTACGCAAGATGACTCAACACAAATACAAATGCTGAAAGACAGGAATGAAAGGACACACCCTTTCATTATCTTAACAACTAACTGAACATAAATTAAAATGCCTAACCAAGATATCAATTACATTACATAAACTAAAACACCACAATAGGACTTTTGATCCAGCCGTCGTCCACAATTTTTAATATGCCCCAAGTAGGCCGGATCCTTATATGTTGTAGAATTGAAGATGGCATCCTTGGCTGCATTCTCAATCGCATAAATTTTTTTCAATTGATCGGTCGTGTCATTCATGTCAAGGACATCTTCTCTGGCGATGGCTTGGGCTACATTAAGCATAGACTTGCACTCAGAGATCCATACGGTTTTCTCTTTGATCACACCTGCATCATCTACCAGACTGGGAACCCCATGCTCAACAATCTATTGGCATTCATCAAATTCAGACTTCAATGCCTCTGTAACTCCGTCATGTGTAACAAGTAGACCCTGCACCTTCTTTTTTTACTTTCTCTTTGGTTGTTGCATCCTATAACATCATGTCGAGTCTATCTCAAATTCTGGTGTGTGAAATCATATTGTCCATGTTCCTCTGATATTCACCCCAGAATTTGTTCAATGCTTTCTCCATATTGTCATACCTCCTACTTAGCAACATGCAAGCGGTATCGGCCCTAATGCTCTTCATTTGTTTTTTCAACTTGTTATGTTCATAAGATAGCTTTTCAATTTTTTTCTTCCATTGGGCTCCTGAATCTGTAATTTGGGGAACAGGGTGCCCACTCCTCTTAAGGGTCTCTTCATACAAAGCCTTATACTTATTCTTCTCTGCTATCTCATGTTTCATTTGGGCCTTATTAAATTTTGAAATATTGATACCCATGTCAGCTGTGACTATAGGATCTACTTCTCCAACCTTCAAGGTCAGCATGTGACCAAAAGATTTGTCTACATCAATGATATTTGGCCTCTTATTAGGAGGATATAAGACCCACAATAACATTTCTTCCTCCTTTGAATCATATCTTTATCCGATAAAAATATGTTGCACTCCTTGGATGTTTAACTTCATATCCTTATTATTTGAATGTAACAAAGAATCAAAAATAATTGAAGCACTCAAGTCCCATCCTGGAAACACAATTATTCTTGCCTCTACTAGCAATTGTTTGCCTCTTTACAGGGTCATAGTCTCAACTTTTGTGTCAATGTCTTTCTTCAACCTCATCATCATTTCTACTTCATTCTCAGGGGTCACATTTGGCACTACTTCCCTCAATCTCTTAGCCTTGAAGTGGTACAGGAATGATTTGAATTCCTTAGACTTAATGAACTGATCATCAGATACAAAAGAAACATGGTCTGCCATTCTTTCATCTGTCTCTGCATTTAGAGCAACAATAAGCCTATCCTTTGCCTCCGAATCCTTCTCCTTCTCAAGGGCACGAAGCTTGGAGACTACTTCATTTTCCCCTGAATCACTTTGGGCTGGTTCTCCCTTCATGTTTTGTAGTCTATGCCTTCTTTCCTCTAGCTTCTTCTCCAAGGTCTCCATAACTCCTGCAAGCTCTTCCACCTTCTTATTCCTGCACATGTCTTCAAATTCATCCTCCTCGTGGAGGTAGTCTCCCAAATCCTGTCTTTTCCTGCTTGAATGGATGTAACCCTCAGGATCATAGCATGCTCTAGATAGGTGTTGAAACAAATTCTATTCATCTACGAGCTTCATGTCAATGGCCTTGTATACCCTAGTTGATACAATTTTAAAATCCTGAAAGTTAAGTGTGCCAAGGAGGAAAGCTTGCTTGTGTGATCCTCTGAAATGTTTGGCATTAGACACACTTAACTGCCTTACAATTTCCAAGAAGGCAATCCTATCTGGTGCAGGATTAGGGAGAACATATGGATAACCCTCAAATCCATAGCATCGAACAAAAGTGAAGTTTTGGCACGAGTACCAATCACCCCAGTTGTGATTGACCTTTGGATTTTGGTGCTCGTGAGGCCTAAGAAACTTCTTAACCTCTTGCGAAAATGATCCTTGCCGAGGCTCAACAAAGAGCAAGAAAATTGGTTTGACAAAGAAATCCTCAAATTTGAGGTAATGAGAACTCACAAACCTGTAATCCCAAAGGGAAACCCATAATTGCACTGGTTGCTCCTTTCCATCTTTCCCAACTGTATTCACATTCAATTCTTTGGCCATAACCCTCTAAGTCTCCCATAAAATAAAATGATGTCCATTAACAGTGAGTAGTGCTTGAAATATTTGTTTGGATTGTCTTTCAGGTTTAAGAAACCTTCATTCCATCTGTCTACCAGGTAAGCAGCGAAGTCAAATGCCCTAGGCTCATGCCTTTGAACTTCTGCTGCTAGAACAAGTGGTCCTAAGTTTTCCATATCAGGAGCTTCAACTCCTCCCACCTGACCACAAGCCATATATGTATATTGCAGATACTTCTTAAAAATAGTCATGTCATATGGAGGACCTTCTTCCTCTGTTTGCCTCTCCTTCTCTGCTTTATGGACAATGAGGTTCCAACCCTAGTATGTAGTGTCCATCTTCCTATACTCTTCTTCCAAATCTACAAAAGATAAAGGCAATTCCACCTCCAAATCTAATGTAAAAACTTCCTGAATTGTAGCCTTTGCAAAATGCACTAGAGCAGTCCCATCAGGCAACATAATGCATCGCTTGTTTACATTATAATTTCTTACTAAAAGCTTCAACAAATCAATGTTCACAAACACATTGGGTACTACAATTTTACCGAGACCCCTTTTCCATGGGTTTGAAATTGGTGTGGGGTGATCCCTGTAGAAGTAATGGAAAAGGAACAACTCATGCCCTCGCACTATGGTGAATATATCCCCAATATCTCTATATCTGTCCTCTAACTACTCGCGGATAGGCAAATTTGTCTTAGCTCCGCGTGACCTAGCTCCTGGAGATCCCATTTGGTCCATCATGTCCTGATTCAACTTTCTACTCGATTTCTTTGTTGCAGTACTAGATACTTCGGCAGCTTTTCACTTCCCTTTTGATCTCGACCCCTCCATTTCTGCAAATTATTTCACTCTATAGTCCGTAACTCATAAATTTTCTCAGTAAGCACTTAATATCTTTCTACAATTACTTCTTGAGAAATGCTGCTCTGCAATACTGGCTATTTGGGATAAATTTGCAATCTTTGATAGATTTGCTTCATGTGGCAACGAATGTAGTCAATTTATGCATTTAATGGAAACTATGTTGTCACTGTCAGTTCTTCTCATCTGAAACCCAACGGCTAATCGATGACACTCCTCCCGATGATTCAAATGTTTGGTGTTGGTTGTTATTACTTTACCACTTTTTTCTTTTTGATCATAACAAACTACCCCGACCCACTTATCAGGTCTCGGAATAGCTATTTTTTCTTTATCCCGATGGTTCATTTCATCATGATGGGCATCAATTCAGGGACACTTCAGTCTCCTCTTTGCCTTTTGTTTTAATGCTCCATCGACATAACTCTCTCCAATCCATTCGCCTTTGGTTTCCTTTTACTTAAGTCATCAGGTGTGGGCATAGTTTATTTCTAATCCCTCCGATACCCCGATGATCTCAATATACCAATCTGTGTTCTGACTAAGACCACCGCATTATCGGCACAACTTATCCTGATGAACTCCTTGTTATTACTGTTTTGACTTTTGGGTGATTTTGTTCCATAGTCTGCTAAAATTTGCAAAATTGTGCTTAGCACTTCATCTTGCCTCTGAGTTATTGGTCTGAGGCCGCGACATTCTAGCTACAAAATAGACCTGTTGTACAATGTGTTAATGACATGTTAGTCAATCGCAACTGTTAACTGCAAAATTGATGGTGTAAAACGTGCGACTAACACGCGTGTTAGTCAATCCATACTATCTGTTTGAAGGTTTAGGGTTTTTGAAATTTACCCTTTTTATGTCTTGGAATCCCTGCGTTCTATTTCTATGTTACTTTTCCACTCAAGTGAAAGGGTCGATCCGTCGTGAAGGGGTCCCCCCTTTACTTTTTGCCTTAGGCGGGTCTCTATTAATGTTTTATTTTGCGCCCTTTTCCTAAGTTTATAGTTCTTTGTCGAGTCTCGTAAAAACCATGCAAGTTCTGCTCGATCTGACGGTGTGCATGAATTCACAAAGGAAAATAGCCCGAACTATACCTTTCATGAAGTAGCGAAAAGAGAGTGGTGGGTCAAAAGGCAGGTGGATCCCTTGGTTAAAAACCACGCATCTCAAAGACGATCTGACGGTTGGCGTTGTTTTGCATGAAAAAAATGTGTTGAGTTTACCTTTCACGAAATAGCGAAAAGATTGGCGGGCCTGGCTGGTGGGTTAAAGAATGAAGGTTAAAGGACGATATCTTTTGGTTGATCCAACGAACCGCGTTGTTTCATCAAGGAAAGATGCTTGGAGTTTATCTTTTGTGAAGCAGTGAAAGGGAAGTGGGCCCAACGTGAGGATGATGTGGAAAGTAAAGAAGGTGCATCTTGAAAAGGATCTGACAGTCTGCGTTATTTCACTAGGAAAAATAGCATGGAGTTTATCTTTTGCGAAGCTATGAAAGGAGGCTTGGTGGGTCCGCCAATAGACTAGTCCTCATTTTTAAAGGTCAATCAACTTGGAGCTGATCGGATGTCTGGCGTTGATTCGTAGCTAGAAGCAACGCGAAATTTACCTTTCGCGAAATGGCGAAATGAGCTGGCGGCTACATGGCGGATGATGTGGTAGAACAGTTGGATGTCGAAAATCAATAAGGCAAAAGGTAATTTGTCATGGTTAAGAAAAAAAACATGGTAGTCCTAGACAAATAAATGACTGACACATAAGACTAGCAATCAAGGATAGCCGGCAATCAATAAGGGGCGACAAGTGGTTGCACATCTCGAAAGAGATCCAACGATGAGCATTGTTTCACAGCCCGAAGATGCAAGGTTTTTAAACTTCATGAAACAACGAAAACCTTTAGCGTTGAGGACTTCATACGGTTAGTGAAAAGGATTAGCAGTCACCGTGGAGAGTAAAAATTGAGCGAATGCGTGGTTTTTAATCTTCGCGAAACAACGAAAAGCCAAAACAATGAGATTTCCTTTGTGGTCTGTTGGAGCTTTTTTAAAATTCAATGTGGATTAATGTCACAATTCAATGCTCTATTGCCCTATTAAGCCTCACATCAATGAAATTTTGCAGAGGAACCATTGTGCAGAGCGAGTTTCTTCAGGCAACAAGTAAGTTCTGCACTCATTTTGAAAGTTACAGTTCGAATTGGTTTCATCGGGTGTTTAAATTCTCAGAGGTCTATTTGAATTTTAAATTGAAATAGCTATAATTCAAGATGGCACCACAAAGAGATTTCACAGGGAAAGTGAATTATCAGGATAGAGCTATATGTGATGATTTCTTGGAACAATTAACCATGCCTACAAATGTTACTGCTAAGATCAAAGAATTAGTGCCCAAGGCCCCCCGTTTGAGAATTGGAGATGGTTTGTATGACAAAGGGGACTGGTTGAGGGATTCACAGATAGGGATATCAGGGCTGGGACTTTTCAAGGTGGGTTATGTCCAAAGACATTCCTCTCCTCCAATGAACAGTATATGGGAATTAGATGTGGGAAAGGTCATAGTCCCTAGGGTTTTTATGGATGTAGATTTATTAACCCACGTTGCAAATAATTATGACCCTGTTGCTAAATGTGTGAAAACTGTGAATGGGGGAGCCTTAATTGAGATTAACGATGACGAGTTTAGGAAGGTGTTTAAGCTCAGTGAGGTATCAAACTACTTAGAGCCAATCAATTTTGATACACTGGCACAGGTCTACAATGTGCAGAGAGATCACCTTAGGAGCGGCCCTTTGAAAGAATTTTTTGTCAAAATAGGAGGGTTAAATGTTGTAGGCCCTAGTACCATGGAAACCTTCTCTCTGAATTTTTTTACTCTGAGGGCTAAAGGCATGTATTGGTCACTTTGTCAGATTTTTGGGGAAGATGTTGAAACCACTATGCCAACTCACTATATGCTAATGATAGCATAAATCTTAAACCCCTATCTGGCAGTAACTTTTGATTATGCACCTTATTTCACTGATGCAATCCATGCAATGCTGATATGGATTAAAAATGGTAAGGTAGACAGACCTTTTGGATGGTACTCTCTTCTCATGCATATGTTTTTGTTTAAAGGTGCTGATTACTTTGCTAATGAAATGGATCTAGTTGAGGAAAAGGATGGTGAAGAGATGCCTGTGCAATTATGAAGCACAATTTTGTCTTGGGATAGAGAGGATGCCAATTACTTGAAGTTTGACATATGCTTTTCATCTAGGCTTAGGATTCTCTTGTGCCAACAAAACCCTAGGATCCCTAAGGCCCTCCTAGAGTTCCTTAGGCCTAAAGAATTTGCTGAAGGCATCAAGATTGTGCACAACTGGGGTGATGTATATTTATACTTATACTCTGTCTCTATGGTGTTTAGAGTTTATGGATTCAAAGGAACTCCATATTTGCTTCCTTATCAAGTCCCATTGAAGATAGGAATTGCAGAGATCCTAAGGCAAATCGGGGGTGTCCAAGAGGCAGAGTTAACAAATAGGGGAAAAGGGACCTTTTCCCAACCATCACCATTACTGATCAATTTGTAATTACCAAGGGTAGCTGGAAACACTTTGATGATTTTTTTCAACCATATAGGTTGTCTACTGTAGTATCAAGATTTGTTGACCCTGAAGATTTCTTCAATGGTATGTTCAAAAAGAGAGCAGCATGTAAAGGTAGACCACATTAGTTCCATTTTCCTTAGGATCTAATCAGAAATGAATTCAATCTAGATGAGCAAGAATTGAGAAAACAAAAATGGGTACATACAAGAAGGCTCTTGATTTTATTCAACAATTTGATGGTGGTTATGATCCTTTGTCTAGTTTTACTCCCTTTGAGGAGAAAATTAAATTCTTAATTCTTTATTTTGAACACCTAATGCAGACATTGAAGGAGAAGAGGGAGGTTATAATGAGGAATGATCTTGAAAGGGCTAAGTTGGTTCTAGCCAAGCCTACCTTTTCCAAGGCCATCCCTCTGGGTGATTATGTGATGCATAAGAAACCAATGTATAGTGTGCTAGTGTCGGTAACTGGTGAGCCCTCTACTTCAAAAGGAAAGAGAGCAATAGAAGATGTCACTGACATCCAAAACTCCCCTAAAAGGCAAAGGGTAGGCAAAGAGGTGCAAATAGGTGAACCTTTGTACTCTCCCTCCCAATCCCCTATCCATGTGGGAGATGAATAGGAAGAGACAGAGCAATTGTGTCAGTTAGGAAGTCTCGGGGAGATTACCTACACTTATGAGGAAACACAAGAGGGAATGCTTGAAGAGCCACTGAGTGCTGAGATGAATTTGACTGCAGATGAGTTCAAGGAAAGGAGCTAGACCATGCTATCAAACAAGCCAGTGAGGAGTTCCTGGCTGATAATAATTTTGTTACAACAAGGTCCTTTATGCAATTTGTTTGGAAACAAAACATTGAGCAATTTAAGGCAAGATGTGAGAAGAAAAAGAATGAGCAACCCCACAAAGATGCAAATACAGTGGAGGAAGAGGTGAAGCAAGAAATGATGGCAGAATTCAAAGCCATTACTCCTAAAAAGGGGAGAGAAATGGTGTCAAAGGCTGGTGTTTTAATCCTTCCTGAATGGGACATAGCAGATGCCTTAGTGCTTCAAGCAGTAAGGAAAGAAACCAAGCCCGTAGAAGGAGTGACATTCACTAAGGATAATGTTGCTTTGGTTATGTGGTCCCCAAAGAGGGATGCAAGTAGAAGGAGGAAGGACACCTCAGAATCTAGCTACCTAGGAGGTATGATAGTGAAGAGAGTCCATGACACTGGAGTGGTGGAAGCTGCTAGCACAGTTCTAGAAACTAAAAAATTCAGTGTGGCAGTGGCTAAGAAAGCAGCTAAGGAGAGAGCTAATCTCCAAGTAAAACTAGAAACAATTTTAAAGGCTTATAATGAGGCCAAAGGAGAGATAGCCAACTGAGATAGCATCATTGCTAGTTTATAAAGTCAATTGGCAGGGAAGTACCAGAAAGGTGAGTCCTCTATTTTAATGATTGCATCTTCTCCAGCAAGACCTCCACCCAACAGTCCTATCATTGAATTTCCCCCTTCTCTTATGACCTCTGGTTTCCAAGCAATTGAAACCATAGAAGATGAGATGAAAAAGTTTAAACAGGCTCGGGCCTTACTTGCAAGCAACTATGAAGAAAAGGTCAGAGGTACAATTTTGAAATTTGCTAACTCAGTTAGAGCCTCTATTGTATACATTTACATGAAAATAATTTTGAATATTTTGACTAATTTGAAAGAAGATAAGGCCACTTTAGAGTCAATTCTAGAAAAGTGGATGCCTAGGGCAGTGGAGTTGGAACTTATGTGTTCATCTCATGCAGAGGCAGAGGTTGATGCCAATATCAAATCCACTTGTGAGTTAATAAAAGGGATGACTGGATTAGCAGAAGAAAGGGTAGGTGTGAAGAGAAAAGCCCACATATATAGAAAAGAATATTTTGATCATAAGTATGAGTTGTTTCCCAGGGGTTTTGTTGTTCCAAATTAGCTGAAAGAGGAAAAGACATGGCTTGATGAGTTGGGGTATAACTTGTCTGAGAGGGTAAATGAGGTCATTAATATAGATGACACATCTTTATTTATTAAGACAATTGAGGAGATTGAGAAAGCAAAGTCACATTATGGTTTTCTAGAGAGAGGTTGTGCAATTGAGAATCACATGGAAAATGCTAAATAAGATGAAAAATAAGATTGTCAGCTTCTCCTAGCCAAGTGATGACGTGTTCGAAGAGTGGAAAAACAAATATGCAGTACAAGAAGAGGAAGTCCCTCAACAGTTAGAAGATGTTGCAGCGGAGCAACAAACTTAAAAGGCCGTTAGGAAATAAAATGATTGTATTTTTCTTTCCTTTTTAGCGGGAATCATGGTTGTAACAAACTTTTCCTAGGGAAGTCTAAAGCTTGTTTACATCCATATTGTTATAAATGGATATCGTGAATTAGAAAAAAGCCTCACAAGAATTTGTAAAGAAACTTTGCTGAAATATATCTAGGTTGTTTCTGGTTCTCTTTGGAATTACCTTGAGTCATGTAAAATTTTCAAAATGAATATAAATATACAGATCAAAGTTTCAGGCCTAAATCTTCTTTGTCTTTTGGTGTGCATTCATTAGTTCGTTGCTTTGAATTTGATATCAGTTATGGAATTCTTTTTATCTTTCTTGGGATCAAATAATGAAAATGAGCATAAGTTTTCTTTAATGTTTCAGTTTTATTGAGGTGATGAAGTCTATAGGTTTTTAGTATTGGTTTACTCTAGATCTTAATTTAAAAGTGTGAAAGTATTCACAAAAGGTATACCCACCTAAGCTTTGGATAAGTTCGAAGTGTAGAAGGTTTTGTTGAAACCTTGTTATATGTTAGTCTGGAATTCTATTTTCTTGGTGTCCTCTTTATATATAAAGAGAGTTATTAAATTTTCTTACAGGGAGGAATAGGAAGGAATCAAAATTTGAGAACAACACTCCTCGCACTTACCATGGTCCTATCAGGTCTCAGCGTAACATAAAAGTTCTTCTTCTGACATCCTGATGAATCCTCATTTGATGCTCTCTTTATCGGTATAACTCACACTGGTTGGAATAGCCCTTTTTTATTCCTCTCGAAATCCCGATGAATTCCTGATGCACTTTTGTGTTATATGCTTCCAAGTTCTTTTATCGATATAGGTGATACCGATGGCTCAACCTTCCGATTCTCCATATCATCGGGGATCGGTCTAGCAATTTTCGCACTACTCCAATATGGTTCTTCTTTCTAATGGCTCGCCTTCAGTTTCCTTTAGTCATCGGGTTTTGGGATAAAAATTTCTTATTACTTCCGATCTCCCGATACTATGTTATAAGCCTAGTCATTTAGTTACAAGTTATATTGATGGTTTCATAGGTCATGGATATAGCAATTTATATGCTTTGCCGATAAGCGGATGCAAGCCGATAGAAAGCAATCGCCTACTTCCTCATCGGAACAAGCTATCTCAATGGAACGATCTTTCAAAAAGTGCACACCGAGTTGAGTATTTTTTAATGTGCTCCAATGAGTCTGCGCTCTGTTTCATCGGTATAAGTGATGTCGATAATCCTCCTTTGGCTTGCCAATGTGGTTTCATCTAGAGCTTCATTTTAGCTAGACATAGGCCATACCTTAGTGGAAGGACATACCTGAGACCTCTGTGTTTTTTCATGCACTTTGGTAGATTCATATCAGGTCAGTTAGATAAAGTACGTAGGAGCAGGGAACTTGACGGTCTGAACTTGATGGCTAGTTCTCATAATAGTAAAGATATGGGAGATATGTTGTTTGGACGAACCTTGATTGGAATTCGAGCCTCTTCTGGTCGGTCTCTAGACTTCTCTAGAAAGTTAAAAACTTTATATAAGGAATGGTTCAAATTGTAGCCTTAAGCCTAGAAGTCTCGATTTGAACCGATGGTGCATCATTTTGGTGTTAGTTTCCTATGTAGAGAGGAATCGATCCAGGCCCAATGCAGTCAGCTATTTCAAGCAAATGATGTGCTCTGGAATGTTGTATGGCAGGTGGCTAATGGTTTATTGGGTGGTAATCAACACTGGTGTGATGGGTTTGTTTATGAGGCTGTCATTTGCCCTATGGTTGACATATTCGATTCAAAGGAAGCGACCATACAGAGGATCGACGAGTTTGTCTGCCCGTCTAATGGGTAGGCCCTAGGAAATGCCATTCTAGAGTTGGATTCTGATTGTTGGGTAAGCACCCTCTGCATCTATTTTAACCACACCAACTACATCTCCTCTGAATCGAAGGAGTCAAACATTGAAGACAAGGAAATTACCCAAAAAAGGGCAGCACGGGAGAGGAGGAAGAGCTTCATCCAGGAGGTGTGGAAGGTGTTTAGGGTAGGGGTGAGGAATGGGAATCTAGATCCCTTTTGCAGACTACTAAACTTCGATGATAACTGGCTCTCAGCACCAGCCGCTGTCAAAGTAATGGAGATTGGAGAGAACATGGGTGTCATACTCCAATACATTGGGAGTTAGTTTTGTTGTTTATCTACAATTTCCTATTTTGCATATGTCACTCGCTACACTTCTATGACCCTATTGCAGACAATAGGATTAATTTTGTAAAATTAGAAGTAGCACTATTTTAGGTAGTTACCGGATAAGTTATAAAACATCTTGTCATGGTAAATAGGAGAAAGTGTCAGCTGACACTATGATAGAAATGGCTCACCATTGTAGGTGCATGGAGCGCCTTCGATGGTCTTTTTGTAGCCAATATTTTTATGTTTAAAGATGTCATTTTCATCTACATGTACTGATGATAGATGGTGGACATTACAATTTGTAAAGAACCAATGCTTCTTACACACTGCTGCCAATTTTTTAACACAGTGTTTGTTAAGTATTGATGTATTCAAATACAAATTTTCTGTCACATGAAGTATTAATCTATAGTTCTTAGTTTTGCCTTTTCTGTAGTTTAATATTGCTTCAATCTCTCTGTTAGCTTCAAACTATTATGCAAAATCATTGTACAGATTGACCAACACGCGTGTTATTCGCATGTTTTACACCGTTGATTTTGTAATAAATGACTGCGATTGACTAACCTGTCGCTAACACAACGTACAAAATGTTTGTTTTGGAGCCAGAATAGCTTTAGCCCTAAAGGATTAGTTTATCAATATAATTTTCACTGATATCCCCGCAGCCGGTTTTATCTTAATCGGGGGTCAGAGTAGCCTTTTTCTAATCCTCTCGAAGTCCCCATGACTAACACGCGTGTTAGTGGTATGTTTTAACACCGTCCATTTTGTGACCAACATTCTGCGATTGACTAACCAGTCGCTAACACGCGGTTGCGATTTCATACAGTGTCTTATTGACAGGTTAGTCAATCGCAACCACTAACTGCAGAATCGACGGTGTAAAATGCGCGAGTAACATGCGTGTTAGTCATTACTGGTTGGGTATCAGTATAGCAGACCGAGACCGCTCCCGATAGCTGAAACATAGTTTGATATGTCCCATCGGGTATCAACATATTTCAATTTATGTCCCTCTAATGCCCCGATGATCTCAATATACCAGTCCGCATTGTGACTAAGTCCCCCACGTTATCGACATAAATCACCTCGAAGAACTCCTAGGAACTCTCCATCTGCCTTAATAGTCCTATCAGGACTCGACATAGCATAAAATTTCTTCTTCTGATGTCCCGATTAGTCCTGACTTAATGTTTACTTTATCGATATAATTTACACCGATATCCCCGCAGGCGCTTTTATCTTCATCGAGGGTCAGAATAGCCTTTTTCTATTCCTTCCAAAGTCCCGATGAGTCTCCGATGCACTTTTATGCTTTATGCTTCCGAGTTTGTTTTATCGTTATAGGTAATACCGATGGTTCTGCCTTCCGATTCTCCATGTCATCGAGGATCGATCTAACTATTTTTGCACTATCCCGATATGGTCTTTTTCTCCGATGGGCCCGCCTTTGGTTCCCTTCAGTCATCAAGTATCAGGATAGACTTTTCTCATTACTTCCGATCTCCCGATGCTATAACTCCATGATCCGCATTGCCTTATCGTTACAAGTTACACCAATAGGTTCATAAGTTACACCTTCTACCTCATCGGAAAAAGCTATCCCGATGTTATGACTTTTTGAAGAGCACGTACAGTGCTGAGTTTTTTTTAAGTGCCTCAATGAATCTGCCCTCTGATTTATCAATACATGTTATGCCGATAATCCATCTTTTGCTTGCCAGTGCTATTTCATGGAGACTACTAATGCGGATAACTAAAATTTTACAATTTTGAAGAAATGAACCATCAACCTTGAATATTAGTGATCCCAACTATCCCACAGGGTGTGATGCATACTAGAAAATAATCTCCCTGATGATGTATATTATCCTGATGGGTCTTCTTCCTTTCTTGACTGGAACTGCTTTATCAGAGAAATTCTTTCTGATAGAGTCGCCTTCTTTATTTGGTGCATTGGGTATTGGGGTAACATAAATTAGGACCTCTCGATGATGTGTGCATGTTAGTCATCGACAGAGGTTGTGCTGATAGAGCTCATAGATTTTCTTCACATTGTTTCATCGATCAGATTTAAATCGGTGAGTATGAACAAAGGTCAAGTGAATTGGAGGCATATTTCAAACGACCTCGGCTACTGTAGCTCCAAATCAGACCTGTCGAACACTCAACATTCCCTTCAATATGTCGAAGTGATTCTTTTTCATGAAGATACTGCAACATATCACCTGTACATACAATCCACCAGTAAATACTCTAATGATGAAACTAAAAGTATCCATATATAGCACAAAACTATTTTGTAAAAATATGTGTTAATAGGATGAAGGTCTAATTGTAAAGTAGCTTTGGTCATTTGTGTGAAGCGACCAATATCATGGCAAACACATTTCACATCAACCAATATCTCAAAACAATATCACACTGAAGATATCATCACTATGGTTGTTTACTGTTTACGATATCTCTTTCTTTCTCTAATATGTGTAGGACGAGAATGGGAAAACACTGAAAATGGCAGGACATTATGGTATTGGAAGTTCAAGATGGTGGTGAAGGTTTGCGTCATTTCTATTCAAGGGATATTCAATGGATGCCAATTTGTGTTGAAAATGATTCAATGATAGACCTATGTGCAGCAATTCCACTGGGTAATTTGGATGCATTCATGAGAGGGGAATCGTTGTGTGAAGGTGTTGAAACCCAATTCCTCTGAAAGCGGCACATTGAACACGATAGTGCTCTGCACAACACGCATACAACAAAGATGTACAGCCAATTCATAGACACATTCTTTCTTATTCTTTGTCTATGTTTAATGATATTACGACTGTTGTTGATAATAGGAGAGTTGTTTTTTGAAGGTCTTGGTGTTCATATGGACCAGAAGACAATAGGAAGAAGTCGCCGAATAAGAAGCACACGCGGACATATAAAAAAAAAGAGGTTGTACATGCCACTTCATTGTTAAGGTGTTATATGGTAGGCCAAATGCGGCCATCTTGATATTGAAGCAACCGTTGCATGTAGACAAGAATGGTGAAGCTTGCCATGGCGTCGATGATACCAACAATGAGCTGCGCTCTCAATTTGCACCAAACCTTGCCAATGAATGCAAAGCATATATAGAGAGGTTGTTGCTGATGGCTGTGAGCGTTGATGCTATTGTGGACAGACATCTTGATGATCTCGTTTTTCATGACATGTTGAAGAAGAGAGATTCATTCATGACATGCAAGGATGTTATCAACGTGGCGACGAGGGTCCGTTCTATTCGGTCACAAAATCATGTGCATGATGCCACTAGCATCTTAGAATAGAAAAAATAGGATGAGGCAAATTTCTTTTTTTTCCAGCAGCCACAAGGTTCCGACATACATTTCATTATGGGAATACAAACGGTTTGGATGCTTGACATGATGGTACGATTGTCGCATGACTCAATCATCTTAATGGATTTGACATTTGCAACAAACAAATACAGGGTATGTCTCTTCGAACTTAACCTATTTTCATGTAGCCCATTTGATCTTTGGATGGTCATGATCTTCTTGTTTGTTGTTTAAAATAGTATCAATTGTATTCGTGTCTCGTCTTTGACGAGCAACAATCGGGGTGCCTGTTGCATGGGCTATGACATCAAGGAACAAGATCAAGGATATCCAGGTGTGGTTGATGGAGTTGTTGACACGAGGAAATTCAAAGAGGCCTGATTGGAGGATCAATGCATTTATCACGGATGATGCGAGTGCAGAGATTCAAGCGATAGAGTAAGTGCAAGAGAAATATTTTGTCTACATGAAATCAAACATTATGATACGTTGCTCTATGTTTTATTTCAAATGACCACGCTCCCGACTCAGCCCAATTAAACATTTTGTTCATAACATGACTATTTTTGAATGTCATGTCATACTTTGTATTTGGCATGTGCCTCGAGTATGGTTGAAGAATGTGTACAAGTATGCAACAAAGGAAAGAGAAATGGACATTTTTCACCGTCTAGGGGTGATAATGATGGCAATGCATGAAAGTGAAGAGAGCACTATGGAGGAGCTACACACTTTCTTTGCTGGATTTAGTGATCAACCATGTTTTCTAGAGTACTTCTACAACACATGGTGTAAAGGAGAAGGCCATATCGGTGAGTTCGACATTACATTCGAGTGGTGGCTTTATGACTTGTTACCCATTTTGGTTGTCATTTGATAGTTGACATACTACTCCTATTTTTAATTTCTTTATTTCAATTTCTTTTTTTTTGGCTAGCTATGTGGGCGAAAAACTTTAGGAATTTTGCTTATGCTAACTAGGACACAAATAATGCCATTGAATCATACCATGCTAAATTGAAGTCACTGCACCTAAGAGATGATAAAAAGACGTGCTTGAGGAGGATGGACAATCTGTATTTTATACTTGTGTATAAAGTGGAACCATTCTACTAGCATAAGCGAGAATTGCAGCATTTTGGATCTATCAAAAACTACAAGTTGACACATTTACAAACTAGTATGGAGAGGGCAAAGGCAATTCCTGATGCCAATTGTGTTCCAGACGACACTACTCCTAGATAGTATTGGGTGAAAAAGTTAGTCCTCATGCAACTGGTATGTGGTTAGGAAATTTGGGGATCACTTCTACATCTGTGAATGTCTGTGGAGTTTGCGAGGAAACATGTGCAAGCATGCATTGAAGGTTGTTGCAATGATGAACAATTCATTCCATGATTCACGTGTTCCGGGTAAGTGGATGTTCTTGAATGTTGATTTTTGCTAACTTAAAAGATGTGTACTTCACCCTAAGATCTTGTTTCATACAGATCCTATTCCTATGTCAACTCCAACATCTACTAATACTAATGAAAACCCAACACCTGAACCTTTCGTCGATACCATTTCTAATGCACATACAAATTTAGAGGATGTGGACACCGTAATGTGGAACGAAGCAAACAAAAAGTTAAACATATTGTTGCAAACAATGTCGAGTTCAGGCAATAAACTAATGGCATTTGTAGGCTGTTTGGATAGGTTCATGGCTGATCTTCAGAATGCCGGTGCCATGTCATTTGATTTTACACCGTCTACCGATCCAACAAATACAACCACCGAACGTATGCGGCCTTGGTTCAATGCAAGTCGGGTCCATCGTCGCAATCTGCGGCAACATAGGCATA
The DNA here is from genome assembly GCF_030272615.1 of Cryptomeria japonica. Lineage (NCBI taxonomy): Eukaryota > Viridiplantae > Streptophyta > Pinopsida > Cupressales > Cupressaceae > Cryptomeria > Cryptomeria japonica. Next base: position 487,455,279 of record NC_081413.1, read on the forward strand.
GTAGTAGGAGTGAGATTTGTCATGATGTTTAGCAGCCTGTCACATTTGAGTTCCCCTTTGAGACTTCTAGGAGGAGAAGGGGAAAGAGGCAATTGGACCAAGCACGGGAACCGCATGTTGTTGCCACTCCATCGGTTGTGTCTGATACAAGTTGGTACTCTAGTGTCACTTGTAAGTGGTTTCTAAACATGTGAATGTTGCATGCATTCATTTAGTCATTATGTCTTGTAGTCGGTGAAAGTGATACACACTTATGTGTGACAGTGTTCGGTACCCCCTCAACACTTGGCCATAGGAGTCCTCATCGGCGATTGGCTTTTGATGGTCTTTTACGTGGAAAGGGATCACACAATGATCCTTGCTGATACTAATTCTGGTATTATTTGTTCAGATCAAGCTTTCTGTTTGTAACTATGTCATATATGTGCTTGATGTTTAGCCATTCTTCATTCAACCTGTTGCGTAATATGGAACAACTTTGTTTATTGTAGTTGCATTGTAATGTTTACTATAACTATCCCTAACCATCTTTTATGCAGGTTCGTTGTTTTTTTGCCCTGTTTTATCACTAAATGGCATTCACATACACGTTGGGCAACAGGCGTAGGTTTTATGCAACTTAATTTTCAGTATTACACTTTTATGTCTTCAATTTATTGAATGCTCTAGTTAAATAATTAATACTCCTATGGTGTGATTATGTCTTGCGTTTTTTTAGTGCTTGATACTCTTATGTCTTACATTTATTGAATGCTATAGTTATATTACTAACACATTATACCGAGGACAATATGTACACTATCAACATAGAATACATGATCTTGCTCGCTAGATTATCGACTCCATTGACGCTCGCTTTGTATAGGTGACTATGGCCACTGTATTTTGCCCTTGCGTACTAGCCAGTCACTCTCCCTCAGATTCACATAATCTGTGCTGACAGACCCCATTGGAGACGTGGACGGTCCCTGGTGCCATACTCCGATGACAGTATCGAGGATGTCACGACATTCTTTCCATGGAACCTGCTTATTATGGACTACACCCCCATTTTCATGAGTTATGGTAGTCCACGACTAGTAGGGAGGTTTGTGAGGATACAGAGTAGATTCCCAACATAGAGGAGGTCCTCTAATTAAAATTGTATAACTGCTCCTGTATGACTATGCTATTTTTTATAAAATAGTTAATTTCTATGGTTACATAGCCGATCTTTGAACTTTGTTTGTCTCAAATGTTTACGATTTATATGTTTGTCTCGGTTATGTTTACAGTTTATATGTTTGTCTCTATGCACTTTATATGTCTACAAACCAATACACTTTATATGTTAATTTAAATCTAATAAATATAATCCTTTCTCTAAACATGTCATAGGCATTGCAATTTTGATATGCAATGAAATTAAGATGTGAGATATGGAATGCAGATAATCTAATAAATATAATCCTTTCTCTAAACATGTGATATGCATTAAGTCTTCTCTAAAAGGAATAGCATTGATTTATGTAATAATGCAATATTGATATGCAATGAAATTAAGATGTGAGATATGGAATGCAGATGTGTAAATTGTGAACACTTGGATTGAAGACAATTTTATCTCCTTCATGATGATGCAATAATGTCAATTTTCTCTCCTTCAATTGAACACTTCATATATGGGCCAGCTAGTCACCAAACCAATGAAAAGGACTAACGTGGCATGTTAGTCTATTTTGTCATTTCACGTTCCAAAAGGAAAAGTCCGCCAGCCAGTACTCGAATCGCAACTGTTAGTTTCGCGTGTTATCTCAAGGTTAGTCAATCAAAACCATAAGTTTCATGTGTTTCTGAAAGGTTAGTCAATCACAGCTGTAAGTTTCGTGTGTTAGTGACAGGTTAGTCAATCACAACCATTAGTTTCGCGGTGTGGTAGTCTATTTCGCCGTTTCGCATGCCAAAAGGAAAAGTCTGCCACCCAGTACTCGAATCGCAACCATTAGTCTATCGCAGCCGTTATTTTCGCATGTTACTGATAGGTTAGTCAATCACAACCATTATTTTCATATGTTACTGATAGGTTAGTCAATCGCAGTCGTTAGTTTCACGTGTTAGTGGCAGGTTACTCAATCGTAGTCGTTAGTTTTGCGTCGTATTAGTCTATTTCATCGTTTCACGTGCCAACAGGGAAACTCCACCAGCCAGTAGTCGAATCGCAACTGTTAGTCAATCCAAGACGTTAGTTTCACGTGTTAGTGATAGGTTAGTCAATCGCAGCCCTTAGTTTTGCGTGTTAGTAACAAGTTAGTTTTGCGTGTTAGTGACAGGTTAGTTTCGCGCGTTGGAGAAGGAAGGCATAAAAGTCATCTTGGCAAATAGAAAAAATGCAGCAGAAGATGGATAAGTTTGTTCATGAAATCATTGAACATAGAGATTCAGGAGTGTGTTGCTGGTCGCATAGAACTATTGGAAGACATACACTAGGACAACCAAAGCTTTGAGGGAGCATGAGAGGCTCATATCACGGCTGCAGGAGATGATGAATGATAATAGTGTAATGTACAAGGATGATATTGAATTGTATTTTTTCCCTGTATTCCTTCCTTGGATGAACTCTTAAAGTTAGGGTTAAATTCATTCAAATAGTTTACAATATAAACATTGAAGTAGATCTCATAAGAAACAGTAACTGATAGACTTGCGAAAAGGGGTGGGTTTAAAAACTGTCTCATAAGTTTATACAATAAGTCCTGAAGAAATATAAAGACTGTGTAGCCCAAACAACAAAGAAGGCACTGGTCATCTATAAGATACAACTCATTACCATATCAGTTCATTTTTCAGTAACACGCGTGTTAGTCAGTCCGTATTGTCTTTGTGGAGCGAGAATAGACGCGTCCGTCATTTCCTTTAGGCCCACAAAATGACGAAATCGACTAACACGCCGCGTTAGTCCTTTTCGCTGATTCGCTGAGTGGCACGCTGCCATTTCCTTTACGACCACGAAATGGTGAAATCGACTAACACGTCGTGTTAGTCAATTTCACTGTGAGATGGCGACATGGAATTAGCGGGCAACTAGTCAGCGAATCAACGAAGACGACTGACTAACACTTGTCACATATATATGAAGTGTTACTTTCAATTTGAGTTTCTTTGTTTACGAAATACAAGTAGAACTAACCTGCGTGTTATGCTACACCTTTTTCATGTGGGCTGAAGCTATTATGGCTCCAAAACAGACCTTTCGTGTGGTAAAGCTTAAATAGTTAAATGCTCATTGATCTATATTTAATATTTACGAAGAATAATAGTCATTGAGCAGTCTATCTTATGTACTTGTGATTCAGTTTATCCATCTAGCATCCCCTGCATCTGGTCACTTATGATTTTGTTGTTTTTAGCACATGCCTCACGCACTACCTCCTATCTCTCATTCGCCATCTGCAAACCACACACTTCCAACTCAAGGTTCATATTCTTATCGTCCAAGCCCATGACCTTTTTATTGAGTTCCATGCATTTCTTATTGAGTTCAATGCATTTCTTATTGAGTTCGGTGCATCTCCTTTTCACTTCAGTGAGTCTTGATTCAAGATAAGAAACAATCCCCTTCAGCCTTTCATTTTCAGCATGGGCCATTTCGACCTTTGCGTTAGCAATTCTACTTGCATGGCATCAAACTCCATTGTGTCCATCCCATCGTTCCAGTTTGCAAAAAGCGGTGGTGGTTGTCTTGTAGACTTCCCTAAACCACTGCTGGAGGTGAGAACATCAACCGTCCCATTCGCCTTTGAATTCATAGCAGGTGTTTCGTTTTGCAGGACAGATGTTTCAACACCCTTTCTTTTTCCTGTCTGTGGTCTTCCCATTCCCATCCCTGCAAACAATGACATAAAGAAGTATTTGTAGACAGGTGGGCAAGATAACATGAAAAATGCAGGAAACAATAGTTTATGCCAACAAGAAAGGAATTGTTATCTGTTGCATTTTTTGGAATGAATAACATTATGCACGATACAAAAGTTAACGTGTTCACTAAAGTTGACATGTTCACTAAATTGGGCACTTGGGTGGTGGGTTACCTGCCAATTGGGAATCCATGTATTGGGAAGATAACTCCATTAGTCAACACTCCTCGTCCTGCATCCAACTTATTACACATCTACCATGAAACTATAACGGAAGTCTGGTGTATTTTAATAGTTTTTTTTTTTTGGTTATTTTTTTGTTGTTAATTCATTTCAGATTCAATGTTCAAAAACAAACAATAACAATGGTATATTCAACTATCATAAGCTACAGTGGAAAGAGCACATGGTTCATAATTTCAATCAAACATTCTGCTTCATCTGTATACGTAAAAGAGTTGCAAGGGCCCTATTGGTACGCAATAACAAAACCTATGCATATGCAATATATAAGAGACCTTGAACAAAACTTGATAAGAGACCTTGAACAAAACTTGAATAGTAAATGACTATCATCAACTTTATTGTACCATCCACTATCATTATTAAAAATATTGTGCACCAAAGAAAGGTTTGTGAAGTTATTAAATGGTAGTTGATGGTGAAGGATCACCATGAAACAGTCCAACAAATCAAGCCTTTACAGTTATTTTTCTTAAAATAGCAGGAAAGGTTGAAAATAATGTAGGATTCATCTAAGACATAAACAATAATTGAGAGGGTTTAAACTATGCTAAGGTAAAAGCCATGTCAATATAACATCTCCAAATCCCATCTAAATAGGGTCTATCAAGGCTAAACTTCCACCATAGTATCTCACTCTAAATATTTGGAAAGAGGAACAACAACTATGATCAAAGAATATTATCGCCTCCACTATCTAGATTGTGCAATGGAGTTGACGACACCATAAAATGCTTTATGCTTCTTCTCATTTTTATGCAACTCGGGAGGGGTGATGCCAAGTGATCATAGCCTATGACTTACCCGTCTGATCATAGGGCTACGTTTAACATCCTCTTTTTGTGGCTGGACACTTTCACCAACTTTATCCTGCCACATACAAACGACATCATACGAGTGCTGCCTATTTCATTCCATTGGAATAAGGTAAAGGATGGAATGAGAAGACAGAGAAAGGGATCTTGTCATCTTTGAAACTTACCGAGGGTGGGGAATAGACCAGGTCTTCAATGGGCCACAATGCCCATGAGTTTAGGGAATCCGACAAGACATCGACGAAAGGACCTGGGCAAGGCAGCTGGGCATTTGCATCAAAGACTTTGACGATGCAAACTTTAGCACAATGTCATGAGAGTGGAATAGTATGACACATTACACCCTTCCCCAGGCCATCAACAACGCCTTCCCCAACCATTGCCCCATCCACTTGTAGGTGGACTTCAACTCCAACAGCAACAACGTGAGCATCTTCATTGGCGCACTCTTCTTTGTCTTCCACGATTGCTTGCATTAGTAATGAGTGGACACGGTCGCTTAAATAAAATTCTTTATACATATCGATCAAACATAGTCAAATGAATTCATGGCAATGTAGTACAACAGTACCGTAGTAGCTATCTCTCCCGACCCATCGCCCCCATCGTGGTCATGGTCTGCATTTGTACATCCATCGTCATTTCCCCCAAACTCTTTCTCAATGCTTGTTTCTATCGGATTATGCTGCAAAACGTGACACATTATACAAGAGTGTAAGTACACATTAAACCCATACGCCTACGAACACTATTGGACCAAGGCCGATGAATTTTACACGACTAAGGCAATAACAGGAACCCAGATAATGGACACAAACCACAACATCATAAAAAATGCTCTCCAGTATAACATTGCCCCTCACCGCCTATTATCCAAAAGAAGAGCCCAATACTTGTTCATCTTTGCTCTTATCCTCCAATGTCTACCCCAATTGAGTGGACTCCTCTGCAATCTTCTCACCACTGCATGTACTCAATTTTCCATTCACTGTCTCCTTCAGCTTCTCCCTTGAAATAGACTTCTGAAGTTTCTCGTCCAATACCGCAGCTGACTGCATAAAAAAAGAGTTACTATATAGGATAACACACCATGTCATGATATAACACTACATGTCATGCACAATGGAACCACATTACCTGTTCATCTTTGCACCTATCCTTCAACCTCTGCCCCAATTCAGGAGAGTGCTCTGCAACTGTCTTGCCACTGCATGCACTCGGTTTTTCAATCGTCATCTCTTTCAACTTCTTCCTCCTAACAGACGTCTGAGATTTTGGAGTTGGTTTTTCGGGAACACTACACACGGTGTCATTAGGCAACAGCATGGATTTTTCTTTGCTCATATCGTCCATCATTTGCCCCAACTCAGGAGACTACTCTGCAATTGTCTCGCCACTGCATGCACTTGATTTTTCAATCGTCATCTCCTTCAGCTTCTTCCTCCTAACAAGAGTCTGAGATTATGAACTTGGTTTTTCGGGAACACTACACATGGTGTCATCAAGCAACTGCATTGACTGTTCTTTGCTTGTATCGTCCATCGTCTGCCCTAACTGAGGAGATTGCTCTGCAATCTTCTTGCCACTGCATGCACCCAATTTTTCATTCAACGTCTCATTCAGCTTCTTTGACGAAACAGACTTATACATAACAGACTCCCGAGGTTTTCGACTTAATTTTTTGTGCACACTGCGTTCTGTGTCATCTAATACCACGGGATAGTCCATGCTCCCTCCACGGACCCCATCAGCCTACAATGACTTGGATGAAGTAGTCAACATACTACACAGTGTAGTGCAAAGCATACCATGTAATGAAAACACACATATGGACATGCCAATAGACAGTCACCTTTGATGACAAACGTGTCGCGTCATCTGAAGTCAGACTTGTTTTTCTGCGGCGTTCTTCTTTTCTTGCTTCCTCGACGAATCACATGCAGGCTCATTGACTCGCACGTTTGTTTCAGGATGTGAAGTCCGCCTTCTTTTTTCTGCAGCATTCTTCTTTTTTTGCTTCCCCGACAAAAAAGGTGCACCCTCTTTTGTTTGATGATCTGAAGGCAGCCTTGATTTTTTCGCAGCATTCTTCTTTTTTTCTTCCCCAACGAAATAGATGCAGCCTCATTTACTGGCACATTTGTTTCACGGTTATCCTTCGATGCCAAAATCTCCTCACCATGGCCTGCATTGTCACTTAAAATCTCGGCACCAGGATAGGATACATCAACAAGTTCTTCTTCACATGTTTAAAGGAATTTAGTAAACTGCAAAAAAACACGATCACTAAAAAATTACCTCTGTTGCAATATTCTTTCTTTGCAGTAACTTTAAAACCTTCTTCCTTCTCGCCTCCCTAACCGGATTGTTGTCGTACACTCGCATTGCTTCCTTTATCTCTTCCTTCCCTTCAGTAGGAAGCTCATCATGTTTTTTCTTGCCATATTTCATACACACCCGGTCAATGACACATTTTTTTTGCATACTGTGTCATACACCCATTTGGTATTCAATATTAGACTCCCTCATTTTCAAGTGCATCAATGATTTCTTCATATGATCCGCGTTGCGCTTTCCACTTCCACACTATTCATGACTGCATTGTGCAATCCCCAATAATGGTAGTTGATGTTCCTTGGCTCTATGCATATTAAGCCTCCCTAGATCCCAAAACTGACGACCTCCATTTTCAGAACAATAACGGAAGAGACAAAAGTAGTGCAACCTGTCATTAATATGTTCTCTTTTGTGATTGGCCTGCTACTGCGCACAACCAACAGAGACAAAGAGTCACATTCAATTTTGCACTAATCAAGCATTATAAAGATAATCCAACATATAATGACTAATAGTGGACCTCCTTGTTACTCGCCCCTCCTTGTTCCTGTTCACGAGCGCTGATAGAATCACGTTGTCGTTCAACCTCCTGCTTTATGCTCACCTTGTGCTCGCTACAAATGTCCCCTTTTTCACTCTCACTGCCTCGAGCATCAACATAATCGCCCTCATCTACATTTCCAATGGCCTCATCTTCCTCACCAGCACAACCACTATCATAATTTTGTTCAATAAAATAGCACACATCATCGATCCATTTTATGCCCGTGTATATATATCTACATTTCCACTTATAAATCCAAACTTCCACAAACCATGCCATGCAATGATGGAAAAAAATATAATGCAATGATAAATAATTACCAGTGTGGTTGTGCAGTCATTGAGAAGCTGACTTGACAATGGGTTCAAAATTGGAGACCCGACTGGTGACTCATTCAGATTTGAATCCCCAACTAGTCCCTGACCTGAAGGCCCATCCCCTGACTCTTTCGGATTTGGATCCCCGACTAGTCCCGCATCTGAAAGCCCAACTTCTGACTCTTTCAGATTTGAATCCTCAACTACTCATGGATGTGAAAGTCCAACTCCTGAATCTATCAGATTTGAATCCCCAACTTGTCGTGCATCTGAAAGCCCAACTACTGACCCTTTCAGATTTGAATCCTCAACTAGTCCTGGATATGAAAGCCCGACTCCTAAAACTTTAAGATTTGAATCTCCAACTATTCGTGCATCTGAAAGCCCAACTCCCGACTCTTTCGGATTCGAATCCTCAACAACTCCCAGATGTGAAAGCCCAACTCCTGAATCTTTTAGATATGAATGCCGAACTGGTCCCGCATATGAAAGCCCACCTCTGTCCTGGGTATAAAAATTAGTTCTCCAGTCACAAGCATTAAACAGTTACAACACCAAGCAATACTACATGTTGCATAATCCATTAAAACTAATTAGCTTACAGGCAGGCTGATGTCACGTGTCACTGGGAAGCAAACGCGGCCAACTTCCAGGAGATCATCTACCTTTAGCTCCAGTAACCCATAATCAAGATCAACATTTTCCCTCAACCTTTTTCGCAACACAATTCACATTATTGAACTGAAACATAAAAAAAATGCAATTCATATTCTTCACACTATCAATAACACCACACATTCACCACAAATGACACAGCCAACACACGACCGGTTATGCCCACATTCCAATACAAAGTCAACATGTTGTTGTGTTATGTATAATGCAGCTAACAGTTTAGCCATAAATTATCTATGACATTCTGCTCTAGAACATATTTTGTTGCAATTGCAACAAAATAATGACTATGATCCATCACCAACGCTGTTAAAAAGGCTTCCTGTGTTCTCCCCATCCAAAATACAACACAAAAACTAGAATTTCTTAAGGATTGATAAAGAAAGATGCAAAACATGCTTAACTGATCGGCTGTGTCTATTTTGGCTCCAAAACGGACCTTTCCTACAACGTGTTACTGACAGGTTAGTCAATCGCAACCGCTAATTGCAAAATCGATGCTGTAAAATGAGTGTGCAGCAATCAAGATGGTCAATCTATGTCAGAGAATACACAGCAATTCATTACCATTAACAAAGTCTTTGATGATAATTAATGGGTACAAAGACCTCCAATTCATTTTTCGAAAGACACAAGTTTTTTGAAACGAGCATCTATTCTAAAGCTTCTATCTCTTTGTTGACATGGGAATATTATTATTTATTAAAAACATAGTCTTTAGATACAAAAAGAGAAAAGAAAAAAACACTTTGAAGGATAGACACGTGATGAGTTCGTCGTGCCAACCCATGACATCTGAAATGAAAGCCCAAATCACATTTCGAAATGGAGTTGGATCATCAAACACATGTACTTCTCAAACATCACGAACATCAATAATCTAGAAATACAAATACACTAGGATGAACATGAACACTCTCATGCAAATCAACAAAATATATACAAATTTATAACACATAGTTCGCAAGAATCAGGATTTCTAGTTCATATATTCAACACTAGTTTCATGGCTCAAAGGTCCATAAATAACAATCGTACTACGTTCAGGTTCAAAAATTATATCTTATTATCTAACACTAGTACATTCGAAGCTGATTTCCGATGGTCGATTATCGGATTTGCGACTAATTTTCGTTGAAGTGTCGACAAAAGTAGCCGTCAAAAACTCGTCGTCGGATTGGTTGAAGATGCCCTGCCCTCGAAAATATGACAATCCCATTGACTCTACCGACGGTGGGCATGAACACTCTTCTGGTCAAAAAAGTCATCAGAATCAGTAGATTTCATCGCAAAGCCAATGACGATTTGGAACTTCGTACCGATGGTGATGTTGTTTGTCTGACACTTGTGTCGTCGGTCCATTTAGAGACATCAATGACCATCCAACTATGAAGTGTTGTCGCACATACAACATCCTCGTTGGATGTTTGTGTGGTTTGAGTCAGAAGTGCGATGACTCCAGAACATTTCATTGACGAGAACGTTGTATGTCCGTCGATTACATCGTTGGTCGAAAGCTTGGTATTCATTGTAATTCCGACGATGATAATTTTTGTCAAAAAATTATTATTATTATCCAATCATTGATATGTATAGCAAATGATATTCTATCCCCACCACCTACCAGTAGGGGCATAGGTTTGAGGCTAATATGAGGCGCATGGTTTCAAGCTAATATGATCAGACGCACCATGGTTGAGATGGTCCAACTCCCTAGTCTCACTCTATGACTAAGCTCATGCCATATCTAAATAAAAGACATCTCAAATACATCGTTGGTGGAAAGCTACAAAATGCCATTTTCATACATAAGCAAGACATACACAATTGGGCACAATCACCAAGAGAACGGTAAAAAGTGTGTTTGAGATCATTGTCCTAATTGTGGTGTGGTCACAAAGAGATCACTGTAAATTTGTCAACCTTCCCTTCATTGATTAACATTAATTAAAATGCAACATTCATCAATATTAATTAACACATATCATCCATAACCATTAATTAGCACATAATTACATTCACTAACACATAAAAATCAGTCATTATCAAATAAGTTAGATTACAATCATTTCTTTTTTTGTTTTTTCTTTGAAGCTATGAAAAGACTAAGTGGAACATCAGTTTCTTCATCATTTCCCCCCTCTGCAGATGTTCTGCCAACTATTCGTTATCTCGATGTATGCCTAGTCCTATACTGAGGACGAGGACACTGAAGCAAAGGGGGGTCCTCTGCAATAACAAAGAAATTGGTTAAATTCAAAAAAAAATATTATAATTGTTACAAATATTTCATTAATTTAGAGAACATAATTGTTGTGCTCTTTACCTGATGGGGCCACATCATTTTGTGTAGCCTCAACCTCAACATGTTGAACACCCTCTAGATCATCTAGAGTTGAAATACTAAAGGTTACATTAATGCTGAACACCAACATAAATTATATTTGTTTAAAGCAATAACAGTGGTCCTCTTTACCTAAGTGGGGAACATCACGTTCTTGATGTTGTGTACCCAGATCATGCTCCACTTGCTCACCACCGACTACATGCTCTAAAATATTAACAAAAAAGTTTACATTAATTACTACTCTAATTACAAATTAAGATGTTTAATTGTATTAATAGCTAAATAAATAAATTTGAATAGAAAATGAATACCTCCACTAGTGGGATGTACATCCAGACCTTCATTTGCAGGTGGTGTTTCACGATTAGCAAGCTGCATCCCAATGACATGCACATTGTTATCATTGCTTGCTTATTTAATACAAATATAGTCACTTTATGTTGGAACTCAACATCAATTAGATTATTGGTAAAGTATTCAATTTGAAACAATTTCCATTTAGCATATTTACCTGTGTGACGGATGCACTCGAATGTTGTGTATGCCCACTCAATTGTTGTAGCCGATTAGCCACGACTAAATAGCCTTGCTGGTAGGCAATTCTCTTGTCATCTTCTGTGGGTGCTCTATTGAATTCAGAGCCCTGCATTTTTGCTTGGTACCATGAATTTTGCTTGCATTGTTTGATAAAAAAAAAGACGTTTGCAATTTATTAATATTTTGATGCAATATTTCATTTACATGAGATACTTACAATTCATGCAGCAAGTTTCATGTAACCACCAGAGCCGAGTTTGTGTTGCTCGTTCTTTTCTTGCCTTGCCTTGGTTGCCTTTGACGTGTCACTTAGTGTATAAAAAGTTTGAAATATGTTAGATTATATAAATATAAAGAGTAATTAATTAGTACATAATTACATTTTTAATAGTATCTCGTACCTTATTCTGGCGTCTAGTGGTGTATTTCCTTTTTTCCTTTCAATTCTCTACTTGGCATCCAAAATCAGGTCCTTCCACTCCCTCTCTGGAATCATGGGGGGACGCTCATAGTTTAGGTTCCTCTCTAAATGGGTCATGTATTGGTCCCTCACATATTTTAGATATGTGCCAGCTTTTTCAAGGAGCTTGGTGTTGTCAAAGATGTCATTTCCAAACCACTCAACCATTTGGTTTGTCAATTCATCTTTTAACCTTTTTTCTTGGTCATTCCACCTTTTAAAGCAAAAACAAACCTGTTAGATTCAGAAATGAACTGAAGCTACATTTATTACACTTCAAGAAATTGATCAAAGGAAAACCATTCTAGCAATGATATGAAATCAAAATAGTGGATTAGGGTTAGTTCACATATGATGTACCACCTTTTACGTATGGTGGGCCCAAATATCTGTAATGCAATGTCACTAAGATGTTTATAGAAAATATCATTGCCTGCAAAAAATTCATGGGATCATTAGTCCAAAACAAGTGATCATAAATTAAATTACAATTAGAGTATATATAATAATAATTTTAAAGTACCTGGAACCTTTTGTATCTTTAAGGGAATCATTTCTTCGTCGCTCACCACCAATGTGGCCTGCAACGTTCCCGTACTAGCAATAGGAGAAGATCCAGGAAATGATGGTATATTATCAACAATAGTCACCTCTGGCACATCCTCATGTGCATCTCCTCCTACAAAAAATGAATACACTATGAAATGGCATTAGAATTCAAGAAAGAACGCTTGAAGGGAAATAAACACATGACAAAAGATAGAGCAAAAGAGGGATCTACCAACAGTGGGTGGGCCAATATGACGTGCAGTAGAGGATGTCTGCATGCTACATTTTGCTGACATTGTAGTCAGCAATACAGGTGAGGGTAACCTCTGATGAGGCGGTGGTGACATTTGCACAATAACATTGATAGCACCTAAAGAATAATACATTAAATATATGAAAAGTGCAAGAATTGTAAACAAGGATGAACCTTTATTTTGAAAATTGACAGTATCAAGTATGATGTGTTCTGGGTACTTAGAGTGATAAGCCAAGCAAGCGATAATACAAGAAAATTGTCATCACTTGAAGATCTTGCAACATCCTGATCGTGGGAATGACTTTCACGAGGGCGGATAAATTGTTGTAAAAACAATACGTACATATTTTAGTTAATGACATAAAAGAGAATAAAATATAAACCATTATTGAACTTTTGTTATAATTAAAGCTTTCATTACTACTTACTTGCAAGTTTTCTGCTAGCTAAAGCAATAATTCCACCCTCTCTCGCATCTCATCAGTAATAGGATGCATGGCTGCCAAAGCAACAATCTCTTTTCTAATTTTTCTAAGAGGCATTTTAAAGAATTTCATAAGGTGTATGGAATCTTCAGGGTCATCATCGCTTAACCCTAATGATTCCACATCCATAGAAAGGTGCTCAGGTACTACAACTCCCTTTCCCTTTCCCTGAACATCCGTCTGTGTCAAGAATATCATTAACAATTAGAAAATTAGTATAAATCACTAAAAAAAGAACATAATAATGTAACAATATGCTTTTATCTAATTTGTACAATTACAATGAGGTTTACCTGCTCGGTAGAAGTGTCGCAAGCTACATCCCTGTCTGCGATATGTGATGGATCCATGTCGCCTTGTGACAAAGAAAAAATATAAAAAACGTTAGCAAAATTAAACCAATAGACTTAGCAAAAAAACTTCATAATAAAATGGTATATTGGATTCATTAATTGGAGGTTGGTTAATTTAAATGGTATATAGTACGTACCACCCCCATGATATTAACTTTGTTTGTATCTATACGATTCAAACTGTAATTGATTAAAAGCTCTTCGCTTGCACTTATTGATTTTATCGCACATATAAATACACGATTTCCCTCACGCGCCTCAAATATGCAATTGGGTTGTTTATTAGTTGACCCAGGTCGCATACTATTTATAAAACCTACAATATTCCCTCTTGCTTTTGGCCGACCATCAATGTATACAGCCACTCGTTTACTTTGATCGTTATCTTTTTGTTGTATATAATTTGCTGACAGTGCATACCTACGCATACTTTTTTTATATTTAACAATCTGCATCCAGTTATTGTAATTGTAACAAGGTCCAACAAACTCCACCAATTCAGCAACTCTATTGTAACAGACCTTTATGTCGTCCATGGAAAATAAGCCTAAACCATGTAACGACAAAGGTGCTATGAGATATATCCTATCGTTAACACAAAAATCAGTGTTTATTGGAGGAAATTCCTTGGGCACCCATTGTTTCTGTAGATGTTTGTACCTCAGTGGCACCTCAATGTCACCTTTGGTCTCATCATCATAAGAACATGACCCCCCTTGAGCAAGGAAAATTTTCATGTGTTTATTGAATTTTCTTCTAATCTTTTGATCTCTTGTTGATCTCCCTATTGTAGACCTACTACATATGTCACTTTCATTTTCTATTCCTACATTTTCCTCACTCGACAAAGATAGATCTAACAAATACCTATTTGGGGGTACCTGCACTCCATGAAATGAGAGAGTTAATTGGTAATGAGAGAGAAATTTTGCAAATGAGTGTAATGTTGATGAAGAAGTCAACCCTAAAGTTGATTTTGGGATTAAAATTGGAATAAGTCCATCGGGGCCTCAAGTGTTGATAACTGTATTAGATTTGTTGCTAATGTCGAGGTTTGAAAAACTGAGGAAGTTTGTTTTCCAAGTAATTTAAAAAAAATAAAATTGTTTCTATAGGGTGTATTGACTAGTTATACCTGTCCATCCATGAGACTGTGCAGTGTAATTCAATTATCTTATGTTACCTAAAAATTACATAGTACACAACATGAACTTTGTAGACAAAAAGAGTATTAAATAATAAAAAGATGTTGTCATCAATATCATTGTAAATTTTTTAATTTCTTACCTTTACTTTCCTTACCTTTACTTTTTGTAGACTATGCAGGATCCTCAACTAAATGGTCGTCTTCTTCTTCTTCTTCTTCTCCTTCTCCTTCTCCTTCTCCTTCTTCTTCTTCTTCTTCTTCTTCTCCTTCTCCTTCTCCTTCTTCTTCTTCTTCTTCTTCTACTTCTTCTTCTACTTCTTCTTCTTCTGTATCTTCTTCTTCCATCACATTATACTTTATCGGCCTTCCTCTTGGATCATGTCTAACAACAAATGACCGACCCGGTTTATGTGGAACCTTTGAGTAAAATACTTGCTCACATTGGCTTGGAAGAACATAGGGCTTATCAGCAACTGGTTCAAATGACCTTGTATTTAGCATTATAAAACCATTATCATGTTCAATAACAGTTCTATCAGGATCATTTTTATTCAATCGTAGCTTGTACCATTTGACGACGAACAAAACTAATTTGAAGGAATTAAAGTCACACTCAAGTATATCATCCAAAATGCTATAGTATCAATTTTGAGACTTTTGAGGATGTATGTCATTTCTCGATGAAATATTTGTCACCTCAAAGACTACAGTGATGCCAGAATCACAGGTTTTCTTCGTGTCATCCAACTTTTTTATGCAAAATTTATGACCATTGCAGCACATAGCGTTGTGGTGTTTGACCTGCGATATGTCAAACATGTAAAATTTATTCCATTGTGAGTTGATAAACATATGGGTGATTAATAAATTTATACATACCTATTTATCTCTTAAACCATATGCTAAATCAATTTCCCTTTGCGTAACATTGGAATCTCCATTACGATGATCTTCTTTAACCAATGAAGCCACACCTTCCCATGTTAACGTGCGTCTAGAATGTTGACAGCGTTCAATCCATACCGTCATCCAATCAAGATTGTTTGCAATATACAAATGTAGTGCATCCCACTCTCGACCAACTGTACAAAAAATAAAATAGACATCTTACAATTGATTTATTTTGAAGATTAAGAATTAATTAACTACAATAACATCTTATAATTACCTCTCACTTTCCTCAATCTACCTTTCCCCGTCAAGTACTCCCCTTCAAATTTGTTAATGGTGTTGGGATCCTAAATGCGATCCACATGGATCTTTGCTACAAACTCAGGAAGATATTCAGAAATCTACACCATAGTCTGGTATACCATATATCCCTCCACCATAGAACCCTTAGGATGTGCTCTTTGTCGAACCAAAGCCTTCAAAAATTTCAAGTGTCTCTCAACCATCCACATTGACCTAGTGTGTACAGGTCCACACAATTCAATCTCCTCAACTTGGTGTATGAGGTAGTGTTCTTGTGCATTGAAAAAAACTGGAGGTAGACACTTTTGCATTT
Source organism: Cryptomeria japonica (assembly GCF_030272615.1). NCBI lineage: Eukaryota > Viridiplantae > Streptophyta > Pinopsida > Cupressales > Cupressaceae > Cryptomeria > Cryptomeria japonica. The sequence continues at coordinate 487,471,744 of NC_081413.1, forward strand.
CACACATTAAATGAGGAATTTTTCTCTTCCAATATTTTATATCGTCTTTATGGATTTCTTTACATGACAACCACCTACAATATATTCAAGGCGCTAAAAAATATAATACATAACAAGTAAAACAAATAGCAAATATAATATCTATACAACGAACTGAACAAATATCACTACTTACCTCATGTATTTTCCAAGATCATATATGACTTGCTTGACATTATTGTCGAAGTCATCTGAGAGAGATAGAGGTAGAACGTACTGCAACAATTATAAAATTATCTTTTCATTTTTTTGTATCATAATACAATGAAAAGTACACGTACGCGCAATACTTAAATACATACTAAAAACACAAGAACATGAATTACCTTAATGAAGGTATGCCAATCATGCGTTTTCATCCCTGACCCAAATTCACTTTTCTTTGATATGAGATTGTTTATGTTCACAACAAATCGTGTGGGAAATCAAATTTTTCGTATGACTTCTTTTATAGCATTGCTTTGCTGGTCCGTTAATAACCAAGGAAGCTCACTTATATTAATCTGGTCTCCATGGCTATTTGATTGAATGACATTTATCATTGCATGATTGGAATCCTGAATGTCACTACATATTTTGACAATTTTTTCTTTGTCATGCCTTCCATCCAATATTTTCCATGTTGTCTCTGTTATATTATTTCCAATATGCATACTATCAAACAAATGAACAATTTGTAACTGCTCATAGTAGGTAACCTACTAAATTGTTGGGGATAACTTTTTAGTCCCTTGGAAGGTGGTCATTTATGCCTTCATGACCTTCATGACCTTCATGATCATCAATCACATCATCAGTAAACAAAACAAAATAGAAAATATGTTTTATGACAAACCAATAGATGGAATGGAATTACCTTGATGATTAATTCTATTATATTCCAAATTCCATAGGTGAGGTGTCAATCTTCGTGGCTTTGATGTATTATCTTCTTTCCCATTGAAAAGATGTTTTTCAGTATTTCGATACTTATGATTTTTGTGGAGAAAGTGCCTATACTCATCAAACACCTGCTTTCCTAAAAATTTTGAATGACAAGATTTCATCTTTGGACCACAAATAGGACATGCAAATTTTTCCTTTGTTTGAAGACCTACAAGATAATGTATAATTGGATTAAATATGATAATTTTTTGAATTATAATGTTCATGCACAACTTAAACACTATAACATACCACAAAAATGTGTTAGCCCTGGGGCATCATGTATTGTCCATAGAAGCATCGCATGGAATTGAAATTGTCTTTGTCCTATTGGTCTAGAGACGCCATACATAGTGACACCATTCCATAACTCTAGCAACTCGTCGATAAGAGGCTTGATATATATATTCATATCTTTAACTTGGTACTTACCTAATCGAATGAACAAAAACATTACATAATTATTATGACCATTTTACTACAATATTTATAATTAAATTTAGATGACTATATTTAAATGATAAAATACCTGGAACAATCATTGCCAACATTATGTGCTCCCTCTTTATTGACATCCATGGAGGAATGTTATTGTTGATAACAAAAATAGGCCACACTGAGTAAAGAGATCTCATCTCTCCAAATGGATTGACGCCGTCTGTTGCCAATGAAAGCCTGAGATTACGAGATTCTTCTTTAAAGTGTGGCCACTTTTCCTCTATGTCCATAAATGGTGAACCATCTGCAAGCATTCGAATAATGTCATCTCAACTTCTATTGCATGCATGGTAATCCATAAATTGTGCCAAGCTAGTGCACTTGAATAATCGTTGAGTACGTGGAATAATGGGAATATAGCGAGGAACCATTTTTGTTATTTGATATGTTCGATATCTACTAATATGACATTCAGGGCATTTAGTTCGAAATTCATGTTGTTTGTGATATATAATATGATCATTGGGACAAGCATCTATTGCTTGATACTCCATTCCAATATCTTTCATAACGGTAGATAATTCTCGGTATGAGCGAGGTAGAATATTTGATGGTGGTAACAAAAACTCACCTATCAATCTACAACAAAAAAATATAATTTGTTAATGTAAAGAATATTAATGGTACAACATGATTCACAATTTATTATGACATATATGACATACCTTAACATACGTGACATTGTTATGTTGGATAAACCATTCATAACCTTTAAGTTCACCAACAACAATACGACAGAGAGAAGAGTTGTCTGTGAGCCTTCGTAAAGGACCTCAGATGCCTTCTCAAGTAGAGGGACATCATGAACAACATCAAGGTCATCTTCATCATCATGATCAGCTGCGCGAGTACTAAATGAGTCATGGATCAATGTATTTGTACCATCATCTTCAATTGTGTTTTTTGGCTCATGATCATCATCTTCCATGGGATCATTATCTTCAGCTTTGATATTCACCTCTCCATGTTCGTCCACTTTGAAAACTATATTCTCAGGGTTGTGTTGATCCATACCATGTGCTCCGGGGTGCTCGACATATATAAGATTGATAAACATAAATAAACCATGATCATGATCTCATCATCACGTGATTTATTATTGTTGGTGTAAATAATTATTCATCATGGATATTATTACACTTACTTAAGTTTACTTAGGAAATGCATTTCATAATAGTTTGGGTATGAGACACTTGGGTGTTTGTGCCACATTGGGATAGTGTGTGTAGGAGAATTTCCACCTTTTATGGTGTGATCTTGTTGTTGCACTCCACATTCAGTGGGTGATCCACCTCATGTGGACTTTTATATTATTTCTCCTACCTACCCACACCTATTTCCTACCTACCCTTGTTTCTTATTGAGCCACATGTCATATTTGTGTGCTCACATATCCATATAGCCTTGCCTATATAAGCAGGCTTATATTCATTGTATGTAATGCTTAATGATCTAGTTGATCATATTTTTCATCTTGATAGAATATAGTTTATTTCTATCATCTATTTTGTTCTCTCTTATTTGTGCTTTCCATTGCCTCTTGATCTTGGCAAAATCTCACATGGTATCAGAGCCATTGGGGCTTCATTGATTCATCTTGAAGAGGCATTATTGTGATGTCAAGAGGCAGATTTGAGGAGCAGCATCTTTTGGAGGTGTCCTAGACCAGATCCAACCCCGCCATTGCGTCCAGAAGGCTGTTTCCATGAATTTTGGTTATAAAGTCGGCCTATTTTGGTGAGAAAATTTTTTTCGCCAATTTTGCTATTATTGTACAGATTTCGAAAATTTTTTAATTATTTTTGAAAAAAAATAAAAATAAAAAAAAAATTTCTGAAATATTTTTCAAAAATCAAAAATAAAAAAAATTGAAAAAATTTCGAAAAAAAATCATCAAAAAAAAAGAAAAAAAAATAAAAATCAAAAAGTGCTTTTTGGGGGGTCCCCCCCCCCCGTGACGTGTCGTACCTTGCAGGTCTGCAGCGCAGACGTACCGTCCTCACCGTGCCGTGTACGTCGTCGACGCCGCTGCCACGTCTGTCCCGTCCTCGCCGAACTCTCCCGCCACCACTGTCGGACTCTACAGCGTCGCCTCGGCTTCTGTCCCCTCTCCGACCGCTTCCACCTGCTGCCGCCCCGGTCTCTACCGCCTCCGACAGCGCCCGGGCCCGCCGATAGCTCCCTCCGTCGGCGTCCACCCAGATCGGAGGACCCACGCCCGCCACGTGGCAGGTGGCCACTGGCCAGCGGTCGACACCCTGACACGTCATCTCCGTACGGCAGCCCAGTTGACTTTCGTATGACACGTCATAGAGCCACGCAGTCATCCGTACGGCTACCACGCAGACGCCATGTTGCTCACCCAGTTAGCAAATCCGTATGGTACGGACTGCACAGTCATCCGCCACATCATCAGTCCGTACAGTACGGACGCCCAGTCAGCAGATAGGCGAAGTTTTTGCGACGGTCATACGACCGTCAAATTTAACATAGTGAATTTATCACATCAGCACCACATCAGCATTTTTCAAAAATTTGACAGGCCCCTCTCATTTGCATTTTTGATTTTGCAGTTCAACTTCAAATGACCATAACTTGCTCATTTTTGCTCCTTTTTGGGTGCAATTTTTTTTGAAATGGGCTAGAATTTTGTTCTCTCCACAGTGGTGAAGAATTTTTTTGATTTTGATGCATGGATTTTTCATAAAATGCAGTTTTTGGTGACTGTACCTGAGTAATCCCAGTTTTTGCAACTTTAGAGGCTTCATTTGGGGTCATACGACCTCCTTTTCAGGTGTCATTTTTTTTTAAAGTGCGTATTTTTTCTTCTACTTTCACATGATGCTATCGGATTGATGACATTGTAAGTAGAAATTGTACTTTCAGATTTTGGCCATTTTTGGCTCTCTTGGTACTTGTATATTTGCTTGAATCTCAGTTAGATTCATTGCACTATTGATTGAAGTCTCTTGTATCTCATTTGAGAAGTTGTAAAATTTGCATCATAAGTCCACTTTGCCTTGTTTTGCAAGTGGCTCATTGTAATCACACTAAGTATAAAGTGCCAAAATCATCACTTTGGGGGGGGTACTTTGATTGAGTGAATTTGGGGGGGTGTCTCTTGTGCTCTTGTGTTCCTTCCTTTTTGCTGCTATGGGTTCTTCTAAGTTTCCTCTCTTAACTCCACATAATTATGCTACTTGGAAAATTGATGCATGGAGTAAACTTATGGAAAAAGGACGCACTCATTACATTGATGGAACTATTGTTGCTCCAACTGATCCTAAGGTTGATCCAGTTGGTCACTTAGATTGGCTCACTAAAAATATCATGGCAATTGGTACCTTAAGAAAGTATGTATCAAAGGATCTCATTTTTCATATTGAGAAGTGTACTCTAATCAAGGATGCTTGGCAAAAGTTTCAAGACTTGTATGGTCAAGTTGATGAGATTAGGGGATATCAAATTGATAGTGATCTCACTATGCTAGATCCTAAGAACTTTGATACTATACAAGATTATGTCACTAAGGCAAATGAGTTGAGGGCACAACTCAAAGATTGTGGCATTGATAAGAAGGATACTCAATTGATATTCAACTTGATAGGCAAGCTTCCACAAGAATATGCAGCATTTGTTTCTAGTTTCCAAACCCATAGAATGACAATGGGTTCAAGCTACAAAATGCCTACATTTGATGCTTTCAATGAAATGTTGATGATGGAACAAACTAAGTTGATAAGCATGGGCATTCTTAAGGCTTCTAAGTCTAAAGCATTAGTGGCAAATCAAGGGAATAAAGGAAATCAAGGAAAGGACAACTCAAACAAGAAGAAATGGCAATCAAAGCCTAAGGACAAAGCACCATCTTCTCCACAACAAGGAGATTCATCCTCTTCCAAGAGGGATAATTCACCAAAGAGAGAAAGACCTACTTGTGCTTATTGTAAAAAGATTGGTCATGAGGAACATCGTTGCCATTCTAAGAAGATTGATGAGCTCACAGATATCATCAAAAAGCATAACATTGATTTGCCTAAAGTCTACAAGAAGGATGATTCATCAACTTCCACTTCCTCACATTCAAAAGGAAAAGGGCAAGCATTCATGGCTTCTACAAGTGGAAAGACTCACTCTTTTGGAACAAGAAAAGGAAAAGCTCTATGTGCTACTACTAGTCATGATTTAGAGAGATGGCTTCTAGATTCAGGGGCTACGCATCATATGGCATCTTCGCAGTCTATGTTCTCTACATTTGAGCCTTGCACCATGCCACAGATTTTGATGGGCAATCATACATACATGGATGTGATTGGGAAAGGATCTATTGACATTGGGGATAACTCCTTCAATGATGTGTTGTGTGTACCCCACTTGACAAACAATCTCCTTTCTATCTATCAAATCACACATGGCGCAACTAAGAGAGTTGTGGAGTTCACACCTGACTCAGTTTTCATTAGAGACATGGAGACTAGAGCTATCATTGCAACTAGGGTGGTTGATCATGCATCTCGGTTATACTCCTTTTCAGATTTTGTTGATGATGATGATTTCACATTTGATGATTCTACACATGATGATCACATTTCTTGTGATGGTTCATATTTTGAGGAGAACTTTGGGCACTTGAACATGGGGATTCTCACATGTGACCCCATTCTTGAGTCTTGTATTTCATCTTCTCATATTGATATCACATCACCTATTGCACCTGATGATGCGGATAGTGTGACAGTTTTGCCTTCATGTGATTCAATGCAGCAGGATATTCATTGTCTTCCAGCTTCAGATTCATGGGATGATTACTTGACAGATATTGTAGATTTGTTTGTGGAATCCTACATTGCAGATTTGGGAGACATCATTGATGACATTCATCTTCTCTTTGATGAAGGTGATCCTTCTTCGATTGTTGCGAGGGAACACTCTGACCCTCTTGTTCATTCTCTACATGATCATTCTTTCGAGGTTGACATGATTGTGGATACTTATGTACAGCAGTTGGAGGAGGTCTCTTTATGTTTTGAGGAGACATGTGAGTCTTTGGGACATGTTCTACATCCATCTCCACTAGATCTTGGAGTGCCTTTTTCAGTAGTGTGGCACAGTTTACCACCTTTGGAGGGGGTATCTTTCAGCATCAACATGGGGACACTTGAGTAGTTTTCAGAGATTCCATTCATCATGAGTTTTCTTCATACATCTTCCCTTCATGATTGGGGAGACTTCATGGATACACCTTTGGTTTTGTTTCTTCCTAAGGGGAGGAATGTTGTTCGACGTTCGTGGAGCAGTTTCTTCATACATCGAGCTTCTATCATTGGTGCAGATTCCACATTGAGGGGGGGCTTCCCAGCTTCTCTTCTTCTCTCATATGGGGGGGGCTTTTTCCTCACATGGGGTTTTGTTCCTCACATTCTACTATGAGAGTTCTCTTGTATGTTTTTCATCTCTCTTTTAGGGGAGGGTTTTTTCCCATTGGGTTTTTCTCTCTTTCCCCACTTTGTGAGAGATTTCATTTGGTTTGCATGCATTTGGATTTGTACATGGGTACCTAACATGGCCTCGTAGCCGGGACCCATCTTGCATTGCTTAGTTGCATTGTAGACTTAAGTGCATTCCCCTAAGTTGCACTTAAGGGGGACTGTTGGTGTAAATAATTATTCATCATGGATATTATTACACTTACTTAAGTTTACTTAGGAAATGCATTTCATAATAGTTTGGGTATGAGACACTTGGGTGTTTGTGCCACATTGGGATAGTGTGTGTAGGAGAATTTCCACCTTTTATGGTGTGATCTTGTTGTTACACTCCACATTCAGTGGGTGATCCACCTCATGTGGACTTTTATATTATTTCTCCTACCTACCCACACCTATTTCCTACCTACCCTTGTTTCTTATTGAGCCACATGTCATGTTTGTGTGCTCACATATCCATATAGCCTTGCCTATATAAGTAGGCTTATATTCATTGTATGTAATGCTTAATGATCTAGTTGATCATATTTTTCATCTTGATAGAATATAGTTTATTTTGTTCTCTCTTATTTGTGCTTTCCATTGCCTCTTGATCTTGGCAAAATCTCACAATTATGTATATAAATTGTTAAAACAATATAATAAAAAACTTACCAATGGATGATAATCATGTCCACCTTCAATGTGACCATGTAGCCTACAATGTTTCTTTGTTGTTTTGATTAGAAGTCTTCTTGTCTTTAACCCCTTAAAAATTTTGCACAGACAATAACATTTTCCATCACCTTTTCTTTTCAAGTTAGACCACAATCTAGCAATTGTCTCCTTATTTTGTTATTCGTTGATAGTGTCTGACATGGTCTTTCTTCACACGCAAGAAAATCGGGCTATAGAACTAGTTATATAGAAGTTGAAATGTTAGTTATGAAATCACGTTTCAGTATAATATACTGAATCAAATTACTTCAAAATAGAAATTATCATCATTGAACCAAAACCATCTAACTCTTCTTTTTCATCTCAAAACATATCTAATGCTTTGTGGTATGTAATCCTTGTATAAGATATTAAGTTGACTGATGTCTAATTGGGGTAATCCATGAGTGCGTAATGTGAATTTAGTATCCTAAACATTGGAGAGACCTTATCTGACTTGCGTAATCAATGTGGTTTCTGTCCAAATATGAAATATTGAGTTCTACCCTTGCCTCTGCATCAAACTTCTCACATCATGTTTCTTCAACAAAACACACTAATATGAATTGAGCCAACACCATGAGGATAGGGTCAAGTATCAATATGGAAACTAATCATAGTACATCAAGATGGGGTTCACACATAAGTGTTGGCTCTCAACAATGACACACTTCCAAAATTGCCAGTCTCAAGACTTGTCTTATTGGGTGAGCACTCATTGATGGCCACTAGGCCAAATCAATGTATGTAGGATTCGAACTCCTAACTCTAGGCTAGGAGGACCCTACAGAAGGTCTATGAACACTCACTTGGTATTACAATAGAAAGAGCCTTCCTCTAGAACTTTGTTTGCAACACACGCATCAATATTGGTAATAATTGTTATGATGGATGATCTGTTAGGACGGTAAATAAAATGCTTATTTTTTTTCCACCCTTTGAAACTACAACAAGGTATTTGTGGTGCAGGTGCACCAAGGCAAACAAATTCAAATTTGAAGAACTTTGAGACTGAGGAGGAGTGTCCAACATCAAACAAATTCAATAAAATCAATCATGAAATCCTAAAGCCAATAATGGCTTTTGAAACTAAAAAAATGCAAAAGTTGTCAAATTGTCCTAAAAGTTGTAAAATGTTGTAAAATGTTGGATATTGGGTCAAAACACCCAAAAATGGATTTAGGAGGGTTTAGATTCATCAAATATGTGAATAAGGATGAAAATCCAATAATTGTAGGTTTTATTCAAAAAGTTATCAAGCATTTGCAAAAAATGTAAAATTCAAATTTTCAAGTTCCAACAGTTAGGAATAATTAGGAGGGAAAAGCAAGTTTTAATTGTTTTAGTGTTAAATAAACTTTGTAACCAACCATATGGTGGTTTAAAAAACTTGGAGGGGCTATTTAAATCCATAGGCATGCTTTGTAAGGTAGATTGAATGCCAAGGAGTACGGACTACTGTAGAAACTCAATGAAAATTCAGAATTTTGGAGTAATTTCTCATATTTTCTGTTCTTTGTGAAGGTTTACTTTAAATTTGTTCATGACATAACATTTTAAAAAACTTTTATCAGCATTCCACACCTATGTGGATGATTTGAGTTCATTAAAAATTCTGAAATTCTATTATAGGGCTGACTGTCATAACTTTTTGAGTATTTTCCTTTGGTAGCTTTGACAAAATTCAATCATGGGGTCATTCCATGAATGTTGAACCCTGTTTCTCATGGGATGACTATTTTATAACATGTATAATAAATTCTAATGACTAAAATGCGCAATTGAGGGGTTTAGTGTAGGTGATCACCATTTGAAGCAGTGAGAAGCCTAGTGAAGAGGCCCGGTAGGGTGAAGGTTGGAGAGATCTACCTACATGAGGGGTAGTTTTTATGATTTGGAAATTGGTAAAACACCTATCTAAAGGTGAATCAACAACCAATTTAATCCAGGAGTGAGTGGACGTGGGAGATTGGAGAAACCCTAGATTTTAGGGCTTTTTGATGAAAATTTGCGGCTTTTGGGGTTAAAGGCCTCACAAACTAAAATTTATTGTAGATTCCTTCATCATTTGATATTTAGAAAGACTTTTTTAAGGTTAGAAGTACCCAGAAGTAATATTTCTTGTAGTTTCTTTGTTAATCCATCGTTCTAGTTGCTTGAAAACGAAGGACAATCTAAAAACAACAGATACTTTCCAAAACAACTTGCTAAATGCTCTGACTATGTTATAGAAAATATAAAAGGGTATCCAAAAATATATTTTATTTGTCTTGTGTCTTGGAAGTTTGTAGATTTATCATTAAATTTCTCTCGTTGTAGGGCTAATAGGGGCTCTAGGGCTAGTAGGAGGAAATTGGGGTTTGGGCATTTGGGTATTGAACAGAAGGCCAAAACTAGTTTGAACCTTTCTACAAGAAATGCAAAAGTTGTCATCGCAATATGACAACTTTTTTCCCAATGGACCTCAAACTTTCACAATTAGGTCTCTATTTGTTGTTAGAATGTGATCTATGACTAAGTATTAGAGGATCTTACTAACTTGGGTATCATGTTTTTATGTGTCTCTGACATGACTCCTAGTAACTATATAAGGATCTTACTAGTCCTAGATCTATGCCTTGTCTTTTTGATATGGTTCCTAGTGAGAATATATGAATCTTACTAGTTCTAAATGTCATAACTTTGTGTTTTGCATGCTCCATATGTGTCACCAATGTTACTCATATTACTCACTTTCTACTTCCCTTTTATCTCAATATTGTAGATTGACAATATCATAAGTCTTCGGAGCTACCACCTTTCCAAACTTGTAGACATCTTGACTCTTCAATATCTTGGTGAAAGAATATTTGGTTTCTCCATATTTTCCAAAGAGTAAATGAGCATAATTTCATACTCTTGCTAAGAGGGGGCTAAATATTGCATCATAAGTTGTATCTCTTTAAAAATATACACTAAGTTTGGACTCAATTTAAGTGGTTGTGCCTTATTTATGCCTAATTGTACTTAGGTTTGACAAAGTTTCCATAAATTTGGTTCATTCCCTTATTCATGATGTTCCTCATGGCTCATTTTTATAGGACTAGGGTCTTGGGAACCCTTATTCATGGAAATTGGACCTAAAATTTGAAAGATGAATGATGGATTCTCAAATAGTAGGAATTTCCTCTCCAAATTTGGACTTTTGCAAAAGTTCAATTTGAAAAGGTGCAAGGACCATCCATATAAGGTCCATCTTGAAAATTAAATGATAATACCATCCATGCATATTAAATGATATAGTCAAGTAATAAAGAAGGAAAACCATTTCCTAAAGTTGTCAAATGATTTTAAAGATGCACAACAGTCCACTAAATGCAATTAACTAAAAAAGAAAACAAAGTATGCTACAAGATAGTGGGTAATATGCAAGGAATGAAGTTAAATAGACAAAGAAAAACCATGAATATTACCAAGTCAAAAGGAGTAGCTATGACCTCTTAGGTGTTTTTTCACTTGCATAAATTAGACTTCTTAAGGATAGAAACACATGTAGATAGTAGTATGAAGTCTTTTTGACGATTTTTGAAGTAGTTGAAGGAATGGCTTATTTTAGTTATATCTAACCCAAGACAATTTCAACTCAAAGTAAGGAATAAATCCATATGTCCTATGAGTTTGGGAAGCTAATTGAGTAGCTGGATAAGGTAGAGCATGACTATAGGGTAGTCTTGAGACTCTTTTAACTTGATTAGAACATGCACCAAGTATCTAGGAGCTTACAAAGCCAATTCAACCATATTTCAAGTGAAAATGCAACAAAAGGAGCACTTTTCCAACATTTTTTTTCTTCATAGATGCAACCCTATATTCTCTTTATTATTTGAGATGAGAAATACATTGTTGGCGGTTCCATTATTACCTAGTCCAGTATCGATATGATCTTGATACTTTCATAAAAGGAGTTACTATCCTAAGTGCTTGATACTGTTACAAAAATTGAGTGTTGCAGCAGTGAATCTTCCTTTGACCTTTGGGTGGTCTTTCCCAAGCAAGACATAATTACAAGTTACATGTATTTGGGACCAACTGTAAGTTCAATTTACATAATAGGTAATACATGTGTATTTTAATTTGTCATTGACAACATTAAAATACAATAGATAGGTATCTGAGCTATCTACTATTTCAACATATCTATGATATTGTGCAAACCATTTAAGAAGTGATGCAAAATAAGGATGAAAGAAAACTTGTCTTAAAATTAAATAATTATGAAATGTATATGTAACTTGTATTATCATACCCTATGATGCATATATTGAGTGGACTTGCATGATAGTAATATAAGGAAGTACAAGGAGGGAGAATGGTGATGAGGTCCTCCTCTAGGTAGCCCACCTCATGGTAGTTGATTGATGGTCCCATGAGGCCAAGAGGGTGTAAGATGAAGTCCACCACTCTTGGACCTACAAGGGAAGGACATTCCGGACACCCTATTGTATCTTTCCAAACTATATCATTATTGATTATTGACAAGGGGATAAGGATGGAAGTGATGAAGGGGAACAGTGATACGATACCTCACTAGGTAGCCCACCTCATGGTAGTTTGGCCAATGGTCGCATGAGGCCAAGAGGGCTTTGGCTTTCACTCCGCTCTTGGTCCTAGGGTAGAGGGTCTCTTGGACACCTCATCATTCCTCTTACTCCCACTTTCTTATGATTGAGCTCCTATAGGGAGTTGGACCAGACACTGGTTAAGTTAATTTATGCTTAATTATCTTTCTTTAGAGATTTATATTATTAGTTATGATGGATTTCTAACCTATTGCAGGATCTCAATCAGGTATGCATCTTATTCCATTTGTAGTTTTACATAAAATGGTGATTTAGGGCAAGAACTAGGGTTTTTACAAAAAAAAGTAGCAGCATGTTTATTCTATGAGTGTTTCGAAAGCTATTTCATATTGGGAATCATTTTGAACATTCCATGATCATTGCTTGAGGACAAGAAATCTTGAGTGGGGCAGACTATAATGTCCCCACTTTGGAATAGAATTTAATAATAAATAATAATAATAATAATATTAAATAAAAAAAGAATTAAAAAAAATATAAAATAATATAATTAAAATTTAATTTAAGTTAATGAATGGTCAAAAGACATGGAAGGAAAAATTGCTAGGATCTCCTAAGCTCTTCAAAATAGTGTGAAAGTGTAATAGACACTCTAGACTCTAAATGGAGATGAGAGTCTCCCTCTTTATAGGCAATTCAATGCTTAGATCCAAGGTGGCAGAAATCAACGATTGGGAAGCGGTCTTATGAAATGGAAGGTCAAGATCAAATTGGTTGAGTGAGGGGAGAGATAAATGGAGGATGTTCCTACTACATTGACAAGATGGAAGGATATGTGGGATAAAGAGCCACATGGGAAGATGCTCACAAAGACCATGAGAGAAAGATAGAAGAAGGAATCTAAGCTGTAGGGAGGTTGGAGGGAATATAGGAGTCATGAGACAAGTGTCTTATGAGTCTCTTTTGACTAGGATGATGTGGATAAACCAATCTCTACAATGTAGGGAAGGTGGAGAGGAAATAGGAAATGGAATGCCACATAGGTCTTCACTCCCATTTGACTAGGAGTTGTTAGCTATACCATACCCAAGGATGTGCCAAACTACCAGAACCTTGAACCCTTACCAGTCCCTATCCCACAACTTAGGTATTCCACCTTGGATCCCTTTCAACCTCAAGGGTTTTCGTTCTTCGATTGAATCACACTGAATTGTTATGGAAACAAGGTTTGATAACATAACAAATCGGATGATCATTTACTTTTTGCAATTTCTTTTATATGTTTCCCTTCTCACATGGGTGCCTAACTCTTGAAAATCCAAAACTAGATCTTGGGGGTTACAAAAGGCCTTATCTGGCCCAATTAAATATTACACTTTATTTTAATCCATAAGCTGTCCTTTTTTTACAAAATTTCAATTGGACAAACTTAAAACATTATTACAATATTATTTCCCTAATTTTGTTCCCATTGGCCCATAGGAAATAAAGGAATGCACTATCGGGTTTCCCTTGATTCATTTTGGAAAAAGGGAAATAACATCATCTGCCCCAAACAAGGACCAGAACTGTATTTCCCAGGTATGGCTAACTTTCAAGGAGGGCCTCATAAGTTCATTACAGAGTTACTAACATGTTGGTTTGCCACAAAGTGCACCCACAACATATAGGAAATAAATATAACTAAACATCAAGTTGTGTAGCAGCAATCCAAACACAAATAAATGACTGAGACATTTGAAGAGCTTGGACAGTAAGTGCATTCCATCCAGACATTACCATGAAGATGCTGTAGTAAAATCACACAATAGCTATACCAGATTCCGCAACAGATGGACTTTATGCTGCCAAATTCTAAAACAGAAATGATATTTTTTTCATAAACAAATTTGTATAGCTAACACAACCTTACACTATATACATGGTAGCCAGCTAGTTTTCTAAAATATGATAATAATAGTTTTTTGGCAAATATTAGCCTAAGAGAATCCCCACTATGGACCCATTTTGAGTTGTGAAATTATTTAACCTACAAGTCCTCTTACAAAAGCTTTCACCCTGATTTTGTGCTATTAATCTCATATGTTATAAATAGTTTATCTAATTTTTTGAATTATCAAGAAAAAATTATGCCAAACTTTCGGACAAAGCAATCTCATTTGCAGAGGATAAAAAAATATTTTTTAAACATTCCTTTGAAACAATCCTAATTACAAAAATAGGGTCTTCAAACATAAATATCCCTAAAGACTCCCATAACACATAGAGATTGAAGGTGTCCTGCCGCCCAAACTGAAAAGAAAAGAGAGAGGTGACTCAATTTACTTACTTTGGGATTTCGTCCATGAACGCCCATTCTGGGTTTTTGGATATCTAGTACATTTTGTGAGTTGAGTACCAGGAGGGATTATAAGACCTAGTTGAAGGAGGATTTGTGTGAATAAGGGTTGAGGGTGTTGGTGGTGATTGAATGTTGGAGAGTTGGATTGTGACTTAGACATGTTTATTTGTCCTATTTGAGTGTGATTCAATGGTTGGGTGAGGGTTGGTGAGTATGGGTGTGTTTTGGGGTATTGAATCCTTTAGAGTAACTTGTGGCCTTGTGAGGGGTCTTGTGAGTAAGTGAAGGGTTGACACCTAATTGAATAGGTGAGTTGGGAGAAATATCTCCCTTGTTGGTGAGTTTATTGGATTCTCTGCATCAGCATGCCTTTTCGCTATCAATCCATTCAAACTTCTACCCAAAGATTCAATCTTGCCAAAGTTCAAAATAAATTTCCTTGTTGTCCTTACTATCTTGCATCAACTTTCATTTCAGTAGGTAGTCTTTTGCTTAGAACTATCATCTTTCATGGTAGGATACCATCTCAATCCCTTGAGTTAAGTTAGCTTACCTTTAGAATTTATCATTTCCTAATCAAGTTGTTCAAGGGGAAAATGTCACTAATCAAGTTGAAATGTCAATTTCTCAATCTGCCTAAGGTAAAAGGTTAAAATAAATTGCAAAAGATAGAACAAGGCTATGAGAAAATGAATCATCAGTATTACCTAAACCCACATTATCAACAAAATCTAGAAATAACCTTGTATGTAAATAATTTATCATGCCAAAATTGCCAATTCTAACATGAAAATGAGACCAAGGAAAGCTCTAGAACAACTACTACTATTCATTCACATGTTCCTTATTAACCTCAATCACCACGAAAGATGCTCAAATTGATTATAACAAAGAAGATGTTTCATAAATGTAAATACTAATTTAGGACTAAGGAAAATGAAAGAAATAAAAGAATACCAAGCAATAAAAAAAAACTACCAATACCGTTGCAAACTATGAACTTCATTTCCATTAATTCTTCAAAATATACTAGCAAAGCACAAGCATTCAATCTACAGCCTATTGCTAAATGTCTTTTGAAAGAAAACACACTAATGAGTATTACTAAACTTGGACATTAAATAATCAATTATTAGACCCTCAAAATGAATTTTGAAATTACATTTATAGGGAAACTTTTTCCTCAAAATTAGAGATTAAATTCCACCCAAAACCTTATCAAACTAAGAGGTACAATCAACACACAAGATACTAGCCTATAACTGAATTAAGAACTATAAGTTGACTCATGAAAATGAAATATAAGTTAGAAGGAACTAAGAATATGGAGTCAAAGAAGCATGGAGAACAAGAAAAAGAGGATCTATCTAGCCCCCACCCCAAGCTGACTCCTCCAAAAATTTTAAACTTAGGTGCACAAGCAACAAGATGAAGAACAAAGGCCAAAGTAGGTTGTAACTACCATGAACCCGTCCATCCAAAGTGATGAGAATCTAGATATTCCTAAGTGGCTACAATTCAACTTTGAAAGGATAAAGAAGAGAGTATTGAAGAAAGTAAGTTTGCAAAAGATGATCGTTGAGGTTGAGGCCGCAAGGAAGCCAAAGAAGGCAATGGCTTTGTATGCCACCTAAAACTATGCAAAAGGAGAGATAGTTGCCAATACCCTAAAATAGAGAAGATTTAGTAAAAACTGCAAATACCCTAAACTAGGGTAACCCGAGACAGTAAGAAAATGGTTCGGGGGTCATATAAACTAGCTTTATACTGTATGTTAATTACAAAGTGATAAGTTGTGTGGTTGGAGATTTTCAGTCCACCCCTTCTAGGTTAGGATTGTGTTGAACAGAACACAATTGTATCTCCCTAGGGCTTCCAGGTCGAGTGTGTTAGGCTGGCTGGCAAGAGAAAGAAAGGCTTTCCCGAACAACACTGAATGAAGGTTGCAAATCAATTGAATAATATTCGTTCCCATTGTTTTATTGTGCGTTGGTTTGATCTCCATCGATTCAGCAACTAGAGGCAGACACCGCCCTATATATTAGCTCGTACAATAGTGAACAATCAACACACATGTATACGGAAGGAAGGGATTGCTGCGACAAAATTGAACGCTCACTCCTCAATCACAGTTCTATGGTTTTACGAGGAGTGGATTCCTACAGGGTATTACGCATTCAGGGAACCACACCTTTGACTAGAAGCCATCCGACTTGAGATTGGATAATCAATATGAATACAAGATTGACCAATTTGCATTAAAAACTAGGGCAATTAACCACCACATGTCTCATTTCCTAACATCTTTTGCATAAAAAAGGAATCTCTCATACTCCAAGAGTTGCTTCCACAATCGGTCAATATCCCACAAGAATGCAGGCATAGCTAGCATGTATAAAAGCAAGCAAAAGTTGCAGAATCTCTTGAATGGTATATTTTTTGCAACATGAAATTAAGGTGAAGAATCTACCTCCTGCGCAGGATTGCAAGCAATGCACAAATGCCTTTGACGTGGGTTTGATGTTGTTGGGGGTTGAAGTCGCCACGGACGCCTATGCAGGATTGCAATGCACAAATGAATTGCCCTCTTCTTTTTTTTTAAGTATTGGCCCTTGTCGTCAGAATTATGATGAACTCGAGCACTTTTTTGAAAAAAAGAAAATTTTCATTGGTAATGCCTTCTTCGTCGAAACCAAATGGCAAATTGCTGTCGAAATTACGATGAATTCGGGCATTTTTTCAAAAAAAAATCAAATTTGGCCACAATGTACCTTCTCCGTCGGAAACCTCAGTCGGAAATCTAGTCCAAATGTATTAGCGTAATATGGTGCATCTATAGCATATAATATAAAGCATCAGCCAATTGCATTGTTCATTTTCATTATTATCAAATTCAGTAAAAGTAAGGACATTAATATTACATGATCAAGAATTGAAATTGATACATACATTTGTATCCCATAAAAAAATTATACACAACAAACTGTATATATATATATATATATATATAAAACAAGCGCCTTTCAAAAAGTTGCACAAGCCCAAAGATTATTAATAAGGGGACATTACAGTGCAAGTAGTATTAAACAAGGGAGAGAGAGCAACAACCTGGGAATGTTTGAATGTTTGCCGGGGGACTACTCAATAGTCCTTTAAAATCAACAACCTACATGGATAACTAATGTTACTGGTAGTCTACATTGGGAAGTACATGCATTTCAAAAGACATAAAAGGAACCTACATGTTCATATATGAAAATGCAGTTTAACATTCAATATAAACTACCGCTAAGTAATTTATATCACCTAAATTATATCTGTCCATTTGCCATAGTGCCAGAGTTGTCTATATCAACCACCTATTTTTGTACTCTTGTTGTGCGCTCAAGGACAAACGCCTCTATTCCAACTCAAAAGCAACGCTATGGTCAGACTAACATGCAGCTTAGTCACACGTTTTACACTATATTTTACATTCAAAGGATGCAATTGGATAACATATCACTAACGCGTAGTACCATTTGTCTATTCTCGAGCCTTGTTATTGACTAACTCCATCTCCTATTGTAAATTGCATCACGTGTTAGCCTTTGGCTTTACCGCTGTTAGTTGCATCAAATCACAACCCGTACATGAATAATGGTTCGAGAGGTTGTGTCTCTTTTGGTTCCAAAATAGACAAATCGTAAAGACTAACAGTGTTGTGTTAGACAAAAGCAACCATCAAATGCAAAACCTACGATTAAAAACCTGCCACAAACATGGGCTGTTAGTCCCCCCATTCTGTTTTCTGCAGCCACAATAGAGGTGTCCCATTGCCAGAGTAACTTGAGTTTCGTGCTAGTTTTTTCTCTAACAAAAGTACCAAGTTTTGCGGCCCACGACCTCTTCTTCCTACCAGGATGCCCTCCGAACGCGATTCCTTCATTCACAAGCTTTTAATGTGCGTGTTATGCACAATAAATCGGAGGTAACCACGAAGCATGTCATAGCCATCCTCCGGTATGTCCACATAATTTTGCGTGGGCTCCGAGGACTGAAACCGAGAACTTGACAACAACTCCACATCACATACCATGGGTCGGAGCACCACGAGAAGTTGGCATGGTATGCATGTCTTGGAAATGTATGTCGATGCATGTTGTTGGTACGATACATCCATAGTCGAGCCACAATACACATAGTCTCCCACATATATTTTCATATATGTTTATTCTGCACTTTTCAAGTGTGATTAGGTGCTTCAAACTTGTGTCATCTCTATTCTGACTTCAAAATGAGATTGTAACAATGACATGAATCGACAAAGATAATACGCATCTATTTTGGCTCCAAAAAGGACATATTGTACCAATGACATGCATCAACATACATGTCCAAGAATAAATATATATGCAAATACAAGTGGCAAGCATCCAATAGCTACATGAAAGACAAAGTGAGGTAAAATGTTTTGTTTCAAATTGAGCTTCTTTTATGTGGTCTTGACCTCGTTTACATGTTATTGTTTGCCTTTTGATGCAAACAAACTCCTCAAAATCAGGTTGTTGATTGCTTGATGCAACCATTCCTTGACTGTGTGTGACCTGCTCTTGTTTAGGAGTTGATTTGTTGTTTGCTAACAATTAGAAATTGATATGTTGTTTGTTTGATGATAGAAAACATGGTGCCTTTTTTATTTGCCTAACATAGAAAAAGTAAGACTAAAGCGCGAATGAAAACATTATTGTTGAAGGGCTCCTTGTTGAAGCAACCTACGTCTATTTTGACTCATTGTTGAAGGGGGATTTATGGGACTGTAGTTTTCTGTGTCGTGCTGCGGCTTGGGGTATGTTGAAATCCACCTCTATAACTCATATTTTTCCTGTTTCTATTTGGGTTTTGATTAAAATCATCAGGGTTTGCATTGTTTGTTTGTGTTTCTTGTTTGCCTCTATATGTCACCAGAATAGCTTCAGCCTATGTCGTATATTTGCCTGTTTTGGAGCCAGTGTAGATGCATATCGTTGTGTTAGGGTTAGAGACCACTAGGGTTAGGTTTTTTTTGTTTTTTTTTCTATCTAATGAGCAGCTGAGAATAATGGAAACAAAGCAAAATATTTCCATAGTTTCTTTTATCTATGTTTTATTCTGTCGTTTTCCTCTGTATTGCAGAGGACATGTTTATGTGTGTGTGTGTATTGCTTCATATTGACATATATACATACTAACACACACCAAACAACAAACAAACAATGCAAACCCTGACAGTTTTCAACAAAATCCCAAAAATCAACCCTCAACAATGAGCCGTCAACAATCAAACAGGGAACCTTGGTATCCTGACATGACCATGTTGCAAAATGATGCCTAATTTTCACAGACAACACAAAATGACACAGGAAATAAAAAAAAATTATTGAATGTCTTAGGGTTTCAAATTACCGCAGCTGCCTAAGCCTCCACCCAAATCGTTGGCCTCTTCACACCTCTCGAGGGCACACTCACAACCACCTCTGCGATATGAAAATGATATAAAAATTTACAATTTCAAATACAGGGTTGACGAAGGAATCATAAAACTATCTTTATCTGTTAAGGTTTGAATTTACTGATGCTGCCATAACCCTACACAACAATCTTCAATCGTACCACCCCATGTACGCTACGATACCTCCTCCCTGTACATGAAAAAAACCTACGTGTTAATAGGCGATAACAATAGGACTAACAATATACCCAGACAACTTACGTTATGCATGCAGTCGGCTTTTCTCCTCCCCTTCAGAGCCACACATATTTTGAGAATGCATACCTATAACTACAATTGAAGCACAGCTCCTTCGCTTAGTGATTCAACCGGGGACATGAATTTACACGATCGAATATTTTGTTTCGCCTCCACCAGTGCGTTCTTCATGCAGCTACCGGACGAAATATATTTTCAATTTTCGCGAAATCAAGTTTTCATTCAAAATTTTAAAAAAAATTAATTGAAAACTGTGCCCATAACATGTGCATGCCGATGTTAGTCGACTCGTGGACGCAATAAAGCACGTTAGCCAAAAAAATGGCCGCGTGGCCATTCAAAAAAATAAAATCAAAATTGGCGGTAACTGAAAATGTAAACCGCTTGTCCGACGGTATGTTAACCGCCTCGCCCGATGTAACCGTCACATCGTGGTGACAACGGTCGGGAAAATGTTAACCGCGAGCAAGTTTTTCCATCAAACGTAAAACGGCAACATCATCCACGTCATCGCAGCTGCGAATTCCTCCATGTCATCTGTGGGTCCCAAAAACGTGTCTCTCATAGAATTGCCGTACTTGAATGGTATGCCTTCAAAATCATATAAAGGCATGCCATTTTGGAGCTAGAATAGCTACAGCTGTCTTGCCCTACCCAAATTAATTCTCAAGAGTGAATCTTCTTTGAAAGATTCCAATAGTCTTCCGCACCAAGCTATACAAATAAATGCTGTGTACAGACTTTCGTCAGATTATCGCTTTAAACCGGTCCCTTGATCATCAAGACACCCACCGACAGCTCTTCCTCCAGACAGATTTGTCTCCTGTACCTTCCTGCACTCACTAAATTCACTCTCTCCATTCACTTAATTCACATCTTTCGGCCCTGCACTCCTTCAGCTGCCCACTGACAACACAAGCAGGGCGGAGAATCATGTGTTTATTGTTCCGCACAGATTCGTCTCTTGTACACTTTTATTTATGACTCATCACATTTATTCTCTTCTTGCGTTAGTGGCAAGTGATTAGTTATAAAACGATTTTCATCCCTCCACACTACCTACAGCACAACAAGGGCGGAGAATCACGTGTTTGTTACAGTCTTCTTTGTTGGGTTTAGATGGATTTGGAAGCCCAAAGACCAAGGTTCGAAACCTCACAGACAAGCCCTTGTATGTTCAAATTCGTGTGGGTGCCATTCTGAGGAAGGCCTACAGAGTGAAGCCTGGGTGCAGTAAAACCCTGAGCTCCACCAACATCTGCACAAAGTATTCTCCGCAAGGCCACAGCACTTTTTATTATGATGGAAGCTGCGAGCCCTATGTCTGGATTCACACTCCTACTTTTGCTGCCTGGCCTACTACCAAACAGCAGTATGTGAGCCTCACCGACTTGGAGGCTTGCAGAGTGCTCAAAGTTTGTCAAGACTCTATGCAAACAGCTTTTTCTGTAATCAGAATATACAGATGAAAAGACTATTTCACTCGTTCTGGTTTTTCCAGTAGATAATGGACTCTCTTTTCAAGTTTTCGGTTGAGATAATTTTTGTTCTGCTAGTGTTGCTATTATGTAATGTTTTTAAGGAAGGGAGATGTACAGCGTCCATCAGTTTTCTGTGTTTTGTGAAAGGATTTTGGCATCCACATAATACATAAGCTGTTGTATACATTTGATAGGCTTTGAAGACAAAAAAGTTTGCATATAATTTGGTTTTGCCATGGACATAATATATACAGTGTACACTGTTGTATACATCTGATGGGCTCTTAAGACAAAAATAAAAATAAAAAAAAGTTTGCTTATCAGTTGATTTTGTGATCCACATAATATATATACTGTTGTATACATCTGTTGTGCTTTTAATACCAAAAAAAAAGTTGGCTTATCAGTTGATTTTAACACAGAAGTTGATTGATGCATTGCTCAACTTTTGACTATGGTGTAGATTGCATCAATCTCTTTTGAAAACAATTAATTCCGGTAATATGCATTTTGCAGACCTTCAAGTCATTTTTAGCCCTTGAAAGCACATGCTCTTTCAAAATCTCGTCTACAACTCTTGGAGCATAAAGTTATGCCTAGTTAAAGTTAGGACAAATTTTATATAATTTTTTGAAAAATTACATAGTTCTAGATTTTATTATGTAATAAACAAATGTGACTATTGGACTTCGATTCTTAAGGCGTTTTTGTGACCCTTGGAATCTCATGAACTTCTATATGTTAGATTTTCGAATGGAATAGATTATTTTTTGGCTTGCTTCTATTCTATGCTTTCTGGTTCTTGTAAACAAAATTTACAATACGACAGGTTCTCACTCAGGTATTGTCATCCGATTCCATAATTTGGATCACTCTACTAGACAGTGTGAAAAACAATAAAGAAAATGTAAGAGTCAGAAATCTCCATAAACAAAGAAAGGTTCAGGGATTTGACTTGAGGTGGTATGAATTAGTTGAACTCATTTCCATGTGATTAGCGTAATCATATCTATAAAAGAAAAGGTTTACCCAACGATTACTCAAGGTCAATGTAAATTAGGTTGCAAATAAAAATCTTTATTATGCATAAACTGTGTGTGAAAGATAATGCTGTTTATGTAACCCTCATTGAAAGAGGTGAAATCTATAGCTTACACTACCTTCTAAACGGAGCAAGAAATGAGCTTCTATGAAGTTTGTAAGAAAGCTTAAGCTCAAGGTTTATGGTAATTCTTGAGTGCTTAAGCCTGTCCATCCCAAAACAAATAAAAAAAGAAAAGAAAAAAAGACTTCTAAGCTCAAGAATCATCGCAACTCTTGAACACTTAGCCTGTCCATCCCAAAAGAAAAAGAAAAAGGCCTGACGGTACAAGAGGACTGGTGATCATGCGTGCATTATTTATTGACTTCGTCAGTGGGTATGGGAGTCCAAAGAAACATGTAAAGTACCGCCACAGCCTCTTGTACAGTTGATTATATCAATGATTTGATTGATTGACATGTTGTTTGATTTTGTTTTGATTATGTTTATTGTTAACAGTTTGTGGATTTGATTGCCTGAGAAATTTTGATCATCAATGTTTTCAATCATATAATCAAGAGAGTTCAAGGAGTTGTAAAATAAAAGATCAAAGAGAACCCAAGGTAAAAAATAAACGTACCTTTGGTCTTGTTGAATGGCTAGGGATGAGATGGGATCATGCCCTTGTTGGCTGTCCCAGGTCTGGACCTCCATAAAAATAAAAATAAAATAAAACAAAAAAATGCCTACTCAAAGTGGGTGGTAGTTGAGAGTATTAAATAGTTAAAAAATATTTAAGAATAATAATTTTTGTTTTTGCTTCACCTTTAAGGTAATTAAAATAGGACACTTATATTTTATAAATACAATTCATGTAGAGGTAGAGAGATATCAAATTTTTAAGAAATGAGCATCCCATATAGATACACATGTAAAAAATTGAACGTAATAAAACTTACAACTTAGCAATATAATCTAATAAAATATTGTTTTCAAATGAACAATTAAACAATTTTAATCCATTAATCACTATGCTCTATGCTCTTTCATTATCACTATTCTAATTGTATTATATATTTGATTATGACAATTAATCAATCTTAATTTGTGATTCAATCATATCAAATACAAAACTAAATATTTAATCATTTCATTTATAACATTGTTGTATTTTCTATATAATATATTACTTAATTTTTGATTTTAGAAAGTCAAAAGCCCTAAACCTTAGAGGGGATAAACTTGATTATGATAGCTTTATAATTCAATTTAATGTTAATTAGGTTGTAAGGTCAGTGTTTAATTTATGCTAAGGTTTTAGATGTAAGATTGCAATTTAAGTTTGTGTTTAAAGTCAGGCTTCAATTTGGTTTAGTATTAGGGTTCAATTTTGTTTGGTGTTAGGGTTAAGGTTTAATTTAGTTTTGAATTTATGATGGATTAGATTAAACTAGTTTAAAATTATGTAATGAAAACATATTAACAAGAAATGAAATCACTTGATAAGACACTAATTAGGGTTGTCATTTAATTAAAAAATCATTCAAATAAGGGTTAGTATAAGGCTCAATTCAAGGTTTAGGGTTAAGGTTCAATTTGGTTAAATGTTAAGGTTAGGGTTAAATTTGGTTTAATGTATAATTTGGTTTAGGGTTAAGGTTAAGGTTCAATTTTTATATCTTCAATGGATTAAGTTTGAATTTGATTTTGAATAGAATTGGTTTAGGGTTCCATTTTATTTAGTGTTAGGGTACAATTTGGTTTACTGTTCTAGGGTTAGGGTTCAATTTGGTATAGGATTAATATAAAGTAATCTTGTGTTAAGGTTCAATTTGATTTGATTAGGATTAGGGTTAGGATTGGGTTTAAATTTTATTTATTATTTAACTTTAGGTTTAGGGTTAAGGTTAGGGTCCGATTTGGTTTAGTGTTAGATTTATGCTATATTTTGGTTCATGGTTAGGGCAAACGTTTAACTAGGTTTATAATTTAATTAAGATTATGGTTAGAGTTTAATTGAGGGTTACAATTTAAAAAAAATTAGGGTGAAGGTTTGATTTGGTTTAGTGTTAAAGTTAAGTATCAATTTAGTTTAGGATTTGGTTCAATTTGGTTTAGGTAATATTTCAGGGGACCTCTTGGTCTATTTTTCTTTCTTTTTTATAGATTATAGTGTCATTCAACACATCAATTCAAAAAAATATCACCTAATTAAATTTGAAAGAATTTTATAATAATTACATAATAGTTTATAAATTAATATTTCTAGAATTTCATGATCCATTTTTTTTAATAATAGATTATATCACTGATCTTTTTAGAGGTTTTGCTCTGCGTTTTTTCGCGAGGCGAAGGTGGTCTGATCTCCGACGTGGTGTCCCGAACGGCGAGGTCTCTCTCCCCGATGAAAACAGGTGTGCGCGTTCTGATTCATTTTTAATTAGCTATGTCAGGTCCGCCTTTAATACCCACGGCAGAAGCCGTAGAACTTGCATTAACTCCCATTAACTCCATCACCACCTCCTCCCCTGCAATTAAAAATAATGACCTCGGCTCTGTTAAACAAAATGCTTCCTCTAACACGAAGACTTTCTCCGAAGCGGTGGGTAACTCCTCTGTCGTTGCTGCTTCGGCTAAGTTTAGTGCTGTTCATCACCATGAAGAGGCCGAACAAGGTAAGGGATCTCTGGACGCCTTGAGACCTTTTACTGTATGCCCTAACACTGAAATGCTTGGTGAGATTGCGAAGGAAAAAAGTAGGTTACAAAACCTTGCCATTTTCTTTGCTGCTGTTGATGTGGAAAGATGCCCTGCAAGAAAATTTTTGGATGATTGGTTTTATAACTATTGGACTATCAAATTAGGTTACAATATCTCTTTCTGTAGGCAGTTGCAGAAGGGGTTGTTTGTTATCTTCTTTAAATCCGCCGATGCACAAGAGGCTGTCCTCAAAAGACAGTACTGGACCATGGGCAACACTTCTTTCCGCGCATTAGCTTGGACCCCGGAAGCCATACAGGAAGAAGTGCTTGCTCTGTCGGCTCCTAGATGGATAGTTATAAAAAAAATTCCCCCATATCTATGGCATTTTATTACGCAACTGTTGGAACCTCTCGGGAAAGTTATTAGGTTAGATGAAACCACTCGACTGGTTCCTCATATGGACGCCAGAGCCCTAATTTCGCTTAAACCTGGTATTGATATTCCAGCGGCCCTTGATATCAACATTTCTGGAGATTTAATCTCTTGCCCCTTGGAAATATTGGGAGGGCTGAATGCATGCTTTCTCTGTAAAAAAGAAGGGCACCTTCGGAGGGATTGCCCCATCATCAAAAGGAAAGGCGGGGCTATCCCTCCCCAAAAATCTGCTGATAATACGAAAATGAATAACTCTGAACCTTCTGACAAGACTACTAAGGTACCTCCTGTGAGTTCTTCCCCATCTGCTACACTTAACATGGAACAAGCACCTCCCCTCATGTCTGTTCCCTCTCCAGAGGTTAACATGATAGATGGATTTCAAATTGTGGAAAAGAAATCAGATAAAAAAAGAAGAAGGAAAACGGAGAACACAGAAGCTCATATAGTTAAAACTAACAAAGCGAATACACCTCCTGTGACTCCTAGACCAGCTGCCCCTCCCACCCTTGCTGAAACCAACCCCACAGCTGTTGTTAATAAGATCTTCAAAGAAATTGACGATGGGTACTATCTAGAGGTTCTCCCTGCTAATAAAGGAAACATGATAACTATACCAATAGAGCACACAAATGACCTATGTCTGTCTGTTCCGTCGGGTAGACCTGGATGTGGAAATGTAAACTCAATAATCTCAAATGCGGAAGCTGATGACCTAGATTGGCAAAAAGATTTCCCCAGGTCTAAACGACGGGGCAGACCTCCTGGGTCAAAAAATAAAAGCCCAAGTGGAATTGGGGGAGATGAAGCCTCCTTACAAAACAGTATCAAATATACAAGTGGGTCTTCGGACCTTAACAGCGTCCCCACGGAAAACAATTTAGGATGAATATTATATCTTGGAACGTGAGGGGTCTTGAGTCCCCGGACAGAAAATACATTGCTAAACGTTTTATGGACACAATTATTAACAAAGATTTAATTATGCTTCAAGAACTTAAAGCTGTTGACTTTATGTTAGATGTAAGTTTGGACTTAATATGGAAGGATTCCATTAAAATATGCTCTGCCCACTCTAAAGGAAAAGGAGGTACGACGTTGTTAATCAACCCGAAATGGTCCAAGCATATTATTGGTTCAGGTAGATCCCCATGCAATGGTGCTGTGTGGGCATCTATCTGTAGCAATAATATGACATTTGGAATCTGCTCTGTTTACGCTCCTAATGATCCTTTGGAAAGAGATGCCCTGTGGCTTTGGATAGACTCCCTGCCAGACATCCCATGGATCTTGGGGGGTGACTTTAACATGATTGAATCGCAAAAAGATAAATATGGTGGCAGACCTTTCAATTGGAAACCAACAGAGATGGTTCCTTGGAATAATATGATACAAAGAAAAAAACTCTTTGACCCCCTCAAGAACAATGATAATACTGATCCTAATCTAAGATTCACTTGGTGTAACTTTTAGCAGGGACATTCCAGAATATATGCTAGATTAGATAGATTTTACGCCCACTCGAATAGCTTTGCCTTCATGCCTGATGATCTCAGTAATGTTGTTTCTGTGCATCCTACTGCCTTGTCTGACCATCATC
Organism: Cryptomeria japonica; assembly: GCF_030272615.1. Lineage (NCBI taxonomy): Eukaryota > Viridiplantae > Streptophyta > Pinopsida > Cupressales > Cupressaceae > Cryptomeria > Cryptomeria japonica. The sequence goes on from NC_081413.1 coordinate 487,499,255, forward strand.
CCATCTCTGCCTGTATCAAACTTTCGAATGCTCATCATGCCCCTCGATCAGGAGAATCCAGATATATCCTCAACACCTCTCTTCTGGCTGATAATGATATCCTGGCTGCTATTCATCTTATCAGTGCATTCAATAAGAATAGTTTTCCTTCCCTTTCCTACCGAGACAGATGGCATAAAAACTTACTTGCCTGGAAATCTTTACTCCAAACTCTTGGACAAAAGAAAGCAAAAGACTTCAAACTCCTTGAGAAATCTCTTTTTGATAAGCTAAAATCTGTGGAAACTCTTATTCAGAACAACCCGTCAAACCACAGTTTGGTCCCTATGATCTCCGTTGCTAGAAACAATCTTCGGTTGCATCAACAAAAACTTGTTGATGGTGCCAAGATTAGGAGCAGGGCTCACTGGCTACAACATGGTGACAAAGGCTCAAAATTCTTCTTTAATTATCTTAAACAAAAGCATACCAATGAGAATATAACTAGCATTTTGGTTGATAACAGGGAGATCACAGACCCTATTGAGATCAAGAAAGCCTTTGCTAATTATTATTGTAAACTTTTTACCTCTGAGGATAACAGTGTGTCCTCGGAGCTAAGAAACAAGATTAGTACCATTATACCTAAAAAGATAAACCAAACAGATTATGACTCTCTGGGGGAGAAATTAACTATACAGGAGATTATTAATGCTATCAACTCTCTTAAAAAGGATAAAACCCCGGGACCTGATGGTATCCCGGCTGAATTTTATCAAGCCAATGTTAACTGGATTAGCTCTGACCTCCTGGACCTTTATAACGAGGCCTATGAGAAAGGTACTCTGGGTAACATGATTAATAGAGGCATAATAAAATTAATACCTAAAGAGGGAGACAAAACTATTATCAAAAACTGGAGGCCAATCACTCTCTTAAATGTATCTTATAAAATACTTGCTAAAATCTTGGCTCGCAGGCTGGAAACCATACTGCCTAAATTTGTTAGCTCTACCCAGACAGGATTTATTAAAGGAAGATATATCCTGGAAAACCTTATAACCAGTTGGGAAGCTATGAACTGGGCAAAGTCTTCCAATCAGGATGCTGTGATACTTCTCCTAGATTTCGAGAAAGCGTATGATAGAATAGAATGGAGCTTTATTGACATTATGCTTATGGCTTTTGGTTTCCCTATCCTGTTCCGCAATTTTATCAAGATTCTACTAAAAGATGCTATGGCTCAAATTGATATAAATGGGTCTCTCTCTGATCCCTTCTCCCTGACCAGATCTATAAGACAGGGCTATCCACTTGCCCCTGCTCTCTTTGTGATTGCCTCTGAAGCTTTATCTTTCATCATCACTGACAATACTCTCTCCCCGGCTGTCAAAGGTATCACATTGCCCAACAATGAAGAGCTGAACATATGTCAATTCGCTGATGATACCAGTTTATTTGTTAAATTGGAAGATTTAAACTTTTGTCACCTTAAAAAAAAACTTGATCTCTTCTGCTCAATCTCCGAAGCTAAACTGTCTCAGGCCAAGTGCATCTGTCTTGGCTGGGTCGAACATCCTCCGGATTGGTTTATGCAATATGGTTTTCTGTGGGGAGTCCCCAACAATATAGTCCGTTACCTGGGTATCCCCTTTGCCGTTGAACCTTCGCTTAAGGACATGTGGCTCTGGATCAAGTCAAAAATCACAAAAAAACTCAATAGCTGGTACAACAAAACTCTGTCGCTCGCTGGTAGACTCCAAGTTTGTCAAAAAATTCTATCATCTTATAACATTTACTATGCCTCGGCATGGATGTTTAACAATTACCAAATTGTGGAAATTCAGAAGGCCATTAGGAACTTCCTATGGTCTGATGGTAAAGGCAACAAAAAACTTCACGCGGTAAAATGGGATTGGTGCAGAACTGATAAAAATTTTGGGGGATTAGGTCTGAAGGACCTCAAACTCCAAGGCATCGCTCTGGCCACCAAATGGGTCTCTCACTTTGTTGATGGTGAAGAACCATGGAAGGTGCTTATCTGAAACAATATTTTAAGAGGCTACCCCAAGAAGGCTAAATCTTGGAAAAATCTCCCATTTGCTGATATTTTATTCGGTAAATTTACCTCTATTGTACATGGATCTGCTGTTTTTAAAACCATATGGAAATCTTGGGAGGATTCGAGACATTATATTACGGATAACCTCTTCTACACAGGTAACCTTCTTCATGGTGAGAGGTCCATCTGGTGGAATCTGTTTCTCCAGGGGAAGCCGCTTGCCCTGACTCAAGGATGCTCGGCTAAAACTTGGAATAGATTAGGTATTTCCACCTTCATCGATTTATTTGAGAATGACTGTCTGATTAAGTGGGATGAATTAAGAATCAAGTACAATCTTCCTGCTGCTCATAAAAAAACATATAACATGATTACTAGAGCTTGCACCAATATACCTTCAATATGTCTCATAGACTCGCATAGATTTATAAACAGTAAATGGCCGGATGGAACTGTGCTGTGGAAAACAAAAGCTAAAAATGTGTACAATACCATGAATAAAAATCAGGAGATTATTAAGCATGTCAATACTTGCTAGTATACCTCACTGGATACGAAGCAATGGAATAATTTTTTTTTATCGAAACTGGAAATCCTACATCGATCCCAAGATCAAATGTTTTAAATGGCTTATTTTGATCAATAGGCTTCCTATCAGCAGTTACTTGGTCCCTAATGATCTCTGTAAGCTTTGTAACAGACAGGAATCTTACAGGCATATTTTCTTTGAATGTAAATTTGCTCAGAAGGTGTGGGCTCTGTGTGGAGTAACTTATCCCAAGTACATTGATATTTTAGAAATTCTGACTGGATATATTCATGGTCTCAAAAATGATTCTAATATTTTATGGTTTATTATCTCGTCTAACATCTTGTGGCAATTATGGAAGTGCAGGAATGAAGAAAGGTTTCAAGGCGTGCATAGATCTCTTACTGAGTTATTCTTAAAACTCACCCTTTTGAAAATTTCTTTGCAGGTCTGTATCACTATGATGATCGAGAAGGAGAAATCGAGCAGATTCCTCAAGATGGGTCACTCCGCTATGTTCGTTTTTGAAATGAAAGACGGTTACAACTATCGTAACCACATGAACAATATGGTCCTATTCAACAAAACGGTGAAAAAACTACACAAAGAAATCGTCAAGAATAAGAATGCGACCGATGATCAGATAAAAATGATAGCCCAAATTCAAGCCAACAAAAGCATCGCTTGGATGGAAGGTCCGCTTGGATGGACCGCTTGGATGGAACAATATGAAGACCTGTTACATTAAACCTTTGTATATGTTAATTATCATTTTGTAATACTGTCTCTGTATCGTGTATTGATGTAACTTTTGCTTAGCATACTCGGTTTTTGTTTTCTCTCCGTGTGAGGCATGCCTCCGGAGTTGAAAAGCTTGAGATTCCTTTTCGTACTGTAATTTATGTTGATAACTCTATAATCAATATAAAAAAAAATAATAGATTATATTACGTATATGTGAAAATCAAGAAATTGCACCATCCTTCATCACATGCTAAGCCTTAGAATTGAATTATTTTTATTGTTCATGGAAAGATATAGATATGTTTGCCCACTTTCTTTGGTAATAGATATTTTAAAATAACAATTTTGTTACTATATAGATATTTATAAATATGAAAAAATACTTTTGACATAGTCTTAATTTATTCAAGTACTTAAGTTTTATTCTTATTAATTACTTTTTTATTTATTCATAGAGTTCAATTTAGTTTATGGTTAAAGTTTATTTTAATTTAGTGTTGGGGTAGAGGTGAATTTGGTTTAGGTAGAGGTCAATTTGGTTTAGGTTTAAAGTTTAATTTGGTTTATAATTTTAATTTATTTTAAGTAATTAAATTATATAAATATTATGAAATTGAGAATTGAATGTAAAGGCAAAAGAAAAAAATAACAATTTTGTTACTATATTGTTATTTATAAATATGAAAAGATACTTTGACATTATTTTTATTTATTTAAGTAATTTTGCCAAAGGCGTATTATACTCATAGCATTTTCTTTGATGTGTTTATGACAATTAAATGCATGAAAAAAAAATTGTTATTATTATTTTACTTTAATTATATCTTCACTTTCATCTCTCAACTAGCACTCAATTTGAGTTTAACTGATCAATCAATTTGTCGATCTCCATCATGCAGTCAGTTAACTTCCATATCTTTCGACATACTTTACCTAGAACTTTAAATATCTTCATATTTATAAACATAAAAAGATAATTTTGATATAATCTTAATTTATTTTAAATAATTAGATATTTTAAAAATAAGAATTTTGATATTATATTGATATTTATAAATATGAAAAAAAATACCTTTGATATAATCTTAACTTATTTTAGGTATTTAAAACTTAGAAACATCATGGAACTAGAATTGAAAACACTTAATTATTTTTTAGCATTGGATGAGCATAATAACATTCTTCTTAAAATAATTTCATTTTTTAAAAAAGAATCAATGAAATTTTTTAATAGGAGCATTAATATTCTATTGCATTGATATTTTAGCATAGATTTACCAAAAAATATTGTATGCTTTTTATGTTTTACTTGTGCAAAAAGTTGTATTCCTTGTTGTCTAGATGTTGATATGATTGAAGATGAAAGTGATCATTATCAATTACATTTACAAAATTTATATTATAACCAATTATATCTACAAAATCAAGATTATCACCAATTATATCTACAAAATCAGAATTTACATCCATGTTTCTCATTCTTTCCATAATTATGTGTATAACAAGACTTAATTAAAAGTTAGAGTTTTGTCTAAGAAGGTGATACTTTTTGCAACTATACATAAACAATGACTAGATTAAATCTATTGTGATTGAATAATTTAGTCAATAAAACATATCCTTGTTTAGATTGGATTGCAAATTTGCAACCTTAATTCGAAGGATAATATATAAGACGGATTAAAATTAATTGAAATTTACCTTTTTCCTTAGAAACCTCTGCCTCCAAGGTATATTATAATACATATGACTATGTGCAACATAGAGGAATCAATCGTGTTCTATGCAATTAAATTAAAACATGTTTGAATTACCTTCTTTTCTCAAAGATCATCACATGCAAGTAAAATTGCAGTACTCTTCGAAAATGTAATTTTGAAAGATAATAAAAGATCTAAGGATAGAAAATATCTTATCAATATTCCTATGACTTTTTAAAAGGTGAATCAAACTCATTTTTATCAAACTTGTAAGTTGCAATTAAAATTCAAAAGACAATAGCAACATTCATATAAATACATTGCTAACAGTCAGAGCTTTGTTGGGCCTCTCATATGTTTTCTCTCTTTATCTCATCTCGACCCATAACGCACAAAAATAAAAGAAAATAATAAGTAAAACAGACAAATGATACTCTTCCTATGTTGTTAAATCATGCTCAGAACCCCGATTTACAAGTTTTTAAAAACAAAACTTTCGATTGAGCCAGGTGATGAAGTGGATGCGCCCTTTACCAGAAGACCCTCTACCTTTACTAGATGCCCTCACCTCCTTAGTCAAATCAGCTAAAACCATATCATCCTGCAAAACTACAATGTCACTTGGATCTCCTAGATCATGAGCATTGGGGGGCACCCCTTTCTACAACACACCAGTTGGATCCAGAATAGTATTCCCCTGCTCCTACACACCATCCATACCCATACCAGTAGCCTCATAAGAGACATCCACTGGAATCTCTTCCTCCAGAGATAAAGTGTCTAGAACCTCAAACTTGTTGAAGCCCTCATCATTCTGACTATTTTTGTAAGACCTCTTCTGACCCCTTCCCTTAGCATGAGGCTTATGTTAGGCCCAATATGGAAAGCTGATGTACTGAGAGGGGAGGGGTGAATTAGTACTCCAAAAATTTTCTTTGATAATAACCTTACTGTTATGCATAAACAGAATAGTGCAGTACCATAAAATAAAACTAAAATCAACAGATAACAATCATACATGATTCACTCCATAACAAATATATTTTGGTCACGCAGAAACTCTTGGTTAGAGAGAAAAACTGCGGTGGGGATGGCACCCACAACTTCACTACTGCAATAATAAAGAATGCTCGGTTAGAGCTACATTTAGCTATTTCTGATAGCTTACCCTCAGTAACCCATAATGAAACTCGGTAAACCCTTCTGTTTACTCTGTTCTTCGACTGTTCACTGATAACCTTCTCGGTGACCTCTCTGTGTCTCTATAATAGTCTTCCTTCATGCATACACACAAACATTCCCCCTTTCTAACCCTAGAATCATGCTGTATAAATAGATCTCTTACAACGGTGATTTAATTCATTGCTTCAATCTTACAAAAAGATTCTTCGAATGAATGACTAAACAAAATATCTCATTGGTAAGATTGACCTTGTAATCATACACAATCTCCTAATGCAATTTCCAATGTAAAAATGGTTAGATGTGCCTCGATCTTGTAACACGTTTTCATGTGCATGTCCAAGTTGAATGTATCTGGTAAAATGTTTCACTCGATGAATATCAACTCGGTGAGTTAACTTTACCACTCGATAGCCATGAAACTTTACTCAGTAAACAACTCGGTGAATACTGCGTTCTGTGACTGCTTTCTTCTGTAACCGACTAGACTGTTCATACTGACTTCTCTATGTGTACCGACTGCATGATTCGGTAATACTAACCGACTAGAATATAGTATGACTTTGGATATGAAACTAATGGCAATTTGATAAGTAGTAACAATCTCCCCTTTTGACATTAGTTGAGATGTTTGACAAAAACTACTTACAAAGTCATAACTCAAAAACTATATACTTGACAATATATACTATAGTAAAAAAAATAGTATATGCAGATATACTCCCCTTATCATTATTCTGTATATAACTCTGAATTTTGCATGTTCGGTTTTGTTCTATACTTGTGTGCTCTGAATGCTCTATATATTCTGCTCGGTATACTCCCCTTGTATACAATACTCAAAATTGTGTTAACAAAATTGTATTACTCTCCAAATGTAGAATTACTCCCCCTTTGCTGGGCTTTCCTCTTTGTAGTATCATAATATTACTCCCCCTTTTTGACAAACATTAAAAACTTAATTTCCATCTGGAGGCGGTAACTGATCAAAAATAGTCTTATACTTAGTCCGGGCGTCGGTGAGGGTGACTGAGAGTGAGTCCTTGACACTTTCCATTAATGAGTTTTGTGCTTGAATATCAGATAATAGTGATATCAAGCCATCAAGAGTGCTTCCCTCTTGTGTAGTTGATAAGCGTGTAGCTCGGTTGAGCTGTTCTTGTACTGATGAGAGATGAGGAAGGAATAATGTTTGAAGGGTCATTATATCCATCTTGATTTTATGCTCTTCATTCCTCAGTTCTAACTGTTGAGCCATGAGTTGTTGTAGCTTTTTGTAAAAGTTTTGAACTGAATTAGGCTCAGTGGTCAACTTAGATGAGAGATTGGTGATCTCTTTCTCAATTGCATCAGTTTTATTTTTGATACCTTTAATCAATAAAGAAAATGTACATAATTTCTGGAATAAATAAAGAATGTGCTTGAGTTGAGGGGACAACTCAGCAATGAATTTGACAAGTTTTACCTTGCCAACAATAATTGATTTTTGTACTTCCTCTATCATTTTTGTTGTAAGTTCTTTATCCTTGAGCTTGCTTAAGTACTCAGATGCATCAACTCTAGATGTTTCAATCCGATTGAGGAGTTCATCCAACTGAATATGGATCGCTGCATCGGTTGACACTGTTGTTGATGGTAGCATTTCTGTGAGTAGTGTCCTAACCTTCTAAAGTACTTTATTCCTTTTCTGTATGGCTAGTTGCTTCTCCTGTTTGGCCTTTGCTTTGCATAGTTCACCGAATTCAATGAGTGCTTTCCCTTTCAATTTGGAAACGTCTACATTGGGCAACACGATCGGTTTAGATAAGTCAAATTTAAAACCATGCTTTCTCACCTTCTTTTCTTTTCCTTTGGTCCGTGGCACTAATACAAGTGCTTGTGAGGCTTGCTGACCCTCAGTAGGTTGCTCAGTAGATGCAACACTTTGGTCTGTTCCTGTAGCCATTGCAGTGTCTTTGGGTGGCTTGGTGCTAGGGGTCTCAGTTGTAATAGTTGCAGTGCTTGTCTGTGCTTGAGACGTCTAATCTTTGGTTGTATCACCTGCAGCTTCAGATTTGTTACTTGTATCTCCTGCACCTTCAGATTTGTTGCCTTCGGTAGCTTGCACGGTGTCCTTGGGAGCTTCGGTTGAGAGTGGTGGCTTCACCAGCGGATAAGGCTGAACTTGTTCTAAGATAGATTCACTAGAGACAAGTTTTGCATAAGTAGTGCCTTCAATCATTTCCTACTCCAGTGCTGCTTCATCCATTACATCTTCATCAATTTGTATAGTGTCAACTGCGTCTGGACCTTGCTTGGTGACATTTGGATCTTTTTGAGATTGTTCACCGACATCCTTTTGTTTGAAGATCTCTTGCCACTTGGCTTTAGTCTCATTCTCCACATCAATGTATAACCCATTCATCAATTTTAAGGCTCTCTGTTTCACAAGAAATTTTGAATTGTATGTGGTCAGATGCTCCTTGATTTCAGCTATGGACATGTCAGGATATAGATGGACTAGACTTCTTTCTCTTATTTGTCTCTCTGAATCCATTGCATATTTCCATCTGTTATCAATGTGTGAGTAGAGTTCACTCGGAAGTGACTTTGCTAGTTCTAATGGTGCTAACCAAAACTTCAGAAGTGTACATATGACAACTTCTTCAATATGTCGTTTCTCATCATTATTCCTAGTCTCATACTTAACATATCTGAATCCTGCAAATCCATTGTATTCTTTAAGATTGGCACAAAAAATTTCAACACTGTGAATGTTTATCTTTTTGCTTTTCACAATCTGGAATTTGTTTGCATCATCAGACTCTATATCACTCGACTCTTTTGCCAAAATGAGTCTCCGAGTAGATTTCTTATAAGTTTTGGTTACCTTAAGAGCGGCAACAGTTTTTTGTTTTTGACTCGGTGATGCAGCTGATGCTCTGGTGTTGGGTCTCTTTGTTGGTGGAGTCGGTAGGGCCTTTGTGATGTCCTGTTTCTTTCTTTTCAGAACTTTACCCTTTGGCAACTCTGTGCTTAATGTTATTGTAGCCTCCTGTGCTTCTGATTCCTCTTCGGTAATGGCAAGATTGCCTTTGACAAGTGTAGAGGAGGATTCTTCTCCGAATTTCTCAGATAAAGCCTTTATCATCTTTGTAGCTTTTCTTGTAGCCTTAGGAACTACAATGCTCATTTTTACTTTCTCCTTCACCTCTTCATAGGTTCCATACCTTAGTTCAGTTGCATGCCTTGGGAATGATAGATAGGCATCAATTTGTTGATGTGTAATATCATAATCAATCTCATAACCCATTGATTGCAACAATTGAGTCCTTGGTTCGACAACATTTACATAGCAATAATTAGTGTCGACTTCAAAACATATATTGTCCTTGTATTTTTCGATCAGCTGTGGTGGGATCCTGTACCTGTTGTGCATTTTCTCTTGGAATTTGCTGAAGTAATCATCCATGATATCATTAAATTTATCTCCTAACTTCTTGATGTAGTCATTGATCTGATGGGTGATAGGTCGGTGTAGCACCCATACTACTTTACCAACTGAGGGAAGAACTTCTCAATATAGAAAAACATACATACAAGTAGTGAACCGAACTTTAGTGTGTTTGCTGAGTTGTTCTTCTTCGGCTTCCTTATTGTGTTCAGGTTCTCAAACAAGTTCTTTAGTATCACTTCACATAAGTCTACTTTTATTCCCTTCTTCACTATTTTGTAGGCCAGGTCCACTGCAGCACATGGTACACTGTTTTCCCTTGCAGACTGGAAGAAACAGTAACCAATAACTCTGATTGCAAATGTTAGTTCAGCATCAGTGACATTATTCAATTTCAGTCCTCGGTAATCAAATTCTACTTTGGTTAGACTGATTAGCTCCTTTTGTGATATCATTTTATGTGCATGAGCATGATCGTAGATGGGATATCCAGTGATCAGGTGAATGACTTCCTTCGTGATCTTGAATGGTTGCTCTTGAAGCCACATGAAATCATCATATACTCTGCTCAATACAAACTTAACCCACTGGGGTTTGAACACACGGGGATAGACTAGGGCTTCAATTAATCCCTTGATTTTGATATGCTCAAATTTGCTATCCAATTTGCCATCAGTGCACAGTTCATCATATGTGTCACTAATCTCTACATGACTGAGTTCCTCAACACGACATTTGGTATAGAATCTGACATCTTCCACTAACAAGACTCGATCTAGGATGAGTGAAAATGCAGTTTTATCATCCGGTTCTGAGGCAACTTTAGGAGTTAGAGAATATTTCAGTGAGGGCTTCTCCACATTTTGGACAACTACAGGGTCTTGGATCTTGGGCGCCATGGTAGATTTCGAGTAAGATTTGACAAGTTATCCTTAGGGTTTACAAACGACTGATGCTTCACACTCGGTAGACAATAGCAATTTGACTAGATCGGAAACCAGCTTAACAGTGTGAATAGATTGATGTAAATACCACGAAATTCACTCTAAATGAAGTTTGATCGCTTTGATTCACTCTACTCTGCTTCTCAAAAACTTGGGTGAATGAAAATGACCGCGAAAACACTTTTAAGTACTCAAAAATACCTTATCGGGCTCCGTGCAAGTTAGGTCAAGATATTAAATGCACTCGGTTCACCTTTTACCAATTTACTCTTTTTTCTGTTTTCACCGAGTACCCAACTTTGCTTTTTTAACCAACTTGACAGGTTTCCTGTATACACCGACTTGACAGGTTCCCTGTATAGTATATAAACTGACTAATTGCATCTTAACTATGCAGATTTTGAAAATTCTGTACATAATAGAATAGGAACTATTATGATTTAACTTTTAAAGAATGCAGTCCCTTCATACCTTTCCTTGACTAATTTGAAATAGGTGCACCTAACTCGGTAGGTAAGGTGCTTTCTTCATCAGACATAATTTCTTTCTTTTTCCAAATCATCTTGAATTTTTCTTTTATCTCTTTAGTGTCTCTTCTCAGTTGATCTGTGCAATCTCCAGCTAAATGTCCAACTTTGTGACAATGAAAACATGCCATACCAGGATTTCTCCACGATCTCCGGTTGTTCATTCCAAATCTTATAAAACAGTTGGCACTTATATGTCCATATCTTCCACAACATTCGCACCATATCCTTGTATTGTAATCCCATGGTACTGCTGCATATTGTCGGTAAGGATCAGTGTGAGTTCGGTAACCTCCAGTGTTTGCTCGGTGTGGATACTTCATGTATTTCTTTTGCTTAAACCAGCACTTCTCAGTACTATGTCCATATCTATTGCAGTTTTTACAAAACCCTTTGAATTTTGCCTTCTAATAGTTGTTAACAGACTTTGTCCTACATTGATTAGGTGTGTGACCATATTTATTGCAATTGTAACAATATCCATTGGACTTAGAGATATTCGATTGCTTACCTTTTCTGATCTGGCATATGTTGGCAGTATGACCTTGATTTCCACAGTAGTAGCAAATAGGCTTCTTCCTTTTGATGTTATTCCTTTTTCCAGCTTGTTTTGATGATTCTCCTCTCTCGGTGGTATGAATTCCTTTCTCGGTTGATTCTTTTCCTTTGTAACCGAGTCCTCCATCTTTGTAGAGTCTTCTTGTATTCAGTTGCTCATCCAACATCTTTGATGCTTCATAACTTTTCTCCAATGATTCTTTGGATTTCTTCTCAGTTTCAAGTTCACCAGTCAACCTTGATACTTCAAGTTTCAATGATTGATTTTCATCATTCTTTAGAATTGCTTCATGATGTGCATAACCTAGTTGATCTATCATATTTTGTTGAATACCAGTTAACCTTATGATTTCATCATCCTTATCAGATACTAGAGCTTCAAGTTGTTGTTTCTCTCTTTGTAGATCTCTTGCTTTATCCTCAGCTATCCTTAATGCATCTAGATTTTCAGTCATCTGTGTACTGAAATGTTCATGTTCTCTTTTCATTGCTTTTAGTTGATCAACCAATGCTTTGTTCTTTTCTTTCAACATTCCAATCATTTCTTCAGTCTCTTCAGATATACTGCTCTCAGATGATGTCAAAATTTGTTCCACTAGCTCTTGAGAATCCTGCAAGTCATCAGATAATCTTCTCCTTACTTTCAAAGATTTTGGCATTTTCCTTTGCATGTCTGCAATCACTTGATTTGCATTATCCAACTCTTCTTAAAGATGCACAATCCTCTGAGATTGTTTATAGCCTTCCATTGCTAAGATCTTTCTCTTTAGGTAGTTAAACCCTTTTCCAAGATTCAAGCTCTGATACCAATTGTTAGGCCCAATAGGGGAGGGGTGAATCAGTACTCCAAAACTTTTCTTTGATAATAACCTTACTGTTATGCATAAACAGAATAGTGCAGTAACATAAAATAAAACTAAAATCAACAGATAACAATCATACACGATTCACTCCATAACACATATATTTTGGTCACGCAGAAACTCTTGGTTAGAGAGAAAAACTGCGGTGGGGATGGCACCCATAACTTCACTACATAGCAACATTTGTATAAATACATTGCTGATAGTCAAAGCTTTGTTGGGCCTCTCATATGTTATCTCTCTTTATCTCATCCCAACCCATAATGCACAAAAATAAAAGAAAATAATTAGTAAAACAGACAAATGATACTCTTCCTATGTTGTTAAATCATGCTCAGAACCCCGATTTACTAGTTTTTAAAAACAAAACTTTCGATTGAGCCAGGTGATGAAGTGGATGTACCCTTTACCAGAAGACCCTCTACCTTTACCAAATGCCATCACCTCCTTAGCCAAATTAGCTAAAACCATATCATCCTGCAAAACTACAGAGTCACTTGGATCTCCTAGATCATGAGCATTGGGGGGCACCCCTTTCTACAACACACCAGTTGGATCCAGAATAGTATTCCCCTGCTTCTGCACACCATCCATACCCATACCAGTAGCCTCATAAGAGACATCCACTGGAATCTCTTCCTCTAGAGATAAAGTGTCTAGAACCTCAAACTTGTTGAAGCCCTCATCATTCTAACTATCTTTGTAAGACCTCTTTTGACCCCTTCCCTTAGCATGAGGCTTATGTTAGGCCCAATATGGAAAGCTGATGTACTGAGAGGGGAGGGCTGAATCGGTACTCCAAAACTTTTCTTTGATAATAACCTTACTGTTATGCATAAACAAAATAGTGCAGTAACATAAAATAAAACTAAAATCAACAGATAACAATCATACATGATTCACTCCATAACACATATATTTTGGTCACGTAGAAACCCTTGGTTAGAGAGAAAAACTACGGTGGGGATGGCACCCACAACTTCACTACTGCAATAATAAAGAATGCTTGGTTAGAGCTACATTTAGCTATTTCTGATAGCTTACCCTTAGTAACCCATAATGAAACTCGGTAAACCCTTCTGTTTACTTTGTTCTTCGACTGTTCACTGATAACCTTCTCAGTGACCTCTCTGTGTCTCTGTAACAGTCTTCCTTCATGCATACACACACACGTTCCCCCTTTCTAACCCTAGAATCATGTTGTATAAATAGATATCTTATAGTAGTGATTTAATTCATTGCTTCGATCTTACAAAAAGATTCTTCGAATGAATGACTAAACAAAATATCTCATTGGTAAGATTGACCTTGTAATCATACACAATCTCCTAATGCAATTTCCAATGCAAAAATAGTTAGATGTGCCTCGATCTTGTAACACGTTTTCATGTGCATGTCCAGGTTCAATGTATCTGGTAAAACGTTTCACGCGGTGAATATCAACTTAGTGAGTTAGCTTTACCACTTGGTAGCCATGAAACTTTACTTGGTAAACAACTCGGTGAATATTGCGTTCTGTGACTGCTTTCTTCTATAACCGACTAGACTATTCATACCGACTTCTCTGTGTGTACCGACTGCATGATTCGGTAATACTAACCAACTAGAATATAGTATGACTTTGGATATGAAACTAATGGCAATTTGATAAGTAGTAACAGCTTATCAGGCGTAAAACCTTCCTTATCTGGGTGACCATATTTCACAGGAGCCTTTCCTTTACCCCCATTATCTCCCTTAGGAGCCGAAGAAGAAGGAGAACTAGTAGCCACCTTATTAACCCTAGGACATTGATGCTGAAGATGTCCATACTCATGACAAATATGACACCAAAAAGGAAGAGATTCATAATCTAATTGTTGAACCCATGATGAAAATCCTAAATAGATTTCCAAAGAATCCGACAATGGATTATTCAAATCAATGTCAGTACAAATAGGAGCAAAAGAAATTACCTTCTTTTCAAGGGTTTGTTGAGCAATAGCAGCTGGCTTCCCTAGAAGAGCAACAATCCGTTGCAAAATATCCTCCCTCCAAAACTCCAAGGGAAGTCGAGGCAGGCAAACCCAGACATGAACCCTCAAGGGAAATTCTTCAGCCGAGTTGAAACCCATGTGCCAAGGTTTAATAAATAAACCCACATGATTGTAAAAATAGGGTCCTCCCTCAAAAACATGGTTCAGGTTAGATATGCAAGAAGAAACCACCATGAAATAGTTGTTTGCAGCTAGCATAATCTCCATATCCCCCTCAACCTGCCAATAACGACGAATCCAAGCTTCCAATGCTGACAAAGGAATACAAATCCCAAGAAACTTACAAATCAAAGCATGTTTGCTCCAATAAGCGACATCCTCTGAAACCAATTTTGGTGGAATGACTAGAACCGGACGATCTTGACTCCTCAGTAGGCAACCATTAACTTTCTAAAGTTTTGAGCCCTCACCCACATAAAAAGAATCATTAGTCTTTTCATGCACACCCAAAGAAAATCCATGAGGCGACACAACATCAACCACCGCCAAGCTAGAAGACAAACGTTGCTCCTCCATCACTAGAGGCAAAAAACAAACTACACCAAACTCGAAATCACCACCACCAATAGGCCACAACAAACCTCCAACCCCAAACACAACACCAAAGCCCAACTAAAACAAACACACCGACCAATTAGTAAAGACAACTCGTAGAAAAAAAAGGACGAAGAAAGGAGGGAGCCTTGTCCCCACATGCCACACCCCACAGTCTTCACGCACACCCCCAACACAACATTGCACAACAACCAAATAGAAAATGGAGAAGGCTAGTGAACAAAAGCCTTAGCCCGAACACCCAACACAGTCACACCAAACGCCAAGCATAGCCCTCCACTGCCATATATCATTTTATAATATTTATTAAAAAAGTATTAATTTAATAGTTTTAAAGATAGTAATAAATATTTTTCATTTTTAAAATTATCTTAATTTTTTTTTAAATATGAATTTAGAAACTTACTTTAATTATGTCAATTTTTAGGAAGGATATCCTTATCATGAGAATTTATTATTAAATATTTTAAAGAAAATGCATTTTCTGAAAGTATATATTTATCCATATCATTCTTATGTTTTTTTAATATAACATAGCTAATAATAACTAGCTTATATAAATTTGATTTTAATCACATATATATACAATATGCCGAGAGATATCCTTCTCGAGGCGCTTATTGGAGTTTGGGCACATGATAAAAATAGGCACCTTGAGAAGCATATCTCTCGGCATATTATATATATGTGTGATTAAAATCAAATATATATAAGCTAGTAGTAGTCGCAGCACAACATGGGAAACAATAAAAAATTCAAAATAGAACTATATAATATTATATTATTAATGTTTGTTGCAATAATATGTAATATTATTATTGCAATTATTATTATTATTTTCTATTCATTTGTGTAATAATATTATAATATACTATTATTATTAATTTATATTGTTGTGAGTATAATGAGCATTAGGGTTATAATTATAATGAGGGTTAGTATTATACTTAGGATTCGAGTTAGGGTTGGGGTAAGGGTTAGGATTGGGGTTAATCTTAGTGATTGTAATTAGGATAAGGTTAAATATTATAATTATTAATTATAAATAAAATTAGGGTTAGGGTAGGGTTAGAATTATAATTAGGATTAGGGTTAGGGTTAGGGTTAAGATTGCAATTAAAGTTAGTATGTGATGATAACTATAAGAGTTAGGGTTTGGGGTTGGGGCTAGAATAGGGTTAGGGTTAGGGTTAGGGCCAAAATTAGGGTTAGGGTTAGGGTTATAATTATAATCAGGGTTAGGGTTATAGTTAGGATTATAATTAGGGTTAGGGTTAGGGTTAGTATTGGGGTTAGTCTTAGTGATTATAATTAAGGTAAGGTTTAAAGATTATAATTTAATTTATGGTTAGGATTAGGGTTAGGGTTAAGATTGTAATGAAAGATAATATGTGATGATAAATATAAGAGTTAGGGTTTGGGTTAGGATTAGGGTCAAGTTAGGGTTAGGGTTAGGTATAAAGTTAGGTTTTGGGTCATTATTAGGTCAGGGTTGGGGTAAGGGTTAGGATTGGTGTTAATCTTAGTGATTGTAATTAGGGTTAGGGTTAAAGATTATAATTATTAATTATAAATAAAATTAGGGTTAGGGTTATGGTTAGAATTATAATTATGATTAGCGTTGAGGTTAGGGTTAAGATTGTAATTAAACATAGTACGTGATGATAGCTATAAGAGTTAGGGTTTCAGTCGGGACTAGGGTTAGGGTTAGGGTTATAATTATTATTAACGTGAGGGTTAAATATTATAATTAGTGATTATAATTATAATTAAAATTAGGGTTAGGGTTAGTGTTAGGATTATAATTAGGGTTAGAGTTAGGGTTAGTATTGGGGCTAGTCTTAGTGATTATAATTAGGGTAAGGTTTAAAAATTATAATGAGTGATTATAATTAAAATTAGGGTTAGGGTTAGGGTTATAATTAGGATTAGGGTTAGGGTTAAGATTGCAATGAAAGATAGTAGGTGATGATAGATATAAGAGTTTGGGTTTGGGTCAGGATTAGAGTTGTTAGGGTTAGGGTTAGGTTTTGGGTTAGATATAAAGTTAGGTTTTGGGTCATTATCAGGTTAGGGTTGGGGTTATGGTATAAATTAGAGGGAGTTATAGTAATATAGATAAAAAAAAATATATTTGGTTTTAGTTAATGATAAAAAGTTTATTATTGTAGGATAATGCTTGGGGTAAGGGTTGAGGTTCAATTAGAATCAGTATTAGGGTTAGGGATAGGGTTTAATTAGGATTAGGGTTAGCATTACAAATAAATTAAGGTTAGAGTAAGTGTTATGACGCGGGAAGGCTTAGGATTTAAGGATAAAGCATGTTGTTAGGTTTTCAGCTATATAATAAAGTTATGTTTGAAGCTTAGCGTTATAATTTATTTAGGGTTATGGGTTATGTTAGCATAAAGATTGGAGATAACGTCAAGCATAGGTTGGATTTACAATCAAGGTCACTTTAGGGTCATGGTTGAGGTTCAAAATAGGGTTTAAATAGTAATTACGGTTAAGATTAATTTTAAGGTTAGGTTATTATAAGGGTTCAACTACAGTTAGTGCTAGAGTATAATTATGGTTAGAATTAGGGTTGTTATTCAACTACATTAGCGTTCTAGGGTTAAATTAGTATTACCTTTCAATTAGGATTAGGGTTTGGGCTGATTAGGGTTAGGATTAGAGTTCAATTACAGTTAGGGTTAAGTTTAGGGCTAAGATTCAATTATGGCTACGATTGATGAAAAGGGTTAAGTTTAAGAATAGGGTTCAATTAAATGGTTAGATTAGGGATCAAGTTGTATTTAGGGTTCAAATCTATGGTTAGAGTTGAGTTTAGGGTTATGATTCAATTAGAGGGATTAGGGTTAAGGGTTAGGTTTTGGGTTAGGGTTAGAGTTAGGGTTTAAGATTATGGTTAGGGTTAGGGTTTAGTTTTAAAGTTAAGTTTATGGTTAGGGTTACAATTACATTTAGGGTTTACATCAAAGTTTGGGTTAGAATTAGGGTTATAGTTCCATTACATTAAGGTTAGGGTTAGATTATTATTAAAGTTCAATTAGGATTAGGGTTTGGGCTAGATTAGGGGTAATAGTAGATTAGGAATAAAGTTTAATTTTGGTTCTAGGGTTAAGTTTATAGTAGAATTATTGTTAGGGTCAAGGTTTAGGATTGTGGCTAGGTTAGAGTTATGATTAGGGTTAGGGTAAGGATTATGATTAGGGTTATTGTTTGGGGTTATGGTTATGGTTAAGGTTAGGTTTAGGATTATGGTTAGGGCCATATAATTATGGCTAGGGTTAGGGTTTACATCATAGCTAGAGTTAGGTTTAGGTTTAGGGTTAAGGTTAGGTTTAGGTGTAGGATTTACATCACATGTGCTTAGGGTTAGGGTGACTATTATAGTTGGGATTAGGGTTTAATATTAAGGTTAGGATTAGGGTTTATGGTTAGGATTAAGATTATAAATAGGATTTACTCTTAGGATTAGGGAAGTGTTTCGAGTTATGGTTAGGATTAGGTTTTAGGGTTATGGCTAAATATTATTGTTAGGGTTAGGGTTTATGGTTATGGTTAGGTTAGGGATAAGGTTTAGAGTTATGGTTAGGATTATGGTTAAGGTTATGGTTTACATCATGGTTGGGGTTGTAGTTAGGGTTAGGTTTACAGTTAGGCTTAAAAGGTTATAGTTATTATTAGGATTATGGCTAGGGTTAGGGTTAGGGTTAAGGGTTAGTGTCAAGATTAATGTTATTTTTATATCATATTTATGGTTAGGGTTATAAATAGTGTTAAGATTCAAATAGGCTTAGGGTTATAAAATCAATTAGGGTTATAAATAATGTTAAGATTTGGATAGGCTTAGGGTTGAGGGTAAAATATGTTGTTAGGATTTTATAATGAAGCTTGAGTTTAAGGTTAGGGATAACATTTAATTAGTGTTAAGGATGCCATTTAATTAAGGATAGGGTCAAGTTATGGGTTACATTAGCATAAAGATTTAATTAGGGTTAGGGTCAATGTTAGGTTAAGTTTAGGGTTAGGTTATTGTTAGGGTTAGATTAGGGTTATGGTAAAGATTAGGTTATGATTAAAGTTACTGTTCTAGGATAAAGATTGGGGTTAGGGTTAGGGTTTGGGATATAGTTTAAGGTTGGGGATAAGGGTTGATTAGGGTTATATTTTTGATAAAGGTAAATGGGTTTTACATGGACCCAAAACCAAAATTTTTACTTGATTAGGGTTATGTTATGTTAGTACAAAGATTTAATTAGGGTTAGGATTCAATTATCTCTAGATTAGGGATATATGAAGGTTAAGGTTTGATTATGTGGTAAGGATTTAGTTATAGTTAGCGTTAGTATTATAATTCAATTAGGGTTAGAATTAGGGTTATGATTTAATTATATTAGGCTTAAGGTTTGGGCTATAATTTAACTACGGTTAGGGTTCCATTAGGGTTAAATTATGGTTATGGTAAAGATTAGGTTATCATTAAAGTTACTATTCTAGGATAAAGCTTGGTGTTAGGGTTAGAGTTTGGGCTATAGTTTAAGGTTGGGGCTAAGGTTTAATTAGGGTTATGGTATGTTAGTGCAAAGATTTAATTACGGTTAGGATTTAATTAGCTCTAGATTAGTGATATATGAAGGTTAAGGTTTGATTACATGGTAAGGATTTAGTTATAGTTATAGTTAGTATTATAATTCAATCAGGGTTAGAATTAGGGTTATGATTCAATTGTACATTAGGATTAAGGTTAGGGTTGTAATTTAATTATGATTAGGGTTCAATTAGGGTTAGGGTTTGATTATTGAATAAGGATTGATTTAGTATTACAATTCAATCAATTTCAATTAGGGTTAGAGTTTGATTATTGAATAAGGATTGATTTAGTATTACAATTCAATCACATTTCAATTAGTTAAGGTTAAGGTTAGTGTTAACGTTTGATCATAACCCTAACAATGACTATTTAAAACATACACATTAAATATATTTTGTGTTTAATAGAAAATATATTTAGGAAAGAGAATTTAGAATATAAGTATACCTCCCATGTAGGAGTCAAACACAACTCAACCAAAAATAACTTATTGTTTAATTTACCATGAAACCCACAATGTTAAGACATCCAATCAAATTATTTTAAATGAATACATTATAATTGAATCTAACTTGCATGATCTATCTAACCAAAGCTATCATATTGGTAGGATTAAAAATTATGATCCCAAATTGAGTTTATGACTAAAATTATTAACATAGAAATTCTTATTGATCTTTCTAAATTAAAAAATTAAAAATTATTTATTATTTTTGAAATATTTGTGTAACTATAAATAGAAAAGTCACATCTATATGATAAATTAGAAATTCTGAATACATTATATTGAATCTAAATTCTATCCAAAGGTATCATATTGGAAGGATTATAATAAAACTATAAAGCCAATTTAATTTATGATTAAAATTATTAATATAGATATTTATTGATATTTCTAAATAAAAAATAAAAAATTATATGTTATTTTTGAAATATTTGTGCAACTCAACTAATATAAATAGAAAAATCGTATCTATATGATAAATTAGAAACTTTTAATAATAAATATTTTATATATTAAATTTTAAATTTTATTTTTTAAATATTTTTGTAGATATGTAATTTTATTTTTTTTGAATTTAGAAACATTATATTTCTGTGATTGAAATTTAGAAACATTAATTTATTTTTTATATTTTTAAATTGAAAATAATATACTATATATATTTTTTGAAATATTAATGTAGGCATGCAATTGTATTTTTTATTTTCAAATTTGGAAACATTATATTTTTATGTTTAAGATATAGAAACATAGAAAATAGCTTTGATCTTTCTAAATTCAAAAAATACAATTGATTGGGTTAGGATTGTAGGCATGCAAAAGAATCTTAAATCAATTTAAGATTCCTTCCTTCCTTCTATTTTAAAATTTTTGATCTTTAGTTTGTCCCACGGGGTTTTATTTGGTTGAATCTCTGCACATATCCTTACATGTGGTTTTGAAATTCAAGAGCCAGAGTATGAGGACTTTGTGGTGGTTAAACCTGTTGAGCAATGAGAGAAGCCTGTGGCCAGTGATTTGGGTGTGGGTGCTTAGATAGGGCAAACGACTCAGGGCACTATATCTCTTTGGTGTGGGGAAAATCCCCTGGCATTGCGATAGTGCAGGTTGGAGCTCGTGAAGTAGCAGCATGAAGAAGAGTTTAAAACAAAGTTTTTGGCTATGGACAAATCTAACGCCATCCATGGCAAGAGGCTTGCTTCCATACGTCTAGAAAACACAAAGGCCAAGTGCCAAGCCTATCAGCAATTGCTAATTAGCACTCTAGGTCTGGGCCAGTACATTTCAGGAGCTATTCTCTTCGTGTTGACTCAATTTGAAGAACAAGCTAAAAGTCTAGTTATTATTACAATGCCTAGTCGTCCTATGCATCATCTTGCTGAGGTAGAAGAAATGTCTTTGCAAACTATGGAATATTTACTTTTTGATAAGGCAGACCATTTTCTCGAGATGGGTTTTGCAGAGCAACGATGAAAAATACTTTGCTCAGTTGAATGAGACCCACCAAACTTTGTTTTTTAGTATAACCTTGCCTCGTTTGCTTGCTAATTTTGCAAAGGAAGGCCTTCAAGATCCTCTACTTGTACGACTAGATTTGGAGAATAAGATGAGCCCTAATCTCAAATTTACATTCTTTACTTTGCGACATGAAGATAAATATGTTGCATTGCAGCATCTGGTAATAGAGCAGATTGGTTCTCTGGTAAATGAATATCCTCGTTAAACATAGTGTTGTAGATTCACTCCTCCAAGACAATCATATTCACATTGCTAATGAAAACCCTAGGTCTCCTTAACACTATTTTTCATTAGTTGCCTGATGCAACAGACCACAATTCCTCATATGAAAATGGTAAAAAAAATCCATCAGTTTTAATTGAATGGATAATGCAACCAAAATAGAAAGAAAACCAAAATCTAAAATGAATGAAATGCTACTAAAGAAACATACTAGTTGAAGGATGGCATCGCAGTGTGACAACAAATGGAGAAATACAATAGGATTCCTCTAGGGGTGGCTGCAAGAAGTTGAGTCCCACTTTTGGGCAAAAAGTGGAAGTGTTTTCTCTGTTTTTCAAATTTTATGTCGATTGATGTCAGAATTTGATGCACTTAGAGATTGAATCTCAAAAACTTTCAGTAATAGAAAATGAAGTGCTCAGAGTCTACTTTTTAAATATGTAATTTATTTTACTACCCACATGCTAGAAATCCCTTTTTAGTAGGCATGTTTAAAAACCAGTTTTTCAAAATGCCTGTTTCAGGACCATACCACCAGGGTTTACTTTAGTGGCGAATATTCGCCAATGGTGAATATTTCACGTCGGCGACCTAGAAAATGGCGAATATATTGCATTGATTGGGGGTGGCCATGTCACCCAAACTTTATAAATATTCATAAAATGCATGGCCCAATCGCCCATTGTTTTATGTATTTAATTGTATCTCTATCAAGATTTCGCCAATAGAATCTACATTTCCCATGCGGTAAATTCAATTTTTTCGCCTACACTTTCCGAGGTTGTCTTAATAGATGAACATAATTTGCCAATAGCCATATAAATATTTATTGGCTAGGAGGAATCAATTCACCTGCTATTTTGCAGAAGTGTATCTCTTAGTAAATCTTTCTCATAAATGCACGAGTGTACGAAATTGGAAACAACCGTAAACCACTACCAATTACCAGATTTGAAGTCGTGCGTGCCAAGTGGATCACAGTTAGAGAATGTCAGTGACAAGACGTTAATAAATGTCAATACATGATTAGGATAAGATTCGATTCGTGCCTACTGTCTCCAATTCCATTCCGGGGACTTTTTGGAGAACTAAGTTCTCTTTAGAAATTTGGGCTGAAATAAAACTTCAGCCATTGATATGTGATCATTGAACGGTTTTAAATCATTGAGGGATTTTAGGTATGTGTGACGTGTTGATGAAGTCGCGCTTATCAATACATCACGTATATTATGGACTCAACGTGATGTTACATTAATTAGATAACAAAAATGGTTATTTATAGATAACGAAAATCACCTACACTTAAATAATTTTTCCTTTGGAGTATAATTTTTCGCCCATACACATATATTTTTTCCTTTAAATGAAAAAAATTCACCTCCTCCATTATTTATTTTCCCCACACAATAATGAATTATTCGCTAGGATTTTATGGAATTTTCAAACCCTAAAAATAAAATCGCCAATACAAATAATTATTTTTTCCAAATTTGAAAAAAAAATTTGCCATCAATTTGAAATTTTTGCCCCAAAAATAATGTCTAATTCGTCGGGATTTTATACTTTTGCCTTGGGGTGGTTTCTTAAAGTTATCCTTGCATACCACACATGTGTATGACCACCCTTTTTTGATGCAAATAAATGAATTTTTGCAAATCCTTCTGGGAAATGATACCTAAGACACCAAATATTGATGAGAATATTTTTGCTTATTTTTTTATTGAATATTTTTTTTTTATTAAATTTTAACTGACAATAAAGTATATTTTCAAAACATTGGGTGTACAACCACCATAATTTGATGAAAATTTCATATTTTTCAATTTTTTTTTTTATATTCAAAGAATTGTATGTAGATTGATGTCATATAATTTATTTTTCTAAAACCCTAAAAACAAAAAAGTTATTAAAGTTTTAGTGAACCTTGGTATTTTAGGTTTAGGTTCCACTTTTAATTAATAAATAATACAAAAATAGTAAAAGTAATCTTATCACTATGAAATTTACATTTCTGTAATCAAGACACTGAAAACTCTAATGGGTTTTCGTTTCATCAAAAAATTCAATCAGAAAGGCCGTCAAAAAATTAGGCCAAGGTAGAAATCTAATGTTGTTTTACCTTAGTCATTTTTTTGGAGGTCCAAGCATAGGCTTGGTCCCACCAAGCCTATCTTGAAGCAAAAAACAAAGCTAAGGGTTGTTTCCTGCCCCTAATTTTAACAAATGGGCGCCCATTTTTTAAATTCAAAAAATGGGCACCTGTTTCGCTTTGTACCGTTGAAAGCGAAACAGGCGCCCGTTTCATTCAATAATAGGCGCCCGTTTCATTCAATAACAGGCGCCCGTTTCTGAAAAGATCCGTTGGGCCATAATCTGGCCCACAAGCACAAATCCCAATGATTGAATGATTTTTCAATCATTGCCTGACAGGTACTA
This sequence comes from Cryptomeria japonica, assembly GCF_030272615.1. NCBI lineage: Eukaryota > Viridiplantae > Streptophyta > Pinopsida > Cupressales > Cupressaceae > Cryptomeria > Cryptomeria japonica. The sequence goes on from NC_081413.1 coordinate 487,523,648, forward strand.
TCTGCAAAGAGAGTGTTTTGATTAATCATTCTCTTTGTTTGTGTTATTGTCGATTTGGTAAGGAAATCAATTCAAATTCAAATTTTGGTGTAGCCATGGGATCAAATCAATGCAGGAAGAGGCAAAGGAAGGTTCTGACAACTGAGGAGATTGCAGCAAATAGGGAGAAGGAGGCAATGTGTCAACGAGAGAGAAGATCAAGAATGAGAGAAGGAGCTTCAAGTTCCACAATCATTTTAGAAGAGGAGAACATAAATGATACCATAAATGTTGATGAAGGAAACACAATAGAACCATTTAATTCAGGTGCATCTTCTAATCCATTATTGGATACATGTATGTCTTCACAGCCCTATGTTTTTTCTCATGAAGAAATTGGTGATTTAGTAGAAGCAGGTTACTTATTAAATGAAATTCTAATTGAAAATCAAACCCCAAATGAAATTAGAACTCAAGTTGAAACTGAAATTAAAATCCAAATTGAAACCCCAAATGAAACTAGATCTCAACTTGAAACTGAAATTGAAACCGAATTTGAAACTCCAAATGAAATTGAAAATCCACCTGCAACTAAAACCAATCATGTGTATGTAGACATGGAAACACCAATTGAAAATGAAATATGTTTGAATGATAATCAAATGAATAAAAATTTTGAAATTAAAAGTGATGTACTAGACAACCTTCCTGGCTTGGTTTCATGGAGACAGATTAAGACACATGCAAATAGATTGTTTAGACATTTTTTTAATAATAAGAAATTTGGGTTTCAATGTCAATTAATGGTACAACTAATTAAAATGACTAAAATGCGAAAAGTGATGAAGAAGTTACCTGCTTTTATGTCAAACCCAAGAAGAAGGATGAGTCTTTAAAACAAGTTGTATCGACTATTGCTAGCGCCTTTGATACAATTGGAAAGAAAAGTCGTTCTAAAGATAAAAATATGGCACGACGGGCAATAGCAACAGCTTTAGTAAGCCAAACAACTTCTAATAAAAGAATGATGAGTAACATAAGTGGATATCTTAATATTCATCGCAAAACTTTGTCAAGAGCTGTAAAAAGAAGAGCACCAATAAACCATCAATACACTAGTAAAGTAGTGTGGTCAACTTAAGAGGAAAGATGATACTATGTTTGTAGCCTCCTTTACTTATTTCAATGTAATTATTCCATATAGCAGGGCTTCCTTTACTTATTTCAAATCATTGAATAATGTTCTTCAAACCTTTCTAATAATTTGGTTAGCCTTAGTTCCATCAATCTATTGGATTCCTCTATGAGATTCGTTTATAATTAATAATCCTTTTATAATTTTCATATCAAATTTATATGCATGTAAGTTTGTGTTACTTGTGTGAACTCTTTTAAATATTTAATCCTGATAATTGTTTTTCTTTGTCCCTTTAACATTGTATTTGTCTACATTTGATACAATTTTGGTTTCATAAACAACATTGTATTAGTTATCTTATTCTTAATGTTATTTTGTGCACATTGAATTATAAATTGTTGCACTATAAGATGATCAATCACAATGTTAAAATATAAAGTCATAAATAGATCACATAACAAGTCGTAAATAAAAAGTCCTATATACAATCACATAACAATTCCTGATGACATAATAACAAGTCTTGAAAAAATAATAATAAGGAAATGACATTAAAACAGGTCCAAATAACATAATAACAAAACAATGTATCACATATATAATCACTAGAGTGCGCCAAATCACATAACACAACTTGATATCACAATAGAAAGGAAATGACATAATAAAAAGTCCTATGTATAATCACATAACAACAAGTCCTATATATAATCACATAATAACAAGTCCCAGGATAACATAACAAGTGTCATCATAAAAAGTCCACAATACAATAACATGACATGATCTAAAATATACAATCTAAGAACTCGCATGCATCTCATCTGCAGTCCTCTTCAGTCCACGTGAAGGTGGCTGAGATGAATCATCCTGCTGCACGTGGTCCTGAGATGCACCATCATGTGTCTATGCAGTATCAGTGTCTCCACCCTCCTGTGCAGTATAAGTGACTCCACCCTCCTGTGCAGTATCAGTGTTTGCACCCTCCTATACATTATTAAAAGATTTTACATGAGAAGAAGATTTAACATGAGAAGAAGTTAGTTTCATAATTCACTTATAAAGTAATTAAATACTAATTTTTTAAAAATAAATTACCATACGACTGTGCTCTACAATGCCCTCACTGGTACATGGAGTTCCACTAATATGAACAATAAAAGTGGTCATAGTCAAGTCCTGCAAACAAAAACATTGTACATCAATTTTGATAATCCCTATAAAAGCCAGGTACACAGTATAAACAAATTAGAAATTATTTTTCTAATCATCACCTCAAATTATAATGTCGATGGTTGCATCTGGCTCAATCCCATACCCATACCAATATTGGTAGTGGTATCGACCTGAACAACATATATAAAGCATGAATCAAACTTGTATATATACATAAATTATAAAGTATATATATAGACTACAAGATTATCATAGAAAAACATACGTGATGCAGGCAAAGTAACTGATGGTCAAAGGCATACATGTGATGCGCCATCAAACAATCCAGAAGCCTACAATTGCAAAAAATAATGAACATGAATCAAAGTTGTACATAAATTAGTAAGCATGTAAACACTTCAAATTAATGGATGAAAAACATACTAGTGGTATATGAGGTTGAGCCTTAGTGGTCCACGGGTCACATGAAGAACTACCCACCTCAGTGCTACACGAAGCACCCTATAAAATTGAAAAAGCATATCATATACATCATTACATTAAAAAAATTATTGTTTATTTTAAATGTACATATCAATACAATGTATCTAGATGAAAGTGTGTATCGTAAATGGGGCACCAACATCTCTAGGTATTGAGGTAACATGTTGTCGGTTCCTCAATGATGTGGTATGATCCATCCTCTGTTCAGAAAAAAATGACTCATGTTATGGTTCATATGTGTATATATAAGGAATTTAATATTGCACTGTAAATTATACAAATAAATTTGTACCTCTGTAGGCTGATCATCGTTTGCCCACAGGAGATCAACATATGAAGAGACGACATCAGCATGTGCAACCTCCTTGACATCATCATAACCACTATGGGCAACCTCACTCTGTGGACCCCTACATACATCCCCACAGCTCGTGCAAACATGTGCTAAGCTGGGGCAACCCTCACCTCCCGCAACTGCTGTACCAAATTGCCCAACAGGGCACTCAATGAACCTAGAGCAGAATCCACTGCTCGATGATGGGTAGGTGTTGGAACAACTGGTGATGGAAGAGGAACCAATGGATCATCACGCACACGGTTTCTAACCCCGCCGCTCAATTTTGCTCCTGGCCTATCCTGGGGCATGCCTCTCCCAATCCCCTGAAATGATCTAATATCAAAGTAATTGGGCTTTTTCCCCAATTCAAATTCGGCCCATAATTTCTTCAAAAAATACATCGGGACCTCATGATTGGAGTGTGGTCACCACTGCTCCCAAAAGTGGCTAGCAATGCTCGGGTGCCTACACCATCGAATAAAGATTCGTGGCTTCTTCGGATCTATCTCTTCACCATCTTAGGGTTCACAAAATATTTTTTCGAATCCATTTTTGTTATTTTTAATTCATTAACTTGTTTGTATGTGAGGCCATCAGCGTAAAATGCACACAATCCCTCACGCCAACTACAATAGCTATCTAGCTTGCTGTACAATGCCTGGACAGACTGTACAATGCCTTGCATACTATCTGCAAGGCATAACAACTGAGGACGTGGATGAGGCTCATGCCTAATAGTATGAATATCTCTAATCAAAGCATCAATATTCGTCCTAATTGTCTGTCTCAACTGATCGGGTGGAGGTGGTACTAGACCTAATAGCTCATCTATCTCAAACTCATCCATCATGTGAAAATAATCTACATATATATACAAACATGAAAATTTACAATTACAATTACAAACATGAAAATTTACAAACTTGAAAATTTACAAATACAATTACAAACATGAAAATTTACAATTACAAACTATTTAATTTACATTTCACCTTCCAAAAAAACTTATAATTAAATACAATTTAGCAACTTAAATATAAAAAAGGAAACTCACATAGATCTATAATATTATTAATAGGTGGGTAATGATGCCCTCCTAAATGGCACAATTGTTAGTTCTTGATCAATCAAAACAAAACACACAAGATGTTAACGTTAGTCAATCAAAAACTAAAACATGAAGGCATTCCAAAAGAGACACTAAAAGAAACATGCTAAATATATCTAATAAATAGAACAAATGATCATGAGACATCTCCAACTGCCTCTTAGCATGGCCTTAGCTTCTTCTCCCTTGTTCCTCTCCTCTCCAAGTTCCAAAATAGTGTAGCTCTCAGCAGCTTTTTGCACTATGGATGCTTATGGAGGATTGAGATTTGTATAATAGCTCCAAATATGAAATGAAAAGCTAATAGTAATGCTAAAATGATGTATTTTAACTAAAAAGACAAGATTTAGTTATGCTATGCTAAAATGCTCTCTAAAATGGCTATAGTCTAAATGCATACAAGTTTTCAGGATCTGGATTATGAAGGAATGGGCTCTATTTATAGGGAAAATGGAGCAATGGATGGTCAGGATTGAAAGGTTTAATCAAGGGTCAAGCTTGAAAGTTGGGAATCCATGTGCACAATTTGCACCAATGAAATGGTGACAAATGTCAACATAAGATTGGGTTGAAAGAAAGGGGTTGGAGGCATTGAATGCCTGAGAAGACTTCATGGTTATCTAAAGGCTAAGTGTCAAGCCTAAATTAGGATTACCCACTGGATTAGGAGTTAATCCAAGGATAAACCTTTGTGCAAATGATTAAGAGATAATCATGGTCAAAGCATTAATGACCTGATGAGACCCTTGGGTTGGGTAGAGGTTGAGTCAAAACAAATGTTTTAACCATGTGGGAGAGTTGAATTAACCATTAATGGTTATTGGAGACTTTGGGGATTAAGTGGTTGAAAGTTGGAAGCCTTTAATGGTTTTCAAAGACTTTGGGGTTTTTGGTGGTTGAAGGTTGAAAACCTTCAATGGTTATCCAAGACTTTGGGCCATTTGAGAAGTGACTCCATTTTGCTTAGGAATGTGACAATAATTAGGGGATGGATTAGGCTAATTAGGAAGGGGTTAGAAGAATCTAGAAGGGGATTAGATTTTGCAAGTGGATTTGGTGGGTGAGGGAAAATAGGATTTTATTAAAATAAAAATTCATTTATTTCAATATGTGTGCAAGTTGCATTTGTAGGAAAATGCAAGTGGGGTGGAGATAATGATTTAAATAAATGTTTTATTTAATTTATTTAAAAGAGGAATAGGGGGATTTAATTAAATAAATAGATTTTATTTATTTAATTGATGGGAATTTGATTTAATGAATTAATTAAAATAAATTGAATAATTTATTTAATTAATAGAAGAATGTTTGGGGATGAATTAATTAAATATTAATTTAATTAATTGATGGCTAGTGGATTTTTAATCAAATAAATACGAAATATTCATTTAATTAAAATGGACAGATTTATGTGACTACATTTGCCCCTCTTTGAGACGGTGCGGTTTATCGCATCGTTTCAAAGAAAGAAAAATTGGTGTGAAGAAATGCCCCATAAAATGTAAATTTAATGGGTGGTATGCCCCCTCGAGAGATGGGCCGAAAAATTTCGAAAAATCGGGCGATCTCTCGAAAAAGAATGAAAAGTGGAGGGGAGGTAGAATAGAAGAAATTAGAACTAATGATGAAAGAATGGGAGAAAATGGAGTGAATATGAAGAAACAACAAGCCAGTGAGTACCCTGAGGTCATGCAAGAGATACATAGTAGATGTAGTGTGGGGTTTGGATTGATGCTATACAATTGATCAAAATTGGTTGGACAATCTGGTGCAATCGGTTTAATTGCCCCGGTCAAGTCAAAGCGTGACAGTTGATGTCAGTTGGTCGCTTGGACATGATAAAGTCTGAGTAAGTGAATCAAAGTAACCTGATGAGACTTAGGCAATTGATGCAATTGCCCGATGAAGTCAAGGTATATGAAACAAAAATACTCGTTGAGACTTAGACAATTGATGTAATTGTCCGATGGATTGTGTTTGATTGGTTGATCAATTGATAGTGTGTGCATGTGATGGATGGTTGTGGGGAATCATGGCAGCCCCGTTGAGACTAGGCCATTATGATAAATTCCTGATGTAGTCTAGGATTACCATGATCGATTACCTGTTGAGACCCGAAGATACTTGATCAGAGTATCTGTTGATAGTCTAGGTGTGTGTGAGTCAATGTACCTGTGCAGACAGAGTAACTTGCTTGGCTTATTGGATGACTTAGCATAGGAAACACAATCCCTCCTTTTTAGAGATGGATGGTGATGAACGTTCCTTGATTGGGTTGATAGGAAATGATGAAGGGTATGTGATGTTGATTATCAAGATGGGGAGGGTGGGGGGGTGGGGTTCGATGTTAGATAGAAGAAATGGAGAACCTATGACTCATTCCTATGGAAGAAGAGGAAAATAGATTATGCATTATTATGACTATGTATGCATGATATGTAGCTATTATGAATGTATGGGTGGGTGGAATGCAATGAAATGCAATATATACAGATGAGATGAGATGACGATCCATAGTGCTCTATTTTCATCATTGAGCTTTAAAATGTTGGAAGAGAATACAAGCATCTTGACATAATGATTCAAGATGACCTGAGTATTCCTTTCATGGATTTTATATAGCAAGTTAATACAAGCAACTTGATATAATAGATCAAGTCGACCAGAGTATTGCTTGCGGAACAGACAAGGATTATCTCCTTTCATGCATGACTTGGATCGTCCTCCTTGATCTTAGGCTGATCATATCCTGAGACAAGTGCATACCGTACTAAGAGATAACACCTTTATCCAATTTGGAGGAAGAGGAACCAAAGAATGAGCATTGTACCTGTAAACAAACAGCATATTTACATAAAGAATAAAGAATAAAGATCCTTGGTAATGGTTCATGCTCATATGGTCGAGATATACGCTGTAGTCAGCAAGCCATAATGATCTATGACTGCATTTTGCATAAGATCATGTAGCTTAGTGAACTTCCCACGTAGACACCATTAGTACATGCTCCAAAACTTCATTGGAAATGATGCGCAAACAAAACAAAACAATGCTAAAAAGATCCCGATATAGATAAACAAAACGATTGTACTCACAAATCAACCAAGTATTTGATAGCTTATCATAATTTTCTTGTCAAAGAAAACGTCATCTTGTCTTTGTTTTGGCAAGGAAGGATACATCCTTGATTAAAGACAGGTTTGGATTGTTGATGTCGATTGTTTTGGTTTGATTGGTAAATGGTCATTGTGTGAGTAGTTTGTCAATGTTTGTTTTGCATCTGATTGGATGAATGTGTACAAGGTGTTGCCATGTTTTTGTGTGATTTTTGATGGGTTTTCCGATGTTTTTTGGATTGTGTGAAACAATTTTGAATGTTTTTGGTATTTTGAGTCATTTTTGAATGTTTTTGATATTTTCTGAAGATTGCCTAAATGAAGAGCATAATGATATATAAGACAATGTAGAATCCACTTCCATCACTAGGGTAAGGGTATTGCCCCCAGTTTGTAGACCTGACTATGAAAAGGTGGGATGCTAGACGCATGGAGTACTTTCTTAATTGTAGATCAAATAACAAGCCATGGTTGGGATGGATGGATGTATGTGTGCATGAATGTGATCGCAACGAGCCTGAAAGATACTGGAGCCATTGCCTTTACGAGTGGCGCCTGTTTGCCAGGTTTTCACCATCGCACTTACCCAAGGTGCCACCGGAGTGGTTGTTCACCGTTTGGATGCATGATTTTTCTTTACTTTTTTTTTGAATGTTTTTGTATTTTCTTTAGGACATTTTTTGAATGTTTTTGATATTTTCTGATATGTAGGGGAGCCTGATGCTCTGTATACCTTAGGTATAAAACCGTTTGAGGTGCATGCTATTGATTGGGTCTGCGAGTGGTTCTCCATCTGATGTAGCCAACTGATATGCCCCGGACCCGAATACAGCAGTGACAACATATGGGCCGAGCCAATTTGATTCAAATTTGCCTTGATGTTCTCTGTTTGGTTGGTTGCGAGGATTCTCTCGAAGAACAAGATCACCTACCTCAAATGTACGAGGTCTAACTCGGTGATTGTAGCTTCTACTCATGCGCTGCTGATAGGCTTTGAGATGGTTGTATGCAGCTTGTCGCTTCTCATCAAGTAGCTCCAAGTCCTGAAGGCGTGAGACTCTGTATGCGTCATCATCAATGAGATTGTGCAAGGAAACCCGTAGTGACGGTATCTCGACCTCAATAGGTAAGATAGCTTCTGCACCATAGACCAATGAATAAGGAGTTGCACCTGTAGGGGTTCGAATGCTAGTTCGATATGCCCATAATGCTGGATTCAATTGAACATGCCAATCACGGCCGGCATCATTGACTGTCTTCTTTAGGATTCTCAATATGTTTTTATTGGATGCTTCGGCCTGACCATTGCCTTGTGGGTAATAGGGAGTGGAAAAGCGGTGTTGGATATGAAATTTCTCACAAAGTTCACGGACATCCTGATTTTTGAAAGGGAGACCGTTATCTGTGACAATAGACATGGGTACACCATACCGGCAGATGATGTAATTGAGGATGAATGAGGCGATCTGCTTGCCGGTGACTTGGGTAAGTGGAACAGCTTCGATCCACTTGGTGAAATATTCGGTGGCGGTAATAATGAATTTATGGCCATTGGATGAAGATGGATGAATCTTACCCACAAGGTCAAGGCCCCATTGACAAAAAGGCCATGGTGTGGTGATTGGTTGCAGTTCCTGGGCCGGTGCATGTATCAGGTCGCCATGAACTTGACATTTCTTGCATTTCTTGACAAAGTAGTAGGAATCCTTTTCCATAGATGGCCAATAGTATCCAGCTCGCATGAGTTTCTTGGCTAGTGACGAACCACTTGAGTGAGTCCCGCAAATTCCTTCATGTACCTCTTCCAAAGCCTTTGTTATCTCACCTTGTTCTAGACATCGAAGGAGAGTACCATCAAGACCGCGTCGGTATAGGGTTTCGGCAATAATGGTATATCGAGCAGTTTGGCGAATGAAGGTTTTTCGTTGGTTATTCGATTGGTTGGGAGGAAGGGTGTGATCGCGAAGATAGGCGTAGAACTCACCGTACCATGGGGATTCGGAGCCAACAAGGCGACATATCATTTCGGATTCAGGGATATCATAAGCAGGAATCCAAAGCTGTTCTACCAAGAACTCGTAGCGTGTTGAATTCTGTGGAAGATCTAGGAGAGATGCGATAGTAGCCATAGCGTCAGCAGCTCGATTCTGATCTCTTGGTAACTGCTCAAAGGTGATAGAAGTAAATGATGTCTTTAGATTGTCCACCATTTGCTTGTATGGCATGAGTTTATCATCTTTGGTCTGATACTCATCTGTTGCTTGTCGAATGACTAGTTGGGAATCGCCATATACTTGCAATTCTTTTAATTTCCATTGTTTGGCTAATCTGAGTCCCGTGATCAAGGCCTCATACTCTGCTATGTTGTTTGTGCATGGAAATGTGAGCCTGTAAGACTTCGGGATGCTATCACCTTGAGGTGTGATAAATAGAATGCCTGCCCCTGAGCCGTGCCTAGTGTATGAACCATCAAAATATAGTTTCCATGGTTGTGCTTCTGTGATCATGAATATCTCTTCATCTGGAAAATTGGAAATGAGAGGATGATCACCTATGAGAGGCGCATCGGCCAACTGATCTGCAATGACCTGCCCTTTGATAGCTTTACGGTCCACATACTCGATGTCAAATTCACTTAGAATCATTACCCATTTGGCTAAGCGACCTGTCAATGCTGCTTTGCTGAGTAAGTACTTGAGTGGATCAATCTTTGCAATGAGTTGTACCTTGTGTGTTAATAGATAGTGCCGCAATTTAGTGGCTGCCAAGATTACTGCTAAGCAAGCTCGCTCAATAGGTGTGTAATTGAGTTCATAGCCAACCAGTGTGCGAGAGATGTAGTAAATAGCACACTCTTTTCCTTCTGCATTATGTTGTGCCAGTAGTACACCCAATGCTGTACTTGTTGCTGAAATATAGAGTAACAACGGTCTACTTGGATCTGGTGGCATCAACAATGGTGGATTCATGAGATAGTCTTTAAGTGCCTGAAATGCTTGCTGGCATCTGTCATCCCATTGAAAGCGTATGTTCTTGTGTAGCAGGTGTGTGAAGGGGTGACACTTATCAGCCAATTGTGCAATGAATCTTCGGATGGATTGAAGCCGTCCTTGTAATGTCCTTAGCTGACTGATATTCTTCGGAGGTGGCATGTCCATGATTGCTTTAACCTTTGCTGGATCGACCTCAATACCTTTGCTTGAGACAATGTATCCTAGAAGCTTCCCGGAGGTCACGCCGAAGACACATTTCTTTGGGTTGAGTCGAACATGGTACTGTTCCAGTCTATCAAAGATTTTATCTAAGATGTGGAGATGCCCATCTCTAGTGAGTGATTTTGCTAGTAAGTCATCCACATAATCTTCCATCATAGTATGCATCATGTCATGGAAGATGGTGGTCATTGCTCTTTGATAGGTCGCTCCTGCATTCTTTAGACCAAAAGGCATTACATTCCAGCAATATGTGCCCCATGGACATGTGAAGGCTGTCTTATGTTGATCCTCTGGTGCGATCTTTATTTGATTGTATCCTGAAAAGCCATCCATGAGTGAAAGCATGGCATGTCCTGCTGTCAGGTCCACTATGATGTCGATATTTGGTAGAGGGAAGTCATCCTTAGGACATGCCTTATTCAGATCTCTGAAGTCTGTACAAATGCGGATGCCCCCTTTTGGTTTGCCAACTGGTACAATGTTGGAGATCCATTCTGCATAATCAATTGGTCTAATGAAACCAACATCCAGGAGTTTCTTGAGTTCTGTTTTGACTAGCACGGCAATCTGAGGATGCATCTTACGAAGCTTCTGCTTGATAGGTTTGGCTCCTTTTGCTACTGTGAGATGATGCATGACTAAATCAGGATCGAGCCCAGGCATGTCTGCATATGACCATGCAAAGTTGATCTGACGCTTCTGGAAGAACTCTATAAATTGAGGCTGTTCCTCTGGAGTGAGAAGAGATGCCAGATGTATGATATGAGGGTTTTCAGGAGTCCCCACATTGTATTCTTTGGTTTCCTCGATAAGAATCGTTGATCGTTCCTGTTGTGTACTAGCAGGGAGGATGTCAAACCCTTCATCCTCAGGCGCCTCAGAGAGGTTTTCACCATTGGATACGCTCTTTCTTTTTACTTTTGTCGGATCAAATAGTGTCACAGTGTGGTTTTCACTGGAAGATCCATGTTTTATTGTTATATTTTTGCAGCTGAAGGGTTTGGCATCCGCCCCGAAGTATGCTGCGCTATTAAGTTGAATGGCGAATCCAGCTTTGTGATCCCCGCTTGGTAGATTATCCCTTAATTCCAAAAAGTCAATGATAGCCTCATCGTTCTGGAAGAGGTTAAGACATGGGGGATTTGGTTGGTTCCATTCAATGAGTTCAGGGTGGATAATGGGCATTACTTCATCGATTAGGTTAAGTGCAGGAGATGTATCCGTGAGGGTTAAGACGTTATGGTGAAGGTCATTGATGGTACTCTCCCTGTCAGAATCAGGCGTAGGATGAGACGTAGGGTCTGTGGAAGATGTTTCCAGCTCAGGTACCCAAGTGGTCTTTATCTGTGCTTCTCCATAAACAGGGATGTCTTTGCGGGGTGGAGGTGGTGATGTGTCTTCCTCATCTGAAGTGTTAAGTTGCACTGAATCAAATTCCCATTCATGTGAGTCGGTCTCTGAATCACTTTCCAGCATCCGATTGCTATACCATACTGGGATGTCTTTGGAGTTAAATACTGCAGGCGTGATTGGTTTATGTACTTTTGTGGTGATCGATGTTGCAGGAACCGTGATGGGGTTTAATGGATTTGTCATTGGAAGTATCGGTAGTGTTGATTTAGTGGCTTCTGTGGGAACGGCTGGTGCCATAGATGTTGCTGTAGGTTTCCATACAGTTGTTGCTACAAATGGTGTTGCTGATGGGATTACTGGTTCATTTGGTGGGATGATTGGCATTGTAGATGGTTGTGGTAGGTTTGTGAGCCTCGATGGGGCAGTGGGGATAGTGTTTGATGGTGCTTTGATTATGAAAGGTGTCCTCTTTGCAGTAGGTGGGCAAAATGGTTTGCTGGGTTTACCTTTGAATCTGAGTTTAGGAAGGACTTCTTTTTCAAAGCCTAGGCCTGTATTACCTTTGGGTTTGAACTCTGGCAGCAGTGGTTCTTGTCGTCCTTGTTTGCAGGATCCCAAAGCACTCTGACCATCATATCCCATTCTTTGCATAATGAGGAGGCCTTTGCCATATTGTTCCGTAGGAAGTGTAACTTGCGGTTTGTCAGTGGTGATGGGATCTTTATAGATCCAGTCCGCTAGGTCCTCATCTTGTGTCTCTTCCTCTTGACTCTTTCCAAGAATGAAAGGCGTTAAGGCACATGGAGGCATGATTAGTGGTTGCTGGAGCAACTGTTGTGGCTTACCATGTGTTCTAGGAGAAGTGGGCATTTGTCCCACACAAAAGAGCTGACTCAAGTTATATTCTCCAGGACCTTCCTCTGCTACTTTCATCTTTAGCTTTTCTTGCTTGGGCATAGGGGTGTTTGAACTGGCAAGAGAGGCGGGATTTATATATGATGTGGAGGAAATGGCTTCTCTATTATTAGGAACGGTAATCTCTGGTTGATGGCTGATATTATGGCAAAATGCAAAGGGATTTGCATCTCCCAGGATTGTGATCTCGACCCCGTTATGTGGGAACTTGATACATTGATGGTAGGTAGATGGAACAGCTTGCATGGCATGTATCCAAGGTCTCCCTAATAATAGATTATATGGCAGAGGAAGGTCCAGAACCTGGCAAATGATGTGTTTTACCACAGGGCCAACCCGGATTGGTAGTACTACAGCTCCTTTGGATGAACGCTCTGCATCATCATAGGCCTTGATGGTGATCTTCTTGCGAGGATCCACTGATTCTATTGCATATCCCAATGCTGTGACCAACTGTAGTGTACAGATATTTAGGCCTGCTCCATTATCAATCAAGACTCGCTTGATCCTGTGTTGGTTGACAAAGCCTTCAATGTGGAGTGAGGCGTTATGAGGTTGCTGGAAGGAAGAGTTATCACTTTCGGAAAAAGTGAGACAAGGTGATGACTTTAGACTTCCAACCATGGCTTGAAATTGGTCCGTGTTCAGGTTTGCAGGGACTGACGCCTCTTGGAGTGCTTGATCCAAGATAGTTTTATGAGAGGGTGACAGACGCAATAGCTCCAAAATGGATATAAGCGCAGGTGTTTTGTCTAATTGTTCCACAAGATTGTACTGCTTTGGGATGGAGGTGGTGCCTTGTGGAGCTGCCTTGATGGTGACCTTGCCACGACGTGTAACAACATTGCAATTTGAGGTGGGATTTTTGAAGGTAATAGTTGCAATTTGTTCACTAGCATCATACAGGTGATTGACAGTGTAATTATACGCAGCTTGCGTATAATCAGTGGTATCAGGACCTCGTCTGGACGTGGAAGGACCCCTTTGATCTTGCGATGGAAGTGGATTTTTGAACATCTGATGATCATTATTGGTTGGTTTGGATCATGTCCTTCAATCTCAATTTCTCCTCGATCAATAAGATCTTGAATGAGATCTTTCAATCGGTGACAATTACTTGTCTTGTGTCCTCTTCCTTGATGGAACTCACAGTGTTCAGTATCTCTCCACCATGCAGGTTTGACCTGAGGCTCATAATTTGATAACTTAGGTAGAGTGATCAAATTCTGAGAAATGAGTTGTCGCATCACCGTTTCAATGGGTTCCCCTAAGGGAGTGTATGTGCGTTTTTGTTTTTGTGGACGAGGTCTTGGTTCATCATGAGATGTGATGCGACCTTGATTAAGAGGAACATTTGTGTTATTTTGAGGTGGAGGATTTTGTCCTGCAAATCGAACCACAGGTTGTGCATTTTGGACAGTTCGAGCATCCACAACTCCATCGTTGACGATATTCTTATTCTTGTTCCAGAAGTTCGGTTTATCGCTATTGAAACGCGGGCGAGGACCATCTTTGGGTTCATTAAAGATTTTGATGAGTCCTTTTTTGATGAGTGCCCTTTCACATTTTATTCCTTTGGTGATCATATCGTTAAAAGAATCGGTATCTTTGACATCCAGGTGAAATTCCATTTCTTCGTTTAAGTTGGAAATGAAAATTTCCACTAGTTCTCGTTCAGGTAACTGAAGAGAACGTCTGCTAGACATTTGGCGCCATCGTTGCAGGAATACTGAGAATAATTCACCTGGTTTTTGTTTGGTGTTGCATAGATCAGCCATGGTGATGTCGCGTTCAATATTATAAGAGTAATGAGATAGGAACTTCTGGATGAGTTCCTCAAATGTTCTTATGCCACCTGGTAGTCGGGAAAACCATGATGTGGTGGTTCCTCCCAAGCTTTGGGGAAAAAGGCGCATTAGGTATGTGTCCTCATAAGCCACTTCAAGACAAGCGGAATGAAATTCTCGGACATGATCGCGGGGATCTCCCTTTCCTCTATATTTTTCGAATTTTGGTGTTTCGAATCCGCGTGGAAAGGGTGGCATATAAAGATTCCTATCAAACGGATAGGGACAGATGTCGTTGAGTGAGAATTGATTGGTCTTAACACCACTATGAAGTTGTTGGGCGAGATTCTCGACTTGTTGCCGCAACATCTCTATTTCATTTGGAGGAGGAGGTGGTGGGTTACCTCGAGGGATGTTATATCTGATGGGATCTCTACGCCTTTCCTCCTCATGACGACTTTGTCTTTCTGATGCTTGTCTTAATTGGGTGAGATCAAAGTCAGAGGGGAGTTTGGCTCCTTCTTGAGCAAGTCGTAAAAAGTGAGCATCCGCATTGCTCCTTAGTATTTCATCAAATAATCTGTTAAAATGAGGGTTATGCTGAACCCTTTCGATTGTTGAAGGAGTGGGTGTACCTGGGTTTTCATCATTCCCAGTTCCTCCAAGTGCTTCTTGAAATTCATTGAGGTTGTCCTCTTCTTCCTCAATTTCCATTTCTCGTTGCCTTGATCGTGATCGGGTTTGAGCCATTTTGTTTACAAGTTTGGTTTTGAAGTTGATTGAAGATGATGATGAGTGGTGATGAAATGCAAGATTGATTGGTTGGTGATTTGTGTTGCACGTAGATCTCTAGCACTTTTAAGGTAGATGTAACCGAAATTCCTTCTTTGAATTGCTTGCTTGTTTTGATAAGTTTTGATGTGATAAGGTGTAGAGAAATCTGAGATGTGTTACAGATTTTGACTACCTAGTAATGAGAGGATTCACTCATGAACTAGTTTTAACCTGCGTAGATGTGTCTCTTAGGATGAGCTTATCCTAGATGTAGAAACAATCTAAAAGTGATGTGATGTGTTTGATTTCAAGCAATATCTAAAAGAGAACTTGGGACAAGAACCTCTTAATGTTTTGAGAGTTTTGGGATGAATTGATGATGGAATAATTATGTATGAATGAGATGATGGATGTTTTGTTTTCAACTTCAATAAAAACTTTGTGTCACAAATGGGACAAACTCTATCTCTTCCCTTTCGGGTGTTGGTGGCACTTCTCGAGCTGTGTTGTAGGTGATACAGATGTTTGGGAAGAAATTGGGATTAATCTTTCCTCCTTGATTTTTGTGATAACTCAGAGCTCTATATTGCATAAAAGCTCTGTGGTTCAATGATTCTGAATCAAACTCGTTTGTTTTACCTTGAAGGTATAGACGCATGCGATGTAGAAAGACTCTATGGGAGACAAAGATTTGTCGATTGATATAGAAGAATTTCCTCCTTTTGATTAAAGCCTTTGAGCTCAATGGTCTTCTTTTCAAGGTAATATTCTGATGACACTTCTTCTTTCGCAAGATGTGAAGAATGGTCATAAATTTTTTGACTCTTTGTTTGTTTGCACTTTGTTTTTGGTATTTTTGGTTGTGTTGACAGATGTTGGATGAGTACTTTGTTTTTGGGATTGATTTTCTGATTTTTCTTTGACAAGAAAACAAAGCAAGCACACAAACACAAGATTGTAGCCTCAAAGGCACAAATGAGTATGGGTCTAGATTAACCCAATCCTTGGACTTGTTTCTGACCCTTCCTTTAGATTTATTTTAAGGTGTATTTCCAAAGCCTGAAGTCGGCTCAATTTGCACTAGGTCTGTAAAACGAACACACTTCAAACACTCTTTATCCCTATGGTCAAATGGCCAGTTGTGATAAATTTAGCCCACATCTTGATATTTCTTCGACTTTGGTACTACATACCTTATGAATCCCGCCGTGGCAGGTAAGGATGTGATATACTAAGTCTTGCACGAGCATAACAAATAGATGATCCCTATGATGGGGGAGTCACCACTTTTATCAAGCCACAAGTGACTTTTCAAAAAGCTATGTTTCTACTCAAGGAAATATGTATGGTGAGTATCTTGGGAGCAAAACCTTCTATGCTCTTGCACTAAATTATACCTCAAATATTCTCAATCAATAGAACAGGTGGGCTACTACTTAAAAGTGTTTAGTCATGTTCGATGGCTTTGGACATAAGTTCATTCTGCAGTGACTCACTTAAGAGCCTTGTAACTGGTGGTGGGGCCCATTTGTCCTTTCGGCCAGTTACACTGTAGGAACAGCTATACCCAAGGCTACAGCTTTCGCTCTCACCTGATTTCTATAGCGGCTCGAAGGATTTACCGCTCGAGGTCGTTCCCAAGAGTATCGATCCCTTGGCAGGCCTCTCTTAAAAAGATAAAATTTTGAGCGTTACTAACACTTTTCTCTTGCACCTAGGACCACGAGAGCCAAGGGAGAGGATAGTGTGTGTTAGAAGTAGGACCACTCGACTGACTTTTTGTGCACAAGCGTGCCAAACACGTAAAACACTTGTTCCTTTTAATCCAGCATTTGCAAATGTGATCTAACTATTTGGAGATGTTGCTCCAACAGCCATGGTGTTCTTTTTAACTTCAAAGCAATATGTTTTGTAATCTAGAAGTTGAAAGTCCTGGTCAACTTAATGAAAAACACGATTGCATGAAGGAAAATTTGTTTTTGCCAAAATGAAGACAAGTGGATTGTGTATTTTATTTGCACCAAAATTTGAAGTGTGGCTTGTGATTTTTAGATTTGATGCAAGAAAATGGAATTGTTTGGTTTTAAGCACCAAATAAAGTGTGTTTCCTAACTTGCAAGAAAACAAATGTTTGAATTTTGTTGTTCTTTTTACCTTGCAAATAAAGAAAGATGAATTTGTTTTAAGCACCAAAAACAAATTTGAGGTTCATTTTATGCACTCCAAAATGAGATGTGAGGTTTATTTTAACTTATGCAATAAGGGAAAAATGAATTCTTTTTAGCCAATTTTTTTTAAAGAAAGTAAAAAGAAAGATTTTTTTTTTTTAGAGCATCTACTAACTCCTTTCCCTGCACACAAAAAGATTAGAACCTGCACCTGGTCAATAGTCAAAGCGTTAGTGTGGGCTTACACAAGCCTAAATGCTGATTTTGGGTTACAAAGCGAATTGGACAACACTCTGTCGCAATAGCGCTATTCTGCCTTTTTTTACAAAAGCGCTAATT
Organism: Cryptomeria japonica; assembly: GCF_030272615.1. Classification (NCBI taxonomy): domain Eukaryota; kingdom Viridiplantae; phylum Streptophyta; class Pinopsida; order Cupressales; family Cupressaceae; genus Cryptomeria; species Cryptomeria japonica. The sequence continues at coordinate 487,541,536 of NC_081413.1, forward strand.
AATACAATAGCGCTAGTCTGCGGTCGCAGAAGCGCTATTTTACACAGTAGCGCTGAAATAATAGAAAAATCCGGAAAGTCAAAAGCGCTAAAACAGTTGCAATAGCGCTAGAAATGTGACAAAGGCGCCAGAATGGAATCAATAGCGCTAAAACTTTTTCATTAGCGCTATTATATGGACAATAGCGCTAAAAGAAAATGTTGCAATAGCGCTAGAACGCGTTCAATAGCGCCGAAGCGCGACCTGTGTGGCAGTTTCAACAAGCAAAAATGTTAATTTTTAAAAACAAAAGATCAGAAGGTTGCGTGTTCGATTCACGTCGGGTTCACCAAATGATGCCCTCCTAAATGGCACAAGATTAGTCCAAGATCAATCAACATAAAACACACAAGATGTTAGAGTTAATCAATCTAAAAACCAAACACAATGAAGGCATTCCAAAGGAGACACTAAAAACATGCTAAATATATCTAACTAAAAAAAGTAAGACAATGAGATATCTCCAACTATCTCTTAACATGATATTAGCTTCTTCTCCCTTGTTCCTCTCCTCTCCAAGTTCCAAAATAGTGTAGCTCTCAGCAGCTTTTTGCACTATGGATGCTTATGGAGGATTGAGATTTGTATAATAGCTCCAAATATGAAATGAAAAGCTAATAGTAATGCTAAAATGATGTATTTTAACTAAAAAGACAAGATTTAGTTATGCTATGCTAAAATGCTCTCTAAAATGGCTATAGTCTAAATGCATACAAGTTTTCAGGATCTGGATTATGAAGGAATGGGCTCTATTTATAGGGAAAATGGAGCAATGGATGGCCAGGATTGAAAGGTTTAATCAAGGGTCAAGCTTGAAAGTTGGGAATCCATGTGCACAATTTGCACCAATGAAATGGTGACAAATGTCAACATAAGATTGGGTTGAAAGAAAGGGGTTGGAGGCATTGAATGCCTGAGAAGACTTCATGGTTATCTAAAGGCTAAGTGTCAAGCCTAAATTAGGATTACCCACTGGATTAGGAGTTAATCCAAGGATAAACCTTTGTGCAAATGATTAAGAGATAATCATGGTCAAAGCATTAATGACCTGATGAGACCCTTGGGTTGGGTAGAGGTTGAGTCAAAACAAATGTTTTAACCATGTGGGAGAGTTGAATTAACCATTAATGGTTATTGGAGACTTTGGGGATTAAGTGGTTGAAAGTTGGAAGCCTTTAATGGTTTTCAAAGACTTTGGGGTTTTTGGTGGTTGAAGGTTGAAAACCTTCAATGGTTATCCAAGACTTTGGGCCATTTGAGAAGTGACTCCATTTTGCTTAGGAATGTGACAATAATTAGGGGATGGATTAGGCTAATTAGGAAGGGGTTAGAAGAATCTAGAAGGGGATTAGATTTTGCAAGTGGATTTGGTGGGTGAGGGAAAATAGGATTTTATTAAAATAAAAATTCATTTATTTCAATATGTGTGCAAGTTGCATTTGTAGGAAAATGCAAGTGGGGTGGAGATAATGATTTAAATAAATGTTTTATTTAATTTATTTAAAAGAGGAATAGGGGGATTTAATTAAATAAATAGATTTTATTTATTTAATTGATGGGAATTTGATTTAATGAATTAATTAAAATAAATTGAATAATTTATTTAATTAATAGAAGAATGTTTGGGGATGAATTAATTAAATATTAATTTAATTAATTGATGGCTAGTGGATTTTTAATCAAATAAATACGAAATATTCATTTAATTAAAATGGACAGATTTATGTGACTACAGGTAATAATAAGCATCATTTAAGAAATATTATCCACTTAAATCAAATATAAGAAAAATTATACAAAATAAAACATCATAATGCCCATGCAACTCAAATAATACTTTTTAACATCTAAAGATGAATTAGGATAAGTTCCATCAAAATCATAAAAATAATCATAACTTAAAGTCATAAGTTATATCTATGAACTTGTCAATACATGTACTACTTTGTTGTGTTCTTTTCTAGAATCATTGGATGATCTAGTGATCGCAACTAGTAGTACTACACTAAGTTGAATCTTGAATAAATTGTAGGTTCTCTACTCTTGGAGGAGTTAAAACAAAAAAAAACTGTATTTTTTTATATTCAATTTTATATTGGTATTTTCTTGTTCAAACTCGCAACCCACAAAATATGATTCCAATATTGATCTATATTTGATTCTTATTTTAATTAAATCTGCCACTAGTGTGATTTATTGTCCTCTTAACTCGAATCAAGCAATGTAAATTTAAAGCCTCGTAACTTTTGATAGAGAGCATATTTTTTCATGCTTCATGTGGCATTGAAAAGGTGGTTCATAAATCTTTATAGATCACACAATTATTTTCTAGAATATTCCCTCGTATTTTATATTTTATTTTTTGTGATTTCACATTCTAGTCATTTACTTGGACATCTTGGCACTTGAAAATGACTGTCTTACATGAGATGAATTTGTTTGATATGTTTTATATGTATTGATTTTATTGATCTTTTAAGTTTTTATTTGAGGAGGTATCATAGGTTTCTCTATTCATCCTTTTGTGGTAAAATTAGAAAGGGATAGCTATGATTCTTTTGTAAAATGGTATCTTGATAAGTTTTAGGTGGTGTAATCATTTTCCTTTTATGTATGGAGTATTACCTAAACTAGAAATACTAGAAATTATATAATCTTGGTGTAACATCATTGACCATGTAGGAGTGATTTGATCTAGTATCAAGATCATGATTCTACGTGTATTGCATTGGATATTGATTTCCCCCACACACTTTGGAATAGACTTTAGGAGATCCATGGAGACCCACATATCTCTCCATTCCTAAAGGATCCTATTGTAGATTGTTTCATTCCCTTTGTAGATGAAGATCACATACCCTTTGATGGTGATACTTACGAGGAAATTTATTATATCATATTAAATAATTTATTTACTTAAGATCAACTTTTATTTACATATTAAATAATTTTCAAAATATATTTTAATTATGTACATCAATTATATCAATTAGAATAAATATTTGGTAATTTGAAATACAAGCAATTATCATAAAAAATTTAGGATCAATTCATTCTAAATGTAAAATGATACATACACATATAAATATAATCAGTTTTTTAATTTAATATATACTTGGCAAAATAAATTTATATAGATGTGTAAATTTTTAAGTAATTTAGTGGGGTTTATAATTAAACCTATCCAAGAAAATTTGTCATATATTAGAATAAGATATTTTATCTTACCATATAAATTAACGATCATGACTCACAAGATTGCTATATATCTATGTGTTGTAAACAAAATATGTAAAATACGTACTAATAAAAAACATCTTTCTTTATAAAAGAAAAGATATGGACAATTTCCTATAAGATACAAATGGAAAAAAAATACATAATTCATCTACCCTATATAGACACCACCCTCAACTCTCCCTTCTTGTTGGTTCTTATTTTACTATTTCAATTAATGCTTTCACATAATATAATACATTCACTTCCAACACACACTCTACTATTTTCATGTGCATTTTGCAAACCAACCAACACTTTACTAATATTGCTACAATAAGATTGCAATACCTCAAACTCTTGATGTACACCTTCTATTTATACTTTCTTGCTTTTCATTTGAGGCAAGTAGGTCACTAAGTCCAATCCTTTCAAGAAATCAACAAACATTTCTTAGACAACCCCCTACCTTGATTCTCCCTTAACAATTTTCATGTCCATAATTAAAAGGAGTCTTAAGATCCATTTTCATAAGCCTACATTAATAATGAACATAATTAGGTTGAAGAAAAACCCCTCTTAGATAAATTTTTTTGTGATGTTACCTACCTCCATACTTGTCTCTTCTAGTGCAACTTTCATGAATCCTAGAGTTTATTTTGATTTGTAAATAAAGATTTGGTTAAACCTTTTGTAAAATAAATTATTACATGGTTTTTAATCCTTTCCTTTCTCTATGTTTATTATACTTATCATCCAATCCAATGGAAAAATACACTCTCCTATAACAAAAAAAAACTAAATTTAACTCTAAAAGCTCCAATTAAAAACTAAATATATGTTCCATTTGATACAACACTGCTAGGAAAAACACTGATCACTAAGCACTATTTAATACCATAAGCACCAATAACACTCCTTCAAATGTTATAGCACCACCTTTATTAAGTTAATCCATTAAATTAGCATTCTACAAAATGAACACTAATCTAATGAAATTAAAATCATTTACTTAAAACTTATAATTCTCCTTAATAGAATCCTTATCAAACCTCAATAATAGTTAAGGAACATTAATCCATGTTGTCCAACTCGATTGCTTAGGACATGAAAACGTTAAAATTTCTGACACTAAATATAGCCACCATTACGAATGCTTAAGGTGGTTGATAACATACATGTTACTCTAAATGTTTTCTTGAGCTAGGAATCATGGTATATTGCCACTATTGAATCTTAATTCAATGTTGTATTGACCAAGTAATCAACCAAGATAGTCAAATTTCTCTTGGGACTTGTTCGTTTTTTTCTATTTAGGGTTTAGTGTTCATTTTTTTCTATTTAGGGTTTATTGTTTGTTTTTTGTGTCTAATGTTTATTGTTCATTTACGTTTTTGTTTTTTGTTTTTTTCCTACGGTTTAAATACTATTCATGTTTTTTGTTTTTTTCCTACAGTTTTTACCATTCATGTTTTTTGCAATATTTGAAAACTAAAAACTATTTTAAACATGAAATAAAATAAAATAAAAGACGATTTTCAAACTTTAAAACATAAAAATTAAAAAATAACAATACATTAACATTTTTTTTATGAAAAACAATAAAAATAAATAAAATAGAATATAAAAAATAAAACTAAATACCTAGAAGGAGGTAAAAATGGTCTAGGGGGTCAGTTGGGGTGGAAAAAATGGGTCCCTGTGCTCCTCAGAAATGCCTACCCGTTTTCCAAATAGTGAAATGATGGAAAATGGTTTTTTTAAAAAATAAATACATTTAAAAAATGGGTACCCATTTTTTTCAAATTAGGTGTCCGATTTGAAAGAAACGGGCGCCTGTTTAGCTTCGAGCACCCGTTGCTAAACGGGTGCCTATTTCTTTATGGCTCGGGCACCCGTTTCTAGCGGGCTCATTTTCCAACCTGCAGACTTTCGCGGGATTGGGACCCAACTTTGTGTGTTTGCCCCTAGATATAAATAAAGGGACTATGAGTGAAGAGTTGCGTAGTTGAAATGCCTCAAGAATGTATGCGTTTAATATTCTCCACTTCCTCTTTTACAACAATTAAATTGTAACAACAGGCTCTTCATATGTTCGGTTCAATTTTCCACTATGGTCTGTGTCTTCCATCATGTTTCTATTTTCTTTAATGTTTACATGGAATATTCTGCTTTTATTCCATCCTTCACTCCCCCTACTGTGACTGTATAGGCTGTATAGAATTTTATTTTATTTGGTTTGAAAACAAAAAAATTGCATTTAAAACTTATAAAATTTGAAAATAATAAAGGAAATGCTTTTTATTACTAAAGTAAAACAATTGTATTTAAAAAATATATAATTGAATATTAATAGATAAAATTAAATGCTCCTTTTCTTTAAAAACAATAAAAACTTTGCTTTTCAAAATTATAAAATCTAATAAAAAAGAAATCATTTATTAAATTTGATAATAATAATAAAAGTAATAGTTTTTTTTCTTTGAAAAAAAAATGTATAAAAAATTCTATAATATAATAATAATAAAGAAAATTAAATGACTTTTGTTTTTATTTACAAAAGTATTTACATTCATATGTGAGTGTAATACTCTCTAGCGTAATTATGAGAAATACAAATAAAAGTAAATTTATTTAGTTTTATAATTGAAGATGTTTTTATACTTAATATGGTTTTGAATCCAGTTTAGTAATTTATATTACAATTAAACTAGCATACCTATCTTTAGAGGAATATAGGTAAAGTGTGTTGATAGATATTATATGTGTTTATTCTTCCTCTTAAAAATGATTATATTATTATATTACAATTAATATTATATTATGATATTGTAGTTAATATTAAATTATTATTGAGATATGATTATATTATTATGTTTTAATATGTTCTTATTTATTATATTTTCATTAAACTCTTGACCAAAGCCATAAAATCTATTAAGACTACATTATAATTATTCTATTATCATATCATTATATTTATATTTTATATTCTTTCTTATCCTTATTCTTGAGAAAAAAGTGGATTTTTGTAGAGACACTTTCAATCCCCATAATTACGCCGAAGGCGTTCCTTATGTGAGCTTTACAAGCTCAATTGGATGATCCATGGTTAATATCATCTTAGATGCTTGCAAGACAATTGAAACATTTACAACCATTAGATGAAAAATCAACATAAATCCCACAAAATTATATTTAAACTCACCCAATATATTAGATCTTAGATTTTTGTTTAAAAACAATTTCATTTGATAAAATACAATTTTTTTAATAATTAGATACATAAATTCTCTTTTATTATGCTTGTACAATGATTTTTAAAATAGAATAGAATGTTTTTTAGTTAATATATATCTATTTATTATTTGATACATTAAATTTTATTTAATTTACTAATCATTTAAAATTTCTAATTAGAAATGATTTGCATGCAAAAAGATCAAATTCTAGAATTGAAAGTTAGTTTTAAATCTAGATTTTAGTCTTTAACTTATTCTAAAATTATAATTAATCATTGTTGGTTTAATTTTTAGAAACTTAATTTAATTTAATTTATTTGTATTAGATAATAAATGTTTATGAATTAAAAAAATTATAATTTATTATAATTTTAAAGTTAATTGTAAGCTTAAAAAATATTGTGGTGATTTGATCAATAATTTTAGATCTAATACTTAATTCCAAATTTATAATAATCCTAGCCATAACCCCTATAATACTTAATTATGGTTTAATTCTAGCCCAAGGTGCAAAACCAATTTTTTTAAAAAAAACCATAATTTATATAATACATTTAATTTATCTCTCCATAATTATCTATCTCTCTATTTACCATCTCCTTCCTCTCTATCTCTCCCTCCATCTCCACATTTCTCTCTCTATCTCTCTCGATCTCTCTCCCCTACCTCTATCTCCTTACCTCTTCGTGCATCTCTCTCTCTCTCTCTCTCTCTCTCTCTCTCTCTCTCTCTCTCTGACACACACACACACACACACACACTATGCCTATCTCAATCACTCCCTCTTTCTATCCTTATCTCTCCATATATATACCCCTCCCTCCCTCTCCTCTTTGTGTTAGTCCCTCTTTCTATATCTCTTTATTTTTCTATCCTCTATCTCTCTCTCTAAATCTTGTTCACACAATCCTTGGTACTCCTCCCCATCTCTATCAAGCAATATTTGTCACACTTTCACACACAATCCTTGTTTCTCCCTTTGTATCTCTATCTATCCCCCCTATCTCTTCTTCTCTCTTGCTCCCTCTAGCTCTATCTTTCTCTTTTAACTCATGTTTGGATCCTTATAATTATATGCATAGTTCATTTTAATCTATCACTTCCTGATTGAGACCTTGGTTACACAAACAACATAAATTTTTAAATGGCCTACCAATTGAACTTACACATTAACAAATGTATGCAAAATACATCAAAATTTTCCCTAATTGACCTTCCACACCTTTTTGGCGTACCCATTGCACACCAAAGTGCGATTACTACTTAATAATATTATATTGAAATAATTAGAAGTTAACTACTACATTATGGAGATAGCCATAATTGATTGATTAGTTGAACTTAGTGTGAGTGGTAGTTGAGACCTATGGAAGTGGAGATACAATTAGTATTAAATAATTAAATATAATATAAAATTTAAAAAGTAAAAATCATTTTTATTTTTATTTTCATGCATTTAAATATCACAAACATGTCAAATTAAATGACATCTTTGCATCCATATGTGAGTACTAGCATACCTACATTTTGAAAGATCTATGTAAAATACATTGAAAGATATCAAATTTGAAAGTATATAATATTCATAAATAATAATAAAGAGTTTTATTGTAATGAATTTTAAGCAAATTTTTTAATGATCAAAATGAGATAATATCCAAATCTAAGAATATAGAGTGAAATTTTTAATAATCAAAATGAGATAATCTCTAAATCTAAGAATATAGATCTTTCATTTGTGAAACAATATTTCCAAAAAAATTCAACATATATGTAGATTTTCACTTTATCATAAAAAAAAAAATTGATGGAAGGTTTCATAAGGTGCATTTAGGCAATATCAATGTTAAAAAGTAATTTAAATCATTTGAAATAGAAGTCATACTTAAAATGGAAAAAATAAATAAAATTAACTTTGCTTCAATTTGTTGGCATTAAGGTGTCTCAATCTTAGAGTCCAAATATGCTTATTTAATTATTTATTTTATTTTTACCCACTTTGGAAGCCCTAAAGTTTAGGGAACTAGTGTCATAGTTTGCTATGTTGAGACTACACATGACGAATGTTGGGAAAATGGTGTTGTACACCTTGCATAATAATGTTTCATTGTTGTATTATTCTATTATTGTGTGAGGTGGACATGGAATTATATTGTAGGGTGAGTGCACCAAGATGGTGAACAAAAAGGGGAGTATAAGTGGCCATTTTAATTTTTTTCTTCTGAAAACATGTAAACCTGAAATTCAAAGAGATATTTTAAGGTCATGTACTCAAAACTAGGAGTTGAGAAAAGAATAAGAATTGTAGTACTTTGAATCTAGTTTCTAAACTACTAATTTTTTAAAAAATTGGATAAGATTAAGAGGCTCAAACCTCTCTCGCACGAAAAACTGTTCTTGATTTTTTCAGAAAAACATAACATAGTTGTTTTTGTATGCTGCACAAAATATATAGTTAGATTTAGTATTTTTCAAAACCCTTTGGTAGGATGATAGGTAAGAGTGAGATCTAGAATATGTCTATTTTTTTGTAATTTTTCGTAGAGTATTTTTTTTTATGATTTTTTGAAGTGACCACATCCTGAAAATTTGGTACTTGTTCGTGAGTTGGGCATAACTTGCATCAAAATAATAAAAAATGCACTTATTTTTTAAAAAGTGTATAGAATCTAGTGTAGAACAATATTATGTAATTTATTTTGAATTTGGTCAAGTATATCAAAAGTTATTAAAAAAATGGTGGACATACGTCTGTGAGGACTGTCAAGGTACTGGTAAAGAAAATTAAAGTTTACTATGCTAATGTTGTCCAAAAATAGAAAAATTTATATGGTCAGAAAACTGAGAAGACGTGTGAGATTATGGTGGTAATTTTAGAGATACCCACTTGATCATTTGTAAACCTAATGATGACGAAGTCAAGAAATTCTGTTGGACGATGAAAAAAAGTGTAAAGGGACAAAATGGGGGGAAAATGGGCTTACAAGCCTTAGGATCGTTTTCCAACCCTCTTACCAAGCCAAAACCCGCACGGGTTTTGAAAAAAAAAAAGTACTATTCGTAGTTCTACATAACTCTAAAACCATTATTTTGTGTTTCACAAAACTCATACGGGTTATGTAGAACTAAAACCATTATTTTGTGTTTCACAAAACCCGTACGGGTTATGAAGACATAATAATGTATGCTTGTAAAATTAGCATTTACTACACAAATGTATAGACATACATATATAATATGTGTTTAGGTATGTATATATGCATCAGGGATAACTTTAAGAAACCACCCCCCGGGCAACTGTGTAAAATCCTGGCGAATCAGACATTATTTTCGGGGGAAAATTTTCATATTGATGGCGAAATTGTTTTTCAAAATAGGGAAAAAAATTATTTTGTATTGGCGATTTTTTTCTAGGGTACAAAAATTCCATAAATTTCTGGCGAATAATACCTTGTTCTATGGGGAAAATATATATTGTAGGAGGCGAATAATTTTTGTTAAAAAGAACAAATATATAATTGTTTGGGCAAAAATTTTTACTTCAAAGGAAAAATTATTTAAATGTATTGGCCATTTTTATCCACCGCTTGAAAATTATTTAATTTGTTTTGGCGAATATTTTGTTATTTATGGAAAAATATATAGTTTATTAGCAATTTCATGGATTCATTGCCATTAATAGACAAGGCACATCACATCACATCAGTACATCACATTGAGTCCGGACTTTGCACGATGTATCAATAAGCACAACCTCTTTGACACGTGAAGGGTGACACATATGTACAATCCATTAATGATTTTAAACCATTCGATGATCGTAGATCAATGGCTGAAGTTTTATTTTGGCCCAATTTTTTGAAGAGAACATAGCTCACCAGAAAGTGCGCGGAATGGAATTGGATTCAATAGACATGTATCAAATGTCATGAATCACGATTGATAATTTCATTCATTTAATATATAAATCGTCGGAGCTTAGGGTATTTAAATTCTTCCTCTAGTTTAGGTTTATAGGCTCAAGTTGTTTAATTTGTTAATCTGTTTTCTCAAGTTGGACACTCCCATCCATAAATATTAATGATAATTTTTCAAATTCCAGTTTGTTTCAGTTTGCCTCTTAGAGTCTTATGGATATAAAAATGCTTTCTATAATTCTATTTCATTTTTATTAATGAAAGTTTTTCAAATGCTTTTTGTCTATGAGCTACATTAATTCAATATTTTGTTAAACAATGAAAATAAATTTAATACTGTGATATTTTTTATGTAATGCTTCTTCCTCTATATTTAATATATATAAAAAAAATTCAGTTCGTTCCATTAATTATTTGTACATTGATTATGGTTGATTATAATTTTATAAATATATATAAAAAAGAAGTTTATCTCGTGAAAAACAAATGAATTAAAACTAAAACTCCAACTTACTTGTTGTTGAAGTTTTGAACTAGTGCATGCGTGGGTTTGCACTGCGTACATGCTATGATTTATAGTTAAGATTTTGTCATAATGAAGAAATTTGAGACATTTATGAAGGGTAGATGGGATCACTTTCATGGAAGAGAACCAAGGGCAAGGATGTACCAACTTCACACAAAATTGATCTGAAGTAGGATTTAGGAATGATAGCAAAAATGACATCTAAGCACTTAGTACCAACCTTAACGGGAACTGGAAGATTAATAGAACCTATAGTAGGACAAGAGAAACCATCTAAGATCTTAACCACTAAATCAAATTTATCATATCAATATGTTACTTCATGCAATTGTAAAGTATAAAGATATTCTTAACTTATTACATTCACCATACATGTTGGATCAATCAACAATGAGAACCCCTCGTGAGAGTATGTCTTTGATCTTTGTAGGTGATATATAGACTTATAGTGGGGCATCAGGTGTTTCAAATTTCAATTTTCAATAGTCTCACTAGGATCAAAGGTAATGCATATTGCATAGGTCCTTAGGAGGTGCAAGTTTATCAATAAGATTCACCACATTATTTATCAATAAAATTATATTAAATTAAAATTTATATTAAACTAAAATTATGGTGAACTTTTATATATATTTTTAGTCTTTATTTATTTATTAAATTAAAATTTATATTACACTAAATTTATGTTGAACTTTTATATATATTTTTAAACTATTTTTTAAAATTATATATCGTAAACATATTTTTAAAGAATTTTGTTAAACTTTAAATTAACATTTTAGATTTAGTATTGAATGTTTTCTTTTTTATATTAAAATTTTACCTTTCAAATTGTATATCAAAATTTATATTTTTATTTAGTTATTTGTTTTATTCTAGAAACTAAGTTTCATGTTCTATACTATTTTTGAATTTCATATTTTTAGAAAAAATATTAACATTATATTTAATAGTTATCTCAAACTATTGCACATCTTTAAATGTCTCTTATCATGGGACCGACGACATCTGACAATAGGTACCATCGTCCATTGGATGAGGAAAGATCAACGACTTAAGGTGGATTTCGGCATGAATGTGGGAAGTGAACACATTTGTGAGAACTTCACCCAGAATTGAACGTTTTAAATTTAACTAAATATATTTAAGTCTATAAAGCTCTTTTTGGGGTGAAAGTTTAAAATGATTAAACAGACTTAAAAAATAGTCTCGAAAAGTGACACGAGTATGGTGGCGTGCCCAAAAAATGGCTAAAGTCATGGGACCCACGACATCTGACAACAGGTACCATCGTCCATTGGATGAGCAAAGATCAATGACTTAGGGTGGATTTTGGCCCGAATGTAGGAAGTGAACACATTTGTGAGAACTTCGCTCGAAATTGAACGTTTTAAATTTAATTAAATATAATTAAGTCTATAAAGCTCTTTTTTGGGTGGAAGTTTAAAATGATTAAACAGACTTAAAAAACAGTCCCGAAAAGTGACACGAGTATGGTGACGCGCTCGAAAAATGGCAGAAGTCATGGGACCCACGACATCTGACAATAGGTACCATCGTCTGTTGGATGAGCAAAGATCAACGACTTAGGGTGGATTTCGGCTCGAATGTGGGAAGTGCACACATTTGTGAGAACTTCACCTAGAACTGAACGTTTTAAATTTAATTAAATATAATTAAGTCTATAAAGCTGTTTTTCGGGCGGAAGTTTAAAATGATTAAACAAACTTAAAAAACAGTCCTGAAAAGTGACACGAGTATGGTGACGTGCCCGAAAAATGGTAGAAGTCATGGGACCTACGACATCTGACAAAAGGTACCATTGTCTGTTGGATGAGCAAAGATCAATGACTTAGGGTGGATTTCGACCCGAATGTGGGAAGTGAACCAATTTTTTGAGAACTTCGCCTGGAATTGAAAGTTTTACATTTAATGTCCTCATAATTTAGACTGAACTAATGAATGTTTTGTCCTTTTGCAATGAATAGATATTAATAATAATTAATAAAATTACAACATGATTCTAGATGTTTTGCCCTAAGTATTACTTTTGTACTTTCAAAGTTTTCAAAATAAGTGACTCATAAATCATAATCGTATTTCATTTCATGGACAAACTATTAAATTGAGGGAGATTCTGAAACAACTACTAGATTGAGGAATGAAAGTTGCAACAGAGATTGTCTGTGCCAATCTAGTGGAATAGAAATTTTGGGTAAAATCTAGAACACATCCTGCTTTTTTTAATTTTTTTAATCTCATTGTCCAATTTGAGGGTTAGCATTTTCAAGTTTGTATCTAGCATTATTTTGAATTATTAACAATAATAGTGATAGGGAAAACGGGAAGTAGTAGTTCAACAGGAAGCCAAGTGAAAGAAAATGTACCTAACCGAACTGGTTAAAACACTAGGTTTCACTGATGAATACCATGATATTTATGACCCTGCTATCCATGGTGAAAAGCGTATCATAGATATTAGATATGCATTGTCTAATAAGGCAGCAGATCCATCCAAGGAAAAATTTACTGTTTTCAATGCAATGTTAAAACTAAAAACAGATAAAATCGCATTGTGGGATGCTGGATTGGGAAGCATGGTGTTACCTAAAGTATTCCCTTGCCCTGATTTTGTCATGCTCTATGCCAAAAATTATGATGAAGACAAAAAAGCAATTGTCAATAAAAATACAAAAGAGGAAATTCTATCGGTAAACGTGGGAGAATTTGCTTGTTTGTTGAACCTAGGGTTTGAAGCACAAAACTCAAACATCCAAATTGACCTAGGAAAGCTGGCAGAGAATTATGAGAGTCTCGATCAAAGTCACAGAGATTCATTTATCAAAGCTCTAATAAAGCATGGTACTCAGTTGGATAAGAATCACAAGCCTCCTTATGATTCTAACATTTTTGTTCCATGGGTTGGGGATACTATTTCCTTGTTGTCATTTTTCCTCGGATTGGAAAATGATAGGGAAGTGGGTGCAAGCATTCTTGAAATGATTTTTAAGATCCATTGTGTAGGTCATCCAGTAAGATATAATTTTATTGAGCACATTGTTCAATCCATGCAAAAACAATTACTAATGATCAAAAAAGGTTCTTGTAAGACATTTAGGTTCTCATCGTACTTGTGCTATCTCCTTCTATCCAAGTATCGTGTAATATTCAAGACCAACAATCTTCAAATTGTGAACTATAAGATTGATGAGAAGACTCAGAACAAAACAGAGTGTCCAATATATGAATGGACACCAAAGATAAGGATGCATGATAACAGAAATAACTACAACCATTTTGTAGACTTCTTTTTGGCACCAATGTATAATGAAATTACAAGCACTCCAATGCCTAGATTGCCTGTGTCTTGTAGAGATTGCATTCAACTCGAAAGTCAAATACAATTGGCTGACTGGTTCTTCATGGAAGAATTCATTGTGTTAAGGTTTTACAGATCAACAGTAAAACCATACAGACTCCCAATACATGTGATAGAGAGGGTATTTGCATTGGAATATGTACGACAGTTGGAGAGCACAGATAGGCACTTCCATGGTTAGCAAAAGAAGAGCATATTTCCTTCCTTGCCTTTCTCATGTGGAGGGTTCACATTTGAGAGAAAAGCATTCAATGTGGCTCATGATTTTTTGACAGTTTTTAGCTTTGGTGATGAGGATGTCTGGTAGTATGATCCAATCGGTGTAGTTCAAGCAAGGCTTAAGAAAAATGGGAACTCTTTAGTGTTATGTCAACATGAAAGTAAACCATTTCTAGAAAAGCTTAGAAACATGGACTCCTTGGATGAGGTAAAAAAAGAGATGGAGAAAATAACATTTCAACAGTAGAAATGTCATCACAAATTATGGCATTGCACACACAGACAACAACAGAGGAGGGCCAGGGCATCCAAAATAGGAGGTCCTACAATTTCTACCAAAAATCTGCTAATCCATCTAACAAATCTATTCCCAAATCAAGTCTGCAAGAATGTAAAGAGAGTTATTGGACTCAAACCAAAATAAATGATTTTTGGACTATGAGGAAGAATCTCGGTGAACCAAAGACTAGTGCAGAATTTGAGACCATCGACGAGGATGAAGAGTTTAGCAAATTGTGGAATATGAAGCATCCCACAACAGCATATGATAGGAGTGAAGATGATGATGAGTATGAGGTTGAGCCCACTCCAACAACTAATACAGTCCCTAAAATATTAGGTGGATTCAATGAGTCCATGAAAAAAAAAATATAGCAAAGGGGCAAACATTGTGGAAAAATGGGTTTTGAAGGTGGTGGTCTAGGTCCCAGAGGAGAAGGCATTTGGTATCCACTTGAGTTACAACTTCCATTAGATTCAAAAATAAAAAGCTCCTGTTAAACCAGTCATTGGACTTGATTCTTCATATTCATCACAGAAAGGTACTACTCATTACCCTCAGGGTCCACATATATTTGTTTCAAGTTCAAATCCACAACCACCACCACATCATGGTATTTTCATTAGTGGTGAATCAAGTGCCACTGCCACTGGTGGAGAATCTGGGGATATTATTCCTATTATTGTTCAGTCAAGTGTTGCTGTGATTGGTGGGGTTGGCATCGGTACTACTACTGATACTAGTTGTCTTGGTGTTGGACAAGGGCTACAACAAAATATCTCTCGCAAGAGGCCACTAGTGGTAGATACTCAATCTCATACTATTGAGAATCCTATATCAAGTGCCACTGACACTACAAATCAATCATTTGCAGCTTCAGATCACACACCTCAAAAGATTATGAAAACTACACATGAAAGTGTTAGTGGGACAGGATCATTAAAGGTTGTTGGTAGTCCTAGTAATGCATTAGTTAAAACCAAAGGCATAAGTGGAACTAGACCCTCTGTTATTCCTATGTCACCTTTCAAACATTCAATTGCTTCAACAAGCCCATATTTTTAATTTCGTGATTACTATGAAAAATTTGAACACACAAAAAATGCAAATAAAGAAAAAAAGAGAGCATTTCATAGGGTTGCCCTGACTGAAGTTTTAGACGAACAACCTGCAAGGAATAGGGTATTTCAAACATATGACCCACATAAAGATATGATGGAGTTCATGGTTGTTATGCCCCAACTAAAGATAAAAATCCACCATACTGTCAGATAGATCCCTATGAATTTCACCCTCCAAATGGATTTTTCCAAAGTACATAATGTGGACAAAATTAGTGTGTCAAAAAGGACTAATGAAGTGGTCTACACTTCACTGCTAAAGGTGAAGAGAGAAAAAAATAAACTGGAGAAACAAATAGAAAAGTTATAGGCAGACCTGGCAAACAAAAAAATCAAAGAGGAAAGCAACATATTACAAGTGCAATGACCGATGGATGCGGAATTGAAGGCCCTGAGAGAAAAATTGGCTAAAAGCAGTAAAAAATTGATGAGGAAAGAGCTAGTTTTCAAAATTATACAAAAGTTATGAGTCTGCTACTGCCGAAATAAGAAAAAACACAGGACCTATTGGATCATGGAAGGAAAAAGAAAAACATTTGCAAGAGGAAGTCGAGGAAGAAAGAAAAAAATGTGCACAAATGAAAGAAGACCTGCACAATGCAAATGATAAAATTACTCTCAGACTGGAGAAATAAATAGAAAAGTTACAGGCAGACCTGGAAAATGAAAAATCAAAGAGGAAAGCAACGGATAACAAGTGCAATGATTTACAGAAAAGGATAAAAAATTCGAGCTCTGCAGTAGAAATTGTAGAGCAGGAGAAGATGGATGCAGAATTGAAGGACTTGAGACAAAAAATGGCTAAAAGTAGTAAAAAATTTGATGAGGAAAGAGCCAGTTTTCAAAAATTATAAAAAAGTTACGAGTCTATTACTGCTGAAATAAGTAAAATACAGGACCTATTGGACCATGAGAAGGAAAAAGAAAAACATTTGCAAGATGAAGAAAGAAAAAAATGTGCGCAAATGAAAGAAGACCTACACAATGCAAATGATAAAATTAAAACTTTGGAGGATAGATTGAAAGATAATATGAAAAATACAATGAAGCATATACAAGAAAAAAACTGGCGGCAAATAATGCAGAGGAGTGACAAGTTGTGTGAATGGTTTTAATTGAATGAAAGTCTGAGAGTAATTTATAGGAAAATCAAAGGGCACTTTGAGAAGAGCATACATGTTTATTCAAAAGAGGATATGGCAAAATAGATTCTGCAAGTAATCTACAATACTAGTGACTACTTGGCATCCAAGGGAATTAAGAGCCACATTGATGCCACAATTAAGATATCATCTATCATTCAAAAATGCTAGAAACTAAGGGAAACATCAGAAGTTATGGATAAATGTGACAAAAAGATATTGAAGATGCAAGAAAAGAAAAATATTTTGATTAAACTTGGTTTGCCTAAGACCATTGACCCATCAATAAATTCATTAGAAAAGATGCTTACAAAAAAAACATGGAGATAAAAATGAAGTCTGATTTAGACTTGCTTCCTAAGGACACAACTCCCCAAAGCTTTGTGGAATTCATCCAACCATTTACAACTCTGAATTCGGTATTGGGTGAAACAGTGATGTCAAGTCACTCTTCTAAATATGGAATGTTGATGAAGTTGCAGTTGACTTTCCATAGTTTACAGAATATTGACCTTCCATCAGACGAAGAGTGGAGCACCCTACAAAAATTGGCACAAAAATCTTAAGAATAATAGTATGTATTGCACAGTTTTCTTCTTTTACTCTTAATTTCAAGGTTTTATGTTTTTTCTGTTTGGAATTTGGCATCACTTGAAATAACTCTGTTTTATGAATAGGAAAAAACCAACACTCACTATTGCTAAATTGCTAATCCAGCCTATGAATCTATGATGCACAGTGTAAAACTTTAGCCTGTAAATTTGTATTCTCAAAAATTCTCCCAAGCTTTAACATTTCTGCATTTCTCTATTTCTGATTACTAGGTTTTGGGTACTGCTATTACGTATATTTAATTTGTCATAGTGTGAATTAATATTTAAATTTAAACTCTATTTTTTTAATAGGAGACATCACACATGTAGCAGTTGTTAAATTACCAATCCGACCTGTGATGGCATTGTAAATCTGTATTGATTTTGTGATTTTGATGTTGAGTCTTCACATGTTGCAATTCAACCTGAAGCTGTTGTTGCTCCCTTGTTTCTATAAAAGGGAATTCAGGGTCATTTGCAAAGGGTTCTGAAACTTTGTATTGACTTTTGCATGGAGAATCACACAGATTGGTGTATTACTATTGAATGAATTGTATCATATGGCTATATTTTGAAAGAATTAATGAAAATATAAGTTCTCAAACATGTCTAAATAAACAATAAACATCTCTATATCAATAAACACATTATGGTCTTTTATTATGCTATTTTAAATCTAGAAATAGAAAGTTGAAAAATACAATTACAAATCAAAATTAAATTATAATTGCAAAAAGTAATATGCTTTTATAATATGAATGATGAGATACAGTAATACGATTAATAAATACCAATCGCTTACAGTTTCCATTCATCCTCATCAAATTCAAAGCTTTCTTGATTCTTGTCTGTGGTTTCTTCACTCTAAGTCTGCATACCTTTGTTGAACTGCATCTCAATGCTACCAGTAGGTCTAGTACATGAGTCAATATAGTCCCACTGGCACTTTGGTTTGAAGTGTTTCCCAAACCTCTTCTTTCACATTTGGACCTCCAGATTTGCAGTGCCCTATCGTAAGGAAAAGTGTGGACATCATACCTAGATGTATAGAGCCTCAAGCATTTTTCCAAATTTTTGTCTAGTTTGTTTCTTAGCTTTGATTTTAGGAACCCCAAAGCACTGAAAAATCTCTCATCTTCCACCAAACCCAATATCATGGTAAGACATAAATCAACAAGCTTCAAATATTATGACATTGAATCACACAATGTTGCGTTCTCGGCTATATATTTCCAAAGCCTTGTTACCGATCCCTCTTCGCAAGGGTTCTCCATTTTGCCATATTGTTCTCTCATAGTGTATGCCAAATGAGATGATTTCTCTCAAAGATGAGTTTCCTCTAATATTCCATTTATAGTTACTCCATTCAATTCTCTGGATATGCAAAATTGTTTTATCAAAGTCAATAGCTTACTTCAAAAATCAGCTGCATTGTTGAGGCCCAATAATGAGGAAACACGATAGACATGGATTCGAGTAGGTTGTCAGGAGGGAATATGCTTCTAAATTGTGAGGAAAGATCATACACAATTTTCTTCACAGAAGTAGTTACAGTCTCAACAATCTTGTCGAAATCTTCCCTTGTAACTCTTGCTAGTTGCTTCCTGGGGCACTTTCCTCGTTCCTCGGGGTTGACCATGGCATAAAAGTGCATTGGTATCTCAACTCCCTATACATTGGCACATACCTCCCCGTCTGCACTGATTTGTAAAAAGTTATCAGGATTGTTCAAATATGTGAGTGTCCGCCACTTAACAAATTTTTCATGAGATAGTCTTGGTTGATTTCGATAGAGATTGTTGAGAGTCATTCGTGTCATCTTATGCAGCATAGCATATTCTGCAATATACAGAGCTCTTTTTTGGGCGGCCTTCATAATATTCCTTATTTCCTCTAGCATGGGGAGAAGAGATGCTAAAGTTAAGAGTGTCTCTAGATTACTTAACCTTCGAAGAAGGTCAAGAAATTTTGGTTGATCTGATTCATCGCAAGTTGTGTGAAATAGTCCAATCAAGGATGGATATTCTGAAAAAACTCGATGCGCTGGACCATCCAAAGAGATCCATCTGGTATCATTATCCTTGAGAAGCTTGTTCCCATCAGTTATTTCATCAGCAAAGTGTTGAAATTCCATAAATCGCTTGGGACTTCAACAAAAGTGTGAGTAGACCTCTTTGATTAAAATTTCAAATTTTTTACCGAAGCAAACTTGCTCACAATTCCAAAAGATAGATTCATTCTGTGAGCCATGCAGTGAATTGTAGTAATGTACAACGCAAATGAAGTTTCAATCTTTGTACAAAGACTATTCCTGCGACCTTGCATTACTGAAGCTCCATCTGCTCCAACACAAACCAATTTTTTAGCAACCATCATGTCATCCATACCTCCATATTCAATTAAACTTCTCTTTACTAGTTGAAATAAATTTTCCGCTGTTGCACTCTCCTTCATTTTAGCAACAGATAGTAGATGAGGTTTGCGGGTATGATTCTCTATAGTATAAACATGCATGCATACCCATGAAGTATTGTCTACTGCCATAAGTTCATCTAAAGAAAATGTAATAAAGTTTGACTCTCTTATTTTTTCTTTTACATCTTCTTTTTCAACCTCAGCAAGACAACTTGCCCATTCCCACCCACTGTTTACTAACCAGTGTCTATTAGGATAGTTAGGAACTTTAAAAAAGTGTAACAAATGACTAATTGATGGGAAATCTATCATAGCACACCCTCTGCTCAAAATATAAAAAACAATGCTTAACTGAACAACTTTTCCCAATTGTTCTATTTGCATTGATTTTCCAAAACTATCTTTAATAGAACCTTTAACTTCAGTAGGCTTCGTCTGTATTTTCTCATAAAAATAATACTCTTTAGCATTCCTCACATGCTTCCATTCCTCCTTTGTTTTTCAATCTTATCACTGATTTTTCAACCCCGTCTATCATTTGTTTTTCATAAACTTTACCCATATGCTTTTCTATGGTGTCAAATTTTAGCTGCAACCTAATTTCCTTGTTATGTTTCCAAGTGCAAATCTTACACCTGCATTATATTGGAGGCTCACTTCAATTGGATTCTCCATTGGTTCAATGAATGGACACTTTGATGCCCAATTAATTTGAAAATCCCTCACTAACATATCCGACTCCCGATCCTTTTTTTATTGTGGTTCATCCTTTTTTGATCTGGCTTTTCTTTTCCCCTTTCGTGCATTATCATCAATGGCATTATCACCCAAGTTGATTATATCATTCCGGCTAACTTGGGCATCTACCAAATAATCTTCTTTGAGATCATCCTGATCTGAGATATCAGGTTCACTGTCATCTTCAACATGTGGTGTAGGTTACCAATTTTGTACTTGTACTTATGATGATGTACCTTCCTGATTTTCACCACACTCTTTTCCAAAGCCAAAGTACGAAGACAACGTTTTTCTTTTTGTTGGCCTCTCATGGCCTTCCCCACATTCAGGTTTCCTACCCTTCTTCCTGTTTGACATCTCCAATGAAATAAAAGCTGCCAAAAAAATATCAATTTGTTGAAGAAGCAATAATAGACTATAAAGTATAATATATGTTTCATTGGCCCTACGACCTACAATCTACATGTCTGAGGTCTGAATGTCCCGGCTGACTACTTGGCACTGACGGGTCGCCACTGAATAAAAATGAACTCAACAATGCAAACAAATATAGATAAATTCAGAATAACATTATAACACTTCAAAGATATGATCGCTCACCTTTAGGTCACTAGCAATCGCCAATGCAGCTAACAACAATGAATTTCTTTAGTTTGAAACTTCGCTATTGATAAGAATTCAGAGCCTAGAACCCACCAGATTGTGTAGAGATAGATCTAATCTTTGCATGTATTTATACCAACCCTTATATGGCGAATTCTGCAGGAATTTTATATGGTATACAAATTGTAGACATATAAAAATGACCATATTCCTAAATGAATATTTTATGTTCATTTCTCTATTTAATTAAATCCAATTTAATTAAATTATCTGCATTCCTCTATTTAATTAAGTAAATTACTCAATTAAATTCACTATACCATTTAATAGGATAAATTCATTTTATCCAATTAAAGCCCCTATCCACTTTTTAATTAAATTCAAATTTAATTAAAATGGTTATCCTAAATTAAATAAATCTAATTTATTTAATTGCAACCAACTTGAAATAAAGCAATTTATTTTAATTAAACCTATTTCCCCTCACCCACTTGCAAAATCCTACACCTCCCACTTGCATCCTAACCCTCTTTCTAACCTCTTCTAGATTCTTCTAATCCTAATTAATTAACCCAAACCATCCATTTTCCCTTTTCCCTAAATTTTAGGAGGTCACTTCTCAAATTTGGAGCAAAGTCTTCAAAATGCATTAAAGCCTTTATCCATTCAACAAGCTAACTTGTTGAATGCCCCCAAATTTGGAAGGACTCTTACAAAGTCATCCCCAAAGTCTTCATAACCTTTAATGGTTAACTCAACCCTCTTACATGGTTAAAGAATTTCCATAAACTCAACCTCCATCTAACCCAAGGGTCTCATCAAGCATTTATTGCTTTGACCATGGTTATCCTTAAACCTTTGCACAAGAGTTTATCCTTTGGGTAAAAGATTTATCCAATGGATAACCTTAACCTAACCTTAACCCTTAACTCCTAGGGTAACCATGAGGTATTCTCAAGCATTTAATGCTTCTTACACCTCCTCTCAACCAACCTTATGTTGACAATTGTCACCATTTCATTGGTGCCAATTGCAAACATGGATTCCCAACTTTCAAACTTGGCCCTTGATTAACTCTTTCAATCCTGGCCATCCATTGCCCTATTTTTGCTATAAATAGAGCTCTCATCCCTCCATTTTTAGATACCCAAGTCTTTAGCATCACACTTATACTAAAATCCATTCAAGCTTTCATATCTCATTTTATGTTCATCATTTAGCCTCTCTTTTAAATCAGGAATTAATCTAAATAAACTAATTTAGAGTATGTTCCTTATCATATAGCTTAAATCATGAACTAATATAGCATGCTAGGATAGTTTTGTTTGCTAGCCTTGTCATCTTATAGCTAATTTATTGCATTTGTAGCATCATGCATAGCTTAGGATGCATCTCATATTAAAATCAATAAAAGCATCCCTCGTTCTTGCATTTGCCATCCCTAAACCATTTTGCTTAGTGATCTGAGAGCAAAAACATTGGTTTGAGGGACCATGCAAGATAGAGAACCATGGAACCATCCTTGGGAAGCTAAGCCATGCTTCATGACTCCGTAGCTTGCACCAAGAAGTCCTGTGGGTGTGTGAGCAAGGCTCCATAGAGCTCAATTTTTCACATATTGAGTTCTATCGGCACGCTTTTCTCGCATACACAAATATTTGGTGAAACCTACGTAACTATAACGTGACTTATATAATTTTTGAGGCGATTATGGGTCATCCAAATAATTGGCAAATACAATATAGTCGGTGAAATTTGGGGTGAACGGAGACACACGTCTGTAAAATGCCGGGCGAATTGGGTCCTCCTAGCGAACAAATATTCACATGCCTATAGGCGAATTATGGTCGTCTATTAAACAAATCTTGAAGAGTGTAGGCAAAAAAATTAAATTTACCGTGTGTCCAACGTATATTGTATTGGCGAAAATCCTCACATAGAAACATTTAATTACATGAAACATATGGCGATTGGGTCGTGAATATGATGGAAATTGATAATGTTCTAGCGACATGGCCACCCCCAGTCGATACAAAATATTCACCATTTCCCAGGTTGCCGATGTGAAAAATTTGCCACTAAAATAATCTCTAATATGCATATCTATAGTTTTATATATATATATATACAGATATATATATATACATATATATATACATGTATATATATATATATACATATATATATACATATATATACATATATATATATACATGTATATATATATGTATATATATATATATCTGTATATATATATATATGTTTGTATACGTGCATGTCTCTCTTATTTTCCTCTCTCTCTCATCTTCCTTCCCCCATCACGGTCTCTGTCTATTCTGAGCCCTAATTATCCTCCTTGAGTTCTATCTCATCTCTCTCCTCCTCACACTTCTCTCTTTGTTGAGTCTCTGACCCTTTTCTCTTTCTCGTTCTCTCTCTACCTCATGTCTCTCACCCTCTCCTCCTTCTCCTACTCTCTCTCCCTATCCCACTCTCTCTCTCTCTCTCTCTCTCTCTCATTATCCTATCCTATTCTCACCCTCTCCCCCTTCTCTCTCTCTCTCTCTCTCTCTCTCTCTCTCTCTCTCTCTCTCTCTCTCTCTCTCTCTCTCTCTCACACACACACACACACACACATCATCTCTACCCTCCCTCTCCCTCTCTCCCAATCTCCTCTCCCTCCCCCTCTCCTTATCCTATTCTCTCCCTCTCTTCCTACTCTCTCTCTCTCTCTCTCTCTCTCTCTCTCTCTCTCTCTCTCTCTCTCTCTCTCTCCTATTCTTCCCATCTATGCCCTCCCTCTCCCTCTCTCCCAATCTCCTCTCCCTCTCCCCCTCTCTTCCTATCTCCTATTATCTCTCTCTCTCTCTCTCTCTCTCTCTCTCTCTCTCTCTCTCTCTCTCTTCCTATCTCCTATTCTCTCTATTAACCTCTCTCCCACTACTCTCTCTCTCTCTCTCCAATATCCCTCTCTCTCTCCCTCCCCCCCTCTCCTTTTCCCAATCTCCCTCCTTCCCCCTCTCCTTATCCTACTCTCTCTCTCTCTCTCTCTCTCTCTCTCTCTCTCTCTCTCTCTCTCTCTCTCTCTCTCTCCGTCTCTGCCCTCCATCTCCCTCTCCTTCTCTCCCCCCTCTCTCTCTCTCCCTCCCTCTCTCCTTATCCTACTCTCTCTCTCTCTCTCCCCGTCTCTGCCCTCCATCTCCCTCTCCTTCTCTCCCCCCTCTCTCTCTCCCTCCCCCTCTCCTTATCCTACTCTCTCTCTCTCTCTCTCTCTCTCTCTCTCTCTCTCTCTCTCTCTCTCCTATTCTCCCCATCTCTCCCCTCCATCTCCCTCTCCTTCTCTCCCCCCTCTCTCTCCCCCTCCCCCTCTCCTAATCCTATTCTCTCCCTCTCTTCTTATCTCCTACTCTCTCTCTCTCTCTCTCTCTCTCTCTCTCTCTCTCTCTCTCTCTCTCCCCCTCTCCTTTTCCTAATCTCCCTCTCTCTCCTTCTCCATCCATCCATCTCTCTCTCTCTCTCCACTTCCTATTTGGTTCCTAGTTCTACATAACCCGTAAGGGTTATGAGAAAACATTAATATATTTTAGTCCCAACAACCTAAAAACCATCATTGCAAGTTGTTTGAAGGCCCCACTACTTTTGCACATGATTTTCTGCGAAAGTAACAATCAGGTTTTCATATTTTTTGTCACTTTTGCTTTGAAATGATTGATTTGTCTCATATATTGGATTGTTTTTTAAGTTATTTTATCATTGTTACTTTAGATTATAACAAAATGATGATCAGTTGCTGGTTTTTTGCTTTGATCATGATTGATATGTCTTGTATTTTTGTTTTTTTTAAAAGTTATTTTATTATTGTTACTTTAGATTATAACAAAATGATTATCATTTGTTATTTTTTTAATATTTGATTGTGGATTGTCATCATGATGTTATGTGTAGGACAATGGGAAAGAACAAGAGAGGAATGAATTAACAAAGAGAGTCAGCAAAGGAAAGACAAAGGGAGCGTATGAAGAGATTACGTGAAGGTAAGTCATCTAATGCACCTAATGAAAGTGATGAGCATTCAACAATTGAAATTGATATCATGAATGCACCAAATCAAAATGATCAACATAGACCAATTCAAATGCATATGATGAATGCACCTAATGAATGCAATGAACATACACCATTTGAAAATGATTCGGTGAATGCAGATGTTAATGAAATTGAAGAAGATATACATTTGAATTTGATGTGATTAATGCACATAATTCACCTAATGAAAATGAAGAGCATGCACCAATCTTAACACCTCTTAGAATAATTCGTAGAAAACCAAAGTTCCTAATAGACATTGATGAAAATATTGTGAAGCCAATACATGATAAAATTTCTAAAAGAACTTGTAGAAGAATGGTTAGAAGAATTTGGAATAACTATTTTGAAAAATTAAATCAAAGTGGAAGATGCCAATTAGTTGTTGAAATGTTTAAAAATCTGAAATTTAGAGAGACAATGAAAATTTTGGGATTAAGAACATCTGAAAATAATGGTGAAAGAACCATTGTGAGAAATATTTTTGATGCATACCAAGCCATTGGTTTGAAATAATGCACTAAAGATGCTAATGTTACTCGTAGTATGCTCACATCAACCATAATGGGAAAGGAAATTAAAATATATCATTTAATAAGCAAAACAAGCAAGCCATTAAGGATAAGTAGAACCACATTACACTATGCCTTAGAGAGGTGAGATAAAATCGAGGATCCTAACAATAATTCTCTTTGGGAATTCTCAGGTAGACTCCCACGCAAGGACAAGGTTATTGTTGATGCACTAAGAACGTTAATTGAAAAATATTGGCATGACAACACAAGGGTTTCACCCAACCAAAGAGATGTTGTTAGAAGGCGAATTGGAATTAGAAATCGTGAGCCACATCCAAAACACTATTTAGATACAACTCAAGCACAATTTTATGAAAGGTTTCTTCAAAGCTTTCCTTTGATTAAAATTAGTCAAAGATTTTTTGAGATGACAAAACCATTTTATGTTAAGATTAATCATGCACGTACTACATGTTGTTGTAGGGTCCATATTGAATTTTCCATGTATTATGATATTTATCACTATATATGTTGTACTTTGCACACTAACGATGTTTTGCAAGAATGTGGTCTACAAGCACCTCCTAAGTCATTGAGAGAATTTATTTCAAGTGTACTATGTACATGAGATGTCGGGTGCATTTACTATAAGATGATGTATTTGAGAGGTTTTTGTCCTCCATGTGGCGGTTTGCAACAGTTGCATAGATGCCTACCTTTGGATACCACACATGAAATTGGTGAGGAACTAGTTTCTATTGGATAATACAAGTCAGTCACATATGGTGTTAAAGATGTAAAAGAATTAAGGAGGTGTGAATTAGTGAAAAGGGATATATGTGTAGCTGATTTTATGAAGATGTTTCAAGAGAAACCAATGTATGAGTACATAGGTCACACACATAGAGCTAGGTAGTTAGATGAACAATTCAAGTTGTGTAAGGACACTTTCCCCCTCAACACTATTGTCTCTGTCATTGATTTTCCTAATAATTAGACACTAAAGCCGCAAAATGAAGTAAAATCTATGTATTACCACTCTACACAAGTTACAATTTTTGTAAACATAGCATTCATGCATGACATGATAGCACCGAGGAGGACAAAAAGGTTATAAGAGAATATCACTTCTATATCAGCGATGATCATAGTCATTCCTGATAGTTTCTGCAAGGATGCTTTACAATCTTCTATGATAGTTTAAGGGAAAGAGATATAAGATACAACCAACACTTAATATGGTCGAACAATTACACCGCACAATTCAAGAATGCAAGGATGTTTTATTAGTTGACTAGGATGCATGTGACAAGTGGTGTGCAATATTTTTGGAGTTTCATTGAGGTAGGGCATGGAAAGGGAGAGTATGATGGTGCAGGAGCATGTGTGAAAAGAGCTCTTAATAGAGAGGAATTGAAGTATGAAGGTGGTGCAATGTTAATAGATGCATAAACAATTGTACAATGTTGTAACTCTAGGATGAGACTAGGTAATGCAGGTAATTCTATGGTTTCTAGATATTTTTGGTTAATTCATGAATCTAACATTGAAAAATATCTAGATTGTTGTACACTTACAAGATCAAGTGACATGCATTCATTTAGAAGTTCAAATGCAACGTCACAAGTTGTTTATACTAGACAGATTGCATGCTTTTGCTCTTCGTGTATGCATTTTATGTGGGATGAATGTGAATCGATAGAGTGGGTTGACCAATGGTCTTGTAGACCTTTGCAAACCCTAGATACATATCAACTTCCTAGAGCACTACAAATGAACCAGATTGAAGCATAAGTGGATTTTGACCATGTATCAGACATAGTTGAACCAGGTAAAGGGTTGCAATTTGTTACTTGGGTAAAATCAATTTTAAGCTCAATTTATTAGTATTAACTTATGTTGATTTTGGTATTGGTATTAACTTATATCCTTCTATTAAATGTGGGTCATGTATATGCAGTTATTGCGGATGAGAACAACAAAGAAGGAACAAATTACTTTTTGTGTTGTTGTATTGAGGCAAAAAAGAAATTGACTTCTATAGTGGTTGATGGAGAGGGTATTGAGTACCCAATAGGATCCGTTGTTGTGACAGGGACATGGCTTATAAGGTACCATTGTTGTGTCGAGTTGCATTGAGACCTCTTAAACTCATTTATTTATCAGATGTTGTATTGATTTTGGAATTAACTTATCCTTCTATAAAATGCAAGTACCCTATCAAAAATTCTAATGCCTAGTTGTTTGAAGACTTTAAGACACATAGACATATTCTTCATTACTCAAACCTTCTTGTTGCAATAAATATTCATTTGATTAAATATCTTGGTAGACCTCTTAACAAGGATTTGTGGAAAGTTCATGAATTTGACCACGAAGCAATACTTGAGAAACTAAGGGTTAGAGCTGATCTAGAAGGTTCACTTGATTGATTATGGGTCATCTAGAAGAATAATTCTACAATATGGTAGAATAATTTTGACATTTTTGTATATATCTTTTGCAAAATGTTGTAACTTCACTTATTTGGAGGTTCTCTGTACATGCATATGAGCTATACTGTGCATATGTAGATGCCAAATTTTGTATATAAAAAAATCAATGAGTTGTAATGTGCATATCTAGACGCTAAATTTTGTATAAAAAAAACAACAATGAGTTGTAATGTGCATATCTAGATGCAAAATTTTGTATAAAAAAACAACAAGTTGTAATTTGCATATTTAAATGCAAAATTTTGTATATATAAACTATAATAAGCTTGATCATTTATATTAGATGCCAAATTTTATATATAAAAGTGCCCATGGGGCTGAATTGCAAATTTTGAGAGCCCAAATTTGTACCATTTGATTATAAAGTTGTACTATTTGATTATAAATAAATGTGTCTAATTATGACATATGTTAAATAACTTGCAAATGGGTATCTGAATATGCAAATTTTTTTCCAAGTGTTTTGGGAAAGTTTTGAGTTATTGTTGAATTACTCGTTTTCAAGGGCTAGTAAGAATAAGCCTCCTAAGTGCATTTTTGTGTATTGGGAAGTGAACCAATCAACTTGGGAATGTGGAACCTTGTTTCAGGGTGTCATAGGTGTGTTAAACCCCTAAGTTATGTTTGGTTAATCTGTTGAAGTTGAAAACCCCATTTGAGTTGTTGGGTGATGCCTTGAGAGTGCATCGAGACAAGGTGTGAAAGGGTAAAAAACCTAGTATTGGATGACTGGAGTTTGATTCTCTTCAAGTGAATTGAGTGTGATTAGAAGAAGGTACAAGGCTCTACATCAATAAGTGCCATGGTCTCCGAATTACGCGATGTCAAAGTTTGACCATTTTTTCCATTGAGCGCTCAAGGGAAAGCAATGCTACGAGGTGGCTCGGAATGATCAAGCGTCTTGGGGAGTGAGAAAAGGGCACACCTAGTGTAAAACTGGCCATCTAGATGCACTCATGCAGACGGTTTGTTCCCATGATGAGCAGAACGAAAGATGCTCTATTTTGCCACCTTTCATTGATGATTTTTGATGGTTTTTGATGCGATAGAAAAAATCTCACCACAAGAAAACAAAATCGAGTTGTCCGAAACTAAGAGAGAAATTTTTAGGCAGAAACAGCATGACCCCATAGGTTCAAATGTCTCATCCATAAGTGCCAGGGTCTCCAAGTTACGCGACGTCAAAGTTTGACCTTTTTTCCATTTTGAGCGCTCAAGGAAAAGCGTCATTATGCGGTGGCTCAAAATGATCAAACATCTTGGGGAGAGAGATAAAGGTACACTCGATGTAAAAATGACCACCCAGATGCACTCACACTGACGGTTTGTTCTCACAACGAGCAAAACGAAAGATGCACTATTTTGCCACCTCTCATTGATAGTTTTTGATGCGACAAAAAAAATCTTACTACAAGAAAACGGAATTGAGTTGTCCGAAATAGAGAGAGAATTTTTTAGGCAGAAATAACATCACCCCGTAGGTTCAAACGAATCATCCATAAGTGCCATGGTCTCCAAGTTACGCGACATCAAAGTTTGACCATTTTTTCAACTTTGAGCGCTCAAGGGAAAGCGTCGCCATGAGGTGGTTCAGAATGATCGGAAATATTTGGAAAAAATACAAGGGCACACCTAGAATAAAACCAACCACTTGGATGCACTCACCCTGACGGTTTGTTCCCATGACAAGCAGAACGAAAGATGCACTATTTTGCCTCTTCTCATTGGCAGTTTTTGATGTGACAAAAACAATCTCACCACAAGAAAATAGAGTCGAGTTGTCCAAAATAGAGAGAGGATTTTGTAGGTAGAGATAACATGACCCCATAGGTTTAGACGGATTGTCCATAAGTGCCACGGTCTCCGAGCTACGCGATATCAAAGTTTGACCATTTTTTCCACGTTGAGTGCTCAAGGGAAAGCGTCGCTACGAGGTGGCTCAAAATGATAGGACATCTTCGAGAGCAAGACAAGGGCACACATAATGTAAAAGTAGTCACCTGAATGCACTAGCACTGACGGTTCATTCGCAGGACGAGCAGAACGAAAGATGCACTATTTTGCCACTCCTCACTAACGATTTTCGACAGTTTTTGACGCAACATAAAAAATATCACCACAAGAAAACGGAATCGAGTTGGCCAAAACCAAGAGAGGATTTTTTAGGTAGAAACAACATGACCCCATAGGTTCAAACAACTCATCCATAAGTGCCATGGTATCTGAGTTACGTGACGTCAAAGTTTGACCATTTTTTTTCCACTTTGAGCTCTCAAGGGAAAGCGTCGCTACGAGGTGGCTCAAAATGATTGGATGTCTTGGGGAGTGAGACAATGGCACACCTAGCATAGAATCAGCCACCGAGACGTGCTCCCACAGATTGTTCATTCCCATGACAAGTGGAACAAAAGATGCACTATTTTTCCACCTCTCACTGACAATTTTTTACGAAAGAAGAGATAATTGGTTTGATTTGATGTTAAAATGATTGCTTCAAATCTTCTTTTATAGGTGATTGGGATGAATAGGTGTCTCTCTTACCCTAAGGCCAACTTGTTATGGAATAAAATTTAAATGAAAACCTTACCTAAGCTGCCTCGTCCTTAGATAAATTTCAAATCTGCTTTGGGCGCTCAAATCTTGTCTTAATTGATTCTTGAAATGATGAACCTCGCTAAATCATATCAAATCTTGAAGTTATCTTGTTTTATCTCAACTCATGAAATAATAACACTTCACTCTCCTTGTTCAATACATGAAAACTTCACTCCAAAGCATGAGTTTATTAAATAATAACTTCACTACAATCTCTTCATGCACGAAGTTTGTTCCTTATCTCAAAGACATGAAGTAACAATTTTGTTCCTCCTTAGCAACCCTTAAAGTGAATGATTTTTCTCTTCTTAGGTCAAACATGAAGTAAAGAATTTCATTTGAAGCTTGCAACTCTTAAAGTTATCAACTTCACTCAACTATTTTGATACCTGAAATATGCATTTCGCTCCTAGTTGCTTGAAGTCAAAGTTCACTCCTAAAATATCACACTTGAAGTTCACTACAAAGGTGAAGTCATGAAGTAAAACTTTGAAATCCAAGACATACTCAAAGGTGAGGCAAATTATGAAATAGCTAAAGATTACTTCATTGCACATTCAAATGTTCAAACTCATGCAGCTTACTTTCATCAATCCTCAAATGGAATGAAAGCAAATTCACTCAATCAAAATACACAATATCAAGATTACCAGTGTCGGTACTTGGGTATGTGGGTATACACAATATGAGCAACCTATTTTAAAAGTATATGCCATAAGAGTTACAGGTAATGAACAAATTAGATCACATTTCAAGACATATACACAATGAACAAGTTTGACCACATTTCAATAGCAAATAACTAAGTTTCAAGAATATCAAGTTTCATATATATCAATGAACAAATTGGATCAAATATCAAGTTTCATATAATATCAAAATGAACAATAATCATGTACATATCAAAAAATGGCATAGATGCCAAATCAATAAAAGTTACAAAAATGTGGCATGTGCCATGTCTGTCAAAGTCGATATATACATATACATATGTTGAATATATAAAAAAATTGGTCCTTCAATGACCACAACTACAACTATATGTCTCTATTGGTATCTATGACTGTGGCGGATCATCAAAATCAAGCCTCTTCAGAGCAGTACATGGCTCTGCAGGTGGCTGCACAAGGACAATTCAAATATCGAATCATATATACTTTCTTAATATAACATCAAAATAACTAAATACTAAACTATAAATTGTTTGAATTTGAAATGTGATTACCTCATCTCTGTCTTCTGCAATTGGGTGAGGCTAAGGATCTGTGGGATGTCTTGAAGGGGGATGTAACTGGTAAAACAACATTAACACAGGTTAATAACATATATGTCAAATAACACATAATAACTAAAAATGAATAAACTAAAAAAATAAAGCATACCGGAGCCTCAGATGGATGTGCTATGGTCATAGGAGAAAAAGTCATAGATGAATCAGTTATGATCATTTCATATATCCATGGTAAGTGATCCAAAAGGAGTTAACAAGAGGGTTTCAACTCCGTTGTGCACTTATTGAAAATGAGTTGATCTAAGACATACATACCTTTTCCCTTTGTCCTGTTGGATCCCATATTATATGTGTAGGACTTCTAATGAAATGGAATGGTAGAACATCAGTAGGAAGTTTTGAAGTGGGCTATAATAGGTTAAAGAC
This sequence comes from Cryptomeria japonica, assembly GCF_030272615.1. Taxonomy (NCBI): domain Eukaryota; kingdom Viridiplantae; phylum Streptophyta; class Pinopsida; order Cupressales; family Cupressaceae; genus Cryptomeria; species Cryptomeria japonica. The sequence goes on from NC_081413.1 coordinate 487,574,314, forward strand.
AATTATACAAGTTAATAACCCAAAGTTGTTGACAAAATAGATGGAACAAATATTTTTAACATATGTAGAACAAATGCACATCGAAGCCTCATATAGTTCTCCTATAACCTTAGGAGGCCTAGTCGAATCTGATGCAGCTATTACCATTTCTTGTATGGAAAATGATAACATATGATATAGACATCAAAGGATATAGTTATTTCAAACAAGCAAGAATGCAATCCAAAGTGAATATGAAGATACCACCCCTTCCCTCTGTTGAACCTCATCGACATCAAGTGCATTCATTAATTCCATAAACCCCATATGTTTTCTATATATAGAACAAATAAATTAAGTGCATTTATCAATATCTATATATACATGTTTAAACATAATACATTTCAACAATTGAATTTAAATTGTACTGAATTACCTTTTGTCATTTGGGTGTCCGGGAGGATATCTTTTTCTGCCTCGGAGTGCTAGAGGATGGCTTTCTCACATGAGAGGTCCTCGAGGCAAGTGGGGTAAACTAACATTAAAAAATTAACATAAGGGAAAAGATCATGTATTTAATATATCACTTAAGTAAAAAATATACAAATCTAAATGGTACCGCATAGCTATCTTGGCCAAAGTTAATGGTTGAAAGCATGATATCAGCAAGTTGTGACATTTCAACCCCTGAAAAGCCCTATAAAACACCAAGTAATGATACATATATATTAACAAAAGATATGTTGAAACCAATGTATTATTATATTTTTAACAAATTTACAAATCTTTACCTTCGGTGGTGAAACTACTCATGACTGTGGAGTCGACTAAAAAGTATGTGGTGTACTTCCACCACCTGCTGTACCCTGCAATGCATTTTATTTATATGTCACTTTAAATTGTTCTAAAAATAAAAATTCATTTCTTTTTATAAGATTTAGTCACTTAATTAATAAAATGTCATAAACAGAATTAAACACATCTGTGTTTGATAGCGAGGGAACAACATACTGATCAGGTCGTCGGTGAGGGCCACATCCTCTGTAGTGGAAGCATGACATCTATTCCCACAACATGTACACAAATGAGATGTTGAACCATCCTCATCCGCATCAGTGTCTACACCAGAACATACACCCTAGCAGGTGGTGCACATATGTTGAATGAGTTGGCCCATGCCAAATGATGCATGAGGTGACACTGATGAAGGAGGTGTCGCTGATGAAGTAGGTGTCGCTAATGAAGGAGGTACCATAGGTGCTGGTACATCCTCTACTCTGACCAACTATGTGCCATGCTGAACAATGACATCAGTCAATGATGCAGCTACCTGAAGAGTCTATAATTCCATAGACTCCTTCAAGGATATAGGGACAGTGACATGAACCATGGGTTTAGGAGTTGTACGCCTCCTATGTTGTGGCTATACCACCCTATGGGACCCAGGTCTATCCTACACAGAGCCTCTCCCACTACCCTGAAATTTCTGGATGTCAAAGTAATTCGGCTTCTCGCCGAGGATAAACTCACAATACAACTTTCTCAAAAAATATAGAGGCACCTACCAATTATTACAAGGTGGTTGGTCAAAGACCATATACCACCTATCCCAAAAAGCTTCTTTCAGCCTACCATGAACACACCAATGTATAGGAAACCGTGTCATATTTAGTTCTAGGTTGTTACTGGTATAAGAATTGGTGAAAAGAGCACATATGTCAGCTTTAAGTATGCCCTTTTTTTCACTTGATCATATGACAACCCATTTGCATAAAATGTCTAACATCTATCCCTCCATAAACCCCATTTCGTAACCTCCCTAGATACCTCATTTTCACTATTGGCCATTGTTTCTAGTGTTGTGGTGAGGGTTGAGTGGTGCTCAAGCCTAGAGGACCTCAACCTATTCACCAATATAGAAATTTGAGCACTATTTTGTGTAAGGCGATTAATGAGATCCTTTTGTGTGGCATCTGCATGATCTAATGCAGGACATGGAGGGTTTCGAGGTGGCGGTGGTTGTTGAGGAGCAACATGTTGAGGATTTTGTGGTTGTGGAGCAACATCTTGAGGTTTTTCTTGTTGCTCATGTGCAATGTTTCCAGGGTTTGCTTGTGTTGCTTGTGTAGGAGGAGGTCTTTGTTGTCTATTTTGTTTTTGGGGATTTCTTGAAGAATCTGACATCAAATTAATAAAAACAAAACTTAAATCAATTAAAAATCCCTACTTCAATTAAAATGCAAACAAAAATAATCAAACTAATCAAATCTTACCTGTTCGACGGGGTGCCATTGTTGAAAATTGCTCTTAATGCTGGAAAAATCCAAAATGATTACAAACCCGTGCAGGTTCTATGGGTTTTTCACTTCCTTTTACTACTGTTCCACCAGTTTTGGCATTGAAAATGGCCAAAACCCGTGGGCTACCAACAAATATAATGTTCCTCAAAGCCCATACGGGTTTTGAGGAACTTTTGATTTTTTATTAAAAAACATAATGTTCCTCAAAACCCGTATGGTGTTTGAGGAACCTTTTGTTTTTTAAATTGTTTTTGGCTACCAAGCCTAGCACATTTTTGAATTTTCAAATTCCACACGGGTTGTGAATTTTTTTTTTTTTTGGCATGTGGCCACTTTTTTGTTCGTGATCTTGGTGCACTTACCCTGTAATATGATCATATTGTATTGTGGCACCTACGAGCACCTAGATGGACATGCAACATGTAGAGATTCTCTTGGAATGTTCTTGTAACCACTTGATGAGTTGTACTGACACATTGGTATTACTATATTGTATTTATTTAATATTGGAGAATGTAATTATGATGAAGTACCCAATATTAAATGTGGGTCAAGGGTAGGTAGAAAAAATATTATATTTTATTGTCACATGGTTTTGGACACATGGTTTTGATGTAATACCACTTGGTGGTTTTTTGGGCGCTTGTGTTTATAAAGTCAACCACAAGGGTAGTTGTTTGGGTTAGCCAAGTTAGCATTTGTGAAAGGAGGAAGCATGGCATGGGATGTGTGGATTCATGCTTGGTCACATGGAGTTCTTGGTTATGGCTAGGTTTTTGAAGGCTTTCCATAGTTGTATTGTAATAGACACATTGCTGATAATACATGGTGGATGATGTTTTTGGAGGCTAGGTTTTTCCCTCATGAGGGTTTCTCTAGGGTATATCTTGTGTCACATTTTCATGGTGTGTCACATTTTCATGGACCTATGTTGTCTATTCTTTGCATATGGCTTCTATGTGTTGATTTGATTGAAATCTTAAATGGGTTATGTGGAGATTGTCATAAAGATGGCTGCAAGTTTCCTTACAACGAATTTCTATTATGACTATGATAGTTTCTAGTTTGGTGGAAGAGTCATGAAGAGTTTTTTTTTTCGTTCACATTTGACAAGTGGTGTGAGGTAAGGAAGGCAACTATTTTTCTCATGAAAACTTCTATGTTGTACTTACATTGCATTTAGAAAGATGACTATTATGGAAGAGATAGGTGTTGTTGTATCGAAAGTTAATATTAGCAAGGTGTTGTTTGTGACACAACTTGCCTCTTGGGCATTGAAGATTGTTTTGGAAACCATGGGAGCATGCTTCTTTGTGTTGAACTTTATTTATATCTTGACGCTTTAGTTATTTTTTGTGACACAAGTTGATTATTTTCTAAGGCGTTGTTATGCTTTGGGAATGTTCTCAAATTCATAGTTGCGGCTCCTCTTGAAGAGAATTGTCTTTGTGAATTGTATTGTAACTATTGGTGTTGCTAATAATACAATCGAGTCTAGCTTTTGGAGAGGATTTTTTTCCAAAAGAGTTTTCTAATGTGTATCTAGTGTTGTGGTTTTATTTTGTTTAAATATGATTTTATAAGTGTTTATCTAATCCACAATAGTTTAAGAGTTTGTAAGAATTTTTTGCATCATCTCTCCTATTGGATTTAGCATTTGGAAGCATTATCACACCCTTGAATAGGGGTTATAGGACACAATAACCCAGCCAAAATAACCTTGGACAGAATAACCTGGTCACAATAACTCAAGGACAAAATATCCTAGGGTCATAATAACCCGTGGTAAAAATAATCCATGGAGAATATCCCCGTAATAACATAGAGGAAGGAAAACAAAATTTACAAATTACACATATAAAGATGTATTCCTTTTATGTATTTTCTCCATGTCATATGTATTATGGTTCTTATGAATTGGTCTCAATGATGCAACATAATCTTTTTTCCTATATAAGTAAATATTATTTTAGTGTTTTTTTATTACATTTTCACTTACTTCCTTTTGGCTATTATCTTTGATAAAAACAAAGTCTTCCTCCCCTTATCTGTGTGCCATGTCATGTGAGAGAAATTATTCCCATTTTATTTTGAAACAAAACACTTTATAATGTCTTATTTTTCATCTTTATTTACCTTAAAAAATACCTTTTTTTAAAAAAAACTACCAGGTCAAAGGATGAATACAAAAATTGTAGTTGCAACTACACATTTGATGAATGACCTTGGTGTTGTAACATCAAATTTGAAGTCAATTCTCAAACTCATCAATGGAATGGTAATGCTTGATATAATAAAGATATTGCAATACTTGATATAATAAAAGATTGGATTGAAAATGACTTCAGGTCATCTCCTTCATTGACTTTACTTGGTCAACTTTGGGATGGGAAATACCTCCATTTACTTTATCGACTTTGTTCAAATTCGACCAAGTGAGTGATTGATGTCATCCTCCCATACATTGTATGCCTTTCATAAATAAGAGAACTGATTAATTTAATTTGCTAATATGTGTGGTTCTTTTTTCAAGTACCCACTACCTCTATGGCGGGAAGTATTTCAAAAGGTGGAATGGAAATATATGTTGGTGAGCAAAGAATCCTAAGATGTGACAAAAAATCTTTGCGCTTTATCATGACTCTCTTGGGAAGACATTGTTCACATGATTACAATGTATAAGTTGAGAAAGCCAACTTCACAGACCCCGAAGATCACCTGCATGCAAATAACCTGTCACAGAAAGAAGAGATGGAGACAAACAAGCAAGGGTGCTCTGAAAGCTGAAAAATGTATTCATCCGAGAAAAATGAATCAAGAATATGAATAATACAAGAGATCAATCCTTATAAAGGAGATCAACACCAAAAGGAAAACCTAACCCTAAGGTGTGTGCATTTAATAATTAAATATTAATTATTAAATGACTAATATGTGCATAAAGGGAAATCTTAAGAGGAGAGCAAAGTTAATTAATTACTTTACTCTAACACCCCCCCTTAAGATGAGCTACAATGCAGCTACAAACAATGCAGAAGAAAGCAAAGGAACTACAATGCAAAAGAGGGTCCCGGCAATAAGGCCTGATCAGGTACCCTAATACAAGAGAATCTCTATAAAGCGGAGTAAAGGAGAAAACCCAGTGGTAAAAAAACTCCTCTCCAAAAAGAGATACAGAGACATGCTGAAAAGAAAACATGAAGGAAGGAAGGCCTCACTGAGACCCCCCAAGGACAACTTCCTTCACCCCAAGCATAGAGCGCAACTGAAGATAGCGCGGAGATGCCAAAGGTTTAGTGAAGATGTTTGCAACCTGCTCCTCTGTAGGAATATACTCCAAGATGAGAGAACCATCCTGAATCAACTGTCTGATGAAGTGCATGTGGATTTCAATGTGCTTTGTCCGCTAATGCTCCACTGGGTTGCGAGAAATATGAATGGCACTTTGATTGTCACACCAAAGAAGAGTGGGACAACCTAGTGGAAACCCAAACTCTGTCATCGACTGCCGAAGCCATAAAACCTCCTGACTGGCTAACACTGCTGCACGGTACTCAGCCTCTGTAGATGATAATGCAATAGCAGACTGCTTCTTGCAAGACCATGTAATAGGACCAGAACCAATGCAAAAAACGAAGCCAGAAGTAGACTTCCGATCATTGACATCACCAGCCCAATCGGAGTCAGTGAAGCCAATGATGTGAGGGGATCCTGAAGTGTAGTGAATGCCATAATGGGTGGTGCCCTGAATGTACCTCAAAATACGTTTGGCTGCTTGCCAATGGGTCTCATGAGGATCATGGGAGAACCGAGAGACAAGACCAACCGCAAAGGAAAGATCCAGATGAGAATGTGTCAGGTACAACAAACTGCCAACCAACTGCCTGTATAAAGTGGGGTCTACTGAAGAAGTAGAGCAAGTGGAAGACAAAACAACACCTGACTGAAATGGAGTGGGGGCAGACTTGCAATCAAGCATGCCAAATCGGTGAAGCATATCAAGAGCATACTTCTCCTGAAATATGGAAATCCCATCCGAAGACTGAAGAACCTGTAGACCCAGAAAGAAGTGCAAGAGACCAAGATCTATCATCTCAAACTGCTCCATCAAAGCTCTCTGAACACTCTGAATCATGGAGGATGAGCTACCTGTAATGATGAGATCATCTACATATAGCACAAGAATCAAAAGATCACCCTCCTGACGCTAAATATACACTGTGTGATCGAAATGACAGTGTGTGAAGTGAGAGGAAATCAGGAATGAGTCCATCTTCTCATACCAAGCCCTGGGGGCTTGTTTGAGACCATACAATGAACGATGAAGTCTACAAACCAAAGAAGTGTCCTGCACAAATCCCTGAGGCTGCTCCATATAGATCTCCTCATGTAGGTCTCCATGCAAGAAGGCACTCTTCACATCCATCTGAAACATTGTCCATCCTTGTGAAGCTGCAAGTGAAAGTACCAGGTGTATAGAATTCATCTTGGCAACAGGAGCAAAGGTCTCAGAGTAGTCAATACCCTCTACCTGAGAAAACCCCTTCGCAACAAGACGGGCCTTATACTTATCAATAGAACCATCTGCAGCATACTTGGTACGATACACCCACTTGCACCGAACCAACTTTCTTCCCTTAGGAAGTGGACAAAGATCCCAAGTATGATTCTTCATCAAAGAAGAATACTCCTCATCCATGGCCCTATCCCACTCAAGGTGTCCGATCGCCTCTGAAAACTTTTGAGGATCATCTGAAATGGCATGACTCAAAAGACTAGAACCGGATGTCTGAGCACGAGTGCGACGAGTATCTGAAGAATCACCTGCCAAAGAACCAGCTGCATCAACAGTATCACGGGCCCACTTCGGCAAAGATGGAGCAACTGGTAGTGGTGGAGATGGTGGATCATCATCTACATCATCCTCAAGAGATAAGTAATCCTCAAGAGATGAAGAGGAAGGAGTAGGCAATGAGGGAGAAGCTGGGGATGGAGAATCCATCTGAGGATAGCACTCATCAAACTGGACATCCCGCCGAAATAGGACCTCTCAGGAATCAGGATCAAACAACCTGTATTCCTTAACATCCTCACAGTAGCCAACAAATATGAGTGGTCAGCTCTTCCTCTCCATGGCTATCCGCTGAGCATCAGGAATAAATGCCCAAGCCTCACTACCAAAAACTCGGAATGTAGAAACATCAGGCTTGACATGGGTCCAAGCCTCCTCAGGAGTCATATGTCGTAATGCCTTATGAGGCATCCGATTCTGAATATAATTGGCACAATTGACTGCCTCAGCCCAAAATGAAGAACTCATAGCTCGAGACTGTATCATACAATTAGCCATCTCCTGTAAGGTTCTGTTCTTTCTCTCAGCAACACCATTCTGCTGAGGGGTGTAAGGAACTGTAAACTGATGTTGTAAACCATGCTCAGTGCAAAAATCTCTGAAAGCCTGATTTACATACTCCCCCCCATTATCGGTGCGTATCCGCCTGATAGAAAGTCCAGATTGCTTCTCCACAAATGTCTTAAAAATCCTGAATGAGTCAAAGACATCAGACTTGTACTTAAGAAAGTACACCCATGTACGTCTGGAGAAGTCATCAATAAAAGTGAGTACATAACGGGCCCCTTAAAAGGAAGGAGTCGGAAAGGACATAAGATCACTGTGTACCAACTCTAGGGCTGCCCTAGCACGAGAGGCTCGACCCTTAGGAAAAGGATCTTGATGATGTTTGCCAAGGACACAACCACGACATACACCATCTGTACAAGAAATCTGTGGAAGCCCAATCACAAGTGCCTGTGTACTCATCTGCTGTAGATATCTGTAATTGACATGGCCGAAATGCTCATGCCAAAGCCTGCTCACTGAATCTGCATGTGCTATAAGAGAGGAACCAACAGTGTCTGAACTCTCAAAGCCATCAAAACTATATAAGTGAGATGCAGAATCCACACTCCCAGTAGCCACAACCAAGTCAGGATCATGAAGATCTCGAATAACTACATCATGAGGTGAGAACTCAACTGTCTTACCAGAGCCAGAGTGGCAAATCTGATAAACGGATAGAAGATTTGTCGAAATGTCAGGAACCAAAAGCACATCCTGAAGAAAACCACCATCCAATGAAACAGTACCAGAACCCTGAATGGAAAGTTGTGCTGAGTCACCAACTGCAATATGTCGAGTGCTGGTAGGGGCAAGAGCGGTGACCAAATCCTCTGTGTGTGTCATATGGTGAGAAGCACTAGAATCTAGAATCCAAGTGGATGCGAAGGACAATGCTCGTGCAGAAAGAGCATGACCTTTCCTTGTGGGCTGTGAAGGAGGTTGTGGTGCATTGATATTATGCTGCTGCATGGCTTCCTCCAAAGCCTCTAAACGTTTCCAACACCTGGAAACGGGATGTCCTTCCTTGCTACAAAAACTGCAAGGATCACCTGATTTCTTCTTAGTCTTGGAGGAAGACTCACCAGACTTTGAAGATTTACCCTGTTTAGAATTGGACTGTGGTTTTGAATCAAACTTAGGTGGAGGCTTGGAGGGATTCTCACTAGCCTCTGAATCTTTCTTTGGCTTCGGTTTCTGCTTCTGTTTTCCTTTGGAGGACTGGGCTACCAATGCTTGGTTCTGTGAACCTGAAAGTGAATCCAACTGCTTAAGCTTAGCTTGCTCACGAGTCAGACGATCACAAAAGACCTCAAAAGAAGGCATGACATGGTGAGCACCCAAGGCATCCATGGTGGAATAGAAGGTCGAAGAGAAGATCTGAAATGGACCCCGAAGCTTGGAGAGAATCAGGAAAATGCACTCTGTATCAGTCTTAGTCTTACCACAACCCTGCAAGATAGATCTTTGCTGTTTGAACTTCATGAGAAAGTCCTCAATAGAAGGAAACGAATCAAGTACCAAGGAAGTTAACTCTGCCTCAAGCTGCAAAGCTCTGAACTCGTTGACAGTACCGAAAAGTCCTTCAAACTTGGTCCAAATGGCTCGAGGAGTGAGACAACCCTCAAGATGAAACTGGAGACTGTCGGAAATGTGTAAAGCCATCAATCCCATAGCCTAATCCATATTGTTCCTGTGCTGCATAACCTCAAAGGGACGTGTCAACTGAGGTTGAATCTCATCCAAACAGGACCATAACCCTCTAGACTGGAGAAGAGTCATCATGCGACCCTTCCAAGTGTGGTAATTGTGCAGTGTGAGAGAGTCAATAGGCTTTTCGGCCATCCTGTGAACTGTGCCTCAACTGCTCTGAATGTTTAATTATTATTAAGTGGTCTTTCAGAACTAGACAGAAGATTGCAGAAGGGGTTTGATTGTTTTGTATTGGTGTTTGTATATTCTGGTTTTCTGATGTAAATAACAGAAAGCAAGAGAAAACACCCCCCCACATTGCAAAAAACTAATCCCCAGTACAAACTGAAAGCTAGAAAATGATAGAAAGCAAGAACGGGTTGAGACAAAATTTGGAGCACCTGAAGAATTTTCTGATGAAATAGACTATAGATATGGAAAGAGCACAGAACCACCTTTCCAACGCCTATTCGTTTGCGAAAAACGGAGTCCGTATGCAAAAGATATGGCTCCTGGAGTGCAAAAAACTTGTTCTGACTTTGACTGGCAAAAAACACTGCTAAAATGCCCAAGTTATGCCCGATTTCGTGAAAGAGCTCCAAAAGACCCAAATAGGCCCTATAGCCCTCAAGGGCTAAAAAAAATAAGCCCCTGGTCCGCAGGGCGACCAGGGGCTAGCGCTCTGCTGGCGGCGCGGTGGCGGCGGCGGCGGTGAAGTGGCGGCGCTTGGGTGGGGCGCGGGCAGCGCGCGGGCGGCAGGCAGCGCGCGGGCGGCAGGCAGCGCGCGGGCGGCGCTGGGCGGGTTACCGCCGACGGCGGTGGCTGCCGGGCTAGGCGGTGGCGGCGCTGGCCATAACACTGGCTGCACCCAAAAAATTTTAAAAAACTGCGTATTTTTTAATATTTTTTTGATTTTTTGGAATTTTTGCCTCGGTTTTTGTGCCCTAGGGCCGTACGGCCTTGGGGCAAATTTTTTTTGCCTTCTGGAGCAACTGTGTCCAAATCGGATGAATTTTATATGGAAATAGGGGTTTTTGGGCGCTACGAGCTCAACGATGAGGTCCGTTTGGGCTCAAAGTGCATCGAAAAAAAAAGCCCCCTATTCCAAAATAAAAATAGAAGACAAACACAGATCTGATGCAACCAAAACCTGAAAGTCAGATCTAACCCTCGTAGCTCCAAATTCTTCAGAAGACGAACAAAAAGCAGCAGGTTTGGAGCTCTGATACCATGTAGAAGTTGAGAAAGCCAACTTCACAGACCCCGAAGATCACCTGCATGCAAATAACCTATCACAGAAAGAAGAGATGGAGACAAACAAGCAAGGGTGCTCTAAAAGCTGAAAAATGTATTCATCCGAGAAAAATGAATCAAGAATATGAATAATACAAGAGATCAATCCTTATAAAGGAGATCAACACCGAAAGGAAAACCTAACCCTAAGGTGTGTGCATTTAATAATTAAATATTAATTATTAAATGACTAATATGTGCATAAAGGGAAATCTTAAGAGGAGAGCAAAGTTAATTAATTACTTTACTCTAACATACAATATATAATACAAACATAAGAATGGGAAGCATTGAGTGATTGTTTCTGGCTAAAATATGATTTAGATCTTATTTTAACAATCTCAGTAGATCATGGGCAAAATAATAAAAGAAGTGAAATCTATTAGAAAGCATCGCTTCTCTTAGAAGAGGCATGTCTTTTAAGGAGATTCTTATTTTGGGAAGAGAGATATGAAGTACAAAATATATAGGTGGGGATCGAAATAGGAAATATAAAGAAATATATATTGGCCATTCTTTGCAGTTTTTAATATATACAATGCCTCTTTAGTTTTTAATAAGCCAAAAAAATAAGAAATTACTTGTTTTAAATGGTTACACATTTTGGCTTCATCGATAAGGCATGAATAAAATGATCTGGCATTGTACAAAATATATTACAAACAAATGTTCATGTTGGTGCTATACTATGACACAAATAGAATTCGATGTTGTGATAAGTATTACAAAACATAAGATCATGCTCTGAAACTTGAGATGATCATTGTCAAACACAAGTTGAATAAAATGAAAGACATGGCATGCTCGACTCAAGATTCTACAAGAAATATCATTGTTGCTTCATGTTCTAATATTTCATTACCTGTAGCAGGAGCATGACCGTCAACCAATGCATTGTCCAAAATTATTCGAAGAAAAAGATTAAGATTTGAAGCACCACCACCAAATCCTCACACATCGAGAGATATTATCTTACCAGATGAATATACAATTACCGATAGAGGGCAAAAGTTTCTTTTTTTCATGATAGTAATGATAAGAATTGTTTTTTAATATTCACCACCACACAGAATTTGCAATTACTGAAAGAATTTGAAAACTAGTTCAGTGACGGTACATTCAAAATAGTGCCAAGTATTTTTCAACAGTTGTATATGATCCATGGCTTGAAAAATGATGCAATATTTCCACTCATTTATATTCTTATGACTAACAGACATGTTATACATGAGTACTTGCAAAATTAAAATAACTTCAACCTAATCTAAACCCAAAAAATATACTTATTGATTTTGAATTAGGTTTCATGGGAGCTATGTCTAAATTTTTTCCAAATGTCAATGTTCGGGGATGTTTTTTCCATTTATCTCAATTCTTGTATGGGAAAGTTCATGAAGAAGGTCTACAAACACATTACAGTGTCAATGAATACTTTGCATTTGAGATCAAGAAACTTGTTGCATTAACTTTTGTGCCTCTGATAGACATAATTGATGCATTTGAAACACTTATACAATCTCCTTATTATACATAACATAAGGAGAATTTGCAAGGCATAATTGATTATTTTGAAGACACCTAGATTGATAGACTAACTAGAAGAGGCAATAGATGATCACCCAAGTTTCCAATCACAATGTGGAATTTCTATTCAACTATTCAAGATGGTCTTCCCAAAACCAATAATACTATTGAGGGATGGCATAGAGGATTTAATTGCTTAAAGCATCGCACAACTCAGTCTGGAAATTCATCAAAGTAGTGAAAGAACAATAGGGTCTCCAAGAGAATAAAATAGAGAAATATATGGCTGGATGCACTAAGCAACCAAGCAAGAAAAAATACCGTGACTCAAAGAAAGACTAAAAGGACTAGTTGATGGTTATGACAACTGTAACATTTTAGATTATATAAGAGGTGTCGCTCATAATTTGGCATTGTAATTGACAATTTGAATAATAAAGTTTTTTCAGCAAAGTGCATGTAATTTATAAATTTTGTTTTCCTTCCTCTATATTCTTATGAGGATATTCTATCAAAGGGTTATTTTTACCACATGTTATTTTTTCCTTAGGTTATTATGACCCTGAGATATTTTGTCCTTGTGTTATTGTGATTGGGTTATTGTGTCCAGGGTTATTTTGGTTGGGTTATTGTGTCCGGATACCCTGCACATGCAGTTCAATGAAAATTCGCTTCTTTCCAACACATAGTAACTCGTCTTTGCCTAAGATCGATTGGCCTACAAATGAATAAATCCTGCTACATGTAAATGCATAACAACTTGCCTTTGGTTGCAATAAATTTGCACTATCCATAGATGGATTTTGGATCTACTCACAATGAACTAGAATACAACATACTTCCTCCAAATTGAGTGAATTTTCAACATCGAAAGTGAAATTATGTGCAAATTGTAACAAAATGTTCAAAATTTAGTAGACTATAACAATATTTACAAATATTTAACAAATTCTAATTGTAACTACAAAATATTATTCAAACTGCAACACATCTGCAAATAATGTTCAAATTTCACTTTGATCTGCAAAGACATATATGACAAATTATCAATTATTTTCAAACCTTTACTCAAATGGGGATGAGATTGTTGCAAATATCGCTAAAAAACAAAGAGTTAAAAATAATAACGAGACAACAATCGAATGGAAATGTACTCATAATTAACTGTATATTAGGTTGATCAAAGTACATAAATATATAGGGAATCAGGAATTTCAAATTTCCTATTTTCGGAAGGAAAAGTAGATAGGGTAGGTAAACTACTAAATAAGTTGAGATAAATGTATTAAAATATGATGCAAATAATATTTTACACCAATAGTTTAGAGTGGGATGAGAGCATGGGAAGCAAAAAGTCTTACTACAGCTTTGGAGAACTTTGTAGTTAAAACTATGGCCAATACTCCATCTCCCATTCTTCAACAATGCTTCTATATTGTTTCTCTTCAACTGCACAAGCAATGTTGTCACCAACACCACCAAGAGGACGAAGCAAATTGTGGTAATGTTTGCTATTGATTTGGAATATGAGCTATTGGATTTTCTTAATGTAAAGAGATTGCATAGCTCCAAAATCACGAACGAGGTGGCTCTATTTGTAGTTTGAGTCTTTTGGTGGACATATCAAAAGTGTGGCAGATATTATGTGCCCATTTAAAGCTAAGATTTGATAGAAATATGATCTGATTTGATTTTTAATAAAAAAAAATATGATTTTCCATGACATGAAAATGGTTTAATAATGACTTACAATTTCTTTTCAAACATATGAGCTTTATGACACTTACCTCATAAGACAATAAATATTTGGTAGCTGAGAGATTTATGAGTTTATCATACTCACCACTGTCTAATTTGGCTCTAAAACCATGCTATCGTACAATCGATAACTTTCATTTTATGCAGACACAAAAACTGCAGAATAGACATAGAATGACTACGGGGCTTGACAGAAGCATTGCGTCCGCTATCCCCACTATAATATAACATGAAAGTTATCTCTGAGCAAGACATTTTTGAAGCTAGAATAGCTACCGCGTTATCAGACAATAAATATTGGTACTTGTATCCATTTAATATTTGTACTGATTTACCTCTCATATAACAACCCAAATTAATTATCAACAGTGAATCTTCATTGAAAGATTCCATGAATACAGTCTTCTACACCAAGCTATTCAAATAAATGCTGTGTACAGATTTTAGTCAAACTATCGCTTTAAACCAGTCCCTTGATCATTAATACAGACACCTACAACCCTTCCTCCATACAGATTTGTCTTGTACCTTTCCTGCACTCCTCTTTATAACTCACTCCATTCACGTCTTTCAGCCTGCACAAATTTGTCTCTTGTACGTTCCTGCAATCTTACCTATAACTCATCACATTTATTCTCGTCTTGTGTTATTGGTAAGTGATTCGGTATAAAACGTTTTTGAATCCTCCACACTAACAGCACAACAAGGGCAGAGAATCATGTGTTTGTTGTTGTTTTCTTTGTTGGGTTTAGATGGATTTGGAGGTCCAAAGACCAAGGTTCGAAACCTCACAGACAAGCCCCTGTATGTTCAAATTCGTGTGGGTGCCATTCTGAGGAAGGCATACAGAGTGAAGTCTGGGTGCACCAAAACACTCAGCTGTAGAAGCATATGCAACAAGTATTCTCCAAATGGCCACAGCACTTTTTATTACGATGGAAGCTGTGAGCCCTATGTGTGGATTCACACTCCAACTTTTGCTGCCTGGTCTACTGCTAAACAGCAGTATGTGAGCCTCGCTGACTTGGAGGCCTGCAGAGTGCTCAGTGTTTGTCAAGATTCTCTGAAAACAGATTTTTCTGTGATCAGGATATACAGATGAAAATATTTTTTCAGTCGTTCTGGTTTTTCAGTAGATAATGGCTTCTCTTTTCAAGTTTTCGGTTGAGCTACTGAGATCATTTTTGTTCTGCTAGTGTTGCTTGTTTTTCAAGGGAGGGAGATGTACAACGTCCATAAGTTTTTTGTGTATATATGAAATGATTTTGTCATCCACATAATTTGTACGCTATTGTATATGTCTGAAGGGATTTTTATTAGGAAAAAAGTTTGCTTATCAGTTGATTTTAGCACAGAGAACTTGATTGATGCTTTGCTGAGCTTATAGTTATGGAGTAGATTACATCAGTCTCTTTTGAAACAAATTAATTAGTTCAGGTTATATGCATTTTACAAATTACCTACGATCTTATAATTTAGAGCATGGCATCTTTTGAAATAGACAAGTTTTAGTTAAAATAGAGTTTTCCATACTTCATGTAGTTTTAGGAGTTATCTCAACATTTTATTTCAGTGGAGTAAATTTTTAAAATTTCTCTTTTAAAGGAATAGATAGAGATTATTCAATCAAATACTTGTTTATTAGTATATCTATTTAATATTTTGAAAAATAATTTACAGAAATTGATTTGTCAAAATAATATCTTTTGTTTGGAGATTTGTCAAAATAAGATCTGAATCCTGCATTAAATAACTACACAAGAGAAGAGAGTTTAAGTAGTCAAAATATTGTGGAAATTGAAGAAAATTGAATTTTATAAGAAAATCCACTCCAATGATGTTTTAAGTTTGAGATTAAGACTTATGATAAGTCTAGAGCACATAACCTGCCCAAAACAAAACAAAAAGAATAGAAAAAACAAAATATGTGCTCTTTGCTCTGCATCTTAAAATGATTTTTATTAGACTTTTGTGTTTTGGGTGGTAATTTTTTGAGCTTGTAATCTATCATATTGTTTGGATGCACATGTGAAACTCAAAAATTAATAAACATACATACTGCTTTTGTTTTTAGAGGTTACGTAATTTGTTCATCTATGGTCTAAAATAAGATGGTCACCCTAATGTAACAAAAACTGAACAGCACTATCGTTCAAAAAAGTCTTTTCATTCAGTGCAATTTGAAAGCTCCGTTTAAAAGTTAAGTAGCATTTGGAGTTTCATTATATTTTGTGGTTTACAAGCCTGTGTACGGTGTTTTTGAAAAAAATTGTATTACAAAAACTAAGAAAAACTTATTAAGGCAATTTCGTGCGGCCATTAATGTCTCTGACGACTATTGTAGATGTATTCTGCATAGCTTTTGAAATCTAGTTTTATGTATTTATTTTTCCATTCGTTATGAACGAATGTATGTTTGTTTTTAATTACGTTTAGGAGGTCAAACAGTTTATGGGATTTCTAATTAAATTGTGTATATATAAAAAGAGAAAGAAAGTAGATTAATTTGTCTTCCTACAAAATGGTCATATAGGGGAAGAGCATCTGTTCCAATAACTAGTCACTCCTTGCACACCCAACCTTTCAATTACTAATTTTAAAAAAATCAAAAAACAAATAACTAAAAGTTCATTAATAAATTTTAGATTTACTAATAGCCGCTCATTTTACAGCTTTTTTGGACCATAATTGGTCCATTTGTGCACTTTTATTGGTACCCATAACACACAACTACTGGAGCATTTGTGCATAAGTATTGGCGATTTTAAGTGCACAGTTATTGGGGCATCTTTAAGCAAGTATCGGGCAACACTTTGAAAAGTGTATTTTTTGACCCTTGCACACATAACGGATCCCACAACATGCATCGTTACTACCCAAAAGCTAAAACAATAGCTATAAGTAGTTAAGTCGCACGCAGAGACAACAACAACAAAAAAATCGTCAAAATCCGATGTACCGTTTAGAATTTGTGGGTGCACGAAGTTAGCTATAACGGCTACCAGTACGCTTCCCCTATGTTGTTTAAAAGTTGTTTTGGTGAAAAGTATGTTACCTGGTCGTTGGTCATATAGGATTGTATAAAACTTGTCATTGGTGGTCACATCGTGAAATCAAGTGTCTTGTAAGTAAATTTTCAAGATGTTTTGATTAAGTAAAAACAGATTTTTGAAAGGAACCCAAACCTTTTTACATATCAGGAAATAGATGAAGCATTAAAGCAGAAAAAAACCGTGCCTGATCACCCAAACAAAAAACAGTTCCCATCCAAACCAAAAAGGGAACTCAAAACACATAGAGCTGCTCAAAGATAGCAAAAGGATAGCAAAAGGACAACACAAAGACAAAAATAGAGACCAAGACAGCTAAATATTTTTCATAATATCTTCTGCATGAACCACCATCTGCTTCATGTTGTCCACAGAGGTCTTCAATTCATCCAGCTCTCGTCCCTTGATATCACCCTGATTCCTGGTGTTGGCCCTAGTTCTCTTCTCATGACCTTTTTTCTCCATCTGGTCCTTATCGTCCTCTTTGTCTGTAATGTTATCAAATCTGTTAATCAAAATATTCCTATTATCCACAGAGGCCTTAAGAATCTGAAAATTTTGTTCAGCAATCCTCTTCACATTTGATTCCATCTTGTCGACTCTATTGACCAGGTTGTTCATGGTAGTTTACAGCCCGTTCGCCTCTCTATTCCCTTTCATTTCCTTAACCTTCTTTTATGTTTCAAGAATTTTACCGACCATGGCCTCAATAACTTCAGCATTGTTGATCACAACCACTAATTCCTTAACATTTTCAGAAAGAGGCTTCTCGCCTATCGTAGCATTTTTTATAACATTAATATCAATCTTCAGGTTGCTGATACTTTTCACAATTTTGCTGATAGTATCACAAAAACACTTAATACTATCATTGTCCCCATGACAGTCACTAGGATTTCCCCTTTTATTCTCTTGGCCCTCATTCTGCAATCTTTGAGTACTCATATCCTCACCACGACCCACATCCGGAATCTCATCCTCCTCCTTACCCTTCATATTGACATTTTTTCCCTCCTCTGCATCCTCATCAAAAGCTATAAAAAATCTATTTTTTAGCCTTGTTAGCTCCCCTACTACTATTCTTGTTCCTCTGGGTTTGTTTTCTCATTCCCTTTCCTTTCTTGCTTTTGATGAATTTCTCCTCAAAGGACTCATCCTCGAAGTCCGAGAGATCAGAATCAACCACAATCCTCTTTCTTTTCCCCTTATTCCTCCCCTTTTTGCTAAGATCCTCCGACTCACCTTCAGTTTCCGAGTCAAAGTTGAAACCACTATACTCACTTTTCGTGTCATCATCCCTGGTATTTTTAGCTCTAATTGGTTTCTCTATGGATTTCCCTTTCAACAATTTGTAAACTAAAACCATAAGACCCTGATGAAGAGCATGCCCCCCCCGAGGGTCTTTCTGCATTTCTTTAATGGTGTGATCCATGGAACAAGCTAAATAATAGGGCAAACTTACCTTTTCACCATGGCTGAAGTGGTTGAGCAGCACGAAATGGTACCCGTAAGCCCTTGTGAATCTTCCATCCAGAGTGATGTAGGTTATGGTAGCAAACAACATGAACCTCCAAGGCCTATAGATACGCTTGGGGGAGTGGTAGGAGTTGTCCACCTTCACCATTTTCTTCTTTTCGCCATCCGTGATAGGAAATCTATCTGCTGCCTTATCAGAGACACTTCGATCTCTATAGAACTTAATACCATCTTTCACCATCCCCGTAGCTTCTGCAATGATATCTTCATCCACCATCATCATCTAGGTGCCCACCAGAACTTTGCCATTCTTCCAATTCTTTATAAAATGCTTGGTAATTGTTGGGTCTTTACCACAGAGCCTCTCCATGAAAAAACTTAAGCCTCCCTCTTGTAGAATCTCCCAAACCTCTTTGTTCTTCTTCCAATCCGAACATGGGGTTGGTTCAAACCTCTTTTTGTTCCCTCCCATTTTTCCTTCATAATCAATAGAATTCCTAATCTCTCCTCTAATATTTCCTCTCTGGTTTATATTATTGCTCTGAAAAACAACCCAAAATCTGTGCCCTGTTAATATGATAAGACTATTAAATAAATACTTATCATGTCGTCGTTGTAAACCTTCATCAAAAAAAGGGGGAAAAGCGTTAGGAATTATGATTAATGATGCCACATTGCCTCCTCTGAATACGGTCCAGTTCGAACAAGAATTTCGCCTCACATGCAAGTTTACTCTCCCCATTAATGGTAATGATTTTCTCAAATCGGCAGGCTAGGTTGGTTGCCCAGTCAGCACACGAGTTAGCTTCCCTGTAAACATGTGTGAAAATACACATATCGAAGGTTTCACTTATTTCCTTTGCAACTTTAATAGCATTGTTTATAGACCAAGAGGGCGGGAACACCTTATTCAAACAATTTATGATATTCAAAGAGTCACCTTCACACCATACTCTGGTACTTGATTGGCTTCCTTTGCTAGAACCATCCAATGATAAGCAGCCATGGCCTCAGCAACATGACTAGTTTGACTGCCAAAAGGGATACATTTAATGGTTTTGCATTTTCCCCATTCATCCCTTAAAACCACACCACACCCCACATTGCTAGGGTTATCCTTTGAAGCACCATCAAAGTTGATTTTCATCCAACCATGAGGAGGGCTTTCCCATTTTACACCTTCTCTAGGATTAGCCTAAAAGATTCCATTTCCCTTTAATCTCCAATTCTTGAAAATAATATGATCATCCTGATCTTTGGGGTTGGCTATTCCACCCATGATGTTGATATTCTCCACTATATTTCGTTTGATTTTCTCAAAAATTATTTGAGCCTCAGATGCCTTCTCTCTGAACACTCTTTCATTTCTCTCTTTCCATATTCCCCAACAACTATGAGGTAAAGCCAATCTCCATAACAAAATTCTAGACTTATTCCTTGAGAGGTGATGTCGTGAATTAAAAACCTCTTGGACAGATTTCGGAAAGACCCAATTGATATTGAAGTAATCCAGACATCTAGCCCAAATGTCAATAGAGAAGTGACAAAGGAAGAACAAGTGGTTAATGGTTTCCTCATTTTGCATACAAAGAAGACAAACACTAGGCATACAGAATCCTCTAATTTTGAGGTTATCAATAGTCAAAATTTTATTTTGAAGGACAGTCCAGAAAAAAAATATTAATTTTGGGAATTAGGCCTTTCACCCAAGCCTTAGCCCAACAAGGGTTCTCCAAATTAGAAAATTGCTGATTATAGAGAGAGGCAACAAAAAATTTACCATTTGCTATAAGTTTCCAGATTAGCTGGTCATCATCATCTACCACCACCATGGAAAACATAATTTTGTTCAGATTACCAAGGGAGGGGTCAACTGGGGATAAATGCTTCCATTGTCCATCAATCCAGTAGTCACCCACCATAGTGCCATATTTTTACTTACACCGATTCTGAAATTTGCCCCAATCAGGGCTATCACTCAATGGGAAGTCAAGCAACCAAGAGTCTTCCCAGAATTTAATGAAATTACCTTTCCCCACCTTCCATTTCACACCTTTGCAATTAGATCTCTAGTTCTTGTAACATTTTTTTAGATATTAGAGCCAATCAGGATATCTTCAGCATTGAAGAAACTTTGAAGGGTAGGAAATTGTCTTTTATACTTGTCCCATATCAATTTCCATTCTCCCTGAGTGTTATAACCTCTCCATATCTGCTTAGCCATGAGAAACTCATTCATGTCTCTGATTCTTCTAAGGCCGAGACCTCCCTTTCTTATAGGTTTACAAACCTTATCCCACACAATCAAATTCGTTCTCTTCTTTTCCTCAACCCCTGTCCACAAAAAAGTTCTTTGAATATTTTCAATAGCCTCTGCAAACTTGGCTGGAATTCTAAAAAGGTTGATGGCATAAAGTGGAATACTCTGAAGAGTAGATTTCAAAAGTTGGACCTTACTAGCTTGGCTGAGCAAAGAGCCTTTCCATCCAGCTAACTTCCTATGAAATTTATCCACAAGAGCACCCCAGAAAGTATCAGGTGGGACTTGACATAAAGGGAGCCCAAGATAGGAAGCAAGAAGATTCCCCAATTGACATCCCAAAATGTTACTAATTTTTATCTGTCTTCTTTCTAGAGTGTTGATGAAATAGACAAAACTTTTAGACCAATTTATCAATTGACTGGTAGCTGTCCCATAACTGTCCAATGCTTTCTTTAAGCTCCTAGAATCTTTCACTGAAGTATTCCCCATAATAATAGAGTCCAAATTGCTTATGGGTGCAAACTTGGTCTGCCGAAGAAGGTTTCAACCCACAAAATTCTCCCTTCTCAACAAGTTTACCAATAAATCTTCCCAAACATTCTGCCATGATAATGAAAAGAACCGAGGATAGAGGATCCCCCTGTCTGAGATCCCTTGAGGATTTGAAAAAGGGGGAAGGAGACCGATTGATTAAAACAAAAAAACAAGCAGAGGATACCAATTGCAAAATAAGACAGATACTTCTAGAGCAAAAACCAAAAGCAGAGAGAACATGCATCATATATCCCCAATCCACTCTATCATAGGCTTTAGATAAGTCAAGCTTCAAAAGAAAGCCTTCTTTTTTTGCACTAGAGAGAGTGAATATTTTCATGGACCGTTATTATCGAATCCAAAAATTTTCTCCCAAGGACAAAGCCACTTTGTTGGGGAGAATGATAGAGGGGAGCAAAGTCAAGATTCTAGAGGTCAAAACCTTAGAGATGATCTTGTACCAAGAGTTGCATAGGCTAATAGGTCTAAAAAGATCCATGGAATCAACACCCATCTTTTTGGGAATAAGGGCAATGAAAGTGTCATTCAGTTCTTTCAAAATTCTTCTTGCACCAAAGAATTCTTTCACAGCACTGGAAACATCACCTCCAACAATATGCCAATACATTTTAAAAAAGAACATAGGGAAACCATCCGAGCCCGAGGCGTTGTTACCTTCAAACGAATTGACAGCTTTCAGAATCTCATCATTGGATGGAATAGTAGTGAGATATGAATTCTGATCCGCATCCAAGATAGAGGGGATACAATCCGTAAGGTCCTTTTGAGCCTGCAAGTCCAAGTTCTGCTCCTTAGTCAAGAGGTTGGAGAAGAACTCCAGGGTTGTCTTCCTCATAGACTCTTCATCTTCAACAGTTCCACCATTGACTTTAAGCTGAGATATCCTATTGATAGACTTGTGTTTCAAAGTGGACATATGAAAGTATTTGGTATTTCTATCCCCTTCCTTCAACCAAATATTTCTTGACCTCTATTTCTAGAAAGTTTCTTATTTTGCTATTATGTCATGATATTTCATGAGATTCTAGTCTTCAACCTCTCTAGAGACCTTGGTATAGCCATTATTCTGAATCTCATCCTAGATATATTTAAGATCTAAGAGAATGGTAGCTTTGGAAGCAAAGATGTTCCCAAAGGAGTCCTTATTCCATCTTTTAACATTATCTTTCACAAACTTCAACTTTTTGACCACCTTATACATAGCATTTCCTTCAATTCTAACATGCCATCATTCCTTGATTTTGTTTTCCCTGTCTGGGTTTTTTATCCACATTCTCTCAAATCTATAAGGGAAGTGTCTTTTTTCCTTCTTGGCATTAACCGTAAAGGATATAGGATAATGATCTGACCCAGCCCTGATATGAGCTGATAAAGAACTGAAATGAGAATTAAACCAATCCAAAGAAATTAAAGCTCTGTCGAGCCTGACCTGAATTAAGTCTTCACCACTCCTTCTATTGGTCCAGGTATATTTAACCCCTTCTAAATCCAGATCATGGAGAGCTTGATTATTGATGAACTCCATCAAATCCAATCTGTTGTCCAGATTGGTTTGGCTCCCTCCCTTTTTCTCATTTTCCCTCAAAGGGGTATTGAAATCCCCCATAATAATCCAACTATCTTCAACAAACTTACTTCTAAATGAGGATAAGATTTTCCATAAATCACTTCTACCAGTCTTGGTTTTTGGGGCATACATATTAGTCAAGACCCATGAAGAATCCTCTTTCAAATGCTTAAATCTAATGCAGGCCAAATTGTTGTCTTGAATCAACACTTCTCCTTTTACATTATTTTTATCCCAGAAAGAAGCAATACCTCCTGATGCCCCTTCTGAACTACCACCACTAACTCTTCCATTACTAAACATTTTCAAACATTCAACCTTATCCTTAGGCATTTTGGTTTCCTGAATCAAAAAAATATCTAGGTTTTTGTCTCTAATCATACTTTTTATTAAATCATGTTTGTGAGGATTATTCAATCCTCGAATGTTCTAGGAGAGAATCTTCATGACTTTTTAGAAATAACTGCCTCAAAGATGGTTCTTTGAGTTCTGTTTGCTAAATTCATGCTTGTTTCCATGGTCCTCTTCTTTGCATTTGAATAGCTACCAGGTGATGTATGCTGAGCTCCCACATCCCCTAGTCTGCTTCTAGTATTTTTGGTGGTTGTATTATTGTTATTGCTATTATTATTCTTTTTTTTGTTCTTGTTCTTTCTTTTATCGTCCATTACTTCCTCTTCCTCTTGCTTTGTCCCACTCATTCCAGAGCCTTTTTTATATCTTCTTCATCTCCCCATCTTGGTTCATTTTTCTCTGGGAAAGTCAATTTGACCTGGGCTGGGGAGGCTAATGATATCTTCGAGAGCCCTTGCTCAAAGATATTGTCAAGTTGAGAATCTTGGATCCATCTTACTCCATTTTCTGAGTTGGAAAATTTTCCTACCGAGGTAAAATTGTCTCCCTCTTCCTTGTTATCTTTGGATTGACTATCTCCCTTATCCCTCTAACTACTATCCTGTTTCTCACTCTGAGCTAAATTTTGTTCTGTCATATCCTTTTGCTTGTTTTGACTGCTGACTTGTGACTTTATTTCTCCATCATTAGAATCCTTTCTACTATTCTCCTGCTCCTTTTCCTGTTGGGAGATCTTATCATGCTCTCCTTTCTTCGTTTCATTTCCTGATTCCCTGACTAATACCTCCTTGGTCCTTCCTACCTGGGACTGTTTCTCCTGATCTGGACCATTAGAAGGAGAGACTTTCAAAGAATAATCCACATTTTTCCAAACTTTAGTTTGGGTTTGAGTTTTGGCCACATTGCTTGGGCATTTTTTAGCCCAGTGCCCTACTCTCTTATAGTGAAAACAAGCAAAAGGGATTGATTCATAAACAATATTCTGCATCCATTTGCCTAGTTTTGATTATATCTCTATTTCCTCTGGCATATCCGTCTCAGGCCCAACCCCTACACAGATTCTAGCATAAATAAGTCTTCTTCTGGATGTCGTGACCGGGTCAATGGAGAGAAGCTCCCCAAAAGCATTGGCTATCCCAGCAAACACATCTTCCTCCCAATATTCCATAGGAAGCCCATGTAGCTTTATCCAGACCGGAACTTGGACCACAAACTTATCATCCATACCTGCATTAGGGTACCATTTCTAGATATACATTAAATATTTACCTATCAACTAGGCACCATTGGAAAGGATTTGTCTGTGATCCTCCTCACATGAAAAAGAAAAGGAAAGTCATCCTTTATTCATAGAGACCACATCAACCTGTCCTTTCAAATTCCATTTTCTCTCGACAAATCCATGAACAACCTCAATGTTAGGTCTCGCCCCGATGAATTTGCCTATCAGGGTAGTTTCCATCCGAGCAATATTTTGATCTATAATTTGATCCGGAATGGAAATGGTGAACTTTCCCCGAGAAACATTCGATGTATTTTTAACCAGAGGCAAGGACGACTTACCTTTGGGTTTGATACCAAACAGTAAGGACCATTCATCAATGGGTCCATTCGATTTGGGGCCCCCATCTAGGTCCCCTGAATTCAAAGGGGTCTCGAGATCCTTCCAATTAGAATTTATTCCCTTCATAGGGCCCCCCTAAACCGCTTGCTGCCTGCTGTTCTGATACTGCTTCAAGTTTGTCACCCCCCAAGTTTGAATTTCGAACCTGACCATTCACCTTGTCTGCTACAATCTTCTCCACGCGTGATCTGGGACCCCCACCTGGGTTCCCCAAATCCAAATGGGCATCGGGTTCCTTACCATTTGAACTCTCCCCCTCCAAAGGCTCCTTGAATCTCCTACTACATACTGTTGAACCAGTTCTCCCGCCCAAAAAAAATTGAATTTTGGGCCCGACCCATTCCCCTTCTCCTCTCTGCTCCTCGCCATTTTTCTTTCCTTGCTATTTCTTTCTACAAATTTTCAAGATGTTATTTAGTGAAGTTTTTTAGTATTTTTAAAAAATATTTTGTTTACTATTAATGTTGATGTAGTGTTGAAGTTATTTTTGGACAATAATGTTTCTATCCTCAATGTGTAGTACCCCTGCCCTAATCAAATTTTTTAAACCGATTTGACCTTGGTTGACATTTTAAGTGGCCTTCTTGGATGGCTGATTTACCACGTTGTGATGTTATAGTAGGGTATTATGCTTAATGTGTGTACCTGTAAACGTTGATTTCGCATTGATTCTTATGTATGATTAGTTGTTCTTTTGATTCGTGTTATCAACCTCGAGCTAAAACTTTCATTCAATATATATATGTATGCATGTGTGGTTCATTGTTGTAGGAGATTGTAGGTACAGTACCGTATAGGTATGGGGTTCATCTCCACCTGGCTTTGCAGGTTTGAGTGTGCCTTATTGGTCCAAAGACATTGGATTAGGTAGTCGTAAGACCCTACATTTTACCCTAGTCGAGCTCAAGTGAGCATCGTCGGTTGTCGGTCAGTTTCCCCTTTGGTTGGGTATGCGGGTCGTGTATTTGTTTGGTTTTCTTGAGTTGCGTGTTGTGCGTTTGGTAAAAATTGATTATTAAATCTTAAGTATTTAATTAGATTGAGTGTGTTTTTACGCATTCGTAAATTAAAGGGACTAAATTAAATAGGACCCCTTTATGTGATTAATCAATAATTAGATTGCTAAATTCATATTTGTAGCAAGTTTGGTTAAATGGTTATTTTTGAAAAAATGGTGAATTAAATGATTTATATGCTTTGTTGCAAGAAAGGTTAATTAGAAATTGGAAAATAGAAATATCTTACCCTCTTTGGCATTTTGAAATAGAAATGTTAGTTTTAATTTAATTGAGAAAATCAATTTTGGGAAGAAAAGCAATTTTTGCTTATTAAATTGTTTGGAAAATGATTTTCATTTGGTGGAAAATAATTTCAACCTAAAAATGGACTTTTGGTCAAAAACTTCCTTTTAACCTAGGTTTTCAGAAATTTTTTGGAGAGTTGTTTTTGGAATGGAAAATGGTTGGTCATTTTTGGTTGGAAGAAATTCTTGAGCTTGCGAGTTGGGCTCTTCATCAAATCACTTCCAGGATTGGATATGGATATTAGATGAGAAAATACATTTATTAATGTTTTGTTTTTATGTATTGGAATAGAGGCACGATCATATAATTGCAATTTTGTTATTGAAATTATTATGTAATGGTGATTTTGTTCAAATATTGTATTTGGAAATTTAGATCAATTAGAAAACTTGATCGATTTGTATTTTTAGCGATATGGGAAAATGATTGTCATTACAAATCTATGTCAATGCGTGCTTAAATTTCTATATTTGCATTTGATTAAAGAATGGCAAGTCCTTGATTGTAGGTGTTGGATATTGTCATATGGTTATTTTGTATCTAGTTATGTCCTTGATCTCGAGTATTGATTGTTTTCATGTGATGGTTTTGTATCTGGTCATATCCTTTATGCGAGTGTTGGATGTTGTTATGTGGTTGACTGTAGCTGGTCATATCTCTAAGTAAGGGAATCGTTAGTTGATGCACCTCGTGTGAGGACTTGTTTGGCCAAGTGGGTTTTCCTACCATATTGAACTAAGTAGGCTTGTCTTTGTGTATACCTTGGTTTTAGGAGTTCGTTTGATTGTGGTTTAGTGTCATATGGGAGAGTGGCTTTTGAGTGGGGGTCGCACCCAAAGTGGTAGCAGGGTAACCCATCGAAAGTGTGTCTAAATAAGTGATAACTTAATAGTATATTAGAGAGTTTAGTAGATGAAAACAATAAGTAAGATAATTGTTCCTCACGCATGGGATGATTGCTAATACATACTCGAAATGCAATGAGAAGCCCTGAAATGGCAAACCAGCAACCTTGTCTTCACAAAAGAATGTGTTGGATCCACATGAGACTTGGATGGGCCGGAGGTTCAGGAAGGGTTGCCAAGGTAACCCAGTGGATGGGGTCAGGACCTATGGAGACCTGCTAGGGTAACCATACCAAGTTATTTGATGACACTCATTGCTTATGTTCACTTGTGTACAGGTTGTGTTGTTTTTGCTAGGAGCACTATTGTGGAGTCATATCTAGTTGTTTATTCTTTTTAGAGTACCTGATATTCATGATAGACCATGGGTTGCGTATGATGGGATGCGAGAAATTAGTCCCGCTGGTGCTCCAGTTGTTCTTTTGTATTTGCTTCTTATCATGTTTCAGATGGATCCTTTTCCTTCTTCTGGGAACATTCATGTATCTTTTGACTAGTGTGGTCATATGTATTATTTGTTTATGTACGCCTTATTGGCTGGATGTAATTGATGTGAACCTTATGTATTCTTCACCCTATTATTTATTAGAGGGGTTTTGTAGTTGAGAAAACCCAGAGATGTAGCCCATTAGGGGTGAACTCCGATATCAATTTGGTGTTATGTGGTGTTTGTGTTCATCTAGTTCCTTTTATATTTTGCATGTATGTATGGCATTATGGTTAAAATGTATAATGTAAATTAGATGATATTTATCTTAAATGCATGTATGAAGTTATCTTATTAAATAAAGTAATATGGATCATGAAGAATGTAGGTTAGTATAATGGAAAGTATTCATTAGCTTTTAATGCAATTAAAGTATGTATGGAAATTAAATGTATGGCATATGTTTTAATGTAAGATTGGATGTAATGTATGGTTAAATTGCATGAATGAACTTAATCATGTTATATATATCTTTTAACCTATCGAATAAATTTAACCATTGTTTAAGTATAATCATGTCATTAAGTTAATCAACTTAATTGGATTAACTAGTGTGAGTTGAGTTAGTGTTGAACCAAGTAATCACATTGGGAAACCCTTTACGTGTTAGTTAATTCTTCTGTTGTGTAATCTAAACTTATTGTTAACTCAATGTATCATTACTTTGTTTTAACTTTTAAAAAAATTAAAAAAATTGCACTCTATTCTTGTGTTTTAGTTTTATCCTTTCGTGGTTTCCTGGTGGGGCATTACACAATGTTTAGTCTTCATTTTTAGACCTTTTTGAGCATTTTCTCTCATCTAGATACAATTTTTAGCACATTTTTATAAAAGTTCCTAATTTCTTAAGTAGAATTAAGATCTTATATTAGAATTATATTATTTTGTACACATTTATTTTTTTATCTTTGCTCATTTTTCAAATATTGGGAGGTGAAAATTATTTGTTGCTACTCTAACTTGCAACATGGTTGCCAATCTAGCTAAAAAATCTATTGGACTTGTTAGTGTGGTCTCTACATTAACAAATATGGTCAATTTGACATCTTTATTTTGAGGCTTTCAACTCTAAAGCTACCATATTAAACAACTAAATGAGAGTTCAAGATACATGATGGATCCTAGGATTTTGAAGTGCTTTATAATTGGATTCTTGACATGAAGACTTAGTTCAAGTACCACCAAGTCCACAACGACAATAAAGGCCTCTTGCAAAATTGGATCTCTATAGTGTCACTAAGGTCTTGGTCACTAAATGTGAAAATACTCAGATTCCTATAAAAAATGAATCAATATATCAAAACTTTGAATCCTTCCAATTGTGAATAGGATCAACAAATCAAATAGTTTTGTTTGCAAAAAGGATGTTGAATGTTGATGCATGATTTCATCTATCAATTCAATTAACAAAGAATGTTACTCTAAATGCTAGACCTAGCTTCCTCTCTTATTCTCACGGTCAAAAACATATTACAATTTAACACTTATTTAAGCAAGAAGTCTACTCCCCTTGTGATGCTTGATGTAGTGTTCAATCAAATATAATTAGTAGAAGAGAAATTTACTTTCTAATCAAGAGTGACTCAACCTTCTTTCCTTCAACGATTCCAAATCATCCACTCCTTATTTGTAATATTTTTCAAGAGAGGAAAAGTATTTCTCTTCTCCTAATTCCCATTTATCTTATTTTGGTGCCAAGAAATATGGTATATTTTGTATATTTTGTAAGAAAGGGGAAAATAAATCTGATTATTTTAGGTTAAAGAAAAATGCATTGGGTGTATGATCACTTGATGAGGAAACACTAGCCACCGCTATCAAAATTTGCGTTGATTACAACTTATGTTGAGTTGAAATGTTAATCGAAAAATCTCACCTAGATTAATTGTCATCCTACTTGAGGGAATTGTGATAGTTTGTCACTCATGCCTGCCTATTACATTACTTTTTAGTGGATCGTATCATTTCCAATGAATCCTAGAATAATTTGTTTGTGATTTTTATTGTTGATAAAATGGACCCAAATCTTAATCCTTATTCTCTTGTATGGAAGGATAAAAGTTTATCTTCATTGTAATGGACAAATATACTATATTTTTTACTTGGTCTCAATTTTATTACCAAATTCACATGCAATGTGAATGATATGGATTGTTATAATGACCGTATCACTTGGTATCGTGCTCTCTCACTCTCCCTCTATCTGTCTCTCACACACTCACACTCACTTTCTCACTCTATCTCACCATCTCCCTATTCCCCTCTCCCTCTGTCTCTCCTCAACCCCCCCCTCCCTCTCTCTCTCTCTCTCTCTCTCTCTCTCTCTCTCTCTCTCTCTCTCTCTCTCTCTCTCTCTCTCTCTCTCTCTCTCTCTCTCTCTCTCTCTCTCTCTCTCTCTCTCTCTCTCTCTCTCTCCTAACCCCCCCTCTCTCTCGATAGCGTGAAAACTCCGATTGGATTCTAGTCACTATAGAATCTCCTTACTTGGTCTCAATTTTATTACCAAATTCACATGCAATGTGAATGATATGGATTGTTATAATGACCATATCACTTGGTATCGTGCTCTCTCACTCTCCCTCTATCTGTCTCTCACACACTCACACTCACTTTCTCACTCTATCTCACCATCTCCCTATTCCCCTCTCCCTCTGTCTCTCCTCAACCCCCCCCCTCCTCTCTCTCTCTCTCTCTCTCTCTCTCTCTCTCTCTCTCCTCTCTCTCTCTCTCTCTCTCTCTCTCTCTCTCTCTCTCTC
The DNA here is from genome assembly GCF_030272615.1 of Cryptomeria japonica. Classification (NCBI taxonomy): domain Eukaryota; kingdom Viridiplantae; phylum Streptophyta; class Pinopsida; order Cupressales; family Cupressaceae; genus Cryptomeria; species Cryptomeria japonica. Next base: position 487,604,599 of record NC_081413.1, read on the forward strand.
TCTCTCTCTCTCTCTCCTCCTAACCCCCCCTCTCTCTCGATAGCGTGAAAACTCCGATTGGATTCTAGTCACTATAGAATCTCCTTTTCTCTCTTTGTCTATAGTGTCAATACCTCGTACAAGTTTTTGTGACTATAGATGTTACAATTCTCTCCCTTCTACGGTTTTTTTTCACTATAGACTCATATCAATAGTGTAAAAACCACGATTGGGTTATTGCCATCATAGACTTTGCAACATTCTCCCTCTCTTTGTCTATATTATCAATGCCCCGTACGGGTTTTGAAAAATAAAAATGCGAACAGGTTTTTGTCACTACAGTTGGTTTCAGAACAACAAAAATAATACAATTTCTAGTTATGGACCCACTGTAACTGTTTCTTCACCCGTGAAAACCTCGGACAATGTATGATGCCTTTTGTTTGTATGATTTCAAATGATTGAAATACATTATTAGTTTAATTTTTCAAAAAAAAAATTGTTTCTTATATGCTTTTGATTGTCAAAGTCAATGATTTTCATAATTTAAAAAAAAAAATGTTTGTTTAATTTGTATAATATTTACTAACATATATATGATATTATTTAGAACAATTCATATTCACGATGGGAAGGAACAAGCGAGGAAGCATTGAATCACAAGAGGTAGCAAAGGAAAGGCAAAGGGAGCGCATGAAAAGACTACGTGAAATGAGAAAATTGGGAGGAGAAGGTATGCCACCTACATCAACTCAAATAAATGGATTAAATGAATCGAATGCAAACCAAGAATGAGTACTAATCAATGATCAAACAAATGTACTTAAGGCAAGTCATGAACATGCAACAATATTAACACCTCCTAGAATTATTCATAGAAAACTAAAGTAAATAATTGACATTGATGAAAATATTTTGAAGGCAATGCCCGATACAATTTACCAAAGAACTTGTCGAAGAATGGAAAAAAAAAATTGAGAGCTTAAATCAAAACACAAGATGCCAATTAATTGTTGAAATGATAAGAAATATGAAGTTTAGAGAGACAATGAAAATTATTTGCTTAAGATCATCTGAAAATAATAGTGAAAAAACTATAGTAAGAAATCTATTTGATGTGTATCAAGCAATTGGTTCAACATCATGCTCTAAAGATGCAAATGCTACTCAACATGTTATTACATCAACCATAATGAGCAACCAAACTAAAAAATCTTGTTTAATAAGCAAAACAAGTCATTAAAGACAAGTAGAACAACACTACACCATGCCTTAAGGAGGCGTGAAAACCTTGAGGATCCTAACAATAATTCTCTTTGGGCATTTCTGGGTACACTTCCATGATAAGATAATGTTGTTGTTGATACATTAAGACAATTAATTGAAAAAAAATGGCATGACAACACAAGAGTTTCACCCAATCAAAGAGATGTTGTTAGAAGAAGAATTGCATCAAGAAATTGTGAGCCACATCTAGAACACTTTTTGGATATGACACAAACACAATTTTTTGAGAAATTTGTTCAAACGTATCCTCCATTTTTTTGAAATGATAAACCCTTTTATGTTTAGATAAATCATGCATGCACTACATGTTGTTGTAGAATGAATATTGAATTTTCCATGCATTATGATATGTATCGTCATATATGTTGTACTTTGCACAATAATGATGTTTTGAAGGAATGTGGTATACGAGCACCTCCAAGTCATCAAGAGATTTTATTTCAAGTGTATTATGTCAAAGAGATTATGGTTGCACCTTTTATATATAAGATTATGTGTTTGAAAGGTTCATGTGTTGGTTTGCAAAAGTTGCAAAGATGTATACATTTAGAGAGTACACATGAAATTGGAAAGCCACTAAACTCTTATGGTAATTACAAGTCAATCACATATGGGTTTAAAGATGAAAAGAGTTAAAGAGATGTGAGTTGGTGAGTCAAGATATACCTGTAGCATAGTTTATGAGTATTTTTTAGGAGAAACTATTTTATGACTACATAATGCATACACATAGATCGTGGTGGTTGGATATGCAATTCAAGATATGTAAGGATACATTTACTTATTACAAAATTATATAATTGAAAAAATAAGTTCACAGTTGGTTCCAATGGTTTAGGTTAAAGTACTTTGTAAAAATTTTGACTCACTACTTTTTACCATTTTTGCATATCCTAACAATGCAGAAAAATTATGGACAGTTAAACTACCTTTGTTTACTATGATGAGTGACTTCTATAGATTCCTTCCATGATTCCTATAAAAATAAGAAAATACAACAAAAATGACACTTGCACACAAGATAAAGAAAACAACACAAAGTTTTAAAACATGACTTGTGCTTAGAAAAACAATAGCCTTTTTAGCTGAAACTTGAAACAACATGAAAAATAAGTTCACTTTTGCTATGTATTGGTTTGATGAGGACTCATTTCACAATAATTAAACTAAAAATTCAAAATAACTGATGAGCTACAACTTGGATGGCATCACATAGCTCACTTGGTCTATAATGTTCTTAAACATAGCTTTGTTGTATATTATTTTAGGTTGCAATGTCACATATTTCATCTCATGTTTTTGATGTTAATGGATTGCAAAACATTTGATATTGCACATACACATTATATAAATTAATGACAAAAGATAAGGATATATGACATATGAAGAATTATTTTTGGAGTCTATAGATTGGCTATTCATTTGGTTGAAATGATTTGTTTGTGCAAGCTTTGAAAACAAAAATTAAGATTTTAAGTCTAGATGGATTTGAAAGAATTTTTGTTCTATTTACATACCATTTATATGCTTAACGTTTTTTTGCTAGCAACAATATTATGATGGATTCCTTTTTTTTTTTTTTTTTTTTGCAAGGAAGGAGATTTCAATGATGGAGTTTGTATCTCAAGAGAATCCAAGCTCTTCAAATTTTTCATTTAGTGAGGAGGACCCATACTTTTTGAAATTCTCTTTGACATGTTCTAAATCAAAAGTTTGTATTTGACTGACTGCATATTTTTTTTCTTTTTTCAAGTAATAATTCATCTCATTTATGATTTGTTTCCTTTCATAAGATCTTCATTTTGAATAAGTCAAAATTGTTATGTGTAGGGATTTCATGGTATGGCCAATTCATGATTGACTCTATTTTGAAAGGGTTAATATTTTATTTTCAAAATTTCAAAACATTCTTAATGTATACAAGAGAAGTGTTTGCAAAATCATAGTTATTTTCATTCAATAAAGAAAACTTGCTCTTGATCAAAATTTTGAACACTCTTCAGAGATGGACATGTTCTTCATAGGTTTTACTAAATACCAAGTGTAGTGTCATAAAATTGTGACCCCTGCAATTTTAACCACATTTTGGGTCCTCACCTTGGCGACGACATCTCCTTCCTTAATCGAGACCTATTTCTGCATTCTCACCCCTTCACCCTTCCTCCTCCATGTCTTGTGTGTGCTCTAGACCCTGTCCGGGCCCCAAAATAGGGTAGGACAGGGGCGTGGCACTCGTCTCCCCCTAGGATAGGGGTGTGGTGCCCTTGTCCCCACCCCTTAGGGTGGCCCTATGTCAGGTCTGCCTGGTCTCCTATGCACAGTTTATCTTCGGGGTTTGCAATTCCTCTTTGTCGGTTTTCGGTGGTTGAAAATTAATCCTTGGGGTATGTATAAAAAGGAATTCAATACCCTCATTCATGGATAGATGGACAACGCATATACAGGTGATAAGGGATAAGGAGCATAAGGAGAAGATACAAGATTTCAAGGTCATCATCAAGCATTTAAGCATTCAAGTCTTCTTCATTCATCTATTGCAGCAACATTACAACATTCATTTGCAAGCATGTATGTGTATTAGGGTTTTATCATGTTACATGCCATTTCATACAACATTTGTGGTTATATTCAAGAAGCAAAGCAATCGTCATCAACAAGTTGCAGATCTACAAGGTATAAATTTCCATTGTTTACATTCAAGCATTTGCAATTACATTCTTTCAAGGTTGATTCCTCAACCAGGGTTTGACTGAGGCAAACCCCAATCCACAACCATTCTCCCTCTCTTTTATGTGTGTAGGTTGCAGATGTGCAACTAAAATTGCAGGTTTGGGTTTCATTTGCAGAGACAGAAGAACCATTTTTGTTTCGCAAATTTTTTGGCGAACCAAGTACATTCCTGCCACAGTACTGAAGAATTTTCTACAAATTTGTAGGGCAAATCCGCATCAGTCTATCTCAGATTAGAAGTTACAACACGATCCTGAACTGGTAGCTCCTCATTTCACTCATTTCCTCTCTCTTTTCCACATAGTCAACTTTCTTATTTACAAAAGAGGGTAAATCACACTTCTACCGCTTGCAATCCACTCAAAGTTCACATGCTTGTTTCCCTCAGATTTGGATCTAGCAAATTCCAGCCCCTCTTTTGAATGTAAAGTTCCTCCTAAGTAAAAATCATCCTAGTGGTTTCCTTTCTCTCTCCTAGGTGGGGAGTCACTAGGATCCAATTTTCCACTTTACATTTTGGTGAACCCGATGTATTACACATTAATTATGATTTCTCATTATTAGATCTAATTAATTACAATTTGAATTATAAATTTTCATTTTCAAGTTTGATCTATTTGTAATTTTAGAGGTTAATTGCATAAAAACCCTATTTTTTCATTTTGAGAAAATTAAGCTTGTGAGGTGTAAAATTTTAATTTCTTGTTACAGATCTGATTTCTATTTCAAAATTGCAATTCAAATCTATCTCTTTATTCTAAAAATTCAGTGGTTAAATCATAAAACCCTAATTTTTAAGATCTTTTCATCTTCGACCTTTGATTATAAATTTGATCGATCTAGACATCTCCAAATCGGCTATTTTTTTGGATTCCACATTAAAATCATAATCTCTATCATCCCTAAAAATTTCAAAAAAAATTGGTCGAACCATGTGCGTTCCCGCTACGGTCCTCGACTTTTTTCTCGAAATTTCGTGGGACAGAATTGACTGAATTTTTCTGCTCGGATCTAGAAAATCAGCGTGCTTTATCAATTTTAACACTCTCTAAGGTCAAACACAATTTCAAAATTCATCAAATTCACATCTTAAAATTAATTTTCATAAAAAGGTCCTAATTTCAGATATGCTTTTCCAACAAATTCATATTTCACTTAAGAGACTTTTAATGCAATTAATAAATTGGATTTACTTTCTCTTTCGCATGTGATTACATTAATTTTTGCATATACTTATCATGTGTCAGATAAGAGTTTCTTCCATTTCATGTTGCTTCTCTTTCTTCATAGTACTTGGTCATATTGTGTTGTTAGGATTTCTAAATTATTTTCTTTTCAGCTAGATCTCAAAGCTTTCATGTATCATTTATGTTTCATTATCATGATGTTGTTAACAAAATGCATTTCCTATTTTAATCACCTTATAATATTTTGTAGATCCTAAATCTAAAGATCCTAACCCTGGTACCTCTCCTAGGGTATCTTGTGTGAAAGAAATGAGATCTAATGCTTTACCCAATGATCTTACTACAAGAGAGGAAGCATTGGAAAGTAATATGGATCCATCTTCTTCTTCCACACACACCCTTGAGAAAGGGGGGAAATATGACAACTTCAACATTCTTACATATTTAGATCCTCCTTATTGTCCCAAGACCTATCTTCAACATCAAAGTCTATGTAGAGAGGATGATGTCATTCATTTTATTCATGACCTTTCTTCTCGCATAGAAATCACTAAAAATGAGCTTTTAGACGATGAAGATGTTCTTCCCTAATCTTCCAAAAAGGATAAGCTTGATAAAGGTAAAGGATTCTCATTCCACATGATACTCCTTCTTCATCTACAAATCCTTTTCTACCTCCTTAAACATCAGATTTCAAAGAAATTCATGATCTTGTTCCTCCATCAAGTCAATTACAACATTCTTATAGTCATGGCTTTCATATTATTACAAAATAAGGTTTTAAAGGACAAGGAATTGGGAAATTTGAGCATGGAATTCATGTCCCTATAAACCCTCCTACAGAAACTACTACAAGAGGCCTAAGAAGTGGTACCCCTCTTTCTATGGACAAATTCCTTTAGACTTCAAAACTTTGAAGATTACCTTCAAAAACAACAAATCAAGAGAGGCCACAAGAATGCTTCTCCCTCAAAGCGTCCTTTTTGTTCATTTCATCAAACCCATGACCATAATGCTGATGATTGCCCTTATTTTCAAAAATCTATTCAAGATGGCATAGATAGTGGAAAAATTAGAGTTGTGTTGGTAAATAAATTTGTCACTGTGAATTCTCCTTTAAAATTGACTTCGTTCGCCCGAAGAGAAGTGACAATTGTTCCAACAGTTGGAGAGATTGCAATCAATCTGCAATCTTCCTCTACGTTTGAGAGGGGCAGCTCCCTCGTATGATGGGGGTATTTGAGATTTTTGTGTACTTTTAACCTAAAAGTACATAAAGGAGAAAACATAGAACTAAGAAATATAAAGAACAGAATCCCCAACAATAGACATACGAATACCGATTGAGATTTCACAATAGATAACGATTACAAAGGGCAATTTAAGCACAATATAAGTTTAGCTTGCAAATATCTCAACATACAAAGAGATGGGTAACTCTAGCACATCCAAACCAAGATACCAAAGCTTGATTGTGTTTCATTACATTAATTGCGTGAATTGTAAGCATTCCAAAAGATGTTAGATGATTTGCACATAGACAAAAGATATCACTAATTTGGCGTACGAAAGATTAGTAATAATAACTTAAGAAGCACCTCTAGCACATACGAGTTAAATGCATCCTCTATTATCTTCATGAAATTATACAATCTCAAGAACTCTTCTATACAAAGTGCAAACACAAAATTCATCAAATTATTTCTCTAAAAATTTCTCCATAGTCTCCCCTCTGTCCGAGTATATCCCTTCTAAAATTGAATTGGCCTTGCCTTTATAGGTTTGAGAGAATAACTACTTCATAACCACCTAACCTAACTACTTAGGATACCTACCCTAGTTGCCCTCTTTATGTAACCACTTACAATAAACACTTAAGATAACTACCATAAGCAAACACTTAGAGTAACTACCCTTTTGATGACAAGTTATGATTTACCTAACGTTTTACAAAAATGAATTTCAAATTCTAACTTGCGGCTACAATAAATAACATAGGTCACTTTTACACTTTTGATTACAATGAAAAATCATGCCATGAGTTATGAAAGTTACGTTTCCTATCTTCATCTTCATCTGCTCCATTTTCCTTTATAATCATTTCACGATCTACTCTATGAATTTCACCATTAACTATATGAGAAAATAATCTTGAACCTTTCCGTAAGAATGAAAAGCTCTTTGATCGCACCACAAAGTGTCTTCACATATTGAAACATTCAAGGCAACAATACTAATATGTCAATAACCTTCAATCCTCCTTTCTCCTTCCTTTGAAAGTACCATAAGCTACACATTCGAAAGCTAGAACATTGGAGCTTGTATCATGAGATGAACCAATTGTTAAGATATTGTTTGACTATCATAAACTTTCCTCACTTCCACCTTTGACTAATGAATTCCATTCCATCAAGATATCAAGTCTTTATTGCTAATAGTTCTCTTCATGTATGATGTTCCAACTGCATACGATAGTGTTGATGGGAATAAAAGAAGATTATATCCACACAACCACCATAAGTCTTTGTTAGGTCCCGGAGACAACTGAGAGGGGGGGGGTGAATCAGTTGTCAAATAAATTCAAACCAAAACAACTTAACCAACTTAATGCTTAATACCGATAAACCAGTTTAATATGTCGGTAGACAGTTTTAATAGTTAATTTCTATACCGGTAAGGATTAGTGCATAAAACATAAAGACAAAGTCATCCACAACACATAACACCAATATTTGTACATGGAAACCCTGTAAGGGGAAAATCCATGATGGGAAACCTTACCCACAATCAAATGATACTATTGTAGATAGTAAGTGTACATAAGTGGGGTCTGCACATGCAGAAAGGCCAAGTGCCTAGAGCTCACTACTCAATCACAAAATGGGAGTCACACTGACTATAGTTGGATGGTTAAATCCAATAAGAATGTACTACACAAAATAGCATCTTCATATGCTGGATTCAGTATCAGTGTAGTTTTGATTGTCTTAAAAAAACCCTCCTTTAATCTTCAAATGATGTCTGTGTGTATAGCTCTACTTATTCTCACATATACCTTCACACAATCCTTTTTCGCTTTCCACACTTGATCTTACAAATAAGATCTTACATTTATACCATAACCTAAGACCAATTTTAGTAGGTCGGCTCTACAAGATATTACAATAAAAAACATTTTACAAATAATACAATATCCGATGCAATAATCGATTCACCATGTCAGCTTAATGCATTTACAGCAATAATTAATCATCTCCATAGTGTGTCGTGCTGATCTGGAAAAGATAAACCTGCCGGTGTAACCTGGACCTATTTGTCGGTAACAACAAATATGCAAATGTTAATATGCCAATAAACAAAACTCCAAAACAAAGTGTCCACACAATATCTTTGACATAACCAAGTGTTTTCCATATCATTCCAAGTGTCGATGATCATTATATCTTGCCGGTGTACCAGATACCGGTGATTGTGCATGAGTCACTTGCTTGCCGGTGAATGTTGCTGATTCTCCAAAGTGCCAGAGTTGATAAGTGTTTAGTAGGTGTTGAAATCAATGACAAAACCATACCAAAATACCAACAATCTCACCCTTTGGCATTGATGGCAACATAAGATGGAAAAACCATCAAAGTGTCAAAACAGAAATGCCAAATACAAAAAACCAACAATCTCCGAAAAGAGATCATAACCAGAAATCAAAATACAAATACAAAGAGTAATAATCTCTCTCAAATAACAATCTCTCCCCCTGGGAGCAACATGTGTTTTCCTTGTGTTTTTCCATACCAATCTCTCCCCCTTTAACATCAAATGCCAAAGTTCTTGCCAAGCCAAGTTCATATACAAAATACCAATCAGTCTTAATAATATCGTCAAGAACTTTGATGCATGCATGAATAATGAAATACATCTCCTTCACGCACCAAGAAAGCATGTCCACACAACCGCCACACCTGTAACTCGGCCTATCATATTTTCTTGAAAGTTTCTACAGCCTTTTCAACAAATCCATTCTCTGTATATGTTGTAATGAGATCACATTTCTTTGATACATCACGCAGAATATTTCACATGCCTTGGCTATGCTTCCACATTTTTCATGCATGTCAACTAGCACTTTTCTTACTATAACATCTGACAGGAGATATCCCTTCCATGAATGCATATTGCTGATGAATATTTGGCTTTGCAATACCAACTGCATTTTTTGCACTTCCACTTTTCTTGGATATCGGCCAGGACAATTACAACTATAACATTTGATGAATTTTCCTTGCTTTGATGGATGTTCATAACCTGTTTTAAACACTAGCATTGGCGTAGACAGAGCATTTGAAGAGGCATGAGTGGATGCCATGGCCTATACTCCTAGCACATCATGAGACCACATTTCTTTGAGGCATATTTCCAAACTTGCGAACAAGGGAGATATCGACGTGGTTGCAGAATATAATCAAACACCTATTAATTGCATTTGCTTCAGAGTTTCTATAGCATCTTTCTGCATGTTCGTGGAGGAGAGGATGGACATGGATCTTCATTTGTCGAGCGTATTCTTTTCGATATTGGATAGTGGCCAATGTGCTTCTTCAGAAATCTCTTACGCCATCTCGAAGTTATATAATTTACTTTTGTCATTCACTTGTAACTGGAGATACATTAAAGAATGAAATGCATGGCATGCTAAACACACTGCTTCAAGTTCCTAAAGGTAGTTATCTGAAACTGATTTGCATTATGACGTGCCTATCGTGGAGCACATGCCGATTAGCCTTTGTCAGCTAGGAGTTATCCTCTTAACTTACGTGTGTCTGCCTGTTTATATATTTCACCAACATGCCGATGCATTTAACTAAGCTGCCAACGTATATGATTGAGTGAATCATGTTGCATATCGGTAACTTTTTGAAGGAGCATAAGTTGCAGTTTAGGATTTGGTCAACTTACCGATAAGATGATTATTTTTGCCAACTAGCTTTTCTCATATCGAAAGAAAGCTGTCGGTTAAAGTGGATAATAAAATAATTGAAATGTTCGAAACAAATATCAACTTCATTGGTGATTTAAGGGAAAGCAACATGTTGCGGATAACTACTATTTCAATCTTTTCTTTAAATGCATTGCTTTTAGTCGACTCAAGTTTGAAATTGATTGCTTATATTTGTATTTGGCCTTATTTATCATTTCGACCGACTTCACTGTTATCATCTCGGACATGGGTAAGTTTATTGCAACTACCGGTTCGAATGGAGAGAAATTTGAGTTGAATGCGACTTGAATACTATCCATATGTATCGGCCAATGTTCAACACTTTGTGAATTCGATAAGACACTAAGTGAACAAGAAGACATATCACCACTTTCTTGCAACGTCTATTGCCCCCCCCTTTTTCCATTTCGGAACTTGTCAACTTCGGGGTTGATGAACACTCATACTTTGAAAATATCCAGAAAGAGCCTATCTCTGGTTCACCGTCCTTTACTTTCTTTAAAACTAGAGTCAAACATCATGAAGAATCAATCAAATGGTATATGTGAACAAAACATCTTGACTACTTTCCCTTCTTCGATCATGATTTGAGATTGACACTTATGCAGGGTTTATAACCTTACAAAGACTTAAAATTTCAATGTTGAACTCATGGGGTAAGCAATTTCAATATTGGATGATGGTTGAATAAATTTGTATGCAAGAGGATTTTAGTACAAGATTCAACACAAAACTTAAATTAATCAAGTTTTAAAATTAGGGTCAACAACTGGCTCTGATTGGGGACAAGTCGTAAGGGATGTAGGATGAACCCAAAATCTTCACAAAGGATCAGTGCCTTGAGCATTGCGAAACAGAGTCACCAAAAAGAGGAGAGAACAAGAGCGACTAACTGGAGAGACTAGACACAAACCAAAAACGGGGCGAACACAACCAAAACTTCTAACTAGAGTATGTACATGGTAGGCAAAGCCCACCTCAAATTTCTCTAGGATGATCATACATAGCCATTCACAAGTTGAGAGAAATAGGCACCTCTGTGAAAGAGTGACATGCATCCATGTGACACCTGTAAGCTGCTTAGGTTGAGTAAATCAACATGTTTAAGATGAGAAATATCATTGACCAATGAACCAAACAACCATATCTCATCATAAATCTGCGGGCTCTCTTGAATGATTTGGTTACCACTTTCTGTGATATTGATTATAAGTTCTAGCATCATGTTAAGCATATCAACTTTCTCCACCTGAAGATCCTTTTCATGATTTGGATTGGAAGACATCAACCCATGAATTTAACAACCTTCATATAGTTTGTGAAATGAAGAAGCTTTTGTCAATGCAAATATCGAATTTGACTTTTGAAAATCAACTTCCAGGAGCATAGGATCGTCTTGTGTGATGACATTTTGTTTTTCTTCTATCAAGAGGACTTCAAAGAGTTCTTCATCCATGGAATGCAAAATTGAAGAAGACACCATACTTCCAGATTTTTGTTCCATCAAGATAGGGACATTAGTTGTGATATCTTCATAGTTTTCATCTTCAACCTGTTCATGGATATCTACATAAATTTTTATTTTATTTTGTCCCAATGATTCCTCTTCATCATACCCTTCATGAGATTTGAAAACTTCATAGTCAGCTAACATGCATGATAAAGGTTGGATTCTTAGTGATTCATCTTCTTCAAGTTGGGGCTGATCTTGAAGTTCATCAATATCTTCAAAAGTAAAGGTCTCCAATTCTGAAGGAAAAGAAGAAATCTGCAAAGTTTCATTTAATTTTATCTCTCCACTGATCATGGTAATGAAAGGTTTCTCAGAAGTTACTAAAACATTGACATCATCAATGCAACTATCATCTCCATTGACTAGTAATGGAATAATAGGAATGTCTTCGCCACAAAGAAAGTCATCATCTGGAGCATTGAGAAAGTAATTGGGAATAAAAACTACATGAACTTCATCTTTGTGCATCTCTTCTTCACCATTCTCTTCATCCTTGGGCTGCATGCATGTCTGGAAAGAATTTGATTCCTTTTCTTCAAGCTCCTTGTCTTCAAATTGACGAAGGACTTCTTTCTTGTTGTGGTAATCTTCATAATGCTCATTGCATCCATGGATGCAATCTTCTTTTTCTTCATCACTCACTTCATCTTCATCTTTCTTTTGACAAGTATCCTTGTTAACCAGTATGATCTCATCTTCCTCAACACATGCATAATGTGATGAGTCTTTTTCAAAACTTGGATTACGAGACATCTCAACTGGAATGTGCACATCTTCAAGAATATATTTTTCTCCCTTTACTTTTTGTTCAATCATTTTCAATTTTTGAAACAAGGAAGGATGCACTTTGTTAGGATCAAATTGCCTTCACCATAAAATCTTTTCAAAAATTGAACTTGTTCAGCATTTTCCAGATCTTGATTTCTTTGAGCAGCAAGTGAAACAAAAGGATCTTTTTCTTCATGATTGTTGTTGTCTTCCTCTGGTTCAAGTGAATGATCATGAGCAAGAAACAATTTTGCCTTTCCTTCTTTCTCTTCAATTACTTGCAAAGATTGGAGTAGAGAAGGATGAATTTTATTAGGATCAAGTTTCTTTCCACTGTAGAATTTCTTCAAGAAGTTGACTTGTTTAGGATCATCAAGACTTTGATACTGTTGAGAAACTGGTATAGGAGAAAGAGCACTTTTGTCTTCATCTTTCTCGATTGTTGTTGATTTGGGTAAATGATCATAAGCAAGAAAACCAATCTCTTTTCTGTCCTTTTATTCAATCTTTTGCAACACTTGACGTAAAGAGGGATGAATCGTATCAGGAGTAAATTGCATGCCACCATAAAATCTCTTCAAGAATTCAACTTGTATGGGCTCATCAGGAACTTTCTTCTTTTGATATAAATAGTCTTCATCATCAATTTCACTATCACTTTCCAACTTTCCTTTGTACCAAACCATTGTTCTGAATTCGATCTTTCAGATAGAGTCGCCAACCTTCATTTTGAAGAAGGTACCTTGAAATTCCTAAGGAACAAAGCACACTGGTACTTCGTTCCTCAGTAGAGTCGCCCAAAGTATGTTGGTAAACAGATTTGTCACTGTGAATTCTCCTTTAAAATTGACCCTGTTCGCTCGAAGAGAAGTGACAATTGTTCCAATAGTTGGAGAGATTGCGATCAATCTGCAATCTTCCTCTACATTTTCAGAGGGGCAGCTCCCTCGTATGATGGGGGTATTTGAGATTTTTGTGTACTTTTAACCTGAAAGTACATAAAGGAGAAAACATAGAACTAAGAAATATAAAGAACAAAAATCCCAACAATAGACATACGAATACCGATTGAGATTTCACAATAGATAACGATTACAAAGGGGAATTTAAGCACAATATAAGTTTAACTCGCAAATATCTCAACATACGAAGAGATGGGTAACTCTAGCACATCCAAACCAAGATACCAAAGCTTGATTGTGTTTCATTACATTAATTGCGTGAACCGTAAGAATTCCAAAAGATGACGGATGATTTGCACATAGACAAAAGATATCACTAATTTGACATACAAAAGATTAGTAATAATAACTTAAGAAGCACCTCTAGCACATACGAGTTAAATGCATCCTCTATTATCTTCATGAAATTATGCAATCTCAAGAACTCTTCTATGCAGAGTGCAAACACAAAATTCATCAAACTATTTCTCTAAGAATTTCTCCATAGTCTCCCCTCTGTCCGAGTATATCCCTTCTAAAATTGAATTGGCCTTGCCTTTATAGGTTTGAGAGAATAACTACTTCATAACCACCTAACCTAACTACTTAGGATAACTACCCTAGTTTCCTTCTTCATGTAACCACTTACAATAAACACTTAAGATAACTACCATAAGCAAACACTTAGAGTAACTACCCTTTTGATGACAAGTTATGATTTACCTAACTTTTTACAAAAATGAATTTCAAATTCTAACTTGCGGCTACAATAAATAACATAGGTCACTTTTACACTTTTGATGACAATGAAAAATCGTGCCATGAGTTATGAAAGTTACGTCTCCTATCTTCATCTTCATCTGCTCCATTTTCCTTTATAATCATTTCATGATCTACTCTATAAATTTCATCATTAACTATATGAGCAAATAATCATGAACCTTTCCATAAGAATGAAAATCTCTTTGATTGTGCCACAAAGTGTCTTCACATATTGAAACATTCAAGGCAACAATACTAATATGGCAATAACCTTCAATCCTCCTTTCTCCTTCCTTTGAAAGTACCATAAGCTACATGTTTGAAAGCTAGAACATTGGAGCTTGTATCATGAGATGAACCAATTGTTAAGATATTGTTTGACTATCATAAACTTTCCCACACTTCCACCTTTGACTAATGAATTCCAGTCCATCAAGATATCAAGTCTTTATTGCTAATAGTTCTCTTCATGTATGATGTTCCAACTACATACCATAGTGTTGTTGGGAATAAAAGAAGATTATGTCCACACAACCACCATAGGTCTGATGAAACCTCATAATAATATCCTCAAGAACTTCGATGCATGCATGAATAATGAAATACATCTCCTTCGTGCACCAAGAAAGCATGTTCACACAACCTTGTAAGGAAGCAAAGGTGTGTGGAAATGCTTCCTGCGCTAATCTTGAGAGGTCAATTTTGCAAATTTCAACTTAACTATCACAGAGATCACAAGAAGCAAATAGAGTAGAAATAAAACAAGAAACACATAACACAGTGATTATTGTGGGGAAAACCCATACGGGTGAAAAACCCCACACTCTAAAACTTGCATAGTATATTAACAAATCAACAAGAGATTACAATACACTTG
This sequence comes from Cryptomeria japonica, assembly GCF_030272615.1. Taxonomy (NCBI): domain Eukaryota; kingdom Viridiplantae; phylum Streptophyta; class Pinopsida; order Cupressales; family Cupressaceae; genus Cryptomeria; species Cryptomeria japonica. Next base: position 487,619,636 of record NC_081413.1, read on the forward strand.
CAATGCAAGTTCTTACAAGAGCATCACCTCAACTCAAGCTCGGAGAGACTTCACTAGCATCCTTCTAGCACCCAACCTTGCAAACCAAACTCCATTATACAAACTCCTCTCCAAGCCCTCATTATATAGGAATTTTACAACTTGGAAACCATTTGTGGTTTTACAATACCATGGGCAAAACCTCCATGACACATGTTGCCCACCCTTGACATTTGTTTTTCCAAGATAAGAAAACCAGGTTAAATATAGTTACTCACGTCCAAACTCTTATCCCCTATTTTTGACCCTCATAACTAACATGAAATGTGTCATATAATCTCTAAAAATGGCCCTCCTATATTATACTATGGACAAGGCATCTTTTGACAACTCATATACCTTTTTCCAAGGCACCGACACATGGGAAACCTCCCAACTACATTTGGAACAATTTACTAAAAATTGCAAGGTTGAGACACGTGTATCTCAACATTCTCCCACTTGTCGAATACCTTGCAAGAGTCAGGGGATCCATATTACCATGGACTCAACAATCAAGGGCCAAGAGGCCCATAGACTCCGAACACCATTTGAACTTCTCTGTGCTCACGGGTTTAGTTAATGAATCAACAACATTCACCAAAGTTTCTACCTTCTCTAGCTTCACCCTGCCATCCTCAACCATATCTCTCACAAAATGATATTGTACATCAATGTGTTTGGTCCTGGCATGAAAAGTCGGGTTCTTCGCTAGGCAGATTGCACTCTGACTGTCACTATAAATTGTCACTGCACCCTGTTTAAACTCTATATCTGAACACAATCTCTTAAGCCAAATGGCTTCTTTGCAGGCATGAGTAGTTGCCATATACTCTGCCTCTGTAGTGGACAAAGTGACCACAGCCTATCGCTTGCTCATCCAACTAATTGCACCACCAAATAATGTAAACACATATGCACTGGTGGATCTTCTTCTATCAACATCACCAGCCCAGTCTGAATCCACAAAGCCTCTAATATCCAAGGAATGCTCATTTCCTATTCCATGAAAACATATAGAGTACTCTGAGGTACCCCGCAAGTATCTAAAAACTCTTTTTACTGCATCCCAATGTGCTCTTCCTGGATTAGACATGTAACGAGAAAGTACTCCCACTGCTTGGGCAATATCTGATCTTGTACAAACCATAGCATACATCAAACTTCCAACAACACTTTGGTAGGCTACTCGACTCATCTCTTCCATCTCCAATGGGGATGTAGGACACTGTGAACTAGAAAGCTTTGTTCCCATTGTAACAGGAACACTCAATGGTCTAGAATCTTGCATATTAAATCTTCTCAGAATAGTACCAACATACTTACTTCGGCCTAGCCAAAGCTTTTTGTTTTGTCTATCTCTTTCAATCTCCATTCCCAGAATGTGTCTTGCTGCACCAAGATCTTTCATATCAAATTTTGCCAAGAGTTGAGATTTTAATTCTGCAATCAAACCTTTTCCTTTCCCAATAAACAACATGTTATCAACATACAAGGCAATAACCAAGAAACGATCACCATCTGATTTGAAATATATACAGTGATCGGATTTAGACCGCACAAACCCCAAACTCAATACATATGTATCAAACTTCTGGTACCACATCCTAGGACTTTGTTTTAAACCATACAAGGATTTCTTCAACTTACAGACCAAATTAATTTTACCTTTTACCACACAGTTCGCTGGCTATGTCATATAGATTTCTTCCTCCAAATCTCCATGAAGGAAAGCAGTTTTTACATCCATTTGTTCGACCTCTAGATCATAAGCTACTGCAATAGAAAGTAAGAAATGAATGGATGTCATTTTGGCTATAGGAGAAAAAATCTCACCATAATCTACTCCCTCAACCTGGGAGTAACTTTTTGCAACCAAACGTGCTTTGTACTTCTATATTCTTCCATCTGAACCTATCTTCCTTTTGAACACCCATTTGCAACCAACGGGCTTTCGTCCTTCAAGCAATGGTACAAGGTCCCATGTGTCATTCTTATTAAGAGCTGCCATCTCTTCATCCATGGAAATTTTCCAAGACTCTGAATCATTCATACCAAGAGCCTCTTCTACAGATTTTGGTTCATCAATATTAGCATTCAAAGCAAATATACATCTCCAATCATCAGGAGAATATCCATACCTTTCAGGTGGTTTTCTTTGTCTAGTAGACCTTTGAGAAAGTTCAGGTTTAGGTTCTTCTTCTTCCTCTGATGATTCAGAACTCGTAGAGCTCTCATCAACTTCCTGTCTTTCTAAGGGCCTCGACTCAACTTTTTCAGGTGTAGCAGGCAGTTGAATCACATCTTTCTTTTCTTCCTTTTGTTCTAGCTGCACTGTAATAGAAGAAGACTTAGTTTCTCTAAAAATAACACTTCTGGAATAAAATACCTTTTGTGCAACAGGATCCCAAAGCTTGTATCCTTTCACACTATAATTGTATCCAATGAATATACATTTAACAACTTTGTTATCCAATTTTGTCCGTTTCTCCTTTGGTACATGAGCATATGCCTCACAACCAAAAACTCTCAGATGGCTAGGTGAAGGCTTGTGGCCCAACCACACTTCCATTGGCGTTTTATCAACAAGAGCTGATGTAGGAGACCTGTTTATTAGGTAGCATGTAGTGGCTACAACTTCAGCCCAGAACTTTTTTTTCTAGACCAACACCACTTAGCATACTCCTAGGCTTCTCCATCAAGGTCTTGTTCATTCTTTCTGCAACTCCATTCTGTTGTGGAGAATACGGAGTTGTCTTCTGTCTCTTAATACCACAATATTTACAAAATGTGTCAAAATCATTGGAGCAATATTCACCGCCATTATCTGTCCTTAAACATTTTATTTTCTTTCCAATCTGCAACTCAACCATTGCTTTAAATTCTTTGAAATGACTAAAAACTTCAGCTTTACTCTTAAGAAAATAAACCCATGTTCTTCTACTGAAATCATCAATGAAAGAAACATAATAAACTGATTTACCAATAGAGGAAACAACAACTGGACCAAATACATCCGAATGGATTAGATCCAAAACACTTGAAGACTTATAAGAACTGGAGTAAAAATGAATGCGGTTTTGTTTTCCATAAATACAATGCTCACAAAAATCAAATTCAAGATTGCAGTCATTCAACCCATTAACAAGGTTCTTATTTTTCAAAGTTTGTAGACCCTTCTCACCTATGTGACCAAGTCTCAATTGCCACAACATTGTCTTCTCTGTAGGCAACTTTGATTCGGTAGACAGAGCACCCTTGGGTACCCAAAAACCATGACCATCTGCTGAAGAGACACCCTCTCCTTTTCCAACATGGTCTTTATCACATTCTTATCAGAAGTGCTATTGCACTCAACTGTGCATGCATCAAGATGGTACAATGTACCCATTCTGCTTCCTCTTGCTATTACCATAGCACCTCTCACCATTTTCACACCTGCTTCAGAAAATTGTACATGCACACCCGCATCTATTAGTTTGCTAACAGATAACAAATTTCTTGCTAGTCCCGGGATATGCAAGACACCATCAAATCTTCTAGTTCTACCATCAGAAAATTTAACATGAACACTTCCATGACCAACAATATCACGAAAGGAGTTATCACCCAAATACACCTTACCACCGTCAAACTTTTCATACTTACTAAACCAGTTTCTAATAGGAGTCATGTGGAAAGATGCACTTGAGTCTATCAACCATGCATTGTCACCTACACGAGTGGCCAAGGCTACAATAAAAGCATCTCCATCTTCCTTCTCGGACTCAGAATCAGAATCTTGCTTCTTCTTCTTTTTCTTCTTTTCTTCTTTACAGTCCTTTCGGAAATGTCTGGGCTTTCCACAATTCCAACAAATTACCTTGGACTTACCAGGAGATTTTGATCTCCCCTTATTCTTGGACTTAGAACGGCCATTCTGCTTTTCATTCTTGCCTCTTTCTTTTGGTCTTCCTCGAACACTAAGAGCCTCTTTGACATTCAGAGAAACCTTCCTTCTCATCTTCTCAGAAAGTAAAGAACCAACAACATCCTCCATCTTCAAGATGACTGTAGTGCTCCCTATGGCCATCACAAGGCTATCCCATGAGTCTGGCAACGAACATAGCAGGATTTGGCACCTTTCTTCCTCATCCATTGGTACCCCAACTGAGGTCAACTGAGTCACCAACATATTAAAACTTTCCAGATACTCAGAAATTCGTCCACCTTCTTCCATTCTCAAGGAATGCAACTTCTTCCTCAAGAAAATTTTATTCACAAGTGATTTTGCTTGGTAGATCTCACTTAGCTTCTTCCAAAGCTTCTTCGCGGTAGATTCTTCGTGGATATTAATTAGAATTGAGTCTGCAAGGAACAATCTTATGAGACCTTTAGCTTTTCTATCCATTGCATCATATTGTGCAGCTAAAGTCGGATTTGCGGGCCTCAACTTATTCTCATCGATTGCATCCCATAGATCTCGATCAATCAACAGATCTTCCATCTTCAGCTTCCACATTTCAAAGTTTGTTCCAAAAAACTTCTCTACATCAATCCTCCCTGATATACTTGCCATCTTTACGATCCTGCAATACAGAAATGAAATACTCTGCACAAGCTCCCACTCAAACCTTGATTAGCTAAAAAACCCATGTACCCAACAAATAAAACCAAAACTGGCTAGGCTTTGATACCACTTGTAAGGAAGTGTGCAGAAACGCTTCCTGCACTAATCTTGAGAGGACGATTTTGCAAATTTCAACTTAACTATCACAGAGATCACAAGAAGCAAATAGAGTAGAAATAAAACAAGAAACACATAACACAGTGATTATCGTGGGGAAAACCCATACGGGTGAAAAACCCCACACTCTAAAACCTGCATAGTATATTAACAAATCAACAAGAGATTACAATACACTTACAATGCAAGTTCTTACAAGAGCATCACCTCAACTCAAGCTCGGAGAGACATCACTAGCATCCTTCTAGCACCCAGCCTTGCAAACCAAACTCCATCATACAAACTCCTCTCCAAGCCCTCATTATATAGGAATTTTACAACCTGGAAACCATTTGTGGTTTTACAATACCATGGACAAAACCTCCATGATACATGTTGCCCACCCTTGACATTTGTTTTTCCAAGATAAGAAAACCAGGTTAAATATAGTTACTCACGTCCAAACTCTTATCCCCTATTTTTGACCCTCATAACTAACATGAAATGTGTCATATAATCTCTAAAAATGGCCCTCCTATATTATACTATGGACAAGGCATCTTTTGACAACTCATATACCTTTTTCCAAGGTACCGACACATGGGAAACCTCCCAACTACATTTGGAACAATTTACTAAAAATTCAAGGTTGAGACACATGTATCTCAACAACCGCCACACCTATAACTCGGCCTATCATATTTGCTTGAAAGTTTCTACAGCCTTTTCAACAAATCCATTCTCTACATATGCTATAATGAGATCACATTTCTTTGATACATCACACAGAATATTTCACATGCCTTGGCTATGCTTCCACATTTTTCATGCATGTTGACTAGCACATTTCTTACAATAATATCTGACAGGAGATATCCCTTCCATGAATGCATATTGCTAATGAATATTTGGCTTTGCACCGCCAAATGCATTTTCTGCACTTCCACTTTGCTTGCATATCGGCCAGGACAATTACAACTATAACATTTGATGAAGTTTCCTTGCTTTGATGGACGTTCATAACCTGTTTTAAACTCTAGCATTGGCATAGATAGAGAATTTGCAGAGGCGTGAGTGGATGCCATGGCCTATACTCCTAGCACCTCATGAGACCACATTTCTTTGAGGCATATTTCCAAACTTACGAACAAGGGAGATATCGACGTGGTTGCATAATACAGTCGAACACCTGTTAATTGCATTTGCTTCAAAGTTTCTATAGCATCTTTCTGCATGTTTGTGGAGGAGAGGATAGACATGGATCTTCATCTATCGAGCCTATTCTTTTTCGATATTGGTTGGTGGCCAATGTGCTTCTTCAGAAATCTCTTATGCCATCTTGAAGTTATATAATTTACTTTTATCATTCACTTGTAACTAGAGATACATTAAATAACAAAACGCATGGCATGCTAAACACACTGCTTCGAGTTCTTAAAGGTAGTTATCTGAAACTGATTTGCATTATGACGCGCCTATCGTGGAGCACATGTCAATTAGCCTTTACCAGCTAGGAGCTATCCTCTTAACTTACATGCATCTACCTGTTTATATATTTCACCAACATGCCGATGCATTTAACCAAGCTGCCAACGTATATGATTGAGTAAATCATGTCGCATATCGGTAACTTTTTGAAGGAGCATAAGTTGCAGTTTAGGACTTGGTCAACTTACCAATAAGATGATTATTTTTGCCAACTAGCCTTTCTCATATTGAAAGAAAGCTGTCGGTTAAAGTGGATAATGAAATAATTGGAAATTTGGAATGTTCAAAACAAATATCAACTTCATTGGTGATTTAAGGGAAAGGCACACGTTGCCGATAACTACTATTTCAATCTTTGCTTTAAACGCATTGCTTTTAGTTGACTCAAGTTTGAAATTGATTGCTTATATTTGTATTCAGCCTTATTTATCATTTCGACCGACTTCACTATTATCATCTCGGACATGGGTAAGTTTATTGCAACTACCGGTTTGAATGGAGATAACTTTGAGTTGAATGCGATTGAATACTATCCATATGTATGGGCCAATGTTCAACACTTTGTGAATTCAATAAGACACTAAGTGAACAAGAAGACATATCACCACTTTCTTGCAACATCATATCGCCCCCCCACCCCCCTTTTTCCATTTCAGAATTTGTCAACTTCGGGATTGATGAACACTCATACTTTGAAAATATCCAGAAAGAGCCTATCTCTAGTTCATCGGCCTTTACTTTATTCAAAATAGAGTCAAACATCATGAAGAATCAACCAAATGGTATATTTGAACAAAACATCTGGACTACTTTCCCTTCTTCGATCATGATTTGAGATTGACACTTGTTGGCGGCATTATTGTATACGAAAATATGACTAGTTAATTAAGTTGTAATCGAGTTTGTTAGTTGACAGCCGAGGGGTGGTAGTTGTGGTGCGACGGTTGGCACTCGCACCCCCTCGTTATCTTTATATACTTCAGAATGTAACTTGCAACATGATTATGAATGGAATAATATCTCATATACTTGTCTAATATCTATGGCATTATTATTCTGCATTACGTGCTTTATGTTTTAAGTTATTCACTCGAGAGGGCAAACATTTGTCGCCGTTGCCTAGATGTACTCAGGAACGGAAGATGCGGATGGCGCACGGACACGATGGGCCTACCCGTTGGTGAAATAAACCCAAAGGCTGACGACACGCAAATAGAACTTTACATAGGAGAAGACACGACAATGAGAGAATTTTCAATTTTGCTCAAGTAGCCATCCAGACCTACGTCCGACGAGAGGCGGAAATCCCACCAAGTGTTGTGTGGACAGCGTTGGAGGTTAGCCCAGCAGTAAACTAGTTGATGAACCACCTCCCCCAGTTGCTTGCACAGGCATCAATGGCACAACAGGCTCACCTGGAGGAGATTGCCCAGGAAGAGCGATGACAACAAATCCTTCAACGCTACGAAGAAAACAGCCGACGGGAAACGGAACGAGATGCCGCCAGGCCAAGAGGGAATTGAACTTTGAACTTTTTATATTCAAATAAAAGTGTCATTGACACGAGTTGTATTGGAAGAAATGAATTAATAAAGACATGTTTTGATTTATGTATTGTGAGTTATGGAAATGTGCGACAATTAATGCCCAACCTATTGAATAAAGATAGAAATAAAAATGCAGAAACGGATGAGTGGGAGGCTACGCAGAGGGCCTTGATTTTGGAGCAGCAAGTAGAACGTAGACGGAGGCTGAGGCAGCTTGCCGAAGGACGACCTGCCGAAGGGTGGCCCGAGGGGAACCAAGGAGGTGTCACGGAGGGTGCAGAAGCCGACGGAAATTTCTACGCATCGCCAAAGCATCATAGGACGCGGAGCCACGAAGAGTTTCTGGAAGAAACAAGGTTACGGCAAAATCTAGTCGAGGAGACTCGAGATCAGTTTAGAAACTTATCCCTTACACCACGGAGTGAAGATCACCAACGGGAACCAGGAGTGGGCACGGGTGAGAGCGAAGGGGAGGGAAACCGTATGGCTGTAGGTGTGACGCACAGCAAGCAGAACACGGTACCACCAGTCACCCACGCAGGACACACCATGGGCGCTAGAGGAAGTGGCGCAGGGGCTCAGACACAGTAACAGCCACCGCAAGGGAGATGACCCCCATCAATGGCAGGTAAACAGAAACTACCGAAGTTCAATGGCAATGGGAAGGAGGATCCCATTCCCAATTGTTGAACGTGCGAAACCATATGGTCAGTAAAGGATGTTACCGATCAAGATGAATGGGTAACACAATTCCCAGCAACCTTGAGGGGAGTGGCCATAGACTGGTACTCAGATATGGACAAAGCTAAAGTCGGCACATGGCCCGACCTGAAGAAGGAGCTTGGGATAGAGTTTCATCTCTTGAGAGATGACAACAAAATAGTCGTCGAGATCTATGGAACGAAGCAGAATAAGAACAAGACAGTGCGAGCTTATAGTCGACAACTGAAGGAACTACTGGGAAAAATGGAGAGTCAACTAGCAGATGGGTTGAAAAAGTGATGGTTCGTGGAGGGACTAAATCGTTCCCTCCGAAAGAAGATGAAAATCGTTCCACCTACATCGTACGAAGACGCATACAATAGAGCGATGGATCTCGAGAGCGAGACCAAGACATCGAAGAAAAAGAAGAAGAAGGATAGCTCGTCCGAGGAGGATGACTCATCACAAGAAAGTAGTAGCGACAGCGAGGCTGGCAAACGGGTGCAAGTGCTCCAGAAAGACATGGAGTGAATGAGAAGGGAATTCAAAACAATGAGAAGCACTAGTCAGACCGAAGGGGACATATGGTGCACTGAGTGCTAAGAGGAGGGGCACACAAAGGGTACTTGCCCAAAGAAGGCATTCTATGAGATTTGCCAAGTGATGGGACACTCCACCAAGGAGTGCACATACAACATGAAAACCCAAAGCACACAAATGAACCAGGTGATGTTCACGGAGCAGGCCACAACATCCGCACCAGCAGGTATGGGCCAACAAACTAACACAACGGCATCATCCGGAGGATATCGAGATAACAGAAACGGCGGCGGAAGAAATAATAACAATAACAGAAACCGGATCCAGTATGACACCAAAGGCCGGCCAATGATCTAGTGTAGGGCCTACAATTAGTGGGGACACTTTGCCCGCGACTGCACAAAGGAAGCTAACCCTCAGCACCTCTGCCGATGGTGCGGGCCAGGTGACCATGAGGACGCAAATTGCCCGAAGCTTGGTGTAAACCTTCTAAACATAGAACCCACAGAGGCAGAAGTATTAGCAATCACCAGGGCGCAGGGCAAAAAGAGTGCATACCCAAATCCCTGCATGGAGACTGAAAGGGTGCAGGAAGCAAGAGACGAGATCACAAAATGAAATGGCTGCACAAAGGCAGAACAACCACTAGACTGCAAGTCCCCTACGGATGAGGGGAGAAGAAGAAATCTTACGACAAATATTGCAGATAGAGGTACCCGTGAGAATTCAAGACCTCCTAGAGACCATGTCGCAGCTAAAAACCGCTATCTTAAACTCTGTACCTTCACAGGTGAAAATGAGGGAGGTTGTGAGCCCCACAGCCGACTCTGCATTAAGGGAGGCCCTAAGCCCCACGGTCGACCCCATGTTGTTGGTAGTCAACAGTGGACGCCAACCGACGGTAGTAGAAACCGGTATACTGGGGACTACCTTGACAGACACTATTGTGGATGGAGGGTCAGGAGTAAATGTACTCCCAGAAGCGACATGGAAAAAACTGGGAAAGCCAATGTTGTGGCCCCCTACATTCAACCTACTAGGGGCAGACCAACACGGGATTAAACCCCTTGGTACCCTCATGGGCCAGCAGGTGATGGTTGGCACAGAGCCATTCGTGTTGGATTTTGTAGTAATCCCCCTGAAGCAGAAAGGATATGACGCCATTCTCGGGCGTGGGTGGCTCATTGCAGCAAAAGTGAACCATAACTAAAAGCGGAATACCCTTTCTTTGGAAAACGTTGGGAGGAAGTACGTGATCGATCTCCGTACGTAGATGGTGAGTGAGGAGTTAGCCTCCTCCTCCGACCCGGAACCTGAGGGAGACCAGTTGGGAGAGGGTGGAGATGGATGCCGCATGGAGCCTAGTGACGAAGGGGTGTTAGAACTGGAGGCATGCTCAGGGGATGACGGGGACTCTTTGAATGGCTTCTTCCATTAACAAATGGGAGATTATGAACTATTTACACCCTCGTGCAACGTATTGAGCATCGAAGAAGAACCAGATATATTTCCCCCAGAATATGGCGAGTACAAGGAAGGGGAGGCATCAATGAATGAGACATCGACACACCAATTCCTGAAGGGGGAGCCCATTAAATATCAGGAAGCCAATTTAAAGGAGACAAATCTCAGGGAGACGAGTGACCCCAAGATCATCCTTGTCGGAGATGACTGGAATCCAGTGCTGAAGGTCGCAGCCTTCAAAATTTTCCTTGAATACAAGGATGTCTTTGCATGGACATACAAGGACTTAAAGGGCATGCCCCCAGAGTTATGTGTACACCAAATAACATTGGTACTGGGAGCCCAGTCGGTGAGGAAGCAGCCTTACCGAATGAACAAAAATTATGCTGCACGGGTGAACAATGAAATTGAGCGAATGTTGGAAGCGGGCATAATCTTCAAAGTGCAGACAAGAAAATGGGTGTCTTCCATTGTGATTTCCCTCAAGAAAGAGGCCAATCATATCCGGATCTGTGTAGACTTTCGGTGCCTGAATGCTGTCACTATTAAAGACCTGTTTCCCATACCCTTCACCGACAGCATCTTAGAGGAAGTAGCTGGACATGAAATATATTCCTTCATGGATGGGTTCTCTGGGTACAACCAGATATCCATCGCGGAGGAAGATAAGTTGAAAACAACCTTCGTGGTGGAGGATGGTGTGTACGCATACAACTGAATGCCCTTCGGTTTATGCAATGCACCTACCACCTTTCAGTGCATCATCTTGCGCATCTTTGACAAGATGTCGATGGGGAACTTCAAAGCCTTCCTAGATGATTGGTCTATTTACAGCAGACAGGACATCCACTTAAAAACTCTCGAGGAGTGCCTAGAGAGATGTCAGAGGGCATGGTTGGCCCTCAACCCGAAGAAATATAGATTCATGGTACCACAAGGAAGATTGTTGGGACACATTGTGTGTAAAGAAGGATTGAAAATGGACCCGGACAAGATTCAGGTAATAGTAGAAATGGAACCTCCTACGGATGTCATGGGGATAAAGTCCTTCCTTGGTCATGTGGGGTACTACAAGAGGTTCATCAAGAACTTCGCTGAGGTGTCCCACCCATTGGATAAGTTGACACGGAAAGGGGAACCATACATTTGCGCAGAGCCACAGAGAAAGGCCTTTGAAGAGCTAAAGACAAGGTTGATGGGAGCACCCATACTGGCATACCCGAATTGGGATAAGTAATTCCACGTTCACGTGGATGCCTCAAACTATGCCATCGGGGCTACATTAGCCCAAGTAGGAGGACACGGGTTGGACCACCCCGTTTATTTTGCCAGCAGGTTGCTTTTGAAGGCAGAAAAGAACTACAATACCACAGAACGTGAAGCCCTTGGTATGATCTACGTCATACAGAAATTTCGTCATTACCTCTTGGCCACACCATTCACATTTTACGTAGACCACCAGGCACTCATGTACTTGGTGAACAAGCCTATTATCCAGGGGAGGATAAGCCATTGGCTATTGCTACTATAGGAGTTCACATTTTTAATTGTGGTAAGACCAGGGCAAAGCCATGTCATAGCCGACCAGCTGTCCCGGATTAAGTCGGGAGAACCTCCAGAGGGAGTAAATGATGATTTTTTGGATGCACACTTGTTCCAAATAGTCGTACTCCCTTCATGGTACAGGAAGATTGGAGAGTACAGGAAGATTGGAGAGTACCTATCGATGTCTCGATTTCGAGAGGGTATGCCTCCAGGGGAATGGAGAAAGCTCGTATTAAGGAGCAAGACTTTTTCGCTCATCAATGGGTTACTCTACAAAATGGGGCTGGACCAGGTATTAAGGTGTTGTGTCATGGAGGAAGAAGTCTCGAGCATATTAAGGGAGGCACATGAAGGACCCGCAGGTGGATATATGGGCCCAGACACTACAGCCCGCAAGGTGCTTCTCACAGGACTGTGGTGGCCAATGGTACATCACGACGCCAGGGAGTGGGTCGTGGGGTGCGACACTTGCCAACGGGCGGGCAAACCTCTAAAGTGGGACTTCGTGCCCCTCAACCTGTCGCACGCATAGGAACTCTTTGAACGATGGGGACTAGACTTTGTGGGTCCTCTTAAGGCCAGCCGCACACGATGGTGCCAGTACATTGTAGTTGCGATAGAATACTTGACCAAGTGGGTGGAGGCAAGGGCTCTCCCAGATAATTTGGCAATAAGCATGGTGAAATTTATTTACGAACAAATCATTACGCGATATGGTATACCTATTGAATTGACCAATGACCGGGGGGGCCACTTTGTGAACCATGTCATACGGTTGTTGACATCAGAGTTCAAGATTTTTCACTCATTATCGAGCCCGTACTACCCACATGCCAATGGCCAGGTGGAGGCCACAAACAAAATATTGGTATCGGTAATTTACAAGTCCTGCGGGGTAGAAAAGGAAGATTGGGAGGAGAGGTTACCCTCTATACTATGGGCCTACAGAATGACTTACAAAGTGACCACGAGTCAGACTCCGTTCAAACTCATGTATGGTCAGGAAGCGGTGGTACCAACGAAATTCATGGTGCCAAGCCTTCGCATTGCAGTAGAGAACAGACACGGGGATATGGAAAGCCTAAGGGAGAGACTATATGCCTTAAGTAAGTTGGATGAAAAAAGAATGCTGGCACAATGGGCCACAGAGACAGCCCAGGAAAGATGAAAGGTGTGGCATGACAAGCACCTTCGGCGAATGAAGTTTACTCCCAGACAGCTAGTGTTGAAATTCAACGGGAAGAATGAAATCAAACCTAGGAAATTCAAAGTGCAATAACTAGGGCCCTTCAGGGTACGCGAGGTCAATACCAACAGGGCGATTAAGTTGTGGACGCTAGACGGGAAGGAGGTGCTAGACGTCGTCAATGGATCAAAATTAAAGATTTATCACGAACGGAGGGAACCTAGCCCCTCTAGTCTGGATGTTTGTCAGTCTATTATAAGATAGAAAAAAAAGGTACGGTCCGTACGACAACCGTACCGTACAGAAAAAAAAAGAAAAAAAAGGTGGGTCCACCATACGGTGGAACCACCAACGATGGGACCACCGAAGGTGGAACCACCGTGTAATGGGACCATCGAAGGTGGAACCACCGTGCGGTGGATGCCACCGAAGGTGGTCACCCACACACCGCACACCCAGAATAAACCCCCACGCAACGCAAACAAGGAAACACAAAACCCCCGCGCAACGCAAACAAGGAAAAAAAGAAACACGCCGCCCAACAAGAAAAAAGAAACACGTCGCACCAGCATAAAGGAAACCACGCAGTCGGCATAAAGGAACACCATGCAGCCCACACACAGGGAGAAGGAAGGCAAAGGGAGAGAAAAGGAAGAAAAAAAAAAGGGGGAGAAGGAAAAGGAACAAAAAGAAGGCGAAGGAAACCCCCAGCAAACCGCATAGCAGTAACCATACACAACAAAGAAGGCCGTTATGAAGGTGTCCAACGACCATATGATTTTTAGCCGAAAATCAATTATACCAAGTTATACCAGAGATTAATGGATTTAGCAGGGAAATGAAGTTGGAAAAAACAGCTGCAGGCTTCTTCCAGTAGCAGCCTGAGGGATAGCAATATTAGGGTTTTGTCATCAGACGTACGTATTGCAGGTAACACCATGGATGCCAGCACCTGACAGAAGCAAAAGCAGAAAGCACCACAGGCTGTCATAAGTGCGAAAAACACATTGACGCCCCAGAACATCACCTTTGAAGGCTTGAATGGGTCAGAATGCCGGAAATGGTGGCAGGACACTCCCGACGATGATCTGGTGAAGTAAAACCTCCGTAAGGCGAAAGTGGAGTGGGCTATTCGGATGCCTGTGTTTTGTATCCGTGAGTATGAGGGTGCCCTACAGTTCATTGTAGACACCTTCGACAAGCACACATGCACCAACACTTTCGAATACCTCGGGAGGGATGTTACCATATCTTTCAAAGTAGGGGACTTCACGAGGGTATTTGGCATTCCAAGCAGACAGGGCAAGAAAATAGAACTGAACGCAAAAAAGATGAAGCAGGAAGAGAAGGAGCAGTGGATTAAATTAATCTCGAGGAACTTGACGACAACAGAGTTGGACAGCGTGGCTAGTGCCACGAAGGGTCGAGGAATCCGTAAGACTTTTGTTGCAGAGGGCCACTGGAGATGCATTATGGATGTCATCAAGAGCAGATTGACAGGGTCGGGTAGGGCGTCGAACATCGCCCTCCCTCAGATTATGCTGATGAATAGGTTGATGAATGGCATCATGTATGATTGGGCCGCATTACTCGCAGAGCACATGTATGAGTTTTTGACATTGTAGCATCGCACATTCTATATGCCTCACTACACTATAGGGTTGTTCCTGGAGGCCACGCGGGAAGCAGTGCCCGAGGAAGAGCTGGAGCTACGACTACAAGGACCGTTGGCAACAGGTGAGCCTCCAATAATGTGTTGGAGGCACTTGGACATTGGGCACTCTTCTGTGAAGTGGAAAAGGGCGGTAGATACGGCCTCGGCTTTAGGGGAGCCTAACAGCGGGAGGGATTCCAGTAGCACAGAGGAATCAAAAACAGAAAAGGAGGATGATAGCAACAGGGCAACGAAGGAGCGGGTTCTGTTTGCCCCACCCCTGCTACCGATGGGCACGTCGTTGCCATCATCTGGGGTAGGCGGCACCTTTATTTTGGCTTTTGGACAAAGCCACACAACAGTTACACTTGGCCCCCTTCAGCAACAGGTAGCACCTACGGAGGACATGGTAGAGTCAAGGATGGAGGAGTCACCGCATCGGGTAGTGGTCGCTGAGGAGCAGGGGCTGATGGAGGTGGTGGATACCGAGCCTCAGGTGCGATTGGACGTCATGGGTAGTGATGCAGTGGTGACTATTTCTGCATCCTTGTTGGAGGAGCAGACAACAACGAACCATTCCTCGATCGTAGAGATGCGTGCCGACCTCATGGCTATGCAGAGCTGGCTCACATAACGGTTTTAGATGACACTGGCACAACCAGAGAGAGCTGTTGTATTCTCACCGTGTCGAGAGACTAGAGCAGAGGTAGTTGACTTGGATGACTCATCAAGAGAGGCACATGGACTCATAGTTGGGAACGAGGCAGGGGAGGTCACCTCTGCTAGGCAGGTGCCAGGAGATGGTACACCTTCAGTGGCGGAGGAGGTACCTTCATAGCAGGAGGTCGTTGTGTCCATTCCACCAGAGACTTCATAGCCTTCGGCGCAGATGGGGGAGGATATTGAGACCTATCTAAATGACATGGCTGACATGGTGACAAGGGGTAGGCGAGTGGTGGCCACAGCCCAAACGCAAGCATTGCAGTAGGTGGTGGTGGAGCTAGAGCAGGTCTTACAGTTTATGCGGGTGGGCTGTCCGGCAGCCTTTGCTACCTGCTTTGAGTCTCAGGGTTGGCCGACTACTAAGACAGAGGAGATGCTCCAGGCTTGGAGGCTGCGTCAGCCCGTTGTGGAGAGTCGGGTGATGGCAGTTGTCCATGAGATCGAGCAGGTCTATCGGGATGCCTCTTATATATTGAGGCATACACAACAGGAGTTTGTGGTCCGCGAGGCTGCACGAGTAGCGTTGGAGAAGGAGATGGCCAGTTAGCAGGCCTCCTCGGCGGCCAAGAGGGTGCAGTTGTTGGCACAGCTTGAGGTGGCCCACGCAGAGACGGTTGAGACCTGGGCAGAGACAACTGAGGTAGAGATTCGTCTGGTGGTTGAGAAGAGTGTGAGGAGCCATGTGCAGCAGGAGTTGGATGTCGTCAGTACCGAGAGGAGTCTGTTGTAGACTCGGTTGGTTTGCGCGACGGAGGCAGCGGATACAAAAGAGAAGGAGTTGCTGGAAGCCGCACACATGGTGAAGACAACTTTGGAGAAAGTATTGGTGGCAGAGCGAGATGTGACTGTATGCACTCAGCAGGTGTATGAGCTTCGCGCCCGCTTGGCGGCCCAGACACCAACATCTCAGCCTTCTACTTTAGGGACGCTTCCTCAGTCCCCTCCCTAGTTTTTCTGATATGTATATAGTGTAGGTTGCATGATCTCCATTTTTGTTGTAAGTCATCTGGAGACGACTTTTCTTTTGGGGGGGATGATGTTGGCGGCATTATTGTATACAAAAATACGACTAGTTAATTAAGTTGTAATCGGGTTTGTTAGTTGGCAGCCGAGGGGTGGTAGTTGCGGTGTGACGGTTGGCACACGCACCCCCTCGGTATCTTTATATACTTCAGAATGTAACTTGCAACACGATTATGAATGGAATAATATCTCGTATACTTGTCTAATATCTATGGCGTTATTATTCTGCATTGTGTGCTTTATGTTTTAAGTTATTCACCCGAGAGGGCAAACAACACTTATGCAGGGTTTATAACCTTAAAAAGACTTAAAAATTTCAATGCTGAACTCACGAGGTAAGCAATTTCAATATTGGATGATGGTTGAATAAATTTGTATGCAGGAGGCTTTTAGTACAAGATTCAACACAAAACTTAAATTAATCAAGTTTTAAAATTGGGATCAACAAGTTCTGAATAATGAAACTTCTTCTCCTAACAAACCCTCTTCTTCATGGCAACATGATATTTACCATCCTAACAGATTAGCTGCAAGAATCTATTGGAGATTGAAATATGAAAAGAACATTTCCTTTGCTCCTCAAAATAAAAACAAAAATCTTAAGCAAGTGAAAGGTATTGAATATTACATTTTTCATGATTCATATTCACATTCTCTTGGAAAACGTTATGCATTTAAGAAATTTGTTCAACTACAATATGTTCTTACACCCATTTCTCTCACAACAGATCTATTTGTATTTCTTGGTAAAAACATCATGCCTTAGCACTTCTTTTCCCTTCATGTTGCTCTTCACCCTATGGCATAATTATCCCATTTAACGGGAGCGCTTTATCATTAGTGGTGGTATTGTTTCACTTTAACATACTTTGGGGCGGCAACATGAAGTCCATTTTTCTTCTTCTTTTTATACATTTATCTCTATCTTTGTGAATTATTCTTTATTAAATCTCTTTTCTTGTATAGGGTTATTCTTATGTAAGCATATAATTGTTCCTTGGTTTTCATATTTGCTTGGAGAGGGGCATCTTTAATGAGTACTGCACTTCTTCTCTTTCCTTCATTCTCTTGGAAATATTACCTCTTCTATGGTTTCGATTGTTTGAAAGTATGATATGCCCCTTAGCAGGGAGTGATCTCTTGAGAAGTATGTATCTCTTCCTTGAAAGGATTATATATGTTATTTAAAAATAATTTAAGTGTTGAAATCGGATATCCAATTTTTTGAGACTTTTATATTTAGACAGCGACAGTCCCGTGAGTCATTTTTAACTCACGGGTCGGGTGAATTTGTCAAAATCCGATATCCGCTCCATCCGATATCCGGTTTTTTGACAAAAAATTGCTAAAAAATTGATTTAGAGGTAAGAATTTTGTCGTTTTGAATCATTTTCATTCATTTTTTGTATTTTTTGTGAATGTTTATTTGATTTTTCATTGAAAATATGGTTTTTTTTCATGAAAACTAGGTTTTTTTAAAATCAAATACCTAATTGTTTAAATTTGTTAACTAAATTTTATTGTTTACATTCAATTAGGTTAAAAATGGGAGATAACAATGAAAACACTAACCAACCACAACTGCAACAACCAAACCCTCATTTGCCAAACCCCTCCTCAATTCAAGATTTGATTGCACAAAATTTGAATGAATTGAGGGGGATTGCAGAAGTATATCGTAGGATCCCTTGTCTAAACCCATTGTTTGATCCTCTCACGTCGATCGTAAAAAGTATGGAAACCATGACTGAGGAGCACTATGTCGCCCTTTTGTGGCGAGATTCTATGAAGGAAAAATATGCAGATGGCTTGTCGTATAAGGATATCAAGGATCTTGAGATATCCAAAGCCGAAATCGCCTCATTGTTTGTCAATCCCCATACTGGTCAGCCTGTAGATCCCAAAAAAAAAAAACTTTCTATCAAATGGTGCACAAATGATGGGATTGTGAAAAACTTTTGGGATCGTTGGTGGATGGTTTTCGACAAACCACCCAACAACAATCTTGATATCCCCTTCTATTTCATAAAAAAATTGTATGCTAAGTTTGTTTTACAGAAACATATGAACTACTTTGACATCCAACCTTTCTAGGGTGTAGGTTTAGGTATGCCCCAAAATAGACCTGGAACCGTCAGAGTAGTCCAGGACCCATATGTCCCCCCTCCTCCTGTTGATCCCCCACCTATAGTTCAGCATCCTGATATCATTTGTGAGGCGGCTTCACGGACCATATCGGCTATTCACTCTTTGAGTAGCCTTTTGGTTTCTTAGGTTGCGTCACTAGCTCAGCCTACTTTTGATGGTAGCGGTGCATCGGGTGGTGCTGACACGTCATCCTCAGCTCCACACATATGCGTGCCACATAGTTGTGTCATGTGTGGGCACGTATGCTTGGGTCCAGTTGGACAGCCCATTGATCCTGCTGTGGATAGTGCAGATTACGAGGTACATGAGATGCATGATGCACCAGAGGTTATTACACAGACTGGAGGATACCCTGGGGAGTCCTCACATGCTAGAGGTGAGGAGGCACCGTCATCATACATTGATGATGTATTGGTAAGACTTGTGTTTTCACAGTTCATGTTATATTTTAATTAAATATTTATAAATTAGATAATATTAAGTACTAATTTTTATTTACATGGTCTATTTAACAGTTGATGATCGAGGATGAGTTGAGATAGATTCGGGAGGGCACCTTTTCGGCCATTTCATTTGGCCTCGATAGCTTGACGGTACATATATTATTGCACCTAGTCGTTTGTATTTTATTGTACATACATGCTCATCATTTATATTTGTATTAATTAGATTATGTAGTAACTTGCATGTATATCTTATTTTACTCTTGTAGGGCATAAGCAGCACGAGTGCGGTGCAGTGTGATCTAGGATCTGGTAGTGCAATTGGAGACAAGGGAAAGGTAATTGAATGCAAATATGATTGAATGAATAGTTTAAATAACTTATAGTGATTATACATGTCTAGACATAGATTGATAGTTTCATATACTTGTTGTGTATATATACAGAGAATCCTTGGCTTCACATCCTTGATGACTACACCCAGTATACCTGAAGAAGAAGAAGAGATGTCTCAAGTAGATGTGTGTTTATTTTATTTTTTGATTGGTAGATATAATTTGTTGTTATCAGTGACAATTATATGCTAACTTGTATCAATGTCATGTTTCTAAACATATGTAGGTTGTTTATGAAAATATTCAAAACATACCTCCTCTACTGAAGACATACATCAAGAGTCCTGCAAAGCTGAAGAGAAAACGTGGAGATGAGGTAAACATGAATAGTTCAATTAAATAGTTCATTTTTATGTTAACTTTTCGAATGTGAATTATATAATATAACTAATATTAATCATGGTTTGTTTTTCTTGTGCAGGATCCTTCAGAGCCGAGCAGTGCGGCGAAGAGGATCAATTTTGATGATCCATCAGCAGCTTAGGATGTTATAGATAGTTTTGGGATGCTTACATGTCTAGTTGGCATGTATATTTTGTATATGGACATACATTCACGTATTTAGAGATACATTTTGTTTCAGTTGGTGTTTATGCCATATTTGTGTATGGACATACATTTGTAATCATTCGACATTTTTATATATACAGAAGTTGATATTCGATCATATAAATTGTTGCTCATCTGTGTGTGGTGTTATCATGGAAATCTTTAATCGTCATTCCAATAATTAACAATGGTTAATAATGGCTATTTAATGAACAATACAATTCATTTCATTTCATCGCAAGTGTTGTTTTTATAATGAACAATATAATTCATTTAATGAACAATACAATACAATTTATTTAATGAACAATACAGTTCATTTAATCAACAATACAATAAAATTCATTCAATGAACAATACAATTCATAAACAATACAATTCATTTAATGAACAATACCCTATGCATGCTCCTGTTTTGCCCCCCCACTCGATCGAACGCTCGAGGTCATACCCTACCGGTGTCGTCCCTTGAGTGCCCTAAGTGCTCAAAATTGTCAAACTTTGATGGGCCCTAACTCGGAATCTATGGCACCTGCGAACGATCCATTTGGACCTACGGGGCTATGAGAGGGGTCCCTACAAAAGCCTATCTCGGTTTTTCAAGTTCCCTACGATTTTATTAGGGCAGCAATTTTTCGGTTGGCGAAAAATCGTCAGTCTCACTCAATGGAATGTTGTCGTGTGGCCAATTTTTCGTTCAGCTCATCGCGATGATGAACCATCAGCTCCAACATGTCCAGTTAGGCATAATTACCCTACGCATGCTCCTATTTTGCCCCCCCACTCGATCGAACGCTCGGGGTCATACCCTACCGGTGTCGTCCCTTGAGTGCCTTAAGTGCTCAAAATTGTCAAACTTTGACGGGCCCTAACTCAGAATCTGTGGCACCTGCGAACGATCCGTTTCAACCTACAGGGCCACGAGAGGGGTCCCTACAAAAGCCTATCTCGGTATTTCAAGTTTCCTTATGGTTTTATTAGGGCAGCAATTTTTCAGTTGGCGAAAAAATCGTCAGTCTCACTCAATGGAATGTTGTTGCCTGGTTGATTTCTCATTCAGCTCGTCACGATGATGAACCGTCAGCTCCGACATGTCTAGTTAGGCATAATTACCCTACACATGCTCCTTTTTTTCCCCCCCACTCGATCGAACGCTTGGGGCAATACCCTACCGGCGTTGTCCCTTGAGCGCCCTAAGTGCTCAAAATTGTCAAACTTTGACGGGCCTTAACTCAAAATCTGTGGCACCTGCAAATGATTCGTTTGAACCTACGGGGCCACGAGAGGGGTCCCTACAAAAGCCTATCTCGGTATTTCAAGTTGCCCTACGGTTTTATTAGGGCAGCAATTTTTCGATTGGCAAAAAAATCGTCAATCTCACTCAATGGAATGTTGTCGCCTGGTCGATTTCTCGTTCAACTCGTCACGATGACAAATTGTCGGCTCTGACATGTCCAGTTAGGCATAATTACCCTACGCATGCTCCTATTTTGCCCCCTCACTCGATCAAACGCTCGGGTTCATACCCTATCGACGTCATCCCTTGAGCGCCCTAAGTGCTCAAAATTGTCAAACTTTGACGGGCCCTAACTCAGAATCTGTGCACCTGTGAATGATCCATTTGAACCTACGGGGCCACGAGAGGGGTCCCTACAAAAGCCTATCTCGGTATTTCAATTTTCCCTACGGTTTTATTAGGGCAGCAATTTTTCGGTTGGCAAAAAAATCGTCAGTCTCACTCAATGGAATGTTGTCGCCTGGTCGATTTCTCATTCAGCTCGTCGCAATGATGAACCGTTGGCTCCAACATGTCCAGTTAGGCATAATTACCATACGCATGCTCCTATTTTCCCCCCCCCCACTCGATTGAACGCTCGGGGTCATACCCTACCGGCGTCGTCCCTTGAGCGCCCTAAGTGCTCAAAATTATCAAACTTTGACGGGCCCTAACTCAGAATATGTGGCACCTGCGAATGATCCGTTTGAACCTACGGGGCCATGAGAGGGGTCCCTACAAAAGCCTATCTCGGTATTTCAAGTTGCCCTACAGTTTTATTAGGGCAGCAACTTTTCGGTTGGCAAAAAAATCGTCAGTCTCACTCAATGGAATGTTGTCACCTGGTCGATTTCTCGTTCAACTCGTCGCGATGACGAACCGTCAGCTCCGACATGTCCAGTTAGGCATAATTACCCTGCGCATGCTCCTATTTTGCCCCCCCACTCGATCGAACACTCGGGGTCATACCCTACCGGCGTCATCCCTTGAGCGTCCTAAGTGCTCAAAATTGTCAAACTTTGACGGGCCCTAACTCGGAATCTATGGCACCTGCGAACAATTAGTTTGAACCTACGAGGCCATGAGAGGGGTCCCTACAAAAGCCTATCTCGGTATTTCAAGTTGCCCTATGGTTTTATTAGGGCAGCAATTTTTCGATTGGCAAAAAAATAGTTAGTCTCACTCAATGGAATGTTGTCGCCTGGTCAATTTCTCGTTCAGCTCGTCGGGATGATGAACCGTCAGCTCCGACATGTCCAGTTAGGCATAATTACCCTTTGCATGCTCCTGCTTTGCCCCCCCCCCCCTCCCACTCGATCCGACGCTCGGGGTCATACCCTATGCATGTGACATCCATGAAGGGATATGAAGGGATATTTTATAAACAATCAGAAACCTTTAATGATAATCAAGTTGAAGCCTTGAGATTTATGCAATATGGTTCAAGTCCAAAACTGTACCCTGAGAGCATTTTGATTTTACTTATGTCTTGTGTATTATAATAAAGACCAATTTGCCAATGTGACATCTTCATATGAGAGAAAAGCTTCATTTTATCTCAATACAGTTGTACCTGTTTCATTATTAGAAAAAATAAATATACAAAGATCTGTTATTAGTATCCTCTAAATTATGGATTTGAATTGATGTTTTCAATTAGTTATTATCTATTCAGCTTTTCTTCATAAGGCACAACCATCTGGTGGTTATCATATGAGGACAACCATCCATGACTTTCAAAGTAATTGATATTTATTCCTACACCTCACACTCACAAGATTAATAATAAAATGACATTTATGATTCATCAAATGCTGACAAAGTCTAATCAAAGTTCAACTTCAAGATGTATACAACATATCATATTCAACTTCAAGATGCATACAACTTACCATATTCAAGCTCATGCCAACCACCACTTGGATATTGTTATATGTCGATTAAAGTACAATATATGTAATAAAACCATCTAGTCTTACAAAAAAGCCATCATAGACCATCTATGTCGATTAAAGTACAATTCATTTGTAACAGGGGCACACTCACAATCTGAAGTTGCAAAGCCCTGTGGGAAGCATCAAATTAGAAATTTATTAATCTAACTCATACTACTATCAAAAGCATCAAAGATGCTACTGCTAGAGAACACCATGCTCCATTGTGGACAGAATATTAGGTGCATCTGATGTCAGCATCTGAAAATGAAACAATGTTATTCAATTGCCAAAATCTAACTGACTTTATTTTATAAACCATTAATGAATAAAAATAGACAAGGTTACCTGAGTGAAAGTTCGATGACCACTTTGACTAGTAGGTGTTGATGTTGAAGGCCCAACATTAACCTATTTACCTGACTATCAATGTCAAATGTTTGATTCAATAGATCATCTGTCATGACAATTTGATCCACTGCAGATGTATCCTGGCCACATGCATTTGAATCATCTTCATGATAATAAATACAACAAGACCCACAATTTAATCTCATTAATGCACAAAGGAATATGTACCATCACCAAGAGAGGGTTTCATCAACAACGAATGATCTAGCATGAACCTGTATTTTTAAGAATTGTTAGTCTACACATAAAATGCATGGATGAACATAATGGATTTATGATAATCACTTCAACTGAAATGCATGATAATAAATGAAAAGGTGGGATCATATACCATAAAAATATGTCCCTTCGGATTATATCAACAGAACCCACTATGTTGACGCAAAAATCGTAATGTGATACTATTGTATATCATCAAAAAATACCTTCATGAGCATAAAGGTTATGCGATAATTATATCATAAAAAATTATCAAATAGTGTTCTCTAATAACAAAAATTCTAAAGCTCATCAAATGCATGATAATAAGTCGTGTTGCAAAAATACGTCCCTTCCAATTATATCGAATGTACTCACTATGTGCATGCAAAAACCGTGTTGCCAAAAAAAAATGTTCATCAGTAGACCTGCATTTTGAACACATCCTTAATATACACGTAACAATCTTGAACATTATGGTTTAATGATCATTGTTTGAAATGAAATGCATGATAAAAAAATAAGGCACCATTAAAGACCTATTACTCAAGTGTGCCTGAAGGGTCATCTCTCTGTTTAAGAGTATCCAGTATTGCTTCATGATCAACAGTAGTCACTGTCCATAGCTCTTTGGTCTTCGGTTTTTCTTGATGCTTCAACAACTTGACATTTGTAGCTATAATAAGGTGTGAATACATTATAATGGTTTTGTGTCTCTCATAGTCTTCAAATGCAAGTATGCCATTCTTTCTAATCATGTATGTTCGCAACCAAGTTCCCACAACAACAATTGAACCTGTAGGATATGTGAACCCATCATCATCTATCACTGGTTGTGTTAGCTTTTGTTTTCCCTGTACACATTGTGCCAACCAATATTTTGATCTCTCTTCATTCCCTTGCGGTGCAACAACTGCAAAAACATGTCCTGGTTGTACAAGATCTGATAGATGATCATACTCAAGTGAACTTTCCATGTCATTGTTTGACAAGGATATTGTTTGAGATAAAGGAGTTAGATAGTGGGGAACCCACGTATCAACCCACTCACTTGACTCGCACTGATCCCAATCACACCGAAGACAACTCTGACAAAAACAAGCCAACGCTCGTGTCCAAATGGTCCATGTACTTGCATCTGAGCTGAGAAATGAATGCATCTTTGAAGAATCTTTAATTGTTTGACAATCCAATCTATCTCCCACTGTTCCCTCCTCAACCAACCAAAAGAATCTGCTCACTGCTGAATCAAGAGTACCTCCATGTGACAATGTTGAACTACACCAATCAACAATATAATGTGCATCAGAGAAATTTGCACCTGAAATCCTCAATTGCTCCTTAACTAGAGCTCTCTTCAAACATGCACCTGCTCCATCATGCTCTCCCTTCCCATGCCCCGCCTCAAAAAAACATCAAATATGAGGTATACGCCTCTCCACATGCATTCTACTCAACCAATAAAACATATGCGCATTCTTGAATTGACCCATACAGTTATCTAACCATATTATATGTCGGTCAATTGCAATATCTTTCTCATGCAAGAACTCAAAAAAATTCTTGAAAGAATGTTGCACATACTTGGAGGAGTGTGATCTATCATCGCTCATATAAAAATGATACTCCCTAATTATCTTCCTGTCCTCTTCTGTACTATCAAGAGCATGTCTATATGTAATGTGAACAAAAATAGCAATCTGGGCTGAATTGTAGTACTAAGACTGTATCTCATTTTGTGGTTGCAATGTATAGTTCTCTGCAAAATCAACCACCGATACAATAGTTCCAATCGAGAAAGAGTTCTTACACATCCTGAACTGTTGATCCAACCACTGAGACCTATGGGTGTGCCTTGCATACTTGTAGAAAAGATTTTCCTTAAAATCCAAAATAAAATCAGCAATACTCACTTCTCTTGAGACTAATTCACATCTAGAACCTTCACCTCCACTCTTCACAGTATATTTCACTGTCTCGTATCTTTTTTTCTCAACATAATTATTTCCAAACTCGTGTTCGCTGCCCTCATGAAAACATGAAACAAACTTTGACAACCCACCGCATTCTGAGCACTTCTCATTCAAACAATAATTTCTATAGAAATAGTAGCCATCATCTCTAGGACATAAAAATAGATCTTGCAAGTCTCTTGATGATCTTGGAAATAACATTGCACCACACTCCTGCAACATCTCATTAGTATGCATTGTAGAACGAATATGACATAAAAGTTCATGGTACATTGAAAACTCCACATGGTACTTGCAACAACAGGTATTGCGAATCTTAAGAGGAACACAATAAAATGGTTTCGAAGATTCAAAGGCCCTTTGTGATATTTGCAAAGTTGGATGTAATTCACAAAAAAATTTGTACAACATTGTTTGGCTTGATTCCAAGAAATGTTTGGGATGCGGTGTGCGGTCTCGGTTGCCGATTCTTAATTTCAAAACATCCTTTACATTGGGTTACACTCTAGAATTAGAGTGCCAAAATTGTTGAATCTCTTCCTTCACATTGTTAGTCAACTTTCTATCAACACATGGAAGCCTCCCACCAAATTCCCATGTATCTTGTTGAAGTGGATCATCAAGTCTTTGTCTTCGTGCAAGTGCTCTATCCAAAGTTTTATGGTTTATGTTAAAATCAACACAAGTTTGTCTCATTTGATAAGCCTTCCTCAATTGATGGCTTACTAAGGAGGTTGTAATCACTCTTCGAGCGTCTCTCTTATCTCTTTCTTCGGTATTCTTTCCAATAGAATTGAGAGTGTCAAATAGATTTTTTGCAATAATAGAATTTCTCTCCGTTTTCTTGTTCATACGAATCTTCAATTTGTTTAGCAATGGTCTCATCTTTATCATCTTTAGCAATTGAACAAAGAGTTGGCATTGCTCGGTCAATGTCTTATTGCTAAAATTTTGGTTGAAAATTTTTGTAGCCCACAACCGAACAGTTCTTGTTGACCTCTTGCCTTCAAGATTTGCAATAATGTTCTCATCGATTTCAAATAACCATTTTGGGGTTCTTGAAGGTCTTGGATTTGGAATTTGTCTTTCATCCATGAGAGGGTCTTCATTTCTAAAGTAATTAGGTGTTACATATGGTTCGCTTGGTGAGGCAATTCCACCTTCAATGTTAAAGTTTTCCACATTTTCACCTCCTATGTCAAAATTTTCCACATGTTGAGCATTTTCATTATCACTTTCAACATTTTCAAAATTTTCAATATTTTCACTTTCAAAATCTACATTTTCATTTTCAATAACTTGTGGCACATTTTCCACATGTTGAGCATTTTCATTATCACTTTCAACATTTTCAAAATTTTCAATATTTTCACTTTCAAAATCTACATTTTCATTTTCAATAACTTCTGGCACATTTTCAATTTCAATTTCCTCTTCAGTTGAACTAACATTAGCAATATTTAACATACCTTGTCTTCTCCTCCTATGACATTCTCTATCTCTTTCTCTATACACTTCAACTTGGTCATTTGAAAGTTTTCTTTTGCGTTTAGACTTTCGACGACTACTACTCCCCATTTCCCTCCACACATATGCTCCTTCGTGATTGACAATGTATGTTTTCACTTTAAGAATCTCCCAAAAGCACTAATTTGTCTCTAGCTATCCGCAACCCCGTGATCGTCGACAGAAAACATAGGACCTAGACTGTCGGCCCTTGGAATCAACAGAATGGCCCACAAACCCTTTTTTTTTTTGGTTTTTAGTACCAAAATTGGATATCCGATATCCGATTTTATCGGATATCAGATTTTAGTAGAAAAATATGTGGTCCCCCAAAAAAATTCCTGTTGCCGCCATTTACAAACTAAACTGCCACATGGTAGAAATCCGATATCTGATTAAATCAGATATCAGATTTTATTGGTCATATTTTAGAGAGAGAAAGAGAGGAGGAGGAGAGGGAGATAGGGAGAGAGACACACACAATATGACCCCTAACGACATGATTTGGTGTCTTAAGGGGTCTGATGGTGTCGTTAGGGGTCATATGGTGTCCATAGGGGTCATATGGTGTCCCATGAACCCTTATGACCTCTTAGGACACCATATGACCCCTAATGACACCATATTGGGTCGCTTTGGGTCATATTATGTCCTAAGGGGTCATATTGTGTCTTAAGGGGTCCTATGGTGTCCCAAGACACCATATGACCCCTATGGACACCATATGACACCTAGCGACACCATAGGACCCCTTAAGACACCAAATCATGTCGCTAGGGGTCATATTGTGTCCTACGACCCCGTACGACACAATATGATCCCTAACGACATGATTTGGTGTCTTAAGGGGTCCTATGGTGTTGTTAGGGGTCATATCATGTCCATAGGGGTCATATAGTGTCTTGGGACACCATAGGACCCCTTAAGACACAATATGAACCCTAACGACACAATATGACCCAAAGCGACCCAATATGGTGTCATTAGGGGTCATATGGTGTCCTAAGAGGTCATAAGGGTTCATGGGACACCATATAACCCCTATGGACACCATATGACCCCTAACGACACCATAGAACCCCTTAAGACACCAAATAATATCGTTAGGGATCATATTATGTCGTATAGGGTCGTAGGACACAATATGACAACTAACGACATGATTTGGTGTCTTAAGGGGTCATATGGTGTCGTTAGGGGTCATATGGTGTCTTGGGACACCATAGGACCCCTTAAGACACAATATGACCCCTAACAACACAATATGACCCAAAGCGACCCAATATGGTGTCATTAGGGGTCATATGGTGTCCTAAGAGGTCATAAGGCTTCATGGGACACCATATGACCCCTATGGACACCATATGACCCCTAACGACACCATCGGACCCCTTAAGACACCAAATCATGTCGTTAGGGGTCATATTGTGTCCTACGACCCCGTAAGACACAATATGACCCCTAATGTTATGATTTGGTGTCTTAAGGGGTCCTATGGTGTCGTTAGGGATCATATGGTGTCTTGTGACACCATAAGACCCCTTAAGACACCAAATTATGTCGTTAGGAGTCATATTGTGTCCTACGACCTCGTAAGACACAATATGACCCCTAACGACATGATTTGGTGTCTTAAGGGGTCCTATGGTGTCGTTAGGGGTCATATGGTGTCCATAGGGGTCCTATGGTGTCTTGGGACACCATAGGACCCCTTAGGACACAATATGACCCCTAATGACATGATTTGGTGTCTTAAGGGGTCCGATGGTGTCGTTAGGGGTCATATGGTGTCCCATGAACCCTTATGACCTCTTAGGACACCATATGACCCCTAATGACACCATATTGGGTCGCTTTGGGTCATATTGTGTCCTAAGGGGTCATATTGTGTCTTAAGGGGTCCTATGGTGTCCCAAGACACCATACGACCCCTATGGACACCATATGACCCCTAACGACACCATAGGACCCCTTAAGACACCAAATCATGTTGTTAGGGGTCATATTGTGTTCTACAACCCTGTCCGACACAATATGATCCCTAATGACATGATTTGGTGTCTTAAGGGGTCCTATGGTGTTGTTAGGGGTCATATGGTGTGCATAGGGGTCATATAGTGTCTTGGGACACCATAGGACCCCTTAAGACAATGACCCCTAACGACACAATATGACCCAAAGTGACCCAATATGGTGTCATTAGGGGTCATATGGTGTCTTAAGGGGTCCTATGGTGTCTTGGGACACCATAGGACCCCTTAAGACACCATATGACCCCTAATGACACAATATGACCCAAAGCGACCCAATATGGTGTCATTAGGGGTCATATGGTGTCTTAAGGGGTCCTATGGTGTCCCAAGACACCATATGACCCCTATGGACACCATATGACCCCTAACGACACCATATGACCCCTTAAGACACCAAATCATATCGTTAGAGATCATATTATGTCGTACGGGGTCGTAGGACACAATATGACCCCTAACGACATGATTTGGTGTCTTAAGGGGTCCTATGGTGTTGTTAGGGGTCATATGGTGTCCATAGGGGTCATATAGTGTCTTGGGACACCATAGGACCCCTTAAGACACAATATGACCCCTAATGACACAATATGACCCAAAGCGACCCAATATGGTGTCATTAGGGGTCATATGGTGTCTTAAGGGGTCCTATGGTGTCCCAAGACACCATATGACCCCTATGGACACCATATGACCCCTAACGACACCATAGGACTCCTTAAGACACCAAATCATGTCGTTAGGGGTCATATTGTGTCCTACAGGGTGTAGGACACAATATGACCCCTAACGACATGATTTGGTGTCTTAAGGGGTCCTATGGTGTCGTTAGGGGTCATATGGTGTCCATAGGGGTCATATGGTGTCCATAGGGGTCATATGGTGTCTTGGGACACCATAGGACCCCTTAAGACACCATATGACCCCTAACGACACAATATGACCCAAAGCGACCCAATATGGTGTCATTAGGGGTCATATGGTGTCCTAAGAGGTCATAAGGCTTCATGGGACACCATATGACCCCTATGGACACCATATGACCCCTAACGACACCATCGGACCCCTTAAGACACCAAATCATGTCGTTAGGGGTCATATTGTGTCCTACGACCCTGTAAGACACAATATGACCCCTAATGTTATGATTTGGTGTCTCAAGGGGTCCTATGGTGTCGTTAGGGATCATATGGTGTCTTGTGACACCATAAGACCCCTTAAGACACCAAATTGTGTCGTTAGGGGTCATATTGTGTCCTACGATCCCGTAAGACACAATATGACCCCTAACAACATGATTTGGTGTCTTAAGGGGTCCTATGGTGTCGTTAGGGGTCATATGGTGTCCATAGGGGTCATATGGTGTCTTGGGACACCATAGGACCCCTTAGGACACAATATGACCCCTAATGACATGATTTGGTGTCTTAAGGGGTCCGATGGTGTCGTTAGGGGTCATACGGTGTCCATAGGGGTCATATGGTGTCCCATGAACCCTTATGACCTCTTAGGACACCATATGACCCCTAATGACACCATATTGGGTCACTTTGGGTCATATTGTGTCCTAAGGGGTCATATTGTGTCCTAAGGGGTCCTATGGTGTCCCAAGACACCATATGACCCCTAACGACACCATAGGACCCCTTAAGACACCAAATCATGTTGTTAGGGGTCATAGACCACAATATGACCCCTTAGGACATAATGTGACCCAAAGCAACCTAATATGGTGTCATTAGGGGTCATATGATGTCCTGAGAGGTCATAAGGGTTCATGGGACACCATATCACATAACTATCATTAGTGGTCATAGTAAGACACAATATGACCCCTAACGACATGATTTGGTGTCTTAAGGGGTCCTATGGTGTCCCAAGACACCATATGACCCCTAACGACATGATTTGGTGTCTTAAGGGGTCCTATGGTGTCCCAAGACACCATATGACCCCTAACAACACCATAGGTCCCCTTAAGACACCAAATTGTGTCATTAGGAGTCATATGGTCTCTCTCTCTCTCTCTCTCTCTCTCTCTCTCTCCTCCCTCTACCTCTCTCCCTCCCTCTCTCTCTCTCTCTCCCTCTCTCCATCCCTCTCTCTCCTCTCCCTCTCCTCCTCTCTCCGTCCCTCTCTCTCTCTCTCCCTCTCTCCCTCTCCTCCTCTCTCTCTCTCTCTCTCTCTCTCTCTCTCTCTCTCTCTCTCTCTCTCTCTCTCTCTCTCTCTCTCTCTCTCTCTCTCTCTCTCTCTCTCTCTCTCTCTTTAAAATATGACTAATAGAATCCGATATCCGATTTAATCGGATATCGGATTTCTGCCATGTGGCAATTTACTTCATAAATGGCAGCAAAGGGAAATTCATCGGGGACCGCAAATTTTTGTACAAAAATCGGATATCGGATAAAATCCAATATCCGATTTTTATACTCAAATTTTCAAATTTCAAATTTCGGCTCGGGAATGCTTTGGTATTAGGCTTGGAAGTTACAAGCCTGGAAAGTCAACTGAAAAAACATGTTTTTCAGTATTCCTTGGTTTTCTAGACTTTACACTGGTGGCTGACGACTTTTTTTGTAGCCAAAATTGATAAAACGAAAAGAGTTTTTTAAGGATGTTCCCAGCTTTCCAACAATATAAGGCTTGTCTTATTTCGACTTTAGCAAATAATTATTATTTATTTTCTAATTGAATTCTGACAATAGTCCTGATTGATATACTGATTGAAAAACACTCATAACTTTCAAACGGTATAACATTTTTTGAAACCGAAACATGCGTCACATCCTATGCTTCGTCTACTATATGGAAAAATTAAAAAAAAATTAAATTTCATAAGGTTTTGACCAAGTTAAGGTGGTCAGACGTAGGAGTTTCTGAATTTCTGAAAAGTTGTAGTAAAAAAATCATAAATAATTATTTAATTCATAAAAAATTAAAAAAAAATATGTGTCACATCCGAACATGAGTCTAATACTTATATTATAAATATTATAAAAAAATATTAAGATTTGATTTTGATTAGGGTGGTCAGACATACGTCTACTTCTTATTTTTTTCCTGAAATTTTAGTACCACTGCATTGAAATTTGAAATTTTCATCAAATAGGATTTTTTTTTTCCAAAAAACAACTAGTAGCTTAGAAACTACATTCAATTTTCTATATATTCTCTTCTTACATATTTTAAAAATAATGTTCACAACTTATTCAAATTTTCATGTCAAGTTGCATAACTCTAATTTTTCTGAAATTTCATTGCCACTTAAGGGTCTGTTTTGGCACACCATGATCCTGCACATACCCCTATTACTTGATATCATTTCTTGTGTGAAATTGTTGTTGTTCATTCAAGGATTCTCTCTTATACAAGAGTTGTTAGTCCTTGAATGAGACCTCTTTTACACTTGGTAATGTTCATCTATGATAAATTCACCCATCCCTCTGGGGGCTAAAAGTGAGTCATCCCTCATCAAGAATCCCTTTCACCTAGAAACAAGAGGAAGGATTGCATTCTTGTTCTTTCCTTTTCTTGTTCTAGAAGATGTTATATTTGTCTAAGATAACTCCTCTTGGGGGTAGATGTCTTTTGAACAAATATCTCTTCTCCTCCAAAGATCATCTTTACACTTACAACAAGATATCTATTTTCAACTATCTTATCCTTGCTTGGATTTATGACATTGTTGCATGGTGGATATCTTCTTTTTGATGAAGGTAGGTATCCTTGTTCTTCTTTCCTTAAGATATCAACATCAACCTATCTTGACATCTTAAGGGGGGGGCACCCACACTACTCCTTTGTACTATACTTCTATCATGCATTGTACAGTGAGACATTCTTGGAACTAGAGGGAAACCCCTTAGAGAAAGATGTCATCACTTTTATTGTATAGTGAGACATTCTTGGAACCAGAGGGAAGCCTCTTAGAGAAAGATGTTGTCACTTTTTGTACAGTGGGTCATTCTCAGAACCAAAGCACGGTCTCTTAGAGTGAGATGTCTTCACTTCTTCTTTTCTTGTATAGTGGGACATTCTTGGAACTAGAGGGAAACCTCTTAGAGCAAGATGTCATCACTTTTCTCTTATACAGTGTGTCATTCTTGGAACTAGAGCACAGTCTCTTAGAGGGAGATGACGCCACTTTTCTTTTATGCGTTGTAATTATTCTCGGAACCAGAGCACGGTCTCTTAGAGCGAGATATCACACCTTTCTTAACATTTGTACTACACATTCTATACAAGTTGTAGTGTACTCGGGCATAGACTCCTATGAGGCGCTTCAAACTTCACTTCCACACACGCGCATGAGGTTGAGTAGAACTAATGGTGTTCTCACTCTCTCTCTCTTTACATGGATCACCTAGACAAGCTCTAGGGGTGAGATTTTCCATGTCCTTCTCTCCTTGGATCACCTAGTTTTAGGGGTGAGACATCCATGGTTTCTTTATTCTTCGCCTTTCTCTCATGGATCACCAAATGTGTATTCATTCCCTCTCTCTTCTTCCTCTCATGAACTAATAGATTTACTATTGATAGTTCACGGGTGATGTCATCTTTTCTCTTTTATGTGATCGCTCGTGTTTATGTGATGGCATTGGTCTTTGTGTCCTAATTAGTTGTGGAGACATCTGAGCTCAAGATCTCTTCGACTAGTTTGTTTGTCATCTTGTGTCTTGTTATTGTCATGTGTCTTTTTGCGCTTTGTCTTTGTTTGATGTGTCTTGTCCCTTTTTGTTTTGTGTGCTCTTGCATATGTTGGCATGAGTTGATACCCTAAGATTGGGAGATTTTTGCTCCTCAATATTAGTGGTGTCTTATAGTCCTTGTGGCATTGCTTTGCATCTCTCATTTCCATCCCTCTTTTCTTCTACTTTACCAGCAGTAGTGGCGTAAGCCATACTCCCGCTAAAGTGGGGGCTAATTGTAGTGTCATAAAATTGCGATTCCTGTAATTTTAACCACATTTTGGGTCCTCACCTTGGCGATGACATCTTCTTCCCTAACCGAGACCTATTTCTGCATTCTCACCCCTTCACCCTTCCTCCTTCATGTCCTGTGTCTGATCTAGATCCTATCTGGGCCCCAAAATAGGGTAGGACAGGGGCATAGTGCCCCTGTCCCCCTAGGACAGAGGCGTGGCACCCTTGTCCCCACCCCTTAGGGTGACCCTATGTCAGGTCTGCCCGGTCTCTTATGCATAATTTGTCTTCAAGGTTTGCAATTCCTCTTTGTTGGCCTTCAGTGGTTGAAAATTAATCCTTGAAGCATGTATAAAAAGGAATTCAATACCCTCATTCATGGATAGATGGACAACACATAGATAGATGATAAGTGATAAGGAGCATCAGGAGAAGATACAAGATTTCAAGGTCATCATCAAGCATTTAAGCATTCAAGTCTTCTTCATTCATCCATTGGAGCAACATTACAACATTCATTTGCAAGCATGTGTGTGTGTTAGGGTTTTGTCATGTTACATGCCATTTCATATAACATTTGTGGTTACATTCAAGAAGCAAAGCAATCATCATCAACAAGTTACAAATCTACAAGGTATACATTTCCATTGTTTACATTCAAGCATTTTCAGTTACTTTCTTTCAAGATTGATTCCTCAACCAAGGTTTACTGAGGCAAACCCCTATCCACAACCATTCTTCCTCTCTTTTTTGTGTGTAGGTTGCAGGTGCACAACTGTAATTGCAGGTTTGGGCTTCATTTGCAGAGACAGAAGAACCCTTTTTGTTTCGTGGACTTTGTGGTGGGCCATGTACATTCCCGCCATGGTCCCGATGATTTTTCTCCAAATTTGCAAGGCAGATCCGCATTAGTCTAATTAGCTCAGATCCGAAGTTACAACGCGATCTCGAACTGGTAGCTCCTCATTTCACTCATTTCCTCTCTCTTTTCCACATAGTCAACAAGTCAAATTTCTCGTTTACAAAAGAGGGTAAATCACACTTCAACCGCTTGCAATCCACTCAGAATTCACATCCTTGTTTCCCTCGGATTTGGATCTAGCAGATTCAAGCCCCTCTTTTGAATGTAAAGTTCCTCCCAAGTAAAAATCATCCTAGTGGCTTCCTTTCTCTCTCCTAGGTGGGGAGTCACTAGGATCCAATTTTTGACTTTACACCAAGATATTGTCTAAGTAAACAATCACAAATTAATTAATGAGAGGCAACAACAACTCATTTATTAGGCACATGAAAGTTGTAATGACCATATTTTAATAAGAAAACTATGAAAAAAAGTAAACAGTTTATTTTTTCACATGCTTAGACAATTAGATCACCATTAAGAAGCAATGCACGCTAACAAACCAATTATGATGTTGCAAGTGAAAATAATCACACACAATGATTAAGATATGCAAAACATGTAGATGACTTATTAGTATGGAGATCTTTTCATCTCAATTTTCCAAGGTATTTCGCATAACTATGTTTTGCAACTAAATATAGAAGTTATAATGAAAACAGATAAGTATAAATATATTAGTTGATTTTAGAATATCTTATTTCAAATTATATGAAATTTAATCCAAATCTTTACATGAGAATACCTTTCAAATGCCCTCTAAAAATGGGTGACTTACTAATTTTTATTTGCTATCATTTTGCACTCCTATCTAATAATTATTCAAATACGGTTATTTAATATTGAGACTTTATCCTAGATTAGGATGTCAACAAACATTTTTTTATAATTCGTAAACCACTGCACACCCATTACAATCTTAGTGTAAAATTGTAAATTTGTAATGCAAAAAAAATAGACCACTAAAAGCATGAAGCAAAATTCACAAGAAAAAATAATAGCTTGAACACAAAACAACATAAGACCAAGATTGTATTTCAAAATTTTAAACACAAAAGCTACTACTTTATACATAAGATATTGTAAATTAAATTAATGTATCTTCTAAGTACATACTAAATTGTACTCTCTAACATATTAATTTATTTATAATTTTCTATCAACGAAACCCTTGCACCTCTTTTTGGTGCAAATGCTAGTCAATAAATACTAGCTAAATGGCCATCATGCTGGCTAGATAGCCATTTTAGAGAAGTTCCATGGTAACACACTAAGCAACTTCGACCCAGGTATCAAAAATTGTAAGGGAGATTAATATTTCAGTTAATTAAATAAATGCAATCACATATTGTCATGTTACAAATTGTATATCTAATAACAAATTGCATTTAGTTTTGGGTAACCGGCATGAAAAGCGGTGAAATTTATAGCGTGGAGGACACTGACTTCCAAACGGTACATTTAAAATGATTCGGTGGAACAAATTTTTAGAAAGGACCAAAAGAAGATTTTTTAACTAAAAATTAGTTTCTTAATATATTTTTTAATGTTTATTTTTAAAACTCATCACGTGAACGCCGTTTTTTAAAATTATTCCGTTAAAGTTTTTCATTTGTCCTTAAATCATGGTGAAAGCTTTTAGGATTTCTAGGTAGTTACTAAATTGTTGACAGACACATGTATATAGTAGGCCCCTCCCTCTTCCTAGAAAACGGTAGTACTTCATCTTTTGTCCTTGGTGATATAGGATTGCATAAAACTTTCTAAATGGGAATATTGAGATCAAGAAATATGTGAGAGAAAGTAAAATTGGTATTGTGGTCAAAACAATTTGGAAGAAAAAGACAATGCTACATCAAGTATTTTAATCTTACATGTGAACATCAACAAAAATATTACTAGAGGTAGATATAAAATGGAAAGCAACAATGCTAATTGGTCAATTAAGAACCAGCTCGCACCATCTTAGGTGCGAATTAAAGAGGTGGAAATGGAATAGCATTACATCATGGATTGCACAACTTTTAATGACATTCGATGCAAATATACGGATATTCTAAAAGTTAAATCTCTAAATACCTTGTTTGAAGAAGAACGGATTGTTCAGGCGACATATTACTTGGTCAAAATCCATAATAGAAGAAATATGATCAGCAAGGATTGGTGGTCGCTCTTAGACTGCTTCTTGGGTTGGTTCTTTTTAGATCATTGTGATGTTCTTAATTTTTGGTCCCATAGACTACTTGGTCTTGTGGACGTCATTAAAACTTTCCATTCATTCATTCCATTGTTGGTCACATGGTGAGACCTCAACATCCACAAGTTTGCCATAACTTTTGCATTTAGAGGAGCTTTCTACTATTTTTTTAATATATTTTTATTGTTGTAGTGATGATGTCATTTTTGGATAATAATGTTTCTACTCTTAATGTTTAGTCTTCATTTTTAGATCTTTTGAACATGTTTCTAATTAATTTGGTAGCTTTTTTAATGTATTTTTATATAAGTGTCTAACTTATCAAGTATAATCTAGATCTAATGTCAAACTTATATCATGTATTGTAGATTTTTTTTTTAATTACTCATTTTTAATTGTTGGGAGGTGAAAATTACCCATTGCTACTCTAGTTTCCAACATGGTTACCAATCTAACTAAGAAAATTGTTGAACTTATTGGTGTGGCCTATCTTTCTATTTTGAGGCTTTCCACTCCAAAGCTACCATGTTCAACAAGCAAATGTTAGTTCAAGATATATGATGGATCCTAAGACTCTAAAGTGCTTTATATTTGGATTGTTAACATGAAGACTTAGTTCAAGTACTATCATGTCCATAATGTCAACAATACCCCCTTTGCTAAATTGAAACTCTCTAGTGTTGCTAAGTTATTGATCACTAAATGTTAAGATTCTTAGAGTCCTATCGACAAATTAGATCAACTTATCACAAGTTTGAAGGTGACATCTTATCCTTTCAACTATGACTAAGATCTACATATCAAATAGCTTTCTTCATAACAAGGATGTCAAATGTTGATGGATGATTACATCTACCTATTCAACTAACCAAGAATGTTATTGTGAGTGATAAATCTAGCTTCCTCTCTCATTCTTAGGGTCAAAACCATATTATAAAAAAAACTTATTTAGCGAGTTGAAGTATATTCCCCTTGTGACACTTGATATTGTGTTCAATCAAATGTAGTTGGTAGAAAAGAAATTTGCTTTCTAATCCAAAGCATCTTAGCCTTCACTTTCTCCTATCAATTCCAAACCATCCACCCTTCAGTTGCAATATTCTTCAAGAGATGAAAGTCGAGCTCTTCTCCTAATTCTCATGTAAACCTTCTTTTGTTGCTAATAAATCTAGTAATTTTTTTAATTATTGCAAGAAAGAGGGATAGTTATAAATATGTTCATTTTAGGTTAAAGAAAAAGACATTGAGTTTATAATCTCTTGATGAGGAAACACTAGCCATTCCTATCAATAATTTTTGTGATTACAACTTATGTTGAGTTGGAAGATCAATTAAATAATGTTACCTTGATTCACTGCCATCCTACTTCTGGTAATTGTGATAGTTTGTTTGTTGCTCATGCCTACCTAACAGATGATTTTTTAATGAATTGTATCATTACTAATGGATCCTAAAAGAATTTAATTGTGAGGTTAATTGTTGATAAATGCATCTTCCTTGATGGACCCACATCCTCATCCATATGCTCTTGGCTAGAAGGATTAAATTTCACAAAATCACTAACAAAGAACACATGCACTTTGTATGTTATTATTGGTCCAATTTTATTGGCAAAGTCATGTGCAATGTAATTGACATGGATTGTTACCATGGTATATAACCTGGTATGTCCTATAATTTTTATAAAAAGGTCATTATGATGCCTTCAACAACACATAGAAACTACAACAATAAACTAAAAAATATCTCATCAAATGTACTAAGCAAACGATTAATTCACTAGTTGGTTGTCAATAGAGAAACCTCTACACCTACGATTCAACACACATAACTTGGTGCACATAGGTTCATATCATCTAAGTAGGAGTCATATTTGCCCTATTGCATAGAAGTGTGGATCCTTATTTGTAACCATCCACATAAGTGTGCTAAGACTCTATTTCACTTTCATTGCACATAATGAAAAATCACACCCTATTATTTCTACCTATTATTTTTGTGCTCTATTATATCATATAATTAATTGATATGTTAATAAGTCCTTTTGACAAAATTGTGAAGTCCTTTGGGCTTCTTCATATTCCAAACATTTTTTTCCAATTAATGCAACATATCTCTTGCATTGATCTTTTTGATTACTCGATTGCTTAGGCATCCCCTTCTTGTCTTAGATCCACCAACGATGTTCCATGACTTCATATGATCTCTCTTTAATTGTAATTATTTAAATGTGTAAAATTCTATTGGATAGTGCTTACGTGGACTTGTATGAAATTTTGACATTTGAAAAAGGTAATTTCTTAAATTGTTTATGTGAAATATGGCTTCTGGGTTGGTATAGACATGGTTGGGAACCTCTAGAATTTTCTAGAAGACCTTAATAGGTGGCGATTTTGACATGAATATTATGGCTTTTGAGTTGGTATAGGCATGGTTGGGATCCTCTATAATTTTCTAGAAGACCTTAATAGGTGGCCATTTGTACATGAATATTCACCTAATTTTATTTATATATTATAATGCTAACTCAAGGATAACCTTGAGGCTCATGTGAATGTCACACAACATGCAAAAGTTGTCCCCCTCAAGCTGCATTTGAATTAGATGTTTTGGACAAAGGATAAATATCAAGTAGATTTATCTTATTATTGGAATCAAAGTTTTTTTATTTTTCTCAAATTTGTTTTTTTGATTCATTAGCTCATCATGTAGAGAATGGACACATGTCAACCTATCATTTGTGAGAATGGTAAAATAGGCTTGGTTCTATTAAATCATATTAGATAGTTCAGAGAAAGGGTTTCCTCTTTGTGAGTTCATTATTACATTTTGGAAAAGGAAAATCCTAAGGTTTGAGTTGGAAAACAATTTGTAAATATTGGAAGAATGTTCTCAAATTTATAAGGATGATTGGAACTTGAAAAAACTTATGTGGATTTGGGAATATCACCATCTTGTAACTCCGAAGGGAACCTTTAAAACTTGTCGGATATGGTATCTTATTTTATTTATGTTCATTCTTCTTGTTTAACCCTTATTCTTGATGAAAACAATAGGCTTTTTTTTATGACTATGTATAAAAGGTTAAATGCTTCTACTTCTTATGTTATTCTTTTTTTTTAAATCATCCATTGTGAAATTATTTCTCCTCTCTACATATTATGTTTGGAGTTTTAATAAATATAATTGTATGCTTAAATCGTGTTTTCGTACGTTGTTTATAGTCTTCATCTTTTGGTAGACTTTCCTTAGCATGTGTAGGAAATTGTCATGCAATGCAAGATGTAATCAATATGTTCTAGCTCAAGAGTGCGCTAT
Organism: Cryptomeria japonica; assembly: GCF_030272615.1. Taxonomy (NCBI): domain Eukaryota; kingdom Viridiplantae; phylum Streptophyta; class Pinopsida; order Cupressales; family Cupressaceae; genus Cryptomeria; species Cryptomeria japonica. The sequence goes on from NC_081413.1 coordinate 487,660,432, forward strand.
TTTATATTTTGAAGGAACATAGAAAGAAGATGAGATGATTTTATAAAATTCATTATATCCCTCAAGAAGATATTATGCTTACACTTGAAGATTCTTGAGAGATTCATATAATTATGAGCCTCATTAAAGAGGTCATTAGCCCCTTCTACTAATAGATTTGGATATCCTTGGAAAAAGATATTATTTTGATTTTATGAGAATATAAGATTAAATATTTAAAAAGGAAGTTTGAAGAATGAGGGGATACAAAGGATGATAGTCAACTAAGGTTCAAACCCTAGGTGAAATACAAAGAGTGCAATGAGAAAAAAATCTATAAAATAATGAAAAAAATACAACACATAAATATACACCTCAAAAAATAGAAATATAAACCTACGAGATAGGCATGTAAGTTAGGGCTTCATCAAAATGAATGGGATTAAAATAACCCTTCAAATGCACCTAAAGGGCTTAATTGGTGGACATAAATTAAATGTCAAAAAATAATTGGATATGAGAGTTGAGTTTGGTTAAATAACTAATGTAAGCTAACAACGTTAAAATTTAATATGTGTTGAAATAGAAATAAGATAGATTGCAATTGTGTATATTGAAATCAATGGAGACTAAACTTTATTAGATTTTGTGCTACACTAGAGAAATTTAATTGAGAATTTGATATAAAGTTTTAGATCAACAAATGACAGACAATCAAGATCAAAGAATTTGGGAGTATGTTAACTATCATATACATGGTTATGATCCTATCTCAATTTGTGCAATTATATCATAGGCAAATTTTGATCTATTATACTTGTAAAAATCATTTACCTAATGATGCATATGGTAAGGAAAATAGTGGTGGTTCCAAGGAGCATACTAGGGTCACTACGTAAGGGTTTGAAGGCCAAGACTTCCTTATATTTTAATTAAGACCAAAGACTAAGTTAAGGATATTAAAGGAGACTAAGCATGGTAATGAATGTCATTGAGATAGTTATTGATATCTTCTTATTGAAGCCTAATGCAAACTAATGAGTGACAACGTCTGAAGATGATTCAAAGTGTAGCTTGTTAAGAAGTTTGTTACTTGTTGATTATTGAGGGATTTATTTTTATTGATATGCTAAAATAACATGATTGATGAATGATTACCTACAAAAGGAGAAATGTTCTTTGATATTTTGTTATTTCTTTATATGATGAAGTGAAAATTTATTAGGATTATGTCTTTACATACACCATATTATATGCATGATTCAATATTTTGGTGCCCACGCCAATTAATAATTATCAAATCCTATGATTGTTAGACTTAGAATTAGAATTTTAAAATTTAGAAACAAGGGTATGTAATTTTTCCCTCGATAATGCCTAGGGGACATAATCACAATTGTAATCTAGAAAAATATATAAAAGCTAATGGAAATAACTTCAAAAAAGTACTCATAGTGATATGAGACCTATAATAAAGACTTGGATTGAGTCTTGGATGAAGAAGGATAGAATCAAAATTGCAATCTAGACCAATATATAAATTATAATGGAAACAAGTTCAAAAAAATAGTCATAGAGATATGAGGTATAACAAAGCATCGAATTGAGTCTTGGATGAAGGAATCTATCAAAATATTCAAATTATGTGTTAAAACCATGCATCTAAAAAATTGACACAAATGACATAAAATGAAAGTAGAAAAGTGCAAGTTATATACATTTCTCCTCTACAATAACATATCTATATTATTAAAAGGAAAAAAAAAAACTACACCCATGAATAATCCATATTTTTAAAAAGTTCTAGTATATCTATATATCTTAAATGCGTCTATATAAAAAATACTAAGAGATATCAATATAATATACTAAATATAACACATTAATTATATTTTAAAATATGCAAGATATTTAAAATATATCATGTTAAGGTAAATTTAGTAAGCTCATGCTTAATCCTATTTAGCTTTATGTCCAATTTGATGGGCTGAATTTCCTAATTTGATAACATATGATTAACAAGTAACACACTCTTGAGTTAGATTTGACCTCATCTTGAAATCAAAATTTTATTTATATTTAGTCATTTTCTAAGTGGCATAAGATTGATCTAAATCAACCTTGAGGACCATAGAAGTGACCCTTGAAATCTAAGGCATTAAGCTCAAATTTAAACTTTCCCACCCCATTTACTAGTAGTTGTGATTCAACTAACACACATTTCATATGACATGTTGTTATGCTATGATATTTAAGGGCATTTATGATGCACTTAATTTCATAAGAGGAATGCAAGGTGAATCGATGAAAGAAGAATAGTAATAAAGCACAATTCAATTTAAAAATAATAATTAAGAAATCAAATGTGAATCATCAGATAGGTCATCTACATGTCTACAAATATTATCTTTTATATTTTTCATCATCAATATTTCAATCTACCAAGGGGTTTGACCTTGGAGAAACCATTCACTTATTGATTTAGCAAGCTACTTAGTGGTGTATTTAGACACCATTTTAGTCATCTATTAATTTTAAAATAATTTTATTTTTAAATATTTCAATTTTCAATAGATAGAACATACCTATTTTTTAATTTTTAATTTTTTTAACAAGATTATTTGGTTGTAATATTAAATTAAAGTTTTTTTTGGTAATTCATGATAGCTTCTAAATTTTTAAACCAATCAGTTTCATGATAAATATATATTTTTTAAATTTGAAAATAATTATCTCACATTTCTACTTTACAAAATATAAATATTTCTTTCTTGAATACAAAACATAATAAATTCAAACTGAATGAGTATAGAACATTTAGAAAACAAAAATGCACCATATAAAGCAACAAAGATACTCTCATATTCAATTGGTTGTGCATATGTTGTATTTGATTTTGGATTGTAGGAGGAAGGACAAATTTCTTGAAGTTTTGGATTGTCTCTCTAGTTTGTGACTAGAGTTTTGTTGCATTGCCTATAATTATTGAATTGTATATGTCCAATTGAAATACATTGTTTTGAATAAAATATTTTTCAAAACTTAAAGATGAATGCACTTAAACGGTGTTTACCCTCTATTCAGTTCTTTATGTCTACTATAAATCAAAGGTTGTTTATTACTTAATTTTTGTTTGGTTGGTACTATTCATAGCTCCTTATTGGCTATATATTTTGGCTAGCACTAGATCAATCATGTTATATTTTTATTGTATCTTATAATTTGTGCCCATCTCAATCGACATTGAAGACTTATCAAACTCCAATCTTTATTTGATAGATTATAAATTATTGAAATTTGTATCGTAACTAAAATTTCTATAGAAATTTTTTTGAGATACATATTCTAACAATTTAAAACCAACTTTCAAAGATTACTAATGATCATTTCTAATTTTATAAAACAAAATTATTTGACAAAATTCAAAGAATGCTTATGATATACCATTTGCATACGATACCTGAGATACTTTAAGTTGAATGCTAAACTAACTTTCTTCAAATTCATGTTACAATTATATATTACATGGCCAAATTCCCAAAATTGAGATCAAAAAATATCATCTTGAAGTGTTGTCACATTACAGATCCACCTTTCATATACCCAACTACCCAAAGCAGTTCTAAGAGTGAATCTTCCTCCCAAAGCTGCCAATACAGTCTTTCACACCAAGCCATACAAATAAATGGCATGTAAAGACTTTATTCAAACCGGTAACACCTCAGTAACAGCAAAGACAGCCAACCTCCAATTGACAATGTTGCTTTACTTTCTTGGCCATCACGCCAACCCTCCACATAGATCTGTCTCTTTCTCTTGTACATTCCTGCAGTCTTATTTATAACTCATCAGCTCTTGTTTTCTTACAAGGTGGTTCGTTACAAAACGTTTTTCAGACCTTTTCTAGCTTCAGAGCAGGGCGGAGAATCATGTGTTTATTATTGTCTTCTTTGTTGTGTTTAGATGGGATTGGAAGCTCAAAGACCAAGGTTCGAAACCTTACAGACAAGCCCTTGTATGTTCAAATTCGTGTGGGTGCCATTCTGAGGAAGGCATACAGAGTGAAGCCTGGGTGCAGTAAAACCCTGAGTTCCACCAACATCTGTAACAAGTATTCTCCACAAGGCCACAATACTTTTTATTATGATGGAAGCTGCGAGCCCTATGTCTGGATTCACACTCCTACTTTTGCTGCCTGCTCTACTGCTAAACAACAGTATGTGAGCCTCATTGATTTGGAGGCTTGCAGAGTGCTTAGTGTCTGTCAAGATTCAATGAAAACAGCTTTTTCTGTAATCAGGATTTACAGATGAAATGACTTTTTCACTCATTCACTCACTCTGTTTCTTTAGTAGATAATGGATTCTCTTTTAGAACTTTTTGGTTGAGCTACTGAGATGATTTTTGTTCTGCTAGTGTTTTTCAAGGGAGGGAGATGTACAGCGTCCATCAGTTTTCTTTGTCTTTGTGAAAGGATTTTGGCATCCACATGTTATATAAGCAGTTGTATACATCTGATGGGCTTTTAAGATGTAAAAGTTTGCTTATCAGTTGATTTTGTCATCCACATAATATATACAGTGTTGTATACATCTGATGGGATTTTAATACCAAAAGAGTTTGCTTATCAGTTGATTTTAACACAAAACATGATTGATTTTAACACAAAACATGATTGATGCATCAATCTCTTTTGAAAGCATGGTCTGTTTTGGAATAAATCTAGGTAATATGCATTTTGCAGATTACATAAATGTTGAGCATGGGGAATCTAGTACGAGTTTGGCTTATTCATTATTACAAATAATGCTTTTACAATCAATCAACTCTATATGCTTTTATTTCAACAATTTGTTTCGGACCATATTCAGCCATACATTCTAAAAAATTAGTTAAACTTAGATAATAAATATTGTGGGATACTCAAATCTGTATTGTTTATGCAGATAGCATTGTGCATGTATGTATCCATCCAGATAAAACGTTGACCAATGAGACACTCTGGCTTGTATTATAAGAAAGACAGTGTTGTGGAAGAATCTCTGCTAAAAACAGTTCAAACAAATAATTAAAAAAATGTCAGATTCAGAAATGTACGTAGACAAAGAAAGGTTCGTGGATTTGACATGAGGTGGTATGAGATAGTTGAACTAATTTCCATGTGATTAGGGTAATCATATATCTGTAAAAGAAAAGGATTACCCACCTATTACTCAAGGTCAATGTAAAGGGAAAGGCATTGCTGATTAGGGTTGGAATTTATAGCCTACAATGCCTTCCAAAAGGAGTGAAATTTCTGTTGAGATTTTTTTTTTTTAAATAATTTGTTAATATATTTTTTCAATTATTTTATAAAATATCAAAAAATCAATTGATCAAAACAACCAAAATATCAGTTTTTGATTTTTTTTTTTAAGTTGTCTTTGTATGTGATTTAACCGCTTATAGCTATTTATCTTGCCTCTGTGTAGTAACGACGCACGTTGTGGAATCTGTTATGCACACAAAGGTCAAAAAGTACACATTTCAAAGTGTCACCTGATACCTAACTAAAGATGTTCCAGTAACCGTCAACTCAAAATCGCTAGTACTTGTTGACAAATGTTCCAATAGTGGTGCACAAATGTTCCAATAGTGGTGCACAAATGGGCCAATTATGAACAAAAAATTACAAAAAATGATCGGTCATTGGTACAAAACAAATTTATTAATGGTGTTTTCACTATGACGGCTATTGGGGTGTCAACATGACAATAAGGTGACGGTTATTGGAACTATGTTATCTATTGGTGCTCTTCCCCTATATAAGACTACACAATAGAAAAATTTAAGTAGTCAAAATATTATGATTAAAGTTTAAGAACATTGAAGTTCACAAGAAAATCAGTTTCAAAAAGGTTTGTAAGAAAGCTTGAACTCAAAGCTTATAGTAACTCTTAAGCAATTAACTTGCCCATCCCAAAACAAAGAAAAAAAAATATTTGTAGGTAACACACTTGCTTTGCAAATGTCAATGGTATATGGTATATGCTTTGTAAGAAGTATTTAAGTAATTTTTTTGAAAAGTTAGAATTTTGGAATTGTTTTTGTTAGATTTTAATATTTGCCATAGTTTTTTGTTTAATTTATTTATTTAATGATAAAAAATAACAAGATTAATGACCCTCAAAATAAAAAATTGATGCTTTAGCTGTTTGAGGAAGTTTTTTGATGAATGTATCCCCCACTTTTTTTGTGAATATGTATTTTAATATTTTTACTTAATTACAAGACCTATTCATCAAAAATATTGATAATATAAAATATTGAAGAGCATTATCTGCCTAAACCATATTCTATTTTATCCAATTTAAACATACGGTTTCAAAGTTATTAACATTTGAAGTTTGAAAGCCTGTGGACATTGTTTTTTATTTAAATTGTTTTCTAAAAATTAATAAAAGCTATAAGGGTCGACATGACTGTATGGCTTCCGCCAAGGTAATTTGATGCAGCCATTAATGCAGATTGGAGAACATGTACGCCATTCTTCAGACTGACGAGGCAAAAAAAAAAGTCTTTAAAGCTTTTAAAACTTAATTTTATGCTTTTTAAAAAACTCATCACTTGCGCACGGTTTTTTAAAATCATTCCATTAAAGTTGATCACTTGTACTTAAATATTTCACACGAAAATCGATTTGAAGACACGCTGTAAAAAATAAAAATCTCGGAAATCGATTCAGGGTATGGGCGTTAGGGCAAGGCTTCCAGTCAAACTGGCGCTGTTAAATTTGAGCCTCGAAAGCTGTAAATACGGCCAAATCCCCCAATTGTCTTTCTTTCTTTGTGGCGCACAGATTTGAAGCTGCCAACAAAGCTTGTGGCGAACAGATTTGTCTGTCTGGCAGCGAAAATTGAGCCCCTTTGTCCCCTGCTGCGCTCCTGGATCAGAGTCAGTATTGAACATTTATTTATGGGGGCTGCTTTGAAGCCTAACAGTACAACAGGACTTGTAATCATGCGCGCATTATTTATTGGCTTCGTCAGTGGGTATGGGAGCCCAAAGACCAAGGTTCGAATCCTCGCAGATAAACAAATAAGGTCTCGCCGCCGCCCCTTTTACAGTTGATTACATCAATGATGTGATTGATGATTGACAGGTTGCTTGGTTTTGCTTTGAATATATCCTTCATGGTCACTCTTTGCACGCCCAATCTTTCAATTATTAGCTTTAAAAAATTCAAAAATTCATTAATAAATTACACATGTACTAATATTCTTTCATTTTTTAGTTTTTTGAGTCATAATTGGTTCATTTGTGCATTTTTATTGGTACCCATAGCACACCACTACTCAGACATTTATGCATAAGTATTGGCGATTTTAAGTAAACGGTTATTGGGGCATCTTTAAACAAGTATTGGGTGCCACTTTGAAAAGTGTACTTTTTGACCCTTGCACGCATAACGGACCCCACAATGTGCATCGTTACTACCCAAAAGCCAAATCAATAGCTATAAGCAATTTAGTCACAAGTGGAGAACCAAAAAAAAATCGTCAAAATCCGATATACTATCTAAAATCTGTGGGTGCACGAAGTTAGCTATAATGGCTAATAGTATGCTTCCCCTAGATTATATTAGCACTTATATCAAAAAAGACTCAATACTAATGGAGTGCCAATGAATGATAAGCGTGGAGAGTGATAACCTTTCTATTCTTTAATGGGAGGCATCGACTGGATTTTTGTTAGAAGTACGGTTGTCGTTGCACCAAAAGATCGACATGTTAATGCCTGATACAACCATCATGAGGCGGTTGAGCACAACACAAGGAGGTCAAGGGCACACAAGCGAGAGATTTTGAACTTGTAACTCAAATTCTAATACCACTTGTTAGAAGTACGGTTGTTATTGCACCAAAAGATCAACCTGTTAATGCTCGATACAACCACTAGACTTATAAAATCCACAAGAGGCGATTAAGCCATGTTACAAACTAGAGCACTGCATTAGACAACACAAGGAGACCAAGGGCGCATCTTGCAACAACCTTATGAGTATTCAGACTAAAACAATTATGATAGGTGCAAGGTTTCATTCATAAGAAAGTATTTGGAAGTTAATCTATTACAAATGTATATTGTGTTTATATTATAAAATAATAGAATAACATTTGAATTATATATTTGTTTATAGTCAATCGAAGGAAATATTTGTAATATTTTCAATTGTGAATATTTTGTAATTGAAGATTTGTAAGTAGAAATATATCACAGTTTCAAACAAAGTTGCAAAGATCTAAACAAATATGATATGTCTCTATTTTTGTTACTACAACAACTTAATAAAAATATATGTATTACATATTTGATAATATTTGATTCAAATTTTTTTTTGAGAATTTTAATTTTCATGATTTTGAAGTTGATGATTCCTTGTGCTTGTATAGAATGATCCTTATTTTACTTCATTCCTACACATTGAAAAAAGAAGTTACTAGTGGATCTTTATAAGGAATGCATGGAAGGTCTTAATAAGTAGAAGATACAAAATATAAAAATGTGAAAGTTTGAGAACTAAAGCAATTAATTATTAAACGCTTGATGCAACTGAATATCAAACAACAACCTATAGTATTAAAAAGAAGAAAAAAAAATCATATATAAGATTACATACCTTTACTTATTATAATGAGAGTTGATGTAAGTGGGGCTCTTCCTTTTTAGATAGTCAGTGGAACATAGAAAATGTGGATTTATTTCTATTCTCTAATTTTGGTGGAGTAAAGCTCATTGTATCTGTAGAGTGATAGGAATTATGCCAATTATAACTTTGAAGGAAAGTGTTATTAATGTCAAAATATGCCTTAAGATAAAGAAATGTAAAAATTTGTAATTCTGAAGACACTTTCATTTCCTCGTACATGATAAAACCAAAGAACATTATAAATTATGATTTAAAGATCTCATTGAAATATATATATATATATATATAACAACAATGGAATTTCAAAAACAAGAGAACATATAAATACCTAGATTTCTTGCTTTATTATTAACTAAAAATCTTAAGAAAGTTACTATCTTATCTATGTACTTTGTACTTGGATGAACCCAAATGACTTTTCTACTATGCACAACATATAGCAACATCATTACAACATGCAACTCCCCGAGTTTTAAGTCAATCAAAATGTTTAATATGAATGGAACATCCTTCTCTCATAAAATTATAATTAGTTTTTTTCTTTTTGGAATTTTTTTATTACTTCTATTAATATTATATTGAAAATAATGTCAAAATGCAAGGTATACATATCAATAGCACAACTCAAAGAAAACGATCTAGTTGTCAAACTCAAATCACTATGAACAAATGATAGACCAAACCATATTAATAGCAGTTGCAATGCATGCACTAATATAGTAAGTAAGCAATCATAGCATAAAGTCACATACTATCTATTTGATCATCAATAAAAGAAAGAATTTGTGATCCATATAATGAAAAAAAATTGTTTTGTTAAATGTGTTAAAATCAATATGCTTAATATTACCATCAATTTACTAACAAATAACTTCAAGCATGGGTAGCCCACTTTAGATGCTTAGTGGAGATACTTTGTAGGAGTCAATTATTTGCTTGGGATGAACATAGAGAGATGTTGGGATTCCTTGAAGAGCATCTAATTTGGCAAAAAAATTTGGCTTGCTCATTGTTTTATATGAATAAAACAATTTCACTATTGGAGATTGATTTGGTCAGGCCTCTTCCTCCATTTTTGTATGACATTTTGATTCAGTTCAATACATGGTTTGAAGTGATGAAGCAAGTCTTCATTATTCATAAGATGTACACTCATAGAATAAAGCTTGAACTCAAGAGTTTCTAGTGCTTGGTCACAAGCCACATGTCAGCCATATTTGACAGAGAACATAGCAATGCAGGAGGGAAAAAGGTGTTGAGATCATAGGCAAAATGGAAGATAGAAATTGGGACAATTTTGGATCCAATATTGATAGATGTCTTCATAGATGAAGCATAGATACAAGGGAAGCTACAGTCATTTATGGATGCACTGTCAATCTTTGATAGTGGGATGACAAAGATGGAAGTTGCAAGATCAGAGGTAGAAGATGGTAGTTACAAGCAACATATCAAGAGGCTGCAAGGGTTCAAGCAATATGGATTTGAATTCTCTTAATCCTTCTTTCTTTTGTTTCTAAAGTTTTTTTTGAATTTTTTAGTTTCCTACCTTTTTGAAGATGTTGTTTCCTTTCTTTCTCTTCGAATGTAATAATCTTTAAAAGGTGTATTTCTTGAATACATAACATTTATCTATGACATCTCTATGAAGATATTGATTTTTATCCTTCTTATTAAATGCATATCCTTGAGAAGGATTTGTAAGCTGCTCTCTGTCAATGTGTATTTAATAGGTTGGCATGGTTATCACACTTTTCAACTTGATAAGGGAGTTTGAGCAAAGAAAAGGAGGCTTCCAGATCATCTCCAATAGCTACCACCTGTGGAGGAAGATAGAGGAGTTCCTGTCCTTGTCAAGGAACTCAAAATTTTGTTTGTCTTTTTCCTGTCAGATAGTTACCTAAATTTTGATATTGTAAAAGGCTCGAAGCTTGTTGCATCCTCAATTTTTCTATAAGAGGATAATCAAGGCCTTATTTTCTTCTTTTTCTTCTTCAACATATAGACAATACTATTAAGTTTTGATAGAGAAGCTTGCGCATTTATTCAACATCTTTACTTACTTTTCCTCTTTATTGCATATTTTTTTAGATTACTTCCATCTTCACTTCCATTGAATCATCTTCCACTTCTAGTGTTGCTCTTTTCAGTTCACTTACTGCACAAACAATCAATAGTGAAGCTCAACATGATTACAATCATTATGCAAAGGCTCAATAAAAGCATCCAGGTAAGTTTAGACTTCCCTTCTTTGAATAGCACTCTTCCTTTTTCTTGTACACTTTACATCCCTTTTCTTTCTACTACATTGCATCCATCTACTAACAATTATAACATTGTTTTACTATATTTCAGAGCCATCTACCTAAACCACTTGTCTAAGTTATTTTATACAAATTCCCTTTGCAACAATCAAATCTTTCCTACCTTGAAAGTCCATACAATTATTTATTAATTATTTATCTCTGTTATCACATATCTATGCATAGATGACTACCAAAAAACACACTCTATGTAAACTTTTTTGTTTAACTAAGCTATTTTCATAGATCTGAAGATGTCAATCTTTGTATTTTGTACACTACAAATCTATTTCCATATCCGTGTTGTTTAATCTCTACGCTCGCGGGTTCGTCAACACTACTAATTGGTATATTGTTGTGTGCCTACAATTACACTACAAAATGCCAAAATAGTCATTCTATGCGCACCATACCAAACAACAAATAGAACAATACATATCTATTTGAATATATTTTCCTAAACGCATCTTCATGTATATTCCATACATTATAAAAAATTGTTATCAAGCAATCATTATTTATTTACATATATTTTTTCATATCGTCATTTCTTCTATTATCCTTTTTTGTCCATCCACTTCTAAAATCTACATTCCCTGCATACAATACACAACTTCAATCAACAAATAAGGTACTCTTCCTTCTCATGCTTTTTCATTTTCCTCATACAAAGCTTACTATGCTGAATCAAGCTACATTCTTGTGCAACTTTCATTTTATAGATTTCTTTTGCTTTTCTAATTATTGCTATTTTTTACAGATGTTCTACTATTTTTCTGTTTGACTACAACATTTGCACGAGCTGTGACCATTGCCTCCACAGTTTTTCCCAGCGACACAAGGTACATCCATCACCCATTGTTATGTTTCTTTCTCACACTTGCACACCCAATTTCCAATTGTGGGCATGTGCATAAAGATGGTGGTCAGAAAAGTGGACACCACCCAAAAAAAACTTGGAAAAACAGGCAGCGCGTACACGGTTTTAAAATTTCAAATTCCCGCGTACGCGCTTAGGTTTGTTCTTCCTGAGCCTAGAAAAGGTAGCGCGTACGCGCTAAGCTTAGGAAACTGAACGCGTACGCGCTACGCCTAGTAAAATTAGCGCATACGCGCTGCTTATAGGAAAATGAGCGCGTACGTGCTAATAATCCTAGTAAAACCGCGTACGCGGTGCCTGATGAAAAAAGTTTTTAAAAAAAACTGGGTCCTCATTTACCCGAAAAGCGCATTTTTTACTTTCTTTTTTTCCCATTTTTTAAGCTAAACCGCTAACGGGGTGCGAAATTTGTCCTCAGGCTATGGATCAAGGTTAGTTTTTGTTTTTTTTGTCTTTCTTTCTGGTTTATGCAATTTGTTTTACATTTTGAATTTAATTTCATTAATTTTGATTAGGTTTTTTTATTTTTTGTTTCAAAAACTAGATTCTTCTAATCTAGAACAAGAACAACCAAATGCACCTCCTGAAAACCCACAAGAACAACCAAATGCACCTCCTAAAAACACACAAGAACAACCCCCAATTCCTCCTTTTGACCGCACAGTCGAAACACAGGAAGAATTAATTAATCAGTTAGGGAAAAATACATCCAAAATCAATAGACTGATTGTAAAATTGAAAACTTCTGAACTTGACCATCATCAATCCCTCGCCACTAGCCTAGAAACATTAGCTAGTGGTGCCATAGCTGTTTCCACTGAAATTACCAAATGGGGAAGCTTTAGGGATAGGTGTCGTCAATTCTATGCCAATGGGCTATCATACGATGGAGTTAAAAACAAAAATATTTCTAAACAACAAATATGTGCCCTTTTTGTTGACCCCAAAACTGGTCAGTCATTACCTCCTAATGCAAAGAGGTTTCCCATACATTGGTGTACCAATGTGCAGATGAAGAATCTTTTTTGGCAAAGGTGGTGGATGGTCTTTGACGATCCACCTTGTAATAATTATGAGGTGCCATTATATTTTTTGAGAAAAATATATTGTGAGTTTGTGCTCAATGTACGCCCAAATTATTTTGACATGAAAGAGTTTCATGGTAGAGGTGGTGGCTCTGCCCAAGATAGACCTAGAGCTCGTAGGCGATTAGCCATGGAGAGTCGCCGCCCTCTAGCACCCAAACCCAAGGTGCATCAGGTTGTCCCATTAGAGCTGAAAGAGTCTATGGAGCTACAGACTCTTCAGGCAGCCATAGCATTGACTGGTGCCATCATCCAGCATGGGACATCATTAGCACACCCTATTGTATTGGATGATGAGCTGTTAGAGGGCGACAGAGAGCCCATCGAGCATATGTGTGTTAGTTGCTCGGGGATATGCTCGGGAATAGATGATGCAATTGGTGCAGATGGATACTCATATCATCTATGCACGATTTGCGGTTGTAGATGTCAAGCTCACATGGTTGAGGATGTCGCGCTGACAGATGAGTTGATGGACATGGTGTTTGCCCATGAGCCACAGACACAGGTGTGTTGATTTGAATTCATAACATTTTATTTATCAGTCACTTTAATTTTGTAATTACATAAATGAATTTTCATTTATACATCGATTTAAATTGAGACAAATAATATGAATTTCAGGATGTAGCAGCGGTATCCCATACACCTCCCCCAATTACCATAGCTACAACTTCGACGCCTGAGGTATAAATTTTATAACATGTTAAAATAGAATAGTACACTTTGAATTCAAAAAAATACAAGATATACTAACTATCTTTAATGCTTGGTCCAATTTTTGGTTTGTAGGTGTTGACAGGGGACAAAATGTCCCAGATTGATGACATCATGCTGTCGGTGACCGATTTTGGCCTACAAGGCTATACGATATCATATTTTGTACAACTCTTTTTATGTATTGTTTTGATGGAATATGCAAGTCATTTCATTTTAGATTTTTAAAATTATATTTAATTTATTATCTGTACTAATATCTTATGTTAATTTTTTGTTTTTAGGGCACCTCCTCCGCGTCTAGGGCTCGTCCGAAGAAAAACAATATCTCGAAGACGCCAAAACGTGTGAAGAAGGTAATTGAACACATTTTTAGTTGTACAATTGTTTGAAAATGTTGAAATCAAGTATTAGTTGGGGTTTGTAAATTGGTTAGTTTTTTTTTGTCTATTTTACATGTACAACGACCATTGAGCTTTGTGGATTGTTGAATGCACCCGATTCGCCTGCGAATCAAGAGAGGGTGGAGGTATGTATCTCTACTTTATTTTCTTGATTGCATGATTATATGCACGCGTACATGTTAACTTGTGATATATTATAATCTTTTATTTTTTTCACACACCAAATATCCATACCTATTTCGTCAATAGCGAACCCTCCTCCTTGCACTGGAGAAGCATATCAGGATCTAGTAAACTTTTGTTTGATATGTAAAACTAATTGTTTTCAACCTTCAATACTTATCATTATATTAATTGTATTTAATCTTTGTACATTTTTTGTATAGGTAATAGCGACCGTTTCTACATTGATGGTGAGCCATCCTCAGTCCATTAGAGAAGCATCTAAGGCACAGGTACATCATTGTTCTCTATATTATAGCTTTTAAGTATTTTTGATATATTTATGTTAGTACATTGTATTAATTGTACATTTAATCTACAATAGACTCCTTCGCGATACGACCATAATGTGGATCCATTTAAGTATGTCTTCAAGAAAACTCCTAAGAGTGACAAGGAGAGGAGAGTGAAGACATTAGCTCTTGGATCAGCCGATGAGGTAATCTACATTTCAATTGCAAAGGAATTAGAGTTAAATGCATAGTTATGATGTCAATTATGAACTATTTTCTACAAAAGAATTCTAACTTGGCTTTTGAATTGTGGTTTTGCAGCCATCTACAGAGCCACGTACTGTGCCGAAGAGGCTTGATTTTGATGATCCACCAGAAGTTTAGGATCATATAGTGTTAGTTTTGGTCATAGAATGACCAATACATGTAGATATATTCTATATTTTTATTGTATATCGATTTGGACATGGCATATGCCACATTTTTGTAATACTTGTATTGACTTGGCAGACATGCCTTTTTTTATATATATAAATATCGATATTCGATCCAATAAATGTGTAATGAGTTCATTATTTTGTATTCGTTGTATTTTGCGGTTGTCCTTTTATAAATTTAAATGAATATTTGTACATGTAATCAACAATATGAATATAAACAAAAATATATGATATAAAACATTGCAATCGTGGAATATGATTTGATAAAATTTCTAAAATGTTGAATTAACCGTACAAAACTCCTTGTATTCAGTTCATTATTGTGTATTCGTTGCATTTGGTGGCTGCCCTTTTATAAATTTAGATGAATATTTGCATATGTAATTAACAATATGAATATAAACAACAAAAATCGACAATATGAATTTAAACAACAATGTGTTTGGTGCGAGAGCACCCTCACGCTCGCAATGGTCAAATTTTGTTCTTCGTGTGCACAAAACGACGTCACGAGCGCGTCTGGGTGGGAATGTTTACGCTAGGCATGCCCCTCTCATGCATCCCAAATAACCAGAACGTCGAGAGTCATACCCTACCGGTGAGATCTCTCAAGTGCCCTGAGTCCAAAAAATTGTCAAAATTTGACGGACTGTTTCTTCCAATCCACGACTCCTATGGTCGATCTGTTTGATCCCGTGGGGTCACGTGAGGCTCCTCTACAATGGCCTATCTTGGTTTTTGACGACTCGAAGCCATTTTCAATTAGTAGCATTTTTTCGCCTGCTCAAAAAATTGTCAGTTGCTTGCAAGGAAAAGTTGCAAGATTGGCTAGAATTGATTATGTTCCTCGTGTACACAAACCAACATCGTGAGCATGTCTAGGTGGGCATGTTTACACTAGGCATGCCTCTGTCGTGCATCCCAAAGCACCAAAACGTCGAGAGTCATACCCTACTGGTGAGATCTCTCAAGTGCCCTGAGTCCAAAAAATTGTCAAAATTTGACAGACTGTTTCTTCCAATCCACGACACATACGGTCGATCTGTTTGATCCCGTGGGGTCGCGTGAGGCTCCTCTACAATGGCCTATCTTAGTTTTCAATGACTCGAAGCCATTTTCAATTAGTAGCATTTTTTCGCCTACTCAAAAAATCGTCAGTTGCTTGCAAGGAAAAGTTGCAAGATTGGCTAGAATTGATTTTGTTCCTCGTGTGCACAAACCGACATTGCGAGCACGTCTGGATGGGCATGTTTACGCTAGGCATGCCCTTGTCATGCATCCCAAAGCACCAGAATGTCGAGAGTCATACCCTACCGATGAGATCTCTCAAGTGCCCTGAGTCCAAAAAATTGTCAAAATTTGACGGACTATTTCTTCTAATCCACGACACATACGGTCGATCTGTTTGATCCTATGGGGTTGCATGAGGCTCCTCTACAATGTCCTATCTCAGTTTTTGACGACTCGAAGCCATTTTCAATTAGTAGCATTTTTTCGCCTGCTCAAAAAACTGTCAGTTGCTTGCAAGGAAAAGTTGCAAGATTGGCTAGAATTGATTGTGTTCCTCGTGTGCACAAACCGACATCGCGAGCACATCTGGGTGGGCATGTTTACACTAGGTATGCCCCTATCATGCATCCCAAAGCACCAGAATGTCGAGAGTCATACCCTACCGGTGAGATCTCTCAAGTGCCCTGAGTCCAAAAAATTATCAAAATTTGACGGGTTGTTTCTTCCAATCCACGACACATACGGTCGATTTGTTTGATCCTGTGGGGTCGCATGAGGCTCCTCTACAATGGCCTATCTCATTTTTCGACGACTCAAAGCCATTTTCAATTAGTAGCATTTTTTTGCCTGCTCAAAAAACCGTTAGTTGCTTGCAAGGAAAAGTTGCAAGATTGGCTAGAATTGATTATGTTCCTCGTGTGCACAAACCGACGTCGCGAGCCCGTCTAGGTGGGCATGTTTACGCTAGGTATGCCCCTGTTGTGCATCCCAAAGCACCAGAACATCGAGAGTCATACCTACCGGTGAGATCTCTCAAGTGCCCTAAATCCAAAAAATTATCAAAATTTGACGGACTATTTCTTCCAATCCATGACTCATACGGTCGATCTATTTGATCCCGTGTGGTCGCGTGAGGCTCCTCTACAATGGCCTATCTCAGTTTTTGACGACTCGAAGCCATTTTCAATTAGTAGCATTTTTTTGCCTGCTCAAAAAACCGTCAGTTGCTTGCAAGGAAAAGTTGCAAGATTGGCTAGAATTGATTCTGTTCCTCATGTACACAAACCGACATCACGAGCGCGTTCGAGTGGGCATGTTTACGCTAGGTATGCCCCTATTGTGCATCCCAAAGCACCAGAACATCGAGAGTCATACCCTACCGACGCAATGTAGAAGTTGCTTGACAACTTTTTTGACAATTTTTGCTCAAATTGTATCTAGTCTCAATCTATCACCCCTATGACCTGATAATGACTCAAATAATTATCCATGATTATACAAGAATCAAGAATGCTCATGATTAACCAGGGACACATAACATATACTCAAAACATAGTCACAAAACATTGACACACAAAACAGTCACAAAACATTGTCACATATTATTCAAATCAACTCTTGGCTATTTGATTATACAAAAAATTGTCTTACAAATAATCTCATGGGCTTTTATAAAAAAATTGGCATTACAATATATGTGATTCAGCTCATCGCCATTTTAATATACAAATCATCTCATGGGATTTTATACAAAATTTGGCATTACAATATGTGCGATTCAGCTCATCGCCATTTTAATATACAAAATTTGGCATGTACATATGTACAAATTAGCTCATTGCCACTTAAATATACAAAATTATGCCCCTAAACATGTAAAAATCAACTCATGGGCATTTATATATACAAAAAACGAATATAGAATAATTCGTCGACGATTTATACAATATTCTCAAAATCATTCTACTCTGAACCATAGAATCAATCAAGTGAGCCTTCAGGATCGGCTCTAACCCGTATTGTGTCAAGTATTGCCTCATGGTTAGATTCACAAACTTTCCATAAAATCTTGTTATGAGGTCTACCACGATACTTCATCAAATGAATATTTGTTGCAACAACAAGGTTAGAGAAATGAAGAATATGTCTGTGTGTTTCAAAGTCCTCGAACAACCAAACATCAGAATTATTGATAGGGTATCTCTGAAGCCATGTTCCTGTCACGACAACAGACCCTATTGGGTACTCAATACCCTCTCCATCAATGATTGTGGTTGTCAATTTTCTTTTAGGCTCAACACAACGACACAAATAGTAATATGTTCCTTCTTCATTGTTCTCTTCTGCAACAACTGCATACACATGACCTACATTTTATAAAGTGTTAATTAATACCAAAAATAAAGTATGATGTACAACAAAATTAACCAAAAAGAATACTTGCAAAAAAATTAACTCAAAAAATCACCTGAATCCACTAGGTTGGATACATGGTCAAAATCCACTGATGTCTCCATCTAGCTCAATTGTAGTGCTTTGCGAATTTGATATGAATCAATGGGAACCAACGGTCTACAAGACCATTTGTCAACCCACTCTTCTGATTCACATTCTTCCCACAAATAATACATGCATGAAGAGCAAAAACATACCATCTGTCTTGTATAAATTACCAGTGAACTTGAATTTGAACTCATAAATGAGTGCATGTCACTCGATCCTGCAACTGTACAACAATCTAGATAGTTTTCAATGTTAGATTCAGTAATCAACCAAAAATATCTATGAACCAATGATGTACCTGGATTACCTGGACCCATCGTAGACTTACACCATCGCACAATTGTTTCTACATCTACCAACTCAACACTACCTTCGTACTTCAATTATTCCCTAGCTAGGGCTCTTTTCACACATGCTCCTGCACCATCGTGCTCTCCCTTACCATGTCCAGCCTCAGTGAAATTCCAAAAATGTTGTACACCACTTGTCACATGCATCCTTGTCAGCCAATAAAACATCCTTGCATTCTTGAATTGTGCAGTGCAATTATCTGACCATATTAAGTGTTGGTTGTATCGTATGTTCCTTTCCCTTAAACTATCATAGAAAACTTTAAAGCATCCTTGTACAAACTCCGATGAATGAGTACGATCATCACTTATGTAAAAGTGATACTCTCTTACAACCTTTCTATCCTCCTCTGTGCTATCATCTGCATGCATGAATGCTGTGTACAAAAATAGAAACTTGTGTAGAGTTATAATACATGGATTGCACTTCATTTTGAGGTTGTAGAGTATAATTTTCAGCGAAATCAACGATAGAGACAATGGTGCCAAGAGGAAATGTGTCCTTACACAACTTGAATTGCTCATCTAACCATCGAGCTCTATGTGTATGAATTATGTACTCATAAACTAGTTTCTCTTGAAACATTTTCATAAATTGAGCTACACATATATCATTTTTCACTAGCTCACATCTCTTCAAATCTTTTCCATCTTTAACTCCATATGTGACTGTCTTGTATTTTCCAAAAGAAACTAGTTTCGTACCAATTTCATGTGTGCTCTCCAAATATATGCATCTTGGTAAACATTGCAAACCACCACATATAGCACAAGAACCTTCCAAACAAGACATCTTATAATAAATGCAACCATCATGTCTATTACATAACACACTTGAAATAAATTCTCTTGCCGACTTAGGAGGTGCTTGTATATTACATTCCTGCAAAACATCGTTAGTGTGCAAAGTAGAACAAATATGATGAAAAATATCATAATGCATGGAAAATTCAATATGCATCCTACAACAACACGTGGTGCGTACATGATTAATCTTAATATAAAAAGGTTTTGCCATTTCAAAAAATCTTTGAGAAATTTTTATTTGAGGAAACTTTTGAAGGAATCTTTCATAAAATTTAGTTTGAGTCATATCCAAATAGTGTTTCGCATGTGGGTCATGATTTTTAGACCCAATTCACCTTCTAACAACATCTCTTTGGTTGGGTGATACTCTTGTGTTGTCATGCCAAAAATTTTCAATTAATGTTTTTAGTGCATCTACAACAACCTTGTCTTGCGTGGTAGTCTACCTGAGAATGCCCAAAGAGAATTATTGTTAGGTTCCTCTATTTGTTCTCGCCTCTTTAATGCTTTACTTAATGTTGTTCTACTAACGTTCAATGACTTACTTGTTTTGCTTATCAAACGATCTTTTTTTATTTTCTTGCTCATTATGGTTGATGTAATGACACATCGAGTAGCACTAGAATATTTACTATGTGATTTTGAACCAATAGGTTGATATGCATCAAATAGATTTCTGACAATAGTTCTTTCACTGTTACTTTCAGATGATCTTAGGCCTAGAATTTTCATTGTCTCTCTAAAATTCAAATTTTTAATCATTTGAACAATTAATTGACATCTTGCGGTTTGATTTAAGTTTTTAAAATTGTTTTGCCATATTCTTTTAACCATTCTCCTACAATTTCGTTCATTCATTTTATTGGGCATTGACTTCAATAAATTCTCATCAATGTCAATTAGATACTTTGGTTTCCTACGAATGATTCTAGGAGGTGTTAACATCGGTGCATTATGTACATTCAATTCATCAAGTAGAGAAGGTGTAATATGTTCATCATTTAATTGATAATTCAATGCAGTATCTTCTTCAATTGCATTAGGTTCACACGGTAAATTATCAAATGTTTCTTCTTCAATTGCATTAGGTGCATTATATTCGTTTGGTAAATCGAATTGAGATGTTGAGGTTGACATACCTTCTTCTCCCATTGTTCTTATGTCATGCAATTTCTTCATACGTTGCCTTTGTCTTTCCTTTTGAGCCTCTCGTTGTTCCATCGTTCCTCGCTTGTTCTTTCCCATGGTTGAGATCGGTTGACCTAAATAGAATCATATTACATATATATGTAAAGACAAGTTCAAAAATAAATAAATAACCATAAGTATGCATCTTATCACTATTTTTTGGAATCAAACTATTAAACAATCACAATTTAATCATTTGAAACCATGCAAAAACAAAAAACTAATGAAAACAACAATTCAATCATTTGAAATCATGCAAAAAACAGAAAATTCACTTACTTTTATGTATACAATAGTGATAGAAGTGCAGACACAGTTCCAGCGGGGCCTTCAACGACCTCAAAAACTTCTTTTGAGGCTCTTGGGCAACTAAAACTATGTTTATAAATCGCATACGAGCTGCATTGATAATCGCGTACGCACTGCTAGGCCATAAAATGTTGGCAAGCCCAACGGTATTCTCGGCTTATGAGTAATAAGTACCGCGTACGCGCTTATGAGTA